>NC_088916.1:76283157-76908815 GCF_963576675.1 Euphorbia lathyris
CTGAACGTTGATACGTCAAAACGAACTGTGTTGTCTGATGGATGATTTACTTTTTCCGCAATAATCGACGGCATCACACGTCCCCTGGACCGCAATGTGAGCCCTGGACCAACGAGTGTGTGGAGGAATAAGGGTGGAAGAGAGATGTTGTGATACGTGTAATTAGACTAAAGTTTGTTCTTCTTATCTTATATATCCGTAAATGATAAACGCACACACCACGAATCATGCATATAAAATCATGCATACATACTAATGGATACCGTTCGTGCAGACGTCATCATTAAGCGGTTGTGGTTTTGCGAGAGTAACCGGCTAGTTAGGCAGTTTGATCAGCTACAGGTTGACAGTCCCAAATCAGCAATTGTGGCTTCTAATTCATCTTCGTCCGAGTATTCTCATTCTTCCGTCAGTATGTCTGCAACCGACGAAAAAGTGGCCGGATTGGAAAACTCTGTGAACAACATTAATGAGCAGTTGGCTGCGATAGTGGCCCAGATAGCTAAGTTGGCCATGAAGGAGGACAAGAGTGGCAGCAAGCACGCTGAGAATGAGGTGAACGATGGCCCTCGCTTTGGGAATGAGGATGATTATCAGGATTATATCCGAAAACAGCTTGAGAAAGAGAAAGCTAAGGAAGAGGAGTGGAAACAACACATCATACAGGAAGTGCAGGACTTACGCGGGGGAAGTTCCGGGAGTCAGGACTTTTATAACTTGAAGAATTGTTTATCGGCAACTGCTCTGCCTTTGAAATTCTGACTCCCTGACATGAAAAAGTTCGATGGAACTGGGGATCCCACTGCCCACATGAATCAGTATGTTGCTGTGATGAAGCACACGATCCTGACTGAGGATCAAGTCCTGGGGCTGTTCAACACTTACCTAGAGGGGGCTGCCCTCACATGGTTTCATGCATTGCCGATGGTAACAAAGAGGGATTGGAAGGAATTAGCGAAGTCATTCATCGCACAGTATAGCTTCAACACCATGCTTGAGGTCACTTTGAAGGAGCTTGAGAGCACTAAGCAGCAGACTGGGGAATCTTTCTCCGATTTTGTGAAAAGATGGAGGGCCAAGGCTGCGGTTATGAAGCAGAAGCCGCTTGAGCAAGATCAGATCCGAATGGTGGTCGGCAACACGTTGCCGTATATCAAGAATGAGCTGCGGTATATGCCTTTTACCGATTTTAACCAGATGTACAGTTGTGCCTTGACAGTTGAGGGGGATGGAGAACCAAAGAAAGCTTATACCAAGTGGACGAAGTCTGGATATAGTGCCGGAGGGCCCAGTGCGAGTACGGAATCCGCAGCAGTGAAAGTACTTGATCTTAATGCTATTGAAAAGAGGAGGTTCGCCAAGTTTGATCAAACCTACGCGAAAGTTTTTGAGCGTTTGCAGAAAAAGGGATTGTTGAAAGCCCTTACTCCGTATAACAAAGCTCCACCTACACCGCAGATACAGGCTAGAGGGTATTGTGAGTTCCACAACAGTTATGGGCATACAATTGAGAATTGCGAGAGGCTGAAACACAAAATCCAAGATCTAATCGAGGAGAAGAAGATAGTTGATCCCTCGTCAGCGAACCCTTCCGTTAGGCGTAATCCATTGCCTAATCATAGGGTGAGCATGATCGGAGTTGGTCTGGCAGAAAGTGTAGTGTTGGAATCCTTTGAGGAGAATGTAGAGGAGTTGTTGGACTCCGACGAAAAGAGCAATGTAGGAAATGGTATATATGTGTCCTTCCTTGGCGAGGAACAGGAGGATGAACTGATGGATGAAGGCTTGGACAGTGGAGCACCCTATGATGAAGATAGTGCTGAAGAGACCGGAGAAGGGTCGTCTCGAACTATTGTGCCTAATTTGGGTCTGTTTAGTGGTGGAGGTAATCCCGAGGTGCACTTGCGTGAATATATGCGCGACATGTTTGTTGAATCCTTCGGGGTGGACGAGATTGCTCAGTGGTTTCACCATTCGCTGGTAGGCGAGCCTTTGGGGTGGTTCCACTCGTTACCCGACTCTTGCAAGCATGATTGGGATCAATTATCAGATTTATTCTTAGAAAAGTACCAAAGAGCCGAGGACAGGACCGCAGAGCGCTTCGCAATGCAGATTGGACCTATCAAGCGTCCGTTACCGAGGGTTAGCAAGTATAATGGCAACAAAGATCCTATGGAACACCTTCACTTCTACTTATCGGCCATGGCGCCTTTGGGTTTTAAGGAAGAAGAGATAACCAACTTGTTCTGTAATTCGCTGATGGGTGAGCCGTTAATGTGGTATATGTCACTTCCAATGTATGTTAAGACCGATTGGGCGGCAATGACGAAGAGGTTTATCAAAGAGTATACGGTATGGATGCTGGCAGAGCAAACCCCGGATTCCCCCTCTTATCAAACACCCGATGCGGTGTTAGCAATGCCTAGGTATGGTGGATACCAGGATCCTGTTGAGCATGCAAGGTTATTCCGTAATCATATGTATGACGCCGGATTCCCGCAATGTGAATTACATGAACATTTCCCGGAAACTTTAATGGGAGAGGCCTTGTTGTGGCACCAGGGCCTATCAGAGGAGGAAATGGGTCATTGGATACCGCTTAGGAGGGCCTTTGTGGCAAGATATGAGATGTATATTCCATGGACGGGATCCCTGGAGGATCTGGATAGGATCAGGCAATTCCCCGAGGAACCATTTGTAGATTATGCTAGAAGGTGGAGGCACCATTATGAGCAGTGTCACGAAACAATGAGCAATAAGGTGCAGCTTATGTGCATACAGAGAGGAGCTATTCCGTTAGCAGCTAGAAGGATGAGTAGACTGTCCCTCCGGGATTATGATGATCTGATAGGCTGGGCATTATATGGATCGGCGGATCCTTTTTATTTGAATCCGAACGTTCCTCATGTTATGGATTTAATGATTGTAGACATTTGGGAGAGCTCTTCGGACGAGGAAGATGCTAATCGGAGGATTCCTATTAACATTTGGGACGAATCGGATGATGAGCCGGAAATTGCCGTCATGACAAGATCAGGTCGAGTGGCCGAAGGAAAAGCACCTATGGTAGAGACTGAGATAGGGGAAGGGTCGGCTCCTAAGCCCGACGACCAAGTTCTCGAGCAGTTGAAGAAGACACAAGCTAAATCCACGGTGTGGGAAGTTTTATGCCATTCTAAGTATGATCGTGAGAACCTGATGAAAGAGCTGCAGAGTTTGGTCATTTCTACCGATACTGAGCCGGCAGCGCTAGTAGGGGCAATTATGGCTCGAAAGAAAACCGAGATCACGTTTACTGACGAGGATCTCCCAGAGGAGGGAAAAGCTCACAACAAGCCTTTATACATCCGAGCTGAGATTAACGGGAAGAAGACTAGCTGTGTGATGGTCGATGATGGATCGGCTATTAATGTTTGCCCGTTGAAACTCTTGTCTAAACTGGGAGTGGAAAGAGGAGACTTGACGGCCTCGGAAACTGTGATTAGGGCTTATGATGATAGTCGTAGGCATATTGAAGGAGTTTTTAAGGCCAAGTTGAAAGTGGGGCCGCATGAAGAAGAAACTGAGTTCACAGTGCTGGATATCCCGGTAACCTTTGCTGTATTGTTGGGACGCCCATGGTTCCACAAGTTGGGAGGGGTGCCCTCCACACTCCATCAAATGATCAAGTTTCCCTTCGGGGAAGAGATAGTGACAATCAGAGCAGAAAAATTAAGCTCAGTGGCGGCATTGGGGATCGAGCCTCAGCTTTTCTCCGGATTCCAAGTTTCTGGGATCTACGAGTCTAGCATGACCACCGATGTGGTGAAGATGATGAAGGGAGGTTTCATCCCAGGAATGGGCTTAGGAGCACACCATCAGGGGTTGCCAGAATTTCCGGACTTTAAGAGTCAGAAAACCCGGAGGGGTTTGGGATATGAGCACGGAGGTCCGTCCAATGCAAGTAGTGAAGGAAAAGTGGGCCTAAGAAAATACTTCGTGAATGAGGGGCATGGAAAGGTGTATTCAGGAACCCCTGAGTCGTGGACTAGCACCGAAGGAAAGATTCTGCCAGGCTTCGAAATCTTCAATGATGTTGCCGACTGGGGCAAGGGAAAGGCGAGCTGCTTTGTCGAGGAGACTATGATGTTAGACTTGAATGTCGAGGAGCAAGTCATCACCATTGAAGCAACTGCAGGAGCGGCGAATGAACCCAGTACCTCCAAAGCATATGAGAAACCCGAGAACCTTGATGATGAAAATTGTATCACTGCTTTGTTTGAATCAGATGATGTAATCGCCAACACTATCAATGAAATGAATTCTGATTTTGCTTACTTGCTTGATGTTGATCGTGATCATACCATGCATTCTCATTCATATAACATGCCTACATTTGAAATCAATACAATAGAAATGTCAACTTTCAATCTTGGTACGGATGAAAATCCTAAACTTATACAAATTGCTCAAGACTTAACTATTGAAGAGAGGAAAGAATTCGAGAGAATAATTAAAAAATACGAAATAGTGTTCGCTTGGACATACGAAGACATGCCAGGAATTGATCAATCAATTGTAACTCACCGCATTCCAACATATCCCGAGGCGAAGCCCATAAAACAGAAGCTCCGATGCATGAGACCAGAATGGGCAGATAAGATCAGAGAGGAAGTGAAGAAGCAGTTAGAAGCAGGGTTCATCGAAGTAATCGACTATCCCCCTTGGGTCGCAAATGTGGTGCCCATCGCAAAGAAAGACGGCAATGTGAGAATGTGCGTTGATTATAGAGATCTTAACAAAGCGTGCCCGAAAGATGAGTTCGCATTGCCTCATATTGATGTATTGATCGACAGTGCAGCTTCAAGCGTCTTACACA
Organism: Euphorbia lathyris; assembly: GCF_963576675.1. Classification (NCBI taxonomy): domain Eukaryota; kingdom Viridiplantae; phylum Streptophyta; class Magnoliopsida; order Malpighiales; family Euphorbiaceae; genus Euphorbia; species Euphorbia lathyris. The sequence goes on from NC_088916.1 coordinate 76,288,016, forward strand.
CGAATGTGGATGGTTTCATGGGCTACATGCAAGTTCAGATGGCCGAAAAACACAAAGCAAAAACCTCGTTCACAACTGAGTGGGGGACATACTGTTACAGAGTGATGCCGTTTGGTTTGAAAAATGCCGGGGCAACTTACCAGCGAATGGCTACAGCACTGTTCCACGATATGATACATAAGGAGGTAGAAGTGTATGTGGATGACATGATGGTCAAATCAGAGACAAGAAAGGGGCATTTTGTCGCACTCGAGAAGTTTTTGGCCCGAATTGAAGAATTCAAGCTAAGGTTAAACCCGAAGAAGTGCTTTTTCGGCGTTTCATCGGGGGAAATCTTAGGCTACGTAATCGGGAATAAAGGAATCGAAGTAGATCCTGATAAAGTGAAGGCTATACAGGAAATGCCGGCACCAAAGAATGAGAAAGAAGTGAGAGGGTTTCTGGGGCAGGTTCAGTATATCAGTCGGTTCATAGCAAGACTCACCGCAATCTGCGAGCCAATCTTTAAGTTGTTAAGGAAAGACCAACCCACAATCTGGAATGATAAGTGTCAGCAAGCTTTGGAGAGCGTCCGGAACTATTTGTCTAATCCGCCAGTGCTGAGACCGCCTAAACTAGGAAAACCGCTTCTCCTCTACATAGCGATTGAAGAGCGATCTATTGGGGCAATGCTGGCCCAAGAGGGAGACACCGGTGTGGAGCACGCGGTGTATTATCTGAGTAAGAAGTTCCTGGAGTACGAGCTCAAGTACAACATGATCGAAAAGACGTGTGTGGCGGTAGTATGGCTAACGAAGAAACTACGGCATTATTTTCAATCATATAAAGTGATCATTATTTCTCGGATGGACCCCGTGAAGTATCTGTACCGAACTCCGTCTTTGACAGGGAAGTTAGCCCGATGGTTACTACTTTTATCCGAGTTTGACATTGAATATGTAACGAAGAAGGTTGTCAAAGGGAGGGCCATGGCAGAGTTTCTGGCCAACCAACCCCTGAATGCAGAAGAGGAAGAGATAAGCTATGATTTCCCCGATGAACACTTGAACGCAATAGAAGTCATACCCTGAAAAATGTTCTTCGACGGAGCAGTTAATTCGAATGGAGCCGGAGTTGGAGTACTACTTATTTCACCAGAAGGAGAAAGGATCCCGATGGCCAAAAAGTTATCCTTCCCTCTCACCAATAATATGGCCGAATATGAAGCGTGCATTTATGGTTTAGAGTCATTAGCAGCACTGGGAGCATCGTATGTCGAAATTTGGGGTGATTCGAAGCTGATCATCGAACAGGCACAAGGAAACTGGGAAGTAAGGGAAGAAAGGCTACGTCCATACCTAGACCAACTAGATGGGTTGGCACAAAGATTCAAGGAATGTCATTTTCATCATATCTATCGAGCATAGAACCAGGCAGCAGATGCTTTGGCCACTTTGGTGTCAGTTTGGGACAATCCCCGGAACCTCGCCTCGAAACCGTTGGTATTGAGGAGATCTCACAAACCATGCTACGAAGACGTAATGCTGTTAGGGGCAGATGAAAAGCCATGGTATTTCGACATCGTGAACTTCATGAAGAGTGGAACATATCCGGCAGAGTCAGAACCTATGGATCAAGCTGTGATTAGAAGATTGGCTCAGCAGTTCGTCATCCACAACGATTTGCTTTACAAAAGGCACATCGATGGGTTACAGCTAAGGTGTTTGGATGCGGGAGAAGCCCGCGAAGCGATGGAATCTGTACACTCGGGAATTTGTGGGGCCCATATGGGAGGAGCAGTATTAGCTAAGAAAATCATCAGACAAGGCTTCTATTGGCACACTATGGAAAGAGATTGTAACGAGTATGCGAAGAAATGCCACGATTGTCAAATCCACGGCGATTGTAGTCATCTGCCGGCCATGGAATTACATGTGTTAGCACCTATTTGGCCATTCGCTGCTTGGGGCATTGACATCATTAGTGAGGTAAGGCCTAATGCTTCGAATGGGCACAAGTTTATTGCAGTCGCCATCGATTACTTCACCAAGTGGGTAGAGGCAGAGTCGTTTAGCAAATTGGGATCCAAGCAGATGAGAAAGTTCATTGAGAAACACTTGATCACCAGGTTCGGAGTGCCTCATCACATGATTACAGATAATGGGGTCCAATTTCAGGGGGAAGTAAGAAGTCTCTTCCGAAAATATGGCATTGAACATCACAGGTCTTCTCCGTACCGTCCACAAGCTAATGGGGCAGTAGAAGCAGCTAATAAGAACCTTAAGAGAATTCTCGTAAAAACGGTGGAATCACATCGGAATTGGCACGAGCAACTCCCACTCGCATTATGGGCTTATCGCACGATAGTTAGAACCTCGACTGGGGCAACGCCGTTCTCCTTGGTATACGGTGCAGAAGCCGTTCTCCCGATTGAGATTGAAAAGCGATCGTTGAGAATCGCAGTGGAAGCAGAGATTCCCGAGACGGAATGGGTGAAGAAGCGATATGAACAGTTGGCACTAGTAGACGAGAAAAGGATGGAAGCCCTTTACCATGTGCAGCTATATCAGAGAAGGATGGCCCGAGCCTTCAACAAAAAGGTCAAGGCCAGCCCTATCAAAGAAGGGGATATGGTGCTAAAACAGATCCGTGTGACGCATACCGACCCTAGGGGCAAGTTCAAGCCTAACTGGGAAGGGCCATTCATCGTGAAGAAGATACTAAGCAAAGGAGCGGTGAAGTTAACTACTATGGATGGCATGGAATTCTCCGAACCTACCAACCTGGATAGGCTTAAGAAATACTTTTCGTAAAAAAAAAAAGGAAAGAAAAAATTCCCGATAGGTCGAAAACCCGCAAAGGGCGACCTATGCAACAGTCAGGGACATCCCAATGGGTGAAAACCCGAAAGGGCACTCACTTGAAAATTCCGGGATAGTAAAAGGAGAGGAGAAAAATCGCCAGGATCCGAAAACCGAAAGGCGGGTCCTGGTAACAACAGTTATAACTTGAGCAATTACAAAAATAATGTATAAGAGGCTAAGTATTTCTGTTGTTTGTAAATAAATAAAGGCATGAATATATTTGACGAGAATGATTGGAATCATCATAATCTACTGAATGCATGGTAATATGAATCATGAGTTATACATTTCCTACCTTACTTTTCACAATAAAAAGCCTACCTGCTATCCACCCCACTCCCTATACATCGGCTATACATCGGGGTAACTCTAATAAAAACTACAAAGCAATACATAATAAGCCTAATACGGAGGGAAGTCCCAATAGGCCTCAAACTCCCTCAAATGCGATGCCCGCTCCGCAGATAATGTCTCCTCGGCAGCTCGCGCTCTCTCATCGGCAACTCGTGCTCTCTCATCGGTGACTCGTGCTCTCTCCTCGGCAGCGAGGCGTCCAGTCGACTCATCACGCGCTCTCTCCTCGGCAGCAAGGCAACCCTCAGTCTCCCGCCGTATCACCCCCGACCAGTGGTCATTCCGCTCTTAGTACACCTGACCAACCCGGGCATCGGCCTCCCGCATCAACTCGCTCTGTCTCCGCTCATGGGCACGTAGATCGCTCTAAAGAAAAAGAACGGAAAAACAGATAAAAATAAGAAACAGCATAGGCAAGAACATAAATCATACATACATGCATACATTCCACTACACTAAAGTAAAGTAATGATGCATACCAGGTGATCGGCGCAGCGCAAGCTGAGGCGGTCTCGGAGATAACCAGATAGCCCCACATAATCCGAACAGGTCTCCCTCGTAGTTAGAGAAGCATCTGAAGGATCAAATGGGACCCTCGAGGTAAAGATAGAAGGAGCCGTCTCGAATCCCGCATAAGCTGCCCCGGACTCATCGTAACAAACCGTGGCAAAATCCCTCCCGTAGTCCGGTACAGGCACACCTAGGGAAGACCCCTCCGGTCGGGCGGCGCTGGAGGACTCGCCGATGTAGTAGGGTGGCTCGCACACGGGTGTCTGAGCTCGAGTGCCGTCAAAGAAATCGGATAGATGGGCACTCCTCCAGGACCCCTCCTGCAAATAAAAACATGATAAATACCTCTAATCATCTCATAAATAAAAGGTAAAAAAAAAGGCGGAATCACTTACCGGAACCTCCTCCTGACCAAAGACTGCCGCGACAGCCTCCCTCGAAAATACATCAGCCACCGGATCCACCTCCATCGCTGCCGCCGGGGCATCCCTCGCGCTCAGCAGAGTAGATAAGTAAGGAGCACGGCCCCCGGTATGAACCCACACCTCTCGACCAACGAACCGACGGGTCAAGTCCCGACGGATGACCGACAGGGGCATGGTCCGCACCGCGAACATGGAAACAGGAAACTCGCCCGGTGACCAGTGTGAGTCCCTAATCCCGGTGATGCCCCGGTCACCCAAATACCAAGCCCACACGCAGGGGCCGGTGAGCACACACTGCTGCTCCTGGATCGAGGTCACGTACATGTAGTCGGGACCAAAGTCAAGGTCGTCCCACCTAAACTTAATCTAAAAAAAAAAAAAAAAAGAAAAGAAAACACAAAGAAAGGTCAGAGCCGATCAAACAAGAATCTAGCATGACTAGAAGATATCTACCTGTCCCAGGGTCAGCGAGTCGATCCAATCTAGGAGTCGCGGCACCGTCCGTATCCTCTCGGCACCCAAGTCGAAATCTCTCCACCGGGTCATGAGAGGCGGCCTCGGTACTCTCGGTCGAGGTCGAGACTGGCTGGGAAGAATCCGCCTCTCATACGCCCAAACCTGCGGTAAAAACAAGGATTATAAGTGTGAAAAGCGCGAAGAAGATAGAATGGGCGAGTCAAGGATGCGTCACGTACCAACAGGGAGAATGTGTAACCACCGAAATCCTTGCGCTTCCGGCAAGTCAGATCCAAAAATTTATATAGAAAGGCTAGGCCTGCCCCCGCCCAATCATAGGAAGCCGCCGCATCCAAATCACTCAGTGCCTGAATAAGACCCGCGTGTACCTTTTCGCCCTTGGTGCGGAAAATCGTCTCACTCAGAGTATATACCAAGAAACTACGAACTGCCAAGTCAGTATCGTCGGTCTCGCAAAAATCCCATCGACTCAGTGGAAATAAACTTCGCCGGAGTAGATCTGGCGCCGGGGCAAACTCCCGGTCCAATCAAAGCAGCGAGTCTAACGAGGTCAACCTGCGGTCGCATCATGTCAAAATGAAAAGGAACTGGAGTGCTGCTCCCCCGCAACCCCGTCAACAAAGAGAAGTCTTTGGGCGAGATGGTCATCTCCCCAAAGGAAAGGTGGAAAGTGTGGATCGAGTCAACCCACCGCTCGCATAAGGCACGTAGGCCAAAACGATCACACACCCCGTTGGCGCGGGGCAACGCTGAAATAAAGGGCTCGATGCCCAACTCGCGCACACGGGCTCTCGCTGCGGCGCCGAGTCTAGCGTACCACGAATGAATCTCGGCCGTAGTCCCGGAAATCTCAATGAACTAGAAAGAACAATACAGGAAAATTTAAATATGATTCCTAAAGCATACAGAGACATCTAGTCAGTTAGGACCAACTTCTTGTAAAAATCCCTTCTTTAGGGTCATTCACGTAAGGTTTAGTTAATTCTTTAATCCACTCTCGTCCGCATTGACAAGGAGCATAGGTTAAGTTATACTATTCACGTGCATTAGTTAAGTTTTCACTATTCACGTTTTTACTATTCACGTGCATTAGTTAAGTTTTCACTATTCACGTTTTACTATTCACGTGCACTGGTTAAGTTTTCACTATTCACGCGCACTGGTTAGTTTTCACTATTCACATTTTCACTATTCACGCGCATTAGTTAAGTTGTGCTATTCACATGCATTAGTTAAGTTTTCACTATTCACATGCATTAGTTAAGTTTTCACTATTCACGTTTTTACTATTCACGTGCACTATTCACGTTTTTACTATTCACATGCACTATTCACGTTTTTACTATTCACGTTATTTTACGGTTAACATGCATAAATTCGTAGTGTCACTATTCACATGCATATAGCGCGCATTCTCACACAGAAATAAACAAGTGTTACTTGTAAGAGAAGAAATTCATGTTTTCTAGCTAAAGTCCTCTAAGGCAATCTAAAGGTTAGCATGCAAATCATGTTCGGATAGGGATACTAAAGCCTAGAATGTAAATCAAACAAAAGAGAAATTGCTTACCTCGTTGCAGCGTGTCCGGCTCAGATGCGTCGTAGGGTCGTGGAAAGGGTCCACTCTATCCAGGTTCACGTAAACCTCGTCCATGCCTCTCGTGCCATCCCATTCATCTAAATCCATCCCGAGAATAATCCAAATTAAAGTCTAGAGAGAGAAAGAAGAGAGAGAAGGTGTGGGGTTGAAATGAAACCCCACCACCTTATATAGGAAGAGGGAATGACATTCCCGTAAATAGTGAAAAAGGTACGATTTGACATAAAGGTGAAAAGTAAATAATTAATTACCGGGTGCACAGACCTCCGATTTGCAGTCTGTTTTAGCCTGTATTTCTTCCAGACAGCAACCAATATTGTCAAAATATGAACTCCAGGCAACAACCAATTTTTACAGAACAGTGATACCAGTCAAAGTACAGACGACAGTCAACAGAAAAATAATCATTAGTCTATATCATTCCAGACTAAAACACGTTCCCATTAAACCTTCGAGACGCTAGCTCCAGTGAGAAAATACAGACAACAGTGTGGTAAGAGAATCTAGAGACAATCCTCGCTTTTGAGCCATCTGACTCAAGGTCGCAGACCTGAGTTGCTTTTGAGCCATTTTACCCGCGGTCGTGGACCAGGGTCGCTTTTGAGCCATCTGACTCACGGTCGCAGACCGGAGTTGCTTTTGAGCCATCTGACTCAAGGTCGCAGACCTGAGTTGCTTTTGAGCCATCTGACTCACGGTCGCAGACCGGAGTTGCTTTTGAGCCATTTTACCCGCGGTCGTGGACCAGGGTCGCTTTTGAGCCATCTTGCTCTCGGTCGTAGACCAGAGTTGCTTTTGAGCCATCTTACTCAAGGTCGCAGACCTGAGTTGCTTTTGAGCCATCTCGCCCGTGGTTGTGGACCAGGGTCGCTTTTTGAGCCATCTTACTCACGGTCGCAGACCGGAGTTGTTTTTGAGCCATCTTACTCACGGTCGCAGACCGGAGTTGTTTTTGAGCCATTTTACCCGCATTCGTAGGCCGAAATCGCTTTCGAGCCCTCTTACTCACGGTCGTGCACCGAAATTGCTTTTGAGCCATTCTTACCCATAGTCAACGTACACCAGATTTCGAGAAAAGAACGTCCATCGACGGTCGCTTCAGGGGCGAAGATGGAAAGAATCGGAGAACGACATCGGAACGCGCAGCGTGAAGGTCAGGTATGTTCCCTCCTACTCTTTACGTGTCTTTTACTTTTATATGTTTTACATTGCATGTGTTATGTTAGCAAAAAACGTTTTCAAAACACACACATCACTGTCAAAATAGAAAAGTAGGGGCAACTGTAGACACCGAGTCGGAGGACCTGTGACGAAAACCTGGAAACAAGACGGTTGAAGCGATTGATTCCGGAATTTTGAAAAACAAAAAAAATAATAAATTCATAATAAGGGAGGAAGAGTTACGTCGGGTCGCTGTTGTCGATCGGATGGCTTGCGAGTGCTCAGCGGCATGGTGCAAGCGCCTAGCGGCAGCCAACGCGCGTTCGACGACAGTCGGACGCCCGCTCGACAGCACGAGGCGCACGCTCGGCGTTCATCGGACGCACGAGTCCAACCGCGAACGGCATGCGCTCGGCGCCCGAACAACGCACGGGCCCGGAGGCGCGGGGCGCGCTCTCGTCGGCCACTGGGCGTGTACGCCCAGCAGCGCAGAACGTGCGTCCGGCAGCAACGGCGCGGGGGCGCTCGGCAGCGCGGGACGCGCGCTCGTCGGCCACGGGACGTACACGCCCGATGCGTCCCGACGGCCGTTGGGCGAGCGCCCAGCAACGTTGGGCGGCCGCCCAACCCTCTTGGGCGACGCCCGATTTTGCTCGGGCGTCGCCCATTTTCTCCGGGGATCCGAAGCCTATAAAAGGCACGGATCCCCATGCATTTGGAAGAGGGATTTTTTTGGAGCTTTCTCACTCTAGACATTTTTAGAGAGAGAAAGTCAATTTTTTGGAGAAAATATTTTTTTTCCCAAAAAAATCCAAATTTTTCCAAAGTTAAATTTTTACTAAAAAAACACAAAAAACCGGAAAATCACGACTCGTGGAATCAATCGGCCTCGACTGTCAGATACCGAATTTAAGGTATTATCCGAGGACTAGACTCTTTTATTTTATTTAATTTATTTTCTTCTTCCGTTTATTTTTATGTTATAGTTTTTATTTATTTAGTTATTCGTTTATTTTATCACGTTTTATTTAATTAGCGTATTTATTTAATTTTCGTCTCGTATTGAATAAAATTCGGTTTTGTTTTAAAATAAAAAACCTCGTTTTAATATCCCGATACGAACCGTGATCCGATAAAAAGGTAGTTCGGGTATTGAAAACGTTGTAATTATAAGTTTTAATCTAAAGAATTTCCAAATAACGTTTTAAAATAAAAACGTCATTTTAGGAACTTCCGTTATTGACTATGATCCATATTTGGTAGTTCGGAAATCCAAAACGATTGAATTAGATTTAATTTAAAGCTTTTGAATAAATCTGGAAATAATTGGAGTGCTGCTGTAATTTGCCATTTCTGTCACTAATTGCTGTTTACCGACGGATTTTCCGTCGGTAAATCTGCCAAAATGTAAAAAATGTCATTTTAGTCCATCTTTCTTAACTTTTAAGTTTTTAATCCTTTATACATATATGTATAGTTATGTAATATATATTTTCAAATTATTTTTTTAGCCATTTGGTATATATGCTTATTTAAGATGTTTGTATATCACTTTTTATTTTATTTTTAAGCATAAGTATATGTATATATATATTCTCTTTTTCATTCATTTGAGTTATATTAGATTTTATTTTAAATGTTATTTACTCGGGCATTTTGGGAGATAATTAGTAGATATTAGTGAATAAATATATAGTATTTTTGACATTTAAAATTATATTAGTTATGTATACATATAGTTTTGGGGATATTTGGACTATGTTAGTTATTGTTAAATAAAGCTATTTTGAGTAATAAATGTTATTTGCTTATTTATGAATTTTATTTACCATTTCACATGTTTAAAAGTACAAATGTATTATATTTAGTATTTTCATATATGTATTATATAGTCTCTTTTCATTAACTTTTATTTTCATGTTCCCTTTTTTATTTAAATGTATATATATATGCTTATATTATTTTCTTTATTCTTTTGGACCATTTATGAGTCCATGTTTCAAATGAGCTTTATGTGGGAGTGAATTTTGGCTCAAATATGTTTATTATTGTAAATATGACTAGTAGAGAATCCATTAAGGAAAAGGGGAAAATAAATCACAAAAGAGTTTTCAATTTAATTATTTAAACTAATGAATTTTTTAGAGGTTCCCAATGTAAGTAAATAGAGTTTTCTTGACATTTCAAGTCGTTTCTCAAACGTCATGTTTTAAAACCTTAGTCCGTTCCAACGACGGATTAAGCGAACATTGTAATCAAAATCGTTTTCATTGTAAATAATGAAGTTTTGAATCGTTTTCTTAAAGGATTTGTATAAAAATAAAATTGACTTGTATGTTTAACCACGTTTTCTTATTAAAGGTTTTTATCTCAATGTTTTCAAACACTCGAGTCGTTCCAACGGCGATTTGGGTGAACTTCATCAAACGGGGTTTTAAAACGCACCTAAATCGTTCCAACGGCGATTAAGGTGCGAACCATGTAAATAAATTCGTTTTGGGAAAATAAGTTAGCGTAGAATTAACTCGCAACACGACATGTAAATCATGTTGTAACTAAATCACTTTTTTCTTCCCCCCTCTCTGTGTATGTATATTAAATTGATGTAAATGGGTGATTCTTTACTAATGTGGCTTTTCAATAATATATGCTCAAAACGGTTTCCAAAATGAGAAAGAAAAGGTTTCAAATGAATTTTAAACTTAAAGAAGTGTACGATTAGTCCGTTATCGCCTAACATGCTGAGTAGGAGGCCGGTGGTTCATAACCGGGCGATGTCGGGGTGCCTAGTAGCCTTTCTCCGGAAAGGAGCTAGCCTTCTCGGCTCGTACCTAAGTTTCCCGAACCCACACCGATCTCCCGCAAGGGATCGGTGTTCATTTTCCCATTCGTGGGTGGCGACTCTTCCATATCTCCGAGCTCCGGTCCTGCCGAGCAGCTTGATTCCACGATTAGTTGCTTTCGGCGACAATCACCGCTTACGTCGCCATGAGGTTGTCCACCCCCTGGTCCGCTCGGGAGATTAGGCCGCGGCACCTCGTCTAACAGCAATGCTTACTGAACGACAAAGAGGATTTAGCAAAATTTATTTTTTGTCCAGAAGCCCGTTAATTACATGTATATTGGAGTGATAGATTGAAATAAATAAAAAAATAGAAAATTTAAAATAACAAATAGAGAATAAATTAATAATAATATATCTAATTAATTAATTAGTATAATCATTTTTTTAATAGGTATAATCAGAATTTTAATAGTTAGATGGATTTTATAAAAAAAAGTTTCAGATGGTAATCTATATATCTATATATAATATAAAACAGTAACGATGGAGCTGAGGTGTCAACTCCTCAATTTTTGTTGATTAAAAATAATATTAATGAATTATTTTTTTTCTTCAATTTTTTTTATTTAGTGTGATAAAAAATATCCAATCCAATTTAAATGTAATTATCTATAGATATTTAATGTGATAACTCTAACCCAATTTCAATGTAAATCTATTGATTTAATGGTAATTATCCATAAAGTTAAAAACGTGAATCAATTTTTTGATTTAATATGTTTTTTTGAAATAGATTTAATATGATTTAATTAATGGGTTTATCATGTTAAAATTTGAATTGGATTTATGGATTAAAAATATGATTTAAGGTGATAAATATTCTATATATATATAGGTGTGACAAGACTTATTGTGTGACAAGGACCAATTTTGTAATTAACCAAAAAGAGGTGAAAAATTTTTAAATAAAAGGAAAGAGAAAATTGTTTTATTTTTTTTCTTTAAAATGCATTTTCCAAACTTTTCCAACCTCGTTTTTTAAAAAAATTTATACCGTTGGACACGTCTTAATTAAACGGTCATTTTAAGATCCATGAAGCTCAAGTTCCGGTGAACGGAATCCGGGTGAGCGTTTTCCGGCGAACAAAAAATGTCCAGAAAATTTTTAAAAAATTCCAGAAATTGTAAAACATTATTCTAAGAAACTTTAATTCTTGAGTAGAAGCGAGATTTGTTACGGTTTAGTTCCAATAAAACTTTTTCCTTAATTTTATCCATTTTACATGTTTCAACAATTTGTTGGGTAAAAAATGTAAGGAATCTCGCTTTGAGCCAACAATTAAAGTTTCTTAAAATAATGTTTACATGTTTTAGAATTTTTTGATAATTTTCTGGACACATTTTTTGTCCTACTTACGTTGTTCCAAATCAGTGTACCATTTGTTCCAACATAATACTTGTATTGTTCCAACAGAAAATTGTTTTATTTCTTTTCTTTAAAATACATTTTTTTGACATTTCTAACCTAGTTTTTCAAAAAAATTTATACTATTAGACTCGTCTAAATTAGACAGTCATTTTAAGATCCCTGAAGTTCAAGTAAAAAAAATTCCGGTTTACGGAATCCGGGTGGCCGTTTTCTGGCGAGACAAAAAGTGCCCAGAAAATTCTCAAAACATTCCAAAAAATGTAAAACATTATTCTAAGAAACTTTAATTCTTAGGTCAAAGCGGGATTTCTTACGGTTTAGTCCCAATAAAACTTGTTCCTTAATTTTATCCATTTTACACGATTCAACAATTTATTGGGTCAAAACTGTAAGGAATTTCGCTTTGAGCCAAGAATTAAAGTTTCTTAAAATGATGTTTTACATGTTTTCAAATTTTTTGATAATTTTCTGGGCATTTTTTGTCCTACTTACATTGTTCCAAATCAGTGTACCATTTGTTCCAAATCAGTGTACCATTTGTTCTAACATAATACTTGTATTGTTCCAACAGAAAATTTTTTATTTCTTTTCTTTAAAATACATTTTTCCGATATTTCTAACATTGTTTTTTGAAAAATTTGATACTATCAGACTCGTCTAAATTAGACGGTCATTTTAAGATCCCTGAAGATCAAGTAAAAAAAATTCCGGTGAACGGAATCCGGGTGGGCGTTTTCTGGCAAGAAATAAAGTGCCCAGAAAATTCTTAAAAAATTCCAGAAAACGTAAAACATTATTTTAAGAAACTTTAATTCTTGGGTTGAAGTGAGATTTCTTACGGTATAGTCCCAATAAATTGTTGAAGCATGTAAAATGGATAAAATTAAGGAAAAAGTTTTATTGGGACTAAATCATAAGAAATATCACTTCGACCGAAGAATTAAAGTTTCTTAGAATAATAATTTACATTTTCTGAAATTTTTTGAGAATTTTCTGGACACCTTTTTTCTCGTCAGAAAACGCCCACCCGGATTCCGTTCACCGGAACTTGAGCTTCATGGATCTTAAAATGACCGTTTAATTAAGACGAGTCCAACGGTAAATTTTTTTTTAAAAAACGAGGTTGGAAAAGTTGGAAAAATGCATTTTAAAGAAAAAAATAAAACAATTTTCTCTATCCTCTCTTTTATTTTATTTACCAATTTGCCACCTTCTCTTTTTAATTATTATCAAAACTACACAATATGCTTCTTGTCACAACTTAAACATTTGTCACGCTGGATCTCACCCCTATATATATATATATATATAGTCATTCTAGGGTATTTCACACAAATTAAGAAATATATTGCTTAACTAAAAAAAATTCTCTCTCATGTCACTATTGGGCAATAAGTATTGGAACATTAAAAAACACATGTACCAATACAAAAAATAATTCTCTCTCATGTCACTATTGAGCAATAAGCATTGGAATCCTAAAATGACTTATATTTAGGGAAAAAACTAATTTGCTAAAATGACCTATATAATGGAATGGAGGGAGTAATTTTTATTTATCTTTATTTTCCTTTTTTTGCTACCATTAATAAAAAATATTTTCAATTTAAAATTATAGTTACCAACAATAACTAATCTCGAAAAAAATATAACTAATCAATTTGATTACATCTCGAATATTTGGTCACATCTCTTTTTTTTTACTGATAACTAATCAACCTAGCCTATTATATAGGCTGTAACATCAATTAAATACATGACAATAAATATTTATTTCATATATTGGAGAATCCCATATAAAGTAAATTGTTAATAATTTGCATGATTGTTGTCATCTATATTCTATATTATATATAATATAAAATAGTAACGATGGAGCTGAGGTGTCAACTCCTCGATTTTTATTGATTAAAAATAATATTAATGAATTATCTTTTTTTCTTCAATTTTTTTATTTAGTGTGATAAAAATATCCAATCCAATTTAAATGTAAATCTATAATGGTAATTATCTATAGATATTTAATGTGATAACTCTAATCCAATTTTAATGTAAATCTATTGATTTAATGGTAATTATCCATAAAGTTAAAAACGTGAATCAATTTTTTGATTTAATATGTTTTTTTGAAATAGATTTAATATGATTTAATTAATGGGTTTATCATATTAAAATTTGAATTGGATTTATGGATTAAAAATATGATTTAAGGTGATAAATATTATATATATATAACATAGTAACATTGTTGATTAAAAATAATAATTTTTATTTATCTTTATTTTCCTTTTTTTGCTACCATTAATAAAAAATATTTTCAATTTAAAATTATAGTTACCAACAATAACTAATCTCGAAAAAAAAATAACTAATCAATTTGATTACATCTCGAATATTTGGTTACATCTCCTTTTTTTTTTACTGATAACTAATCAACCTAGCCTATTATATAGGCTGTAACATCAATTAAATACATGACAACAAATATTTATTTCATATATTGGAGAATCCCATATAAAGTAAATTGTTAATAATTTGCATGATTGTTGTCATATATAAACTATATTGACAAACGTCCAGCATAATATAATAAATATCATGTGCTTTAAAAAACATTTTACTACCTTGCAAATAGTATGTGTAATGGTGCATGATTTTATTATTCTGTTTAAAAAATGTAGATAACAAAAGAAATAAATAAATATTTCACTTGCTAATTTCTAGCAGCAGTTAAAGCAAAAAGATTCAGGACAGAATCGTGATAATATTTGATTTTTACTAGATAAGCATGTTCAGTTTGGACTTCCTTCTTTCTCTCTTTCTCTTCACGACTCCTTCTCCAACTGAGACTCTGACTCCTCCTCTTTTAATTCGTTTCTTTTGTAATTTTCACAAAACAATTGAAAGTTTTGGTTTACTATCTCTTTCAGGTAAACTCTAGGTTTTCTCTATGAACTATTCTATTCATTCTAAAAACATATGTGATTTTGTAACCATGATGGCTTTAATCACAATTAAATTAAGTTCTTTCCTAACCGTGCGTTTCTCTTATAAACTATTCGGTTCATATATTTTTAATAATGGTGTTCAGGAATTTATATGTCAACTAAAAACATTTTAGGGTTTGATCGAATCAACTTGAATGAGTTTAAGGTTTCTGGTAATTCAGTGTGAGAGTGTTATTTTTTAGTTGTTAATTTGGTTAGTTTTGTTCTCTTTCAGGTAAATTCTAGGGTTTCTCTCAGCTTCCCTCATTCTAGGTAAACTATTAGGTTTTAACATTTTCTGGTGCACTGTATGTATAACAATGTTGCTCTAAATATTATAAAAAAAAAATATCCATAGTGTTTTTATTATTTGCTTTGCTCTAAATGTTGCTGAATTTTTTTATCTGTTTCTATTTATTTGTTTTTCTATCATTTTTGTGTTTCATGTTTAGTTTATGAGTGAGCCTAATATATATACACACACGTTTGCTAGAGGCATACATTTACAATGTTAACTTTCTTACCTTTTCGAATCAATTTAATTACAAAATGATGTTAAACATTACATATTGTTTGTCATTGTAAATGAATGCATGCTCAATTGGGTTATGAGATTATATTAGTAGCAAAGAAGATATCTCAAGTTCTGTTCTTTGTTATTGCAACTCTCCTGCATTAATTCATCTTCCTACGAGAATATGTTGGTTCACTTTGGTAGTATAATTGGAGCCTTTTTTTTCTATTTCTGCATATTTAACCAAATTGGATATTGTTCTTAAAAAATATATATAGTGCTTGATGATTGTTGGAGTTCCAAAAACAATAAAATAGAAAGAAGTTTTAGGTGAAAGATGCATTTGGATTATGGACAGTGGGTGGTGTGATTGATTGGATTCTGAATGTGGACTTGATTTATATTAAAATTGTGAACTATAAATTATGTAGTGGTTCTATATTTTGTGTCTGCTTTTGTTTGAAGGATATTTCATGGATATATCCGTTCAATATATCTGAAGATCAAATTTTCACTTTTAGTCCTCATCTACTTTAATGGAATCTAATGGAACTTCTATGTCATTTTCAGTCCTCATCTACGTGAGCAATTACTTTGTTCTTTTCTTTTTTGTGTGACAGATGCTTCTGACGATACTCGGTCATTGAATGATAAGATGATGAGACAAATGGCTCATCATCTTATCATCTTGATATACAATGTTGTACTTAATCCAGGTCAAGGTGGGAAGCTGGTTCGAGCTGCTGTCACTATATTCTATGCGTATTGGAACACAAAGAACCAAATTGCCTATCTGATGTTGAAAAATTGATTGATTCTAAAGGTCTGGCCACAATTGGCAGACTTTTATACTGAATTTTTTAGTATCAAACTAAAGGATGTAGTTAATTACACAAGGTTATACTACCATTGTCTATATTTTTACACAAGGTTATACTACCAAGGTTAATTACAGATCACCTACTTTGAATTGCAATCCTATCCTATATAGAGACTATTGTTTGATAAGAAATTAAGCTGTTATCAAAATAAATAGTTGTATATAATATTATATTAAATTAGAAAATAAGGTTTGTCAAATTAAGGTTTTCCAAGCTAATTAATTATCTCATGATATTATTTGGTATTTTCTATATTAAATTAGAATTTTAATAAATTAATTTCTTACTATATAGTATATTAAGTTAAAAAAGATTAGATTATATTACATTGTGGATTTCAGAAAAAAAAACTCAATACATTATTATATTTATTCGTATTAATTTGATTATATTATATTTAAAAATATTATATATACCGTGCATTGCACGGGTATAGAACTAGTAAAGTAATATAATACTAGGTGGAAGAGCGGAAAAAATTGTTGAAAGGAAAAAAAAAATTAATAAATTATTTTTTAATAGTAATATATTAGATAGGCGGGTTGGACCGGGCTTGGGAAATACTTTTCATAGTCAAGCCCAGCCCGCCCCGAGCCCGATATAAATATAGTGTGGGCTGGGCTGGGCTTGGACAAAGTAATTACATAATAAAGCCGATAAGGCCCGGCCCGGCCCAACCCACGAACATGTCTACTTTGTTGTTAGTATTTTAACAAGATTTTTTTTAACCGTGTTAAATAATACAATGAGCATTTTAAACATAAGTAATGTTTGTAAGGTTCGATATGATAGTTAAATAACAGTCAAATAACTATAGTTAAATTTTCCTCTCCCTTCTTCGCAGTCCTCTCTCCAGTGCCTGACGGGTGTCGAATCCACCAAAGATAATTGTAACTTCACAATCCTCAGTAACATGCTTGCACAAGGATAAGTAAAGGTCGAACCCAAAGGATTAGTACTGATTTAACTAAATTAATAACCAAAAAGACAAGTAAAATAAAATGGGGGGTTTTGAGTAGATTGATGAACTAAGTTAACAGAAATAACGAAATCAAAATTGAAGTTGAATATAATAAATAAAGAAGATTTCAGCTAAGGGGTTCTTAGGCAAGGAATTCAATTAGTCTTGATCATTGACAGATAAAATAGACTCTTATACACATACCGGATCAGTTTGGAGTATTCTTCCTTAATATTAAACTAGTCAAGCACGGCAAATAACTAGTTCCTAATCAATAAATAATCCAGCCTCAGCGGTCAAGATTCAATCTATTGACAGCCTTATGAATTAGAAGAACCCGACCTTAGCCAACCGACACTCAGCGTAGACGATTAAGAAACTAAGTTATTTGTTCATTCGACTCAAATAAATCCAATTACTTTTGTATTAATGTCACATGAAAGACAATCTCAGGTTGTCAAATCTGAATCTATTCTTTCAAATACAAAACTAACTTAATTTATATTATCGATTGCTACTATGATTGGTTCGTTTAGGTAAAACTCTAACTTTACCAATTCAGCCGTATGATAATCCAATTCAAAGAATGACCTGCAGTTATCATTCAAAGTATGAATAATCAATTGAGAATAAATCCCTAAAATGCAATGAACAAATAAGCGGTAAGATAAGAATTAAAGCACAATAGCCTCACAATAATGAAGAAAACCTCCTTTGAATTAACCCTTAACTGAAAATAGAAGTTTAGCTATGAATAGCTATGAAGAACAACCTTTCTCTCTTGTGAAAGAGAGAACAAAATAAAAATAAAAGCTAAACCTAAAAACTAAAAACGGAATTTAAAACTGAACTCAAAACCGAATTCTCCCATTAGAGATAGATCCTCTCCTATTTATAGGAGTTCTCCAACCCTAATTAGGAGATAAATACTAGCTAATTATAAAAAATAAATATTGTAACTTCCTAATACTACTTGGCTTCTTCCTTCCTGATTTGTAGGCTTAAAAATCTTTAATAGACATCTGAAAACGTGATGGAATTGAACAGATTCGCACTTGATATATCTGGAAAGATTTCTGCCCGTCTGCTTCTTAGTCTTGCGCAAGACTAACTCCCAGCTTCGTCTTCAGGTCTTTAAAACAGTTCCAGATTTTATCTTTAACCAAATTAGCTCCAAATAGCCTCAATTAAGCTCATTTCTTCATAATAAGTCCCTGTAGAGGCATAATACACAAAACAAGCAATAAAAGTCGTGATAACAATCAAACCAGCTAACAAATAAGCATAATAAGTGGGTATTTTATCGCTGAAATAGACACTTATCAGTGCCCATGACTTTAACTCTTGGGTTACAAACTTTTCGATGAATTCTTCTAAGGAGGACACGACATTTATGATGAATGGCAATTATTTGAAGGATTTGGACTAATCGCAATCAACTGGTTTGGCACAACTCGCCCAGGCCTTTAGTCATGTCCCTCCACTTGGCTGGTTTAAAGGAGTGGCAGGCTACTCAGTTACATCCTTTCTTGCCTCGCTCTTTCGAACCCGCCAGGAGTATGGCTGCATCGTGGTCCCCTCCGCCTGTTGGGTGGCTTAAGTGTAACTTTGATGCCTCATGCGTTGATTCGATAGGCTCTAGGGGAGTTGGGCATGTGATTCAAGACTCTAATGGTCGGTTCGTGGCAGCTTCTGCTTCGTCCCTTATTGGCGGCTGGGATGCCCTCACAGGTGAATCACTTAGCTTTAGGGATGCTCTTGTTTGGTATAAGGACCTTCTTCTAGACTGCATCGTTTTCGAATCGGACAACCAACTCCTTGTGAAGGCCATCTTGGAGAACTCGCCTTTTTTTTTATCTTATGTTCCATTCTTGATGAATATAAGGTTCTAATGAAATATTTTAAGTTCATTTCTGTTGCGTTCGCGTGTAGATCAGCGAACCACGCTTCCCACCTGTTAGCTCGGACAACTGGCTCTCAGTCTGGTCGATTGGAGTGGAGAGATGTTCCACCTCTGTTCCTTTTCGATGTAATTGATTCTGAATCTATCCAAGTTTGGTTGTTCTGTAAAAAAAGGATCAATTTTACCTCCATCTAACAAAAATTTGAATAGACTAGTTTGACAGTTATTTGACAATCATGTCGGTCATTTCAAACAAGTTTATCTTGAAGCAGTTTCATACATTTTTTTGAGTTATTTATAGCTATATTGATAACACATTAAACATTTTACACTTTGACAAAAACAATTTGATCTACTTATATGCAACTATCTTGGTTGTTAGCATTTTAGTCGGGTTTTTTTTTGTAACTACGTTAAGTAACACACTAAATATCTTAAACATAAATGTCCAATGTGCAGTTAAATAACAACTAAACTAGCATTTTTAAATTTTCGGTAACATATGCGTAAAATTGATCTTACTTAAAAATATATGGTTAATTTTGTTCTATTTTGTATGTTAAAGCCAAATTTACACTTTCATGAAAATGCGAGGATCAAATTTGGCTCTTACCCTATATTGTTCTTTTTGAAATAATAATAATTATTGAGATGATTGAATGTATTACCGATATCGTAAATCGTATGTCAAAATTGTTTAGAAGGACAAACGATAACTCTATAAGAGCAATTTCTTTAGGAGAGAGAAAGGAAGGGAGGGAGGCAAAATTTGTCTCACCGCAATGTCAGGTTCTGTTAAAATTTGGGTTATAATAATGGATTCGGTTCATCCACGTTATGCGTGGATAATATTCAACTATGAATACTTCCTATATATCCCACAATGCTTTGAAAAAGTTATATTGACAACCTAAAGTTACTTTTTTTTTTATTATTTTTCAAAATACGGTCTAAACTTACTTAAAAGTGACAAATCGACATTTTTAAGGATATCATTTGAACTTCTTTAAATCATACATATTTCAAATTTTCTAAAATCTCTTCTAATTCCATCACGTAAATTTTAAAGATTAATATATCACTTTAAATAATTTTAAAGAAAGAAATTAAATATTTTAAAAGTATAATGAGGTAATTAGGGGGTGTGTATTGGTTCAAAACCGAACCTAACCGAAAAAACTGAATACCGAAATCACTAAAATAATTAACACCGATACCGACACCGAATAACATATAAAACCGAAATAATACCGAGCCGAAATATTCGGTTTGGTTCGGTTTTAAACCAAAAAACCGGATTTAGTTAAAAAAAAAAAAATCACTATATATCCTCGTTAAATTTATCTCAACAAAAAAATCGAAATACTTTCAAAATATATTTATATTGGCTTATGATCCCAACAACAATAAAAAAAATGTGAACTTGTACATAATAATAATAATTTATGATACGTGTAATTCGGTACGGTACGGTTCGGTTTTTTATATTTTTTTATCAAATCGAATATAAAAATACATCTAAAATTAAAACTGATACCGAAGTGTAAAAAAAAAAAAAAACCAACAGACAAATCGAATTCGATCAGTTTGGTATTCGGTTTAAACTGGATGCATGGACGGTTTTGGACAAGTAGAAGGTATAAGTCAATTCTTTTTTCTGTTTCACTTTTTACCTATTTTAGGAGGAAATTTGACTTGGATTCTTTTTTACTTTCATGGGCTTCATACTTTCTGTACGTGCAGCGGTATGCGCGTGGGTAGCGCAACCTGGCCTCCGTGTAATGACTTAGGTGGACAGAATAACTCAAACACGATTGGACAAAGAGTCAAAACTTCGTCATCAACCGCCAGTTTATGTTCAAACCCCACGCGCCGCCTAAACTGCTCGCTTAACATTCCCCAATCAGCTTATCTTTTACCGCTACTAGACTTCCCACGGACTTAAAGAAGAAAAAAGGGGAAGAAAAAACCCTCCAAACAGAGCGAAGAAGAAGAAGAAGAAACAGCTCAAGATCTATTCTCACAATATTCTTTGTCTGGTTTCGTCTTCTTCCATGGCGAGGAAGTTTGACTCACGCCCTCGAGTGGCGGCGTTGTCGCTAATTCTTCTGATTTGTTCAATTTTTAGTGATCTTAATCTAATACCTGTAGCTGAAGCTATATGGTTAACGATTCCAAGTACTGGTACCAAGTGTGTTTCAGAGGAGATCCACAATAACGTTGTCGTTTTGGCTGATTATTTTGTTATTAATGAAGAAAAGCCTGAACACACCCCGAATGTCTCTTGTAAGGTATGTTCGTATTTCGATTTTGATTGTTTGAACTTAAATTTCGTCGATTTTGCTTTTCAGTAGTTGCTTTTATGCTTAGAAGTTAGAATCGATGTTGTTTTATCCTCTATGACTGTTAGAATTAAGGAAATGGGGATATAGGGTTCTTGGTCGAACTATTGATTTGGTATGAGGAAGTTGAGCTTTTATTGAGAAGCTATTTAATGTAAAAATTTCATGTTTGTAGATGATTCAACCTGTGGACTTAATTTGTCAAAACTGAAAAGGGTAATCGTTCCATTGAACCCAAGCTTGGATATGAGGATTGAAACAATAGATTAGTTCTGATTTATGAGCTTGAGGAAACAAAATTGAGAAATATATAAAGATAATAATTTATGAGGTTTGGTTAATTGTGATATAATTCATCAGTAATTAGCAAGTTGTCCAGCACAAATCAAATCACCATGTTCAAACAGTGGCAGCGCCAACAATCCAAGGCTGGGGTGCAAAAATAAGCTCAACCTGTCGCCTGGCCCAGGACACGGGCTGGGGTTATGGCTTTTTTGCCTACACATGTGTAAAAGATGCCGTGGAAAATCTTCGTCTGCTGGCAACAGATGAAGTTGCAGGGTCTCTCAGGGGTGTTCCTGGTGGCTGGGGGTCATTGCACCGGTGCTCCCTCCGCCTCCGCCTCTGCATTCAAATGCCAATCCCCAAAATCTGGATCTAATTACACTCAAAGTTTACGTATCCTAAAAAAGTGAGGTCCAACATTATTAACTAATGTTTAGTTATATAGACAATATATTATATATTAGACAGAAGAGAATCCCTTTTTATAGGATTTAAAAAAACAGGTATCTTATAGTCATAGAAGCAGTAACTGGCTAAAGAGGAAGCTTTCAGTTTCTTAATAGAATTTTATATATAACTCAACGTTTTTTTTTTATATGTCTGATAAGCTTGTATTTCTAGTAGTTATAGAAGTAGTAATTGTCTAAAGAGGAAGCTTTCCACCTCTCTCAGGGGGGTGTTCCTGGTGGCTTGGGGTCATCGCACCCTGTGCTCCCTCCGCCTCTGCATTCAAATACCAATCCCCAAAATCTGGAGTTAATTACACTCAAAGTTTACATATCCTAAAAAAGTGAGGTCTAAAATTATTAACTAACGTTTAGTTGTATAGACAATATATTATATATTAGACAGAAGAGGATCCTTTCTATAGGATTAAAAAAACAGATATGTGATAGTCATAGCAGTAATTGGCTAAAGAGGAAGCTTTGAGTTTCTTAATAGAATTTAATATATAACAACATTTTTTTATTTTTTTTTATTTTTGATAAGCTTGTCTTTCTAGTAGTTATAGAAGTAGTAATTGGCTAAAGAGGAAGCTTTCAGGTAGTTTGATTTTATTAGTCTTTTGAAGATTAAAAATGTATCAAGTAAATTCTAACTTACATTTCTTACTACTACCTTGTGATGTTATTAATTCTATCTCACCAGAGTTCTCTAGGCATCATAAGCAATTCCTAATGATGCTGTGCACTATAATATAAATCATGATATGATACCTTATACTATAGTATCCATCACTGTTGAAATTTCTTTAACCATTTTGCTGTTTATTTTTGAACATTTGCAGATTTAGTGAAATAATACTAGCTATTAGCCTTGTAGTTGAAGACATTATGCTGGTGTGTTAATGCTTTTTAAGCGTTTAGCAGTATATCATGTGAACAATTGAAAAACAATAAATGAACTGGGGTCCTTTTTCTGTGGAGGTAGTAGATTGTTATTTTTCTGAGAATAGAGCTTCAACCTTTTCAACCCCTTCCCCTTACATTGTTTGGTTCTCATGGCTAGTCTTAACATCACATGCCTCTAACCATGCATAGAATGGGTGTGTAATAGTTATCAAAGGCACCTCAGGCTCAAAAGGCGTTAGGCTTCAGGCATGTTGCCTTAGAAGCCAAAAGGCAGTTTCTGTTCACGAGGCTAGCGCCTGAGTGGGCCTTTCTGAGCCTAGCGCCTTGCTGGAGGTGCGTCTAGGCGCAAATTTAGAAGTTACAAAATTGTTTTTTAGGATTCCAATGTTAAAATAGGATGTTTTAATCTCATTCCTTTTCTAGCTATATGATCTACCCTTGAAATTAAGTTAGCATAAGAATAAATAAATTAAAATGCATATTTACTAAAGGCGCATGTCGTACTAAGGGGTGGGGGGGTTATTGTTTAGTTGCAAATTGTTTACTGATGGTTTACAATAACGCATTTCTCTAGTTTCTATGTTGTAAAGGAAGTTTGCTTCAGCAAGACCTGGTTGGAAGTGGCAACACTGTTGGGGTGTTGGGTGGGTTTGGACTTGGAAGTGTTAACTTATGCAGATTTACTGGTTTTTTCTGCTAGGTAACATCGCCGTATGGGAACAATCTTCACCATGTTGAAAATGTAACTACTGGTAGGTTTGCATTTACAACTTCAGAGGCTGGTAACTACTTGGCATGTTTCTGGCTGGATCCCAATAGACAAGAACCCACAACCGCGACTTTGAGCCTGGATTGGAGAATTGGTATTGCTGCTAAGGATTGGGAATCAGTGGCCAGGAAAGAAAAAATCGAGGCAAGTACTTCAAATATGATGCACTCAACTCTCCTTTGTGCTCTAAGCTTGTCTCTTGAATGCGATTTTCATTGCCTCTCCGAATTTTGAAATTGATCTATTGCGTTTTTGAATTTGCTTACTGATTTTATTGGCCTCTGAACTTGCTTAAAATGACCTATTGGCCTTCTGAACGTGCCTAAAGTGACCTATTGTCTCCCGAGCTTGCTTAAAGTGATGCGTAATTCAACTTGTTCAGATGCCCACTTGCTCTGCCACGTACCATTTAAGTGGTTAATCATATTACTTTAAGCAATTTCAAGGGGGTAACTGGTCATTTTCAGAGTAGGAGGGGTCATTAGACTTTTCTAGACAAATTTGGTGCGGTAGGGATATATATTAGGCCAATTTGCTGCTTGTAAAGTTTTAACTGATTTCAGAGAGGATGTGTAACCATGTGTAGGGTGTTGAACTTGACCTAAAGAGACTTGAAGGAGCAGTTGAAGCCATTCACAATAATCTGATCTATCTCAAGGACAGGTCTCTATCTCTCTTCCTCTCTCACTCTTTACTTTTTTTTTTTTTAATCTTTAATAGGAATATCTTGTGCATTTTTGCTTTGCGTTTTGATTATATTTAATTTTTTCCATGTGTTTCTTGAACTCAACCTAACTTTCTCCAAACTTTAGGGCAGTTTCAGTATGCTCAGTTACAATTTTAATTCTTACTAAACTTCAATTAGATTTCACAAAATACTAAATTCGGCTAAAGCTGGCTCATTTTTTGCCGAAGGATGACATGATTATATATGATATAATAGCCACAAAAATGATAATTGTATCATATAGATGGTTGTCACTATAAATCGAGATAGAAATTAGAAATTAACAACTCTAAGAAGTTCAATGTTTTTAATCTCACTATGCACATGCTTGTGTTAAACTGACTCAGGGTCAGTTTGGCCCTTGAAGTAGAAACACTAGGCCGTTTTTACTCTAGAAAGAGTAAGGGTGTCAATTTCTGAAACGCCAACATGATTTACCGAGATAACTGTTTGATAGGACCTGTTTGACACGATTATCAATTTTTTTTTTTACGTTTATATCATATATAAGCATGTGGAATATATAAATCACATAATATGATTATGACACGATAATCCATTTTGACAACTCTAAGAAAGAGATGATGTCGACAATAAGTTGATGAGTTGAGGACTGAGTTGACATTTTTTCTTACTTTATGTTTATGGACTAATCTGGCCCCGTGGCTTCTTCACTTAGAAGACTGTATTAGTATTTAATCTGTCATGAATTTATAAACAAATTGAGTAACAGAATTCAAATGAGTACATTTGTCATGTAAAGTTGCGATATTATAACTCTGCAGATGTTGGTATACTCTGCAGTCTATGTTACACAAAATCTTTGATTTTAATGCGTTTACCGAAACTCTCGAAATTTATACAAAACATTTTTGCTCATGAAAATATAAAATGGAAACAGGTTCCTTAAAATTTGGAAATTCATTTCGTAAAATATAATATATTTCAAAAGTACATCAATGCTAATTACATTTGTTAATTACATGTTCAATAAATCTATAATATTTTCCAAATGGCTGAATACATCAGGCTCCCCTTGAACTTGGTTTATAAAACTGTTAGGTGTCCTTGAACTTTAGATGTCTCATTAGTTCGTCCGAACTTGCTTAAAGTGACTAGTTAATCTCCTGAACTTACTTAAAGTGACCTCTTGCCTCCTAAATTTGCTTAAAAGTGACTAATCAACCCCCTTTACTTCCTTAAAGTGACCGATTTGCCATTGAACTTGCTTAAAGTGACCTATCACCTATTGCCCCCTGAATTTGCTTGAAGTGACCTATAGTCCCATGAACTTCGTTATAGCGACCTAATGCCCCTAAAACTTTACTAATGTGCGCTTCAATTTGTCAAAATCTCTTCTTATGCTGCCACATAGCAATATAGAGTTAATTAGGCTTCAATTTGCCAAAATCTCTTCTTAGGCTTCCACATAGCAATATAGAGTTAATAAGGCTGCATTAAGCAAGTTCAGGGTGCTAATGAGACATACTTAAAGTTCAGGAGGCCATGATGTTTCTTATAACTTTTTACAAATACGGTTTCTTAGTTTCTATTTCCATTTCCGTGTAACATAGTTTGCCGTTAAATTTGCAGGGAAGCGGAGATGAGGGAGGTGAGTGAAAAAACAAATGCGAGAGTAGCATGGTACAGTGTAATGTCACTGGGTCTTTGTATCCTGGTTTCGGCGTTGCAGCTTTGGCATTTGCAGAGTTATTTCCAGAGGAAAAAGCTTATATGAAAATAGATATGTTATTTATACACAAAAACTTCTATTTAACAGACTGTACCATACTTGATTGAATATGATCAAAGAAATAGTTTACAACACATATTTTATTTCCATGGATATACCGTGATTGGTAGAAATGTCAATTTTTGACACGATAAATGCATTTCTAGCCTTCTGTAGTTGTTTAGATTTACTCTCTAAATTTGCTTAAAGTCATTAATAATATAAGTAAGTTCAAGTATTTAATAGGTCAATTTAAGCAAATTCAGAAAATAAATAAGACGTTTTCAAACTATAGGAGACGGTTGATTTTTCTGGAGGGCTAGGGATGTATGACAATTGTGTACACTGACAACACAGCTCGATCCCCAATGCGAATTTGTTATATGTTATTTTTGTGTTGAATGTCATCCCTAATAAAAGTAGTAAAGTTACTTATGATTTGTAAGCACATTACACGAACACAATATGATATATTATCAGTTAGAGGTTTGTCAAATAGATTTTTGGTCAAATTTTGAATGGTTAGGGTTAATTTGCTGATCTAAAAATGATATGTATTTTTAGAAGATATCATCTTAAATTAACTGAGATAGTAAAATTATATATGACCTATAAACATGATATAAATCCGATTAGACTGAAAATTTTCATTTGACACAATTCATTTTATATTGGTTAGAATTGATTTATTTTTTTGATAGAAATTGAGACTAGACAGAACTAGAGCGGGATGAACGGTTAGAATTGATTTATTTGACATTACGATAAGAACACAATTCACCTACACGAATGATCACCTATGAATAACACGAATATCATCACGATTATAATACAATAATTGAAATTTACACGTGGGTATTTACTTGCAAGCTGCAAATGTCGTTCTATTGGATAATCTAAAGTTTAGAATGGATTTGAATTCGCAATGTCCAAAGTAAAAGGAATAATGAATTTTGATATATTTTTCAAGCTGAAATAAATTTTAGGATAATGTTTAAATTTTATCTTAAATTTTTTTAATGTGAAAAATTATATCCTTGATAATTTTAACTTTGAGCCCCCACTTCACGGTTTAGTGATCAAATTTTCAGTTTAAATATCAAAACTCATAAAACACAATTTTTATATGGGCCTATAGATAGAGGAAGGAGAGCACGAAGTTCTTCTCGGTACACTTTCGAATGTCGAGAACCACCCTCATAGAGGTGGTTAAGCTCCTATCCAACTTCCACAATCTTTATATACGGAATCTTCAACATATGAAAATAATGAGAAATTTTAAAAGGAGTAACATACCCTACCAATTAATTAATACTCTTAATATGAATCAACTTAGGTGAAGTTGTACAAATTTCTCATTTAATTGGTTGGATGTATTGCTCTCGTTATATAGTAGAAAGTCTCCGAAAACAATATTGTTTTGGCGCAGAGTAGATTTTTTTTTTATAAATCCACTTTTTTTTATAAATCCACCAATATGTATTGATTTTTTTTTTGCAAGTGAAAACTGAATCCGTGACTCTAAAACTGTTAGTTGAAGATAAAATTTTCTAAAAAAATTACTGGCAAATTTGAAACTTAGCCCTAAATTTACTAATATATAGTTTTTTTTTTATTGAATATATATAGTTTCTTAAATAGAACTAGTTAAATATTTTTTTCTTTCTTTTTCAAGCTTAAAAAAAAAACAGTGGTCTGACTGCGAGATTTTAGTGAAGAAGATTAGTAGATTATGGCCTCTGCGTCAATGGCCGCGTTCACATCAAAGCCATTCTCAATAGCGTTATTAGTAACACGACAAAGACCGAGCTCGATTTTCACTCCTTTGGCTTCTTATTCTTCTTCTTCCCCATTAAAATCAAAAAAATTGGTTCTCTACTCAAAGCCCGGATGCTGTTTGTGCGATGGCCTCAAAGAAAAGCTTCAATCTGCTTTCTTGCTTTCTGGTCCTCATTCACTTCACGACGTCGATTTGCAGGTTTTTCCTATTTCACTGAACCCTTGTTCATGTGTTCTCTTTCCGCATCGCTTTCAATTTATTGAGTTTGTGCAACTTTTTTAGGTAAGAGATATAACTAGCAATCCTGAATGGGAGAAGGCTTATCAATATGAAATACCTGTGCTGGCTAAACTACTCTCTGATGGCACTGAGGTTAGTACTTGTTTTGCTCCTCCATTTTTATGTTTAGCTTGTGTATTAGTGTTGGACTGTTTGGTTTTGTGACTGTTTTGAGTTTATATCAGTAATCGGCACCTTTTATGTGTGAATTACACTAATTTAGTGTGTTTTGTTAAACATAGAGAATGGATCATTTTCTGGTTGACACGAAATTGATAGGCAAATTCTTTGAATAGGATGATCTGCGGAAACGACCTGAACCTCTTTCTTTTACTTATTTTTAATAGGGATAGTAAAATTATGTGCCACTTGTGAAGAAAATAAACGGACCTAATATAATTAGAGCTGTAAATGACGTGAGCCGCTCATGTGTAGTTCGGCATTAGACTTGATAAAAGTTTGACCATGTTTGGCTCGTTTATAAATGAAGCGAGTTTGAGCACGGTGAAACTTAGCTCGAAAGTTTGCGGACAGGCTCAGTTATAAAGTTCATGAACAAGCTCGATTATAATGTTCATGAACAAGCTCGTGACTAAGTTTGGTTAGAGTATTTTGTAGCAATAGTATTTCTGTAAAGAGAGAAATGTAAAATTACTTAGTTTTGTAGGTTTCAAAATGAAAATTGTGTAGTTTTGTTTCGAAGAAATTTCAAATGGACATAATTAATGAGTTATTGGCGAGCTTAGTTTATGAAGAGAATTAACGAGATGCTCGCGAGCAAAGGTCGCAAACAAATAAACGAGCAGCTTGCAAATAAAATATTGAGCACGAGTTCAAGCTCGTCAATTTTCTAACAAGCCGAGTATGAGCATGCCAAAGCTCCGTTCGGCTTGATGACAGCCCTACACATAATACAAGCGAATTAGGGGTTTGTTAAATATATTTTGGGTCATACTGTTTTAGATGATCAAAGTTAACTTTTAACTGAAAAATAACAAATAGTGAAATTACACGTTATCCGTGACCACAACATAAAAATGAAACTGATCTAATTGGCTTGACATGATTATAATACAATTTTTTTTGTATTGGGTTAGGAATTAACTCATTTGACACCTACTCAATAATTGATATGTCACGAACACGAATTGCCACCCTACTCATACGTTATTTGAAGGACTTTACTAGTTACAGTTTTAGAGCAGAACAAAGTCCAAAATTTGCGTAGTTCATCTGATATTGGATGTTAGTTTTTGTGAACTGGTTTCCATTGGAGTTCTTAATGGAAAACCTTGTAACCAAAATTGAATGCTGGTCAAGACTTATTTGTTGCTGATTAAACCTGTCTAATAGACTTTGATACCATGTCAAGTAACCTATTGTTGCACGGACACTTCTCTTTAGTAGCTTTTCATGTCCGTGTCTGTTTTTGTTTGAAGGTATTTTATAAAGGTTATGTTTTAGAAATAAGGTTTCCAGTATCCGTATCTGTGTCCATTTCTGTTTTTGTTTGAAGACTATTTTATGAAGATTATTTTAGAGATAAGTTTCCAATCCATTTATGTATCTGTGTCCGTATCTGTTTCCATATCGGTGCAACATAGCAAAGAACCAATGGAGTAAAAAAACTTGAGCTAATAGATAAAGCCAAGAACAACTTTTTATTATTATCTCACAGTACTCATTGTCCGAATTGGAATGTGATATAGTTGGTGTTCTTCATCGTATTGTCTGAAAAAGAAAATTCTATTGTGAACCGGGACCAGTAGCGATCCTTCCACTTAGATGATGCCATGACATTCCAACTATTGATGCGGCATCATCTGAGTGGAAAGACTACTACTGGTCCCGGTCCATATTAGAAATTCTGTGTCTGAAATCAATCTCCAAGTAGTTGCCCTTCTCTAGGAAAATGATGAAAGCTGAACTAGTTCTGCAGTTCCTAAAAATGAGCCATATATATAATATGCAGCTTGATAATTTATCCCAATTGATTTTTGATTTACTGAGCCTGCTCAATGTGCTTTTGCAATCTGATTTCGAAAAATCTACAATGGTCCAGGACCAGCTGGTCCTCGAACATTCAGGAGGTGAGACATCAGAACCACCGCTGACGTGTCCCGGACCAATCATTGAGAAGAACTAGTGATAACTTAGGGAGAAAACTTCTTCTAACTGATCCGGATACTTACAAAGAGGATCTGGACAGGGGTTTTCCTTCAGCATTCTGCAAGACAAACAATGTGTTGGCCTGGTCTCGACGGGAGACTCTCCAACGTTCAAGTCAATTTTGATTCTAAAAGAGCAATAGTAATAATGCAAGTATTACAAAAGAGAGAGATGCACATATGTGTAATTCATAATGTGTATCTTTCAAGGGAATGAGACCCTTTAAATATGAGTGGAGAGATTCATAGTATGATTAAGTATAAACCGATTCTCATTGGTTATAAAAGAATTCTAAATGAGGCAAGACTCCGTAAAAAGAGGAGACCA
This sequence comes from Euphorbia lathyris, assembly GCF_963576675.1. Taxonomy (NCBI): domain Eukaryota; kingdom Viridiplantae; phylum Streptophyta; class Magnoliopsida; order Malpighiales; family Euphorbiaceae; genus Euphorbia; species Euphorbia lathyris. Next base: position 76,318,608 of record NC_088916.1, read on the forward strand.
GCACATCTGCTCACAAGCTTCCTAATTAGTCCAGGATGTCGGTCATCCTGTTTTAGGAAGGAATTGCGCCTTCTGGGAGCAGATATAAGTGTCTAGTAAACCCGAGGAGGATCCAACTCAGGAATTTCCTCCTCTCAGGAATTTTCACATGCACCTTAATGAGTAAGTGAATTTGTTCATTCACTGTTAGATATAGGCTTATTAAATCTAAGCTCAGGATGCTTTGAATCTTCACCTTAGGATTCTAATAAGCCTAGATCAAACGGTGAATGAGCAAATTCTGCATGCTCATTAAGGTGCATGTGATCAACACTGGGATCCAACTAGTATCTATCCAAACTGTATTGTTTGAGCTTAATTCTGGACCTAAAATTTGTTTACATATGTTATGGACTAGCTATTTTGGACACTAGATCATCATCATTCATCACCTTCATCCTCAGACTTATTAAATTTAAACCTTAAAATGCTTTAGCAACAAAATGATGTAAACGCCATGTGTATTAATTTACTGTCATGTGGTATCCATTTCGGTTACCTTTTCATTTAACTAACCAATCTCGTAAATGGGTGCCATTTGGCAGTAAATTAATGCACATGACGTTTATGTGACCGACCTGATTGAATTGATTTATGTATCTTAGTCAGTATTTTCAGCTAGAATTTGATATGAAAATGTTCAAAGTAATTTTGTTGGTTTCAAAATGCAAAGAAGAGTTGTTTTTAGGCTTAATACACAAATAACCACTGAACTTGTTCAAATGTTGCAACTGCCCCTCGAACTTTCAATTGTAACAACTTACCCTTTAAACTTGTCCAATTGTAAAACATAACCCCTCAAACTTGTCCAATTGTAAAATATAACCCCAAATTGCTGACATGGACTGTAATTGAAGAAACACGTGAAATACAAAAGCTGCAACGCTCGTGGAGTGTGATAATCAGATCTTTGGCGTAATACGAATCCGGAGAAACGTTTTTACGGTTGCTTCAAGTACGGGGTAAAAAAATTCCCAATTTGGGGTTATGTTTTACAATTGGACAAGTTTAAGGGGTAAGTTGTTACAATTGAAAGTTGGAGGGGGCAGTTGCAACATTTGGGCAAGTTCATGGGTTATTTGTGTATTAGGTCTTGTTTTTATTGATACAACTAAACTTTTGTGATCTTATGGGGACATTGTTCAAACTTAAGTGACCATCGATGAGATTTTGGCGGTTAAATATGTGATGAATCAATAAGAATTTGATTCTTTTGCACCTTTTGTGTAATTGATTCCATTTTTTCTGGTGGTACCTTACATGAAAAATTAATTTCAGGAAATTCTTCCTAGAATATCCCCTCGACTTGGTGTGGAGCTTGTCCAAAAGAAGATAGCACAACTGCTTTGACGCCATAAAAGTCTGTATAATTCAAATTTACCAAATTTTTTACTCTTTTTACAGTTTATTTTCAAGTGTAATCTGAATCCCAAATATTTAAGACAACATATTTCATATGTGTTAACAGTCATTGAAGTTTGGGATCAGTTTTGATCTCAATAAAATCATTATGGCCAAATTGTGTATAAAAACTCATAGAAATATTGGCGTGATACATAAGATGGTTGACCTTATACCAACTAAGTACTATGTATCATTATGGCCAAATTGCGTATAAAAACTCATAGAAATATTGGCGTGATACATAAGATGGTTGACCTTATACCAACTAAGTACTATGTTGGATAATGTGTGATTTTTAAAGGCAAAAAACATTATTAGGTCTCTGATCTTTCATTTTTTGGTTCATTAAGCCATTGATCTTTTATTTGGATACATTAAGCTCCTGATCATTTATTTTTTGTCTCATTAACCCCTTGATGACCAAAAAAAGTAATTTCGAACATAAAATTCAGTTAACAGACTGTTATTCATTGTACTTACATTCAAAATTTGTATTTTTTCACTATTTGAAAGCAGTTTTGGATGAGTAATGTGGCTGTAGAAAAATAGTAAAAACCTTAATTCAAACTGTAATTTTTTTTTTAATAATTTCAAATACAGATGAAGTTGATAACGTATTTTTAACAGAATTGATGTTTATAACTTACTAATTTGGTCATAAAGGGTTTAATGAGATAAAAAATAAATGATCAGGGGTTTAATGTATCTAAATAAAAGATCAAGGGTTTAATGAACCAAAAAATGAAAGATCAGGAGTCTAATGATGCTTTTTGCCATTTTTAAAAAGCTTAATATATTCTTAGCCCTATGTTTCTATCTAGAAAAAGTCAACGGCTATATATGCTTTGAAAATGTCTTATTTATCATCTGAACTTGTTTAAAGTGATCTACCGATGCTTGCAAATCCGCATGGTAGAATAAGAGAATATTTTGGATAAGTTGAAGCGTGTGATAGTTTAAACAAGTTAAGGAGACATATTGATCATGGTATGCAAGTTCAGTAAGCTAGTATGTCACCTTAAAAAAGTTAAGGGAGTCAAGTAGGTAATTTCAAGCACATAATTTCAAGCACGTTTAGTGTACATATATACAATGTTTTCAAAATATAGGGGGATAATTAATTTTTTTGATAAGTGTAGGAAGGTGCATACGTTTTTGCCACACCATCATAAAAGCTAGACATATACACCGCGCTGTTTAATTGTTATATAGTTAATTGTCTTTTGCATCACGTTAATATGTCGTTTTTTTAATGTAAATTGGCCGAAATGACTCCATTCAAATCAAATGTGAATTGAAGGATTTTATTAAAACAAAATAAAGTTCAACAAGTACCTATTCTAAACTTCAATGATACTTGGGGGTCGGTCTTGAGATTTTAAGTGCTATTTTATAAATGTTAAATTAATAAAATAAAAAATAAAATATTTAAGAATTTAATTATAAAAAATAAAGTAAAAAAAATTCTTGCATTTTTTTAAAAGTAAAATTACTAATACTCTTATAATCAATTTCTTGGAGCAAATCATGTTCAAATAGATAATAAAGCTTCCATTAAATATTTTTTATGACATGGTTAGATTATAAATATGATTTAAGTAACTTTAATTTTGAAAAACTCATTTTTTTATAGTTGGAATAATCAATAATATTCTATAAACAATAAATAAATTTAAAAAACAATCAAATTGTTTTATAATAACTCAATTGCAATTTTTTTTTTCTTTTTTGGTAAAATAGTTCATAAATTTTTAACTTTTGAAATAAATCTTAACTAAGTAATTTTATATTTCTCTTTCTATAAAAATAATATTATTAAACAAATAACTGAACTCAACTGCTCATGACCCTTATGAACACTATAATTGATTCTGCTTGTGAAATTTTGAACCGAGTTTTACTGTGCTCAAGGTTGGCTCATTTATAAATCAAACTGAACATGGTCGAATTTTTATCGAACCGAACATCGAACCGTTTATGAGCACCTTGATTCATTCGCAACCCTACTTTTATGGTCACACTTTCTGCACACCCTCGGATCCGGCGTTGATGATATTCATTTTTTTTAATCCATTTGATGTAGTTGTTTTATGTAAAAATCAGGATGAGGCATATATATGCATAAACATACACGATATTGTTTTTCTAAAGGCTTAATACATCTTTTGCCTCCTGAACTTCTCTAAAAAGGTTGATTGACCCTTGAATTTTCAAGTATCATGATAGCCTCCTCAACTTGTATAAAATGTTCAGTTAGTCTACTAAACTTGCGCAAAATGTAATCAATACTCGGTTGTAAAAAAAAAAGTAAGTTAAATGCGAAAGATTGCACGCGTCTTAAAAAAAGTAAAACGACCAAGATCGAGGATATACGGTTTTAATATTAGTGAAGACAAGTTTTATAGTTGAACAAGTAATAACTTCATTTTAATTTATTTTTGAATTATGTAATAACATTCTAAGATGCGTGGAATACATCTTCCGCATTTAACTTAGTTTTTTGCAATCGAGTGATCAATTGATTATATTTTATGCAAGTTCAGAAGGCTAACTGAACATTTTATGCAAGTTGAAAGGGCTATCAGAACACTTTGAAAGTTCAAGGCTAATCAACCTCTTAGGCTGTGGCCCCTGAAAAGAAAGTCCTATTGAGCTTCATATCCCAAACTTTACCCCCCTTTTACAATAAAGCTAGATTGTGATATTTCCATGTTTGATTTTTGTTTTTGCTGCTACGACTTGCTCATGAGAGCAATGTAACCACAATTTTTCTTCGCTTAGGCTTCTCATGATTGTGCATTGTAGGCCCCTGCTAGCTTTAAGGGAAGGCAATTGATTCTTAGGCTAATTGGTTTTAGGAGTGACAGATTTAGGATTCACTGATAAGTGTATTTGAAGTGTTTTTTGGTGATTTATTGATGTTCAATTGATTTTTGGATGTTTTTGCAGAAAAATTTAAAAGCTCTGAACACAAGTTCCACAGAGTTTTTCGGAGACATGTGTGAGAAAATGGCTTTGATTTATTATGGGGGATTGTGAGAAAATGGCTTTGATTGGTGTGGGTATATTTGTAATTTGTGTCTCTGCTTTTTGGAGTTCTTTTTCTATCCCACTTATTAAAGTTTTCAAGGGTATATAAAGGCTTGGGCTTTATAAGCCTTTAAATTGTGTTTAGTGGGTTTTGACAAATATACCACATGTGCGCACTCGCTCGTTCGCGCGACATCCGTCTCGATTGGATTGGGCCCGAATTTTATTTTTAATTTTCTTTACAATATCTGTTTTACTCCTTTGAAGTTTTCTTCAACAAATTATTTAGTAAAAAACGGATCCTGATTTTTCTCCACTTCTATCTCCACAAACTGCACGTTCTAACGTTCATATACTCACGTTCTAACGTTCATATTTTTCAACCTTTATATATTTGTTTAGTTTTCAGCTTTCATATACACAGTTTTTCATCTCTTCTCTTCACAACCTTTCTAGGCAATCATATACTCTTGCTGTTCCAATACTTCCGGTTTTGAGCGCACAAGTTCAAAGGTTTATGTGTTAACCTTGGGGAGCGACCGGATTTCAGATTGCACCTCGGTCTGCCGAAATCGCTTTCATGGTAGTGGCTCCCGCCACGGCACATTTCGATTTCTGTTTCAATTTCGATAAGTTTTTTCTGTAACCCTAATTTCTTCCAACAACAGGTGGGTGCTCAAGGCCGCATAGCACCTCCTTAGATCCGTCATCGGGTCTTAGCATTAGCTCAACTCCGAGGAGCTTGTTTGGGATGGTGAATGAAACATATCAATGGTTGTTACTTCTAGATCTCAAGTTGGTATAAGGACTATTACAGGGAATAGTTAGTTTTCGATATTGGATCTTCGTCACTCCTAGGCCAATGAACATACAATTGGTTAAATGATCCAGTGTAGTCCATTGAGGACTACGAGGTGTTCATTTTGCCTTGGAAAAGATAGGCTCGATGTCTCTATAAGAAAGCAGCCTTATGCACACTATGGAATCGACACTCATAGTACATGCTTCTACGAGAGTCTAGGTTTGATACTGTTAAGTATCACACATTGAATAGCCACATTAATCATTTATAAGTGTAAGACAATCCATCCTCTTCGAGATACTTTTTGGAGGTGAGTTAATCCCGAGTTTAAGATAATATCGGAACCTCCTAATTCAATGATGGGACACCTATTATTGGGTTACTTACATGTTCGGTCATGCAAATTTCACGCTCCAAAGGTCCAGTTTTGAGTATGAGGTTGTGTGTTAAGTATCACATATCGAAATATCTTTTAAAAATGAGTTACGTCTAAGTTTAAGAGATACACATGGAAATCGTGCGAGATGATATTCAGAATTGGATAATGAGTATATGTTTAGTTTCAGCTTTACTTTCGAAAGGTGGATTTGACAGTATGTGTTTATAGAGACGAAATTTCTTCAGTATCAATATATGATTATACGTTCGAAGAAGTCTCGACGACACACATAAATTGTAATGTAGATAAATATATGTTCAATTTCAGCTTTACTTTTAGAGATAGGATTTGGCGGAATGCTTAAAAGGGTGAAATCTTTTCGGTATCAATCATATAATAATACGTTCGGAGAAGTCTCGACAACACAAAAACTTTAGTATAGACCAAACCTATCCCCATGACCCTAGCCACATCTTAAAGTAGTAGATACAAGTTTTTGGTAGAGAAATAGATAGGGTGAGAGTGGGGGATGTCTTGTCATTGTAAAATGATGTATTCCACTTGAGAAATTAATGTAATGTCATGAAAGAAGTGATGTAGCTATATCTTGACCCTATTCCATTGGAGTGCTTACGTTATATGCAATTGACCATAATAGCTACATGACCACAAACACAAATGGTCAAGTTTTTGATGGTGTTGCCACTATAATTTATGCACCTTAGCCCATCTTTTTATCAAGATTATTTCATTTTTTTTTGTTTATCCCTCTCTTTGTAGTCAAATACACTATTTAATTTTATGAATTATTTTTTTTTTGTTATTATAATGCAAGTATTGAGAGCTATAAATGAGCCGAGCCGCTCGTAAATAATTTGATGTTCAGTTCGTAAAAACTCGATTTTGTTCGACTTGATTTATAAACGAGCACAACGAAATGTCGGCTTGAAAACTCGTTATCAGTTCTAAACAAGCTCGATTATAATGTTCATTAACACGCTCGTAAGCTAGCTTGATTCGTTTTTTTAATAATATTATTTTAATAAATAGGGAAATATAAAACAACGTTAAAGAAATTCATAATTAATGAGTTGTTCGTGAGCAAAGTTCATAAACAAAGTTAACGAGTTGCTTGCGAGCAAAACTTGTGAACAAGCTCGCGAACAGTTCATGAACAAGATATTGAGTTGAACTCGTCAAGTTTACAATCCTAAAAGTATTTGAGTATAATTTACGGCGGTACGAATAAAAAAGAATTAATTATCTAGTAAATTTGTCTAGATTATTATTTCGTTTATTTTCTAACGGATTTTTATTATTTTAAAATTTAAAATTATTTATTTTTAAAAATAAAGTTTAGAAACCATAATATTAATATAATAGGATATAGTTAGAGTAATAAATGCCATAATGTAAACTTGCATAACTAAAGAAAATATTTTTTCTTTTTCAATTTTCATTTTTCATTGTATGGATTTTTTATTTTATTCTTTTTGCATTTTAAGTAACATTCTTTTGTAATCCAAAACAATATTAATGAAAATGTAAACAAAAACCAAAAAATGGATAACAATGAAAAGTTCATCAAAATTACATTAACTAATGGCTTTTAATGAGGAAAATATCTTAAGGGTTTGATGTCATATTAAAGCAAAATCATCTTTAACAATTAAAATTAACAATGGATAAATTTTTTCCCAAGTTAAGTAACTATGTGCCCTCTTCAATAAGCAACAAATACCTTTCAATTAGTCACTACTTTTAGCAAATCAAATCATAGTAGAGTTGCAACTTTTTTGGAAAATTTGTCTATCATTTATTCCACTTCAAGATTGGTATTTTGTTTAGAAATGGAAAACATGAGATAGATTCAAACCCTAGTTACTTTAGCTATTGATGTTTATTTTTAATTATTATTATCTAAATTTTCTTTCAAAAATAGCTATCAGTAAACTTCTCAATTCTAATCAAATATTTTAAAATTACTGTTTGGTATAAAACAATAAAAAAGAGTTAGTAAGAAGAGCCAAACCTATAACGACTCAGTCCGAAGTGGATGTCGCTGGGGTAGAAGGCATGAGCAAAGAGTGGTTCTAAGGGATGCCGATGTGGAAACTGGTGGGCCTGTAACGACCTGGTTTGGTGTGGGTGACGTTAGGGTAGAAGGTCCGAGCAAGGAACGTTCCTTAGGGATGATGATGAGACATTAATGAACTGAATCTCACACCGGAAGCAGAGAGAGTGACTAAGACTTATTAGTAAGATGTGAATCTAATACATGTAGACACTTTTTAAAGCCGTGAAGCCCAATGTGTTGAATTTGAGTCAGAACGGATAATATCTATATGATATTGGGCTAGGATGTTACAAAACTAAACAAACACTCAATATTAGATTAAAATTGTATATTAAACCCATAACCCCTCAACTATCAATTGTGTTCTTACTTTCTTATGACTCTTCAACTTTGTGATTGGATATTATTACCTTGAACTTTGCATTAAACTAGCATAATGACCCTTTTTACTATCGGTCAAGTTGACCACTTCAATAGCAGGTTTGCCCCACCATTATAGAGTTGATGGAAATAATATTATAAGTAACTTTAATTCTTAAACTGTTTAGCTTTGAGGTTATTTAAGTATTGTTTGGTTAGGAGAGAGTGCTCTGAAAATAGTGATATGGAAAATAAAAAATGATGGTTTCATGGGAAATGTGATTCTAAACAATTTTAATTCTATTGTTTTTCATTTTGAGATCGTTATTGTCATTTTGACTAGGTCAACAGTCAAAAGCTTATTATGTTAGTAAAGTATAAAGTTTAAGGACCATAATGAAATTAAGAGCAAAGTTGAGGTTCCGTGTGTGTAATTTATGAAGGAAAATAGGCAAACACAGGCACATCGGAAATATAAAAATTTTACCTATTTCCTTTATCCCAAGATCCGTTAAGCGTTATTTCATATAAAGAGGGATACAACAAAATACCTTTATTGACGATCTATCTACAGTTGCAAACGAAGTGCCCACAACTCTTAATCCTGAGTTTCACGAACATAAACAAAAACAAACAAGTAAACGATTAGAATCACAACCAAAAGAATAACAATCAAGAAAGATTGCCTCTAACAAATCAACACAAGATCAAGAAAAGAGAAACAGACAGAGAAATTAATCGAATGGAGACGAGCGGAGTGAATCTCTTCCTCAACTGGGGTGGCCAAATTCCAACACTTGGTGGCTATTAGCGTTGGCTGAAATTCACACTAAAGGGGTATAAATATCCTCTTGAATCTAAACCCTAGTTAGATAGAATTAGGTTACTTAAGTAGAGTTTTATTCTAAATAATAATCTACTAATATTATCTATAATTATATCTAAATATAACAGATAATATTTATATTATTGATAGGATAATAATTATAGATATATAATCACATTAAACCTCTTAATTTATTTATCCCATAATTAATTTAACCACAGTTATAATTCAATTATAATTTGTCTAAATAAATTAACTAATATATACACATTAAATGTATATAAATTTCGCCCCCTTAATGCATAATCAAAATAATTTTAATCTTCCGAGGAACAAAAAAAAAAAATTTTAATCTTCCATTCATTAATTACTATTATGTCATCTTTTGGTTCCAAGTCTTATGTGTGACCTATTAGGTTCTTATTGCTACTAGCTGTATACAACTATTGAATTAATTTCTAAAAATTATATTCAATCTTTTGTATATCGGAATGAGTGCGCAGACTGTGAATAGCAGAACCGTAAACATTCCCCAGAGCTATAAGAAGACATGTTGATTCCGTTGTTGACCTTTCCGCATTAGGTCCAGTATAATTCGATCCTTCATTAACTATATCTTCGAACGAATCTTATGACTATGGATATTGTCAAGTCACATATAACGAAACATTCATTTTACTTGTTCATGTAGAGTTTACTCCGAATGGATACATTAAGTGAAATCTCTATTTCATCTCTTAATCTATCACATTGCAAGGATTTGGAGTCAAGTCTTCCACAAGCGATCCTTGGATATATCTCCTATTTATCAGGAGTGACGAATGCTCAATCCAATGTTAACTATTTTGCAATTACTTCATGTGATACACAATGCCTTCCCGCACACACCCCAGGGTCCTCCCTGTTATGGATCGTGTTTGAACAGAGCCAAAGTATCACACTCCATAATCCAGAATCACTAATTAGCATTCCTTTGAGTATGAGGATTACTTATACCTACTAATACCAATATGATGAACAGGTGACATAGGATAAATCCATCCATCCTGTTATCTCAAGTCGGGTCCCCAATCCTAATGAACTCCTTCACCGGATCCATGTAATTGTCTAGATATCTCCATATCTGAAGCTTGTGATATCAGCTCTCTGTTCATAACAGAAAACACTATTACATGCAAGTCTCAATAGTATTATGCCAACCCCTATTTAAACATATTACTTAACTTGGAGTGGTTTTAAGTTTATTAGTTTATTATAAGGTTTGGTCTCACTTCATGCTTGTATGAACACTTTATAATCACTTTAAATAAACTTCAGGATTTTCTTTTATTTGACTTAATTAGTTCTTAAAAGATGAATGCCTTTATATAGTTTTGATAACTCGGGAAAAAAACCTTGATCGGAGCACTTCCCTGTGAGGCGCCGTTGGGATCGGCCGAGGACACTCCGATGCCAAAGTCAGTAATATTTCTGAGAATAAACTGTAAGCACAAAAGTAGAGAATCAGTAAATGTACCTTTGATCCTAGGAAGCTGGGGTATTTATATAGGTTTCTGTAACCTTCAGCATTAATGGGGAAGCAGGTGAAGAGTCATGTCATTACTTATCTTTAATTGCTATCAATTCTCCATTAATCCCAGCATTTAGCATCGAAACCCTCAGAGTTGAGGTATTCGAACAGTCAAGTCTTTATTCCCCTTTAATGGCTATTAATTGCCATTTAATTGTATTTATTCCCATTCATGGATGGTAATAAAGGCGCCTTTTGGTATTCTTAGATCTGTCAAGGCGTATGTACGCTCTCCTTGAGAGCTATGGCGGGTCTCCACTACTCGCTCTCATCGGGCGTATCTCGTTATGGCGTATCTCGCCATGGTCCACGTGGTGTGGCATAATGCTAGAGACTCATTCCTCTTCCTCATTATTTGCATATTCGCCCCTGCATTAACCCTGTATTAATTATCATTAATTCCACATTAATCATGCATAAATATCTCTTTTAGAAGGAATAATGGTTTGCCATTATTTATATTAATTTTCCCTTATTCCTTATTCAAGAATAATTTGGGTTGTTATCAAAAGCCCCCCTAAAGGTATAAAAAGCTCTTTAGGGCTGTTTAAATGGTGTTTCATTTTTCTATCTTGGAGGAAAGTGGACCCGCCCTAGATGGGGGATCACTTTGTCCTATCTTTGAGGAAAGTGGACCCGCCCTAGATGGGGGATCACATATGGATATGATACGCTTTTAGGGGATTTTGCTTCTTCGTGGATAGGTGGCCAACCGTATCCATTGTTAGCCTCTAGGGGCTTCTTGAGAGTTATATTTCTTTTAGAAAGGGAATAACCCGCCCTTTATAGGACCATTTGTTCCTACCGCATAGGATTATGATTCGCCTTAGGGACTTCTTTTCTTCAGTTTTGCCATATTGAGGAGAATGACCCGCCCTTAGGGATCATTAAGAATGATCAGCCATTTATGGACTTTTGTGCATTTTGTGAGGGGTATGGACACTCTAGGCATTTGCCTTTTTAGCCTTTACTCATTTTCCAAAGTGTTTTTACTTTGCATTTGTGAAGACGAGACTTCATTGCTTTTGATGAAGACGAGGCTTCATTGCTTTTGATGAAGACGAGGCTTCATTGCTTTGATGAAGACGAGGCTTCATTGCTTGGATGAAGACGAGGCTTCATTGCTTGGATGAAGACAAGGCTTCATTGCTTGGATGAAGACGAGGCTTCATTGCTTGGATGAAGATGAGGCTTCATTGTTTTGATGAAGACGAGGCTTCATTATCTTGGATGAAGACGAGGCTTCATTATTTAGAGATGAAGACGTGGCTTCATTATTTGGAGATGAAGACGAGGCTTCATTGTTTGGATGAAGACGAGGCTTCATTGTTTGGATGAACCCTTTTCTTTCCAGAACTTTTTTTTACTAATGCATTATATCTTTTAGCAAGTAACTTTTTAGAATCTGGTTTAGGATTTCTCCGATTGTTTAGGGTAGGTGGCCAGCCGTACCCCAATGTGCGAACCTTTGTGAAGGTTAGAAGCTTTTATTCCTGGTGAGTAAGTTAAGCTGCCTTAGGCGATCGATTTGCTTCCTATCTTTGAGGTGAATCAATCCGCCGCCAGGTCTTGAGACTCTTCTTTGGGAAGAGTATTTGAGAGTGTAAAGTTCTCACGTCTGAGAAATGTTTTAACTCTGTCTCTGACGACGATCAATCGTTTCCTATCTTTGAGGTAGATCGATCCGCCGCTGAGATTATTGTTCTCCTGTCTTTGAGGAGAAAGTTTAGGGTGTAATTTTCTCATGTTTGAGATAATTTTAACCCGCTTTTGATGGTGACCAATATTTTTCCTATCTTTGAGGAAAGAGTTGAGCTCATTTGAAAGCTCTTGAGGGTCTGTGTTTCTTATCTTTGTGGAAAGGGGATCCGCCCATGATGGGGATCAATTGTCCTATCTTTGAGGTAATTGATCCGCCTGTGGAACTTTTCATTCGCCAGCCACTAGGCGTATATCACCTCTTTGATTACATCTGCCTTCTTCAGCTTTGCTATTTCTTCTTCTATAGAATTTGGAAAGATATAGAACAAAACTAGGCAAATGAATATAAGAAGTATGGTAAGAAATAATAAATTATAAAATATAGGATACTATAACAGTTTAATGCACATATAAGAATACGTAAAAATACTAATTTTTAGGCCCATGGTTCCGTCTTTTCTGAGCAACTAGAACCGCATTCTCAATGATGTTTAACTTATGAGTAATCACATCTGGGCTTAATCCTGGGGGGTTCTCATTCTCCCATGCGAACACGCTTTCAGACTCAATAAGAACTTTCGTAACATCCACCTTGATCTCAGGTTTTAATCCTTTGGCGATCTGCACCCGCTTTCCATCAACAATAAGGAGTGTTTCTGTGTCGCCCAAAGCTGTAGTGACAAGTTCATCTTCCTCACCTTCGTCATCTTTGAATTGTGGGCGGATCGATAGCGACGCCGAGTAGGTCTCTTGAACCGCCTTTTGGTTCCCGCTAATCATTATTCCTCCTTTGCTGGTGGGAATGTACATTGCCATACGACGGATGGAAATTAGGGCTGCAACCTCTGAGATGAACGGCCGCCCAAGAATGATGTTATAAGCTGATTGTCCATTCATAATAGAGAACTCCAGATCACCAATCCATGCTTGATCATCATCCGCCAGTTTGCATTCTAAAGTTACCTGGCCCTTGGTCTGGATAGTGTGACCTGTCACTCCCATGATGTCAACAATGGTTGTTTCTATTTGGATCGGATCAACCTTTAGTTTGGCGAATGCACCTCTGGTGATGACATTGCAAGAACTGCACGTATCCACCATTACTCGCTTCATTTCCCAACCTTCCACCACCATAGTAATAACTAGAGCATCTGCATGTGGAGGGATTACTGGACCTGTTTCTACAAAAGGGGCAATTGAGGGATGTTTTATCCAGGGCAGATATTTTTGCTTTTTTCATGAGTGGCTGATACACTGGTCCATCTGCTATGACATTAATGACACTTTTGAATTTCTTTCTGGGCTCTGTCTTCTGCTTGTCGTCTTGATATTTGTTATTCTAGACAAATCTATCTAGTTTTCCAGCTCCCAGCAAGCTTCAAAATGTGGTGGCCATTTCTTCTATGGAACTTGTAATACGTCTTGGCGTTCCTTTCAACGGTTACATGCTCCCCTCCTTTGGGTTCAGAATATGTAATGTCCCGTTTATATTGCACTCTTCTCCTTTATATTGTGGCAAGTTGGAAGCTTTAAACATTCTGTCTGCCTCATACCCCAGGATCCGCACTGTGAATGGCGAATTCCTGTTAACTGGATGGCGTATCTTTCTGCATTGTTCTCTCATCTATCTAGAGCGGCATGCACTCACCTTTCAATCTCATCATCCATGTGTTCAGTGTTGAATCTTGGTGGTGAAGCCAACTCTTGATCTTGATCTTGATCATATTGAGATTATGCTTGGAACTACGGTTTGACGCGGATGGATATTGTCACAACCGCTGGAGCCATTTTATCTAGCTTCGAATATCTTGTCTCCGCATCCTTCAACATTTTGCTAACATAATAGATGGGGAAATGTTGACCTTCTTCTTCTTGAATAACCACGGTGCACATAGCTTTATCCATGACAGATAGATACAAATGTAGGTCTCCCCTTCAAATTGTTTTGCTCATCAAGGGTGGTTCTGCTAGGAATTGTTTTGTACCTTAAAATTCTTGTTGACAATCTTCCTAGTACGATGATCCGCCCGTTCAACCTCTGGATCTTTCTCACCCTTTGTGGGGCTTTCATTTAGGCGCTCTTTTCACCTTTCTCCTCGTAGGGCTTTTATTTAGGCGCTCTTTTCGCCATTTGCCTCGTAGTGCTTTTACTTTATCTGGATTTGCTCTAACTCCTTTTTGGCTAATGATGTAGTCAAGGATTTTTTCTGAAGTGACTTTGAATATACACTTCTCTGGATTGAGCTTTATTTTTCATGCCAGTGTTTGGCACTGGTTGCAGTATTAACAATTCCCTTGTACTTGTGGGTTAGTACTGAAAGAACTCCAAAAGTGGGGCATATCCTGTCCATTATTAAAAGATTGTGGTAAGGCATAAAAGCTATATTCACTTACCTTGGGGATTAATGGCTTGATCCATGGAACTGACTTCATAGTGAAAGACTATTTGCATTGACCTTTGTTGGCAAATATCATGTAAGATGCAATGTCTCTTTATGGAATTCTTAGTTCATCTTGGAATCAATTTAGTAATTCCTTTACGTTGGTTCCTGACTCTAGAATGAACTTAGTCAAAGGATAAAACCGAGTAAATATTATATGTCAAACAAATTCATAATAGAATTTTATTCATGCTTGTGTTAATAATACCACATATAACGGTCATAACCATAAAAATTACTATTGCACATAAATATCATAATGAATTCTTAATAAATAACCATAATGAGGATGGTTTAAGAACAATGTCCTTTTGTATTTCAATGCGCATTAATATCCAAGATAGCATATTTATTTTAAACATCATAAAAGTTATGACATTCTATATTGGGTAAGATATCTTACATAGTTGCTATTTACTTGCAATTAATATTGTGCATCCATGCATTAATGGCATTCAGAGATCATTAAGGCATCATTTGAATGAGGTGTAATTAGAGTAAGGTAAGTGATGATTTAATAATGTAGTTATATATAAAATTACTCTTATATCATTTTATTTGTATAAATAAAATAAATACAAAGGGTAATTTTGGAAGAAAAAGACATGTACCATGATTATCCTCCAATTTGGGGTGTATGGAAAATTACCCAAAATTTATCCTCACATACCTTCATATGCCATCATCCAAACAATCTCTAAGAAACTCTCATGTATATCCTAAGAACTTTGCATAAATTAATGTTCTTATTCAAAACTGACACTTACACTCTTTTGTAGTTAGCTTAGGACATGAAAATTTTGTTTATCCAATTTGGTAATTCATCATCCCAGAATGGCCTTAATAGTTAGGGACAATTACATGATAATCACAAATAGATTCAATATGTTCAAGTCTCTTACGTTGGTAAAAGAAATTCTAACAATGTCAAATAAACAGTTTTTATATGAATAAACACATCCTTGTAAAAAAGGGGATGAAATAACTGTTTGACAAAACAATATTAAAAAATATGAATTTCTGATATTAAAAGTACTATATATGAGAAAAGCCATACATAGATGGTGGTGAATAGATGATGGTGAATTGTACCCTAAAAAACCAAATATGATTTTCTTTGTAATTTCTTCTAATAATTATATGCATGTTCATCCAAAAGACTGACCAGACCTAAGTGATCTGTAATTACACGAGCTTTTTTTTATGACATTTTAATATCAAATGACAAAATCCTCTTGAATGGATGGATTTTTTTTCTATAAAACTCCAAGATTACGGATTTTATATATGCATCTTGTACTAATTCAATGATAATAGCCTATTACACTTGTCATGCATAAAAATATAAGGCATATTAAGCATGCAAGATTTAATGAAAGATTTGTGTCTATGACTTCATCTTTCACAGTTTATTAGATTTATCATAATAACATGTAATGATATTCATAGCACTTTATAAGAGTGAGGGATCTCAATTTTCTTTAATTAAAAATGGAATAAGAAAGGGAGGGAAACTTATCTTTTTCATCATAAAGTTCCAGATTTAATGTAGAAAACTCTTTCCCACCAATATATGGAGAACTGTATCTTTGGATAGATTTGTTGTACTGATTGAGCCAAGGTTTGAGATTGTGATTTCTATTCCGTTAACTCCATTGTTTTGTTCTTTGTGAAACTCTATACAATCAAGATTTTGTGATATTCTGTTTGTTAGAGATCCGCGATCACCGCACCAATTAATAACTCGGGAAAAAAACCTTGATCGGAGCACTTCCCTGTGAGGCGCCGTTGGGATCGGCCGGGGACACTCCGATGCCAAAGTCAGTAATATTTCTGAGAATAAACTGTAAGCACAAAAGTAGAGAATCAGTAAATGTACCTTTGATCCTAGGAAGCTGGGGTATTTATATAGGTTTTTGTAACTTTCAACATTAATGGGGAAGCAGGTGAAGAGTCATGTCATTACTCATCTTTAATTGCTATCAATTCTCCATTAATCCCAGCATTTAGCATCGAAGCCCTCAGAGTTGAGGTATTCGAACAGTCAAGTCTTTATTCCCCTTTAATGGCTATTAATTGCCATTTAATTGTATTTATTCCCATTCATGGATGGTAATAAAGGCGCCTTTTGGTATTCTTAGATCTGTCAAGGCGTATGTACGCTCTCCTTGAGAGCTATGGCGGGTCTCCACTACTCGCTCTCATCGGGCGTATCTCGTTATGGCGTATCTCGCCACGGTCCACGTGGTGTGGCATAATGCTAAAGACTCCTTCCTCTTCCTCATTATTTGCATATTCGCCCCTGCATTAACCCTATATTAATTATCATTAATTCCACATTAATCATGCATAAATATCTCTTTTAGAAGGAATAATGATTTGCCATTATTTATATTAATTTTCCCTTATTCCTTATTCAAGA
This sequence comes from Euphorbia lathyris, assembly GCF_963576675.1. Taxonomy (NCBI): domain Eukaryota; kingdom Viridiplantae; phylum Streptophyta; class Magnoliopsida; order Malpighiales; family Euphorbiaceae; genus Euphorbia; species Euphorbia lathyris. Next base: position 76,335,659 of record NC_088916.1, read on the forward strand.
ATAATTTAGGTTGTTATCAAGTTTAAACATACTATATCTTATTAAAACAAATGATATAAAAGAAAAATTCATTTACACCTGGTTTATATCCTACAACAATTGACTATAGTACACTAAACCCCAATAATTTATCCTAGATTAAAATTTCTCCAGTTGTCTCAATCCAATTTAGGGTAATGGGTACGAGTTTCACGAGCATCTTACACTACTCAATTCCAATGGAACTTCTCGAACCCTATATAGAACTATTTGGGACGAAAATGTAATTTTAAAAATCACCCTTTAGATAAATGGGTAGAGTATAAGCATACTCCCTTGGGTACCCGCTACCCTACCCTACCCTACCCATTTATCTCGTAAAAATTAAAGATTTTATATGTTGATTGTAGGATGTGATCCTACACCACACATTTTAAAGTCAATTAGCTTTAATTATAAAATTAACATACTATTTATTAGGATTGTGTGATTCAACTTTTTGATGTTGACCTTTTTAGAAAGGTTGATCTATGGTGGGGTGGACCATAATGTAAACTCTGATGCTCAAGTTAGTAAACTTGATTGAGGATATAAAAGAAACCTCGATGTTTTATACCCATTGTATTAAAGACCCAACACAAATGGGCTCAAGGATCTTACAAAGGCCCATCCAACCATGGGTCTAAGTGCTTCACCGACCTTCACACCGTCGCATCATCGTCCACTCTGGTGCAATAAGGTAATCTCATCCTTTGGGACCCCTATAAAAGGGGAACTTTCCCACTCTCTACATATTATATTCTCTTATAATACTTTTTCTTACAACATTAGTTACTTGGAAGAGGGTGATTGAGAGTGACATGAGTTTATTGGGGATTGAGGAAAATATGGTAGTGGATGGGATGAAGTGGAGGGAGAGAATTTATATCGCTGACACGACTTGATTTCACGGCTTCGTATGACGATTCATGTTAGCGATCCCGAATCATTTTGGGACTAAGGCTTTGTTGTTGTTGTATTAGTGGCTTTAAAATTAGAGTGTACCTAGGGGACCCATCCAAGTGCAGGTCGACCTCTAAAGATCAAGTCAACAATCGAGTTCTTGGGCCATATCCAACACTTAATAATGAACTCATAATGAAGAGAGACTTACCCCTTTATATAGGTGTGAGTAACTATGAAAGTACCATATTGCCTTTGAATTTGGTGGTGAAGTGAGTAAGACGACTTAGGTCTTGGGTCTACTTCCTTAGTGGGTTTTTCTTAAAGTGAAATGGGGCTAAGGGGGGAATGGGTCTAAACAGATGTCCCCCTGTATTGCTCAACCTGAGTCATTAAACAAGAAGGAACATAAATACTGTCGTCTTTTTCACTTATTTCAAAAGGCTACTATGATCTGTTAGGATGTTAAGGCATGTCATTTGGTAAGTGTAACAATTACTTGGAAGGGGAAAGGTATATAAACTTAGATTGAGTTGCAAAACCTTTTCATCTTTGGTGGAACTTGGATATAAAAATGAAAAGGCATTCATGCTCTTCTTTTTGCATAGAAACGAAACAGTCTTATGTGTTAAGGTTAGCCTTCTTCCAAACTCATTTTTATATATTCTCTATTTTCTTTGTTTTGCTTTTTGCATGAATCTTCATATATATTTACTTATCAAACCAAAAATTTTCTCACCGAGTTCACTAATAATGAGATTGCCAAAGTTTGCTCCTTACTGATGGACAAGCGAATCTGGCATAAAGGGAAGGGGTTTGCATGTTGATAAATTAAGGAAGGTCGAGGTCATTACTAAGTACAATATGATTTACTTCCCTACTATGGCCCGATATGTTGGTCCCTTATAACATGACAAGTTAGTTCCAAGGGGGGGGGGGGATAGGAACTATTTAAAAAATTTGTCCGTTGAGGCTGACTTCTTTTCTTATGAAAAGGTTTACACAGCGTCACTAAGTAGATTCAAGACACAAGCTTAGTCAACTTGTGACTAAGTCTGCTTCTTTACTTGAGTCAGGAAATAACACTTAGATTATATTCCTGAACTCAGCCTCTTAGTAAACTTAACTCAGCGTGAGTTCTTTACTTAGTCAGTTTTATAGCAAGCAATATATATTAAAGGAGTTTAAGGGTTAGAAAGATGTTACTCAGCAGACTTATCCTGGTTCGGCCTCTCCGCCTACGTCCAGTCACCGGAACTCGTTCCGAGCTTTTCGAATTCTCTACTGAGCTCTTTAAAGGTAGAGCACGAAACCTTTTACAAATAGAAGCTGAGTATAACAAGAGTACCTTCCTCTATACCTCTACTCACTCCTATATCTATGCTGAGTACTATAACCGAGTATTCAGCCTCTCCTTTCTATTCTTCTAGAAATGATAAAGTGTTTGTCCTAAACAACGATTGCTAAGACACTTTAGATGATTGGAAATCACTCTAGACTTTTACACAATAATATGGAAATTGGTGTAAGGTATTTGCTTTGCTTTTCTCACAGAAACTTCAAGTATGAATTTGGTCAGCATTTCGACTAATTGAAGATCTGCATCGATTGAAGCAAATGGATGGCCTTTATATAGTGACACTTGAGACACCTGGCCATTTCGAATTTCGAAATAACCGTTGGAAGGAAACGGCTTCCTGTCGTTGTCACTCTGGGCGTGCTCAGCGTCGTTGGCCAATAGGATTCTTGCATCTTCTGTCTTCGTCAGTCTTTGGCAGAATGTTTCGCCATTTAAGGAAAAGTCCACGAGACAGGTTTCTGCGCCTTCTGAACTTTTCCCAAAGTAGAAATACTTTGTCTGGAAGTTGAACATTGTCTGCCGCTGTCCAGACTACTTTGTCGTCCAACTCAGTAGCTTCTACTTGAAGCTTTTGCCACGAAGGCTTCTCGATCCTTATCTTGCTGAGTCGTCATTTTAGTTGATACGGCTTCGTTTTGAACTCTTGGGCCGAATGGTCTTGATGTGTTGACTTTGGGCTTGACTTCCACTTTATGGGCCTTTGGGCTTTTTAATCTCAATGTCTTATACACAATTAAACTCAACATTGAACAAACACATTAGTGTAATAAATCAAAGCATTTAAATTTAATGTGTTAGAATATTTTTATCATTACTTAAATAATTTTGTCAAATCAAAATCATGTGGAAAGGTATTTCAACAAACTCCCCCATTTTGATGTTGGAAAAAATATTCAGTCGAAGAACTCAGTGTTGAACTCCCCCATGATAGTTGACCTTATTTTATCAAATAACTCCCCGGTAAGGGTTGAGCTACTGACTTAATTTCACTCTAAACATTTCAAGGTTTAATTGAGTAAGTCTAAGGTCAGTTTTCAGAAATAGGTCAGCTCATGGAACATATTCTATTTAACTCAGTTTTACGCGGAAGGTTTAAATATCAGAGAGCGCTGAGTATGCTTTGTTCAATGAGTTTTAGTTAAGTGGACATATAAGAAGTGGTCAACATATTAGATCAACACAGCAGACATATTAATATAGACAGTGTAGCACATTTGATGAAGATTCGTTCTAACAAATTATAACAATCACTTAAGTAAGCATCGCATGAGAGTAGTCAGTATGAAAGAGATGCATATAATTTGTTTTGAATTTAAAGTCAGCACAAACAGGGTTCACAAAGAAAAGGAACACAGATATAAAGGTTCAAAAATCTAGCTATCCTATTCAATGCAGGTTAAGCTACTTCTGTTTGCCTTTGCCCTTGTGTTGCGGCTGACTGACTGAAGCTTGCTGAGTTCTTGGGGCTTGTTCTTTCTCCCCCGTTTTGCCATCATCAGGTTTGGGAATGAAGGTTTCTTCAATGGCAGCTTGAGTGAGGCGTTTAGAAAATGCCTTTAGCTTTCTCGTGCCTTCATTCATTCCGTCAAAGATTGGAACACCATCATCCACAATGGATCGAGGAATTCCGATAGATGCAGCACTCAGCATACTCAACACAACGGCTTGAGACTTGCCAACCCAGTGCATGGTTTCAGTGAGCATTGCAAAAGCTTGATGAAACATCTTTAGCAAGGATGAATCATAATACTCATGCTGACCGTTGATTTGGCGCACATTGCTGAAATTCGCTCGAGAATACTTCAGAATTTCGTTGGTTTTAAGCTCCTCAGTGGCCATCTCTTGCCTGTTTAAGTTCAGCAGACACACAACCTCGCTAATTTGCTCAATGGAGCATTGAGAGGAGGTGGAAAGCTGGTGATTGGTTTTCTCTTGCTCAGTGTGAAGCTGGCTGAAGAGATGATGTACTTCGACAGAAGTGGCATATGTTGAGTTCACAGCTGACAATTGATGAATCTCCCCTTGCAGTGAGTTCAGATGGTTAACCATGGTCAGCTGGAGTTCGACCAGCTTTGTTAAGGAGTCCTGCCTGGACTGTTGAGATTGTAGTGTAGTTATGACACTCAGAAGATCCTTCATACCTTTGATCTCCGTAAGAAGCTGAGTGACAGATGAAAGTGGAGTTATCTCAACATTAGTAGACCCAGCGGCATTGGTGCTTGTTTGATGGAGGTCCTGGATAAGAGCTTGAGCTGAGTCAACGATTCTTCGACCAGACTCAGAGGCATTCAAATAGCTTAAGGATCCATCATTTGTTGACGCAGATGCCGGAGGAGGAGTAGAACCAAATAAGGGCAGTGTTTGGTTCTGCTCATCATTAGAAGGCCCAACATTGTCAACGGCTGGCCTGGAATTAGGGTTGTCAATTGAAACTGACTGAATCTGATTATGCACATTGAGTTGGGGAAGTGGAGGATCGGTAGAAAGTGTTCCTTGCTCAGGGTCAGGCTGAAGCTGACTAGGTGATGGAATTTGAGGAAGTTCAGTGTCCACCTGAGCAGGTAATTCCTTAGCTTGCTCAACAGGTTGAGGAGCGGAATCTTCGAGTACTTGCTCGGCATTACTTTGGTTTGCGGAAGCATTTAAATCGGCATGTTCCTTCGGAGAAACAGAGGCTTGATTTTTTGGTAACTCTGGTTGAGGCACAGGTGGGTTGGAGAAATATTGAAGATGTACCTCGGTAAGGTCAGTGATCTCATCCCTTAGAGGTGAGCTACCCATTAGGTCAATGATGGGTGCTCAGAATGCTTTCTTCTTCCTCAGTCTCTTTAGCTTTGGAGGAGTAGGGTCACAAGGGATGGACTCAATGGAGTCAGTGGGTGAAGTTTCCCTTTGAACAACGGGAGCATTTGCTGTGTGCTCAGTTTCTGCTTCGTCAACCAACTCAGTGTTGATTGGTTCAAAATGCTCATCATCAACTGTTTCTTCAGTGTCATCCTGACCACTTTCTTCTTCTTCAGATTCATCATTAAGTTCTTCTTCCTCAAACTGTTCCTCCAATTCTTCCTCGACAAACTGACCACCCAGTTGGTCTTGTTCTTCCTGATTATCTATCTGTTGCTCAGCGTCAACGTTTCAACTTTGTACGTAGTATGAGTTAGGAGGAACGACGACATCAGTCGGCATAGCATCAATAGGTCTTAACTCAAAATTGAGCTGTTTCTTCCTCTTCCTTAATGGTTGGTCATCAACCTCTCTTTCTTCTGTTTCAGGCACAGCTTGCCTAGGTCTTTTCTTAGCTGACCTAGATCCACCCTGACCTGGTTGAATCTGAGGCTTAGTTCCTCCGCAGAAAAATTTAAGCTTCTTTGGGGCAGGAGCAGCAGCTTTAGAGGTGCTCTGGACAGCCTTCCTCTTTCTTTGAGTTCTTCCCTTTCGAGTCACCGCCTCCTCAGCGTTCTAGACAGCTTCCCCTTTTCCTTTCTTCGGCACAATAGGTAGATTATGTGCCAAACTGAATAGGGCAGCAGCTGTAATCTCGGTTCCCCGAACTTGGATTTTCGCAATCATATCCACTTTGTGATCTTGGAGGATTCGAGTGATGAAGGAGCCCAGCCTAAGGGTCCCTGTACTTCGTAGAAACCCACCGATTATGAAGACATGCATATTTATCGGCGTGTAAGTCAGCATGTGCCATATAAAACACTGCTCGAAATTGGTTGCTGAGTTGGTGCAGTTGATTTTAGGGTAAAGGAAGTTCGTCAGTATGTAATTGGCCATCTTTTGATGCTGACCCATAGAAGTGCTCGAAATTTCACCTACATGACCCTCAGGTTTACAGAAGGTCTGAACGTAGTCGGTTTTCTTATGGTCACCTGATTTACGAAGTATAGCTCCTTCGTTTTTCAATTTGAACAGTGAGGCAAGGTACGCTGGGTTGATGGAGATGTCCTTCCCTCAAACACGAGTCGCCAGGTAGTCCCTGTTGTCATTGGCGATTTTCAGGTTGGCGTAGAATTCTCATACCAACTCAGGGTAAGTAGCATCCCGAACTGAGAACAGCTCGCTCCATCCATTGTTCTTGATCCACTCATAGAAAGGTTGCTCGGCCTCCACGAATCCTTTTGAGAACCACCGCGAGTGGTCAATCTTCCATTCCCTCACACTCTCAAAGACCTGAGTGTAGGTGCGTTTTACTACTTTCTTACCCTTGTCCTTTTGCTGTTGTTTTTCCTTCGCAGAGGTGGCTAGGACAGCTTGAGCTTTCTTGCTCGGTGTAGTAACTTCAGCGTGGTCACGCTGAGTAGGAAAAGTGGGATTGTCATCGGAGTGGTTATGGGAGAGACCGGCACCGGAGATATTTAGAGAAGCTCTTGTCATATTCTCAGAGAAGTTTTGGTAAGTTTGGGAATTGTTGAGAGAGAGAGTATGAATGCCAAAGATTTCTAAGCGTAAAGAAATAAAAGTGGGAATTCATCCACTATTTATAGATATGTTGAGTTAATCCAAGGCGTTGGGTTGTCCATTTTACCTCGATATTCTCAATCGACAAAGATTCTGGCATTTATGACACATACGGCGCGTGTATTTTCTAATTATAGCCTCTACGACCGAGTTAGAGTACATCGCTGCTGCGGAAGCAGTAAAGGAAGCAGTTTGGATTAGAAAGTTCATTACAGAACTAGGTGTGGTGCCTGACATTGTCAATCCCATTACTCTGTACTGTGATAACAATGGAGACATTGCTCAAGCAAAGGAACCACGGTCTCATAATGCATCTAAGCACTACCTAAAGCGATACCACATCATTAGAGAGATTGTGGCTAGAGAAGATGTGAGAATAGAAAGAGTACCTACAGAGGACAACGTTGCAGATCCGTTGACAAAGCCTTTAACCCAGAAAGTACATGATCGTCATTTAACTTCTACTGGGATAAGTTTTAGAAACAATTGACTTTAGTCCAAGTGGGAGTATGTTGGGGTTTTGTGTCCTATAGTCAATTGTTGCAGGATACAAACTTATTGTAAATGAATTGTTCTTTATATCATTTGTTTTAATGAGATATATGTTTTATAACTATATAAAGGCAATCCCTTTTAAGCACTAAATAAAGTCTAATAAAAGGAAATCCGTAAGTTTGTTTAAAGTGATTATAAAGTGTTCATACAAGCATGAAGTGAGACAAAACTTTATAATAAACTAATAAACTTAAAACCACCCCAAGTCAAGTGATATATTTAGGATTGATATATCACAGTTGAGACTTGTATGTAACAATGTCTTCTGTCCGACAGAAAGCTGATCTCACAAGCTTCACATATATAGATATCTAGACAGTTACATAGATCCGGTGAAACGTTGTTCATTAGGATTGGGGATCCGACTTGAGATAACAGGATGGGTAGATTCATCATTGTCAACTGTTCATCTCATTGGTATTAATAGGTATAACTAATCCTCAGACTCAAAGGAATGTTAATTGGTCATCCTGAATTACTGAATGTGAGACTTTGATCCTGTGGTCCCACGATCCTTAACAGAGATGACTCTGGGGTGTGAACTACAAAGGTTGGGTGTCACAGGAAGTAATTTCAGGGTAGTTATACATTGGATTGAGCATTTATCACTCCCGATTAATGGGAGATACATCCAAGGATCGCTTGTGGAAGACTCGAATCTAAACCCTTGCAAGGTGATAGCTTAAGAGTAGAAATTCGGATTTCACTTAACCTATCTTTTTGAGTTGACTCGGCCAATAACAAGTAAAACGAACGTCTCGCTATATGTGACTTGACATTACCCATAGTCATAAGATTCAGTTCAAGGATGTAGTTGATAAAGGATCGTATTATACCGTAACTAATACGGAAGGGTTAACGACAGAATCAACCTGTCTTCTTAACGGACTCTGGGGGAATGATTACAGACTTGCCTATAACATACTCAGTACATCATTCCGTTATGCAAGGATTAAATATAATTCTTGAAGAAATTAATTTAATAGTTGCATACGGCCAGAAGTAGTAAGAACCTAATGGATCACACATAAGACTTGGAACCAAAAGAGAGATAGATATGATTAATAGATGGAAGCCCAATTGAGCCCAGTAAGGCCCATTTATATAGAAGGGGGGCCGAAATTTATATATAGTAAATAAGGAATTATTTTAATTCCATTAATCCTAATTTGATTAGGTTTGTGAGTTAAATTAATTAAGAGATAATTAAGTTAGGAGTTTTAATTAGATTAATATACTCCTATTATTATCCAATTAGGTTATTTATTATTATCCTAAATGTATTTGATATATTATAAGATAATAATTAGGAATCCTATTCCGAATGGAATTCCTATTAAGTAACCTATTCCTATCTAACTAGGGTTTAGATACAAGCGACTATATATATACCCCCTCCCTATGAGAATTTCGACTAAGCTAAGCCTATATCCCTCCCCACTTGTGATTTTCGAAATTGCTTAAGAGAGAGAGAAAAGAATTCTATTCCCAAGTTCGTGAACAAGAATTCATACGGCATTCCATCGATTGATTAATCTTATTCATCCCTCTTTCTCTTTGATCTTGTGTTGGTTTATTAGAGGCAATCTATTTTGGTTGCATCTCATAAGGGTTGATTCTAACTTAATCTCACTGTGTTCACGAAAGAAGGAAAAACAATCAAAAGGGAGAAATTCGTTTTTCTTCGCCTACATCAGGTCAGTTCACTATTTCGAGGATCCCCGGAGATTGAACCGTCGGATCGTCGCGATTTTTGGACAGTAGCTTCTAGACATATTCTTCCACGTTTCCACCGAAGGGATTGTTGTTCGGAGTTCTGGAAGGTCTGTTTCGGATAGGGGCAGATTGGTAAACTGTTTACATCTCCTTTGAAGTTGTGGGCACTTCGTTTGCAACGGTAGATTGATCATCGAAAGGTATTTCTTCTTATCCCTCTTTATATGAAATAACGATTAACGGATCCTATGGTTAAAAAGAAGTAGGCTAAATTTTTTTTATATTTCCGCTGCTATACTTTAGCCTTAATTTCCTTCAGTGGTATCAGAGCCATCGTTAAATCCGTTATTTCATATATGAAAATATAGAAGTTTTCAATAGGATTGAATAAATATTTATGGTTAGGATTAATTGACAAATAGTATTGATTGATTAATTCTAAAGATAAATAAAGTTTTGATTAATTGTTAATTAAAACTGATTATGCTTATGTTCCTAATTATTTCGGTTGATAATCATTATAACAAAATCTATTAGTTTTATAGTTAGGTTGATAAAATTAGTTTTATTAATTCTAAATGATAAAACGGAAATCTATTGTAGATTATCCTATTTCTGAAAACCGTTTTAAAATTGTTTTAGAATGTTTTCAGAAATTAATAGTTTTCTGTTTTGATTATCGAATGAATAATTCGTTTAAATGTTTGTTTTTACCAATATGTAAATCAAAGTGTTAAATGAATTAAAATCAAAATAAATGGGACGAGCATAATCAACGTTTTATATGGTTATATTAATCAAATGATTAATATAAAGATACAAAACGATTAGAAGTAAAATTGGATGAAAGTTAATTTGACGAGTTAATGTGATTAACCTAAATATTACATAAGCCGGTTATGTAATCAACCAATTAAATTTATTTAATTGAGTCTATGCATGTTTGGAGTTATGGACATATTTGGACCCTCTTTTAGTCTTTTGGTATTTTTGAAATAGGGCATACGCGTCCTGCCTTTCTACTATCTATTGATATTTCTCTTCTCATCTGATTCCCTTCAATTCAATTGAAGTTTTCTTATAGTAGTATAGAAATTAAAATGTAATTTCAAGGCGCCAAGGAGAAGACGGAGGACCTAAAGAGAAATATGTAATAGTTAGTATTTCCTTAGGTTTGGCCTTTTATTCTGTCTCTGGCTCGACGGAATAGTTTAGATGATATGTCCATAACGCCAATGTATGTGAATGTATGTATGTCTGATGTATGCTAAAGCAAATCAAGACTAAGTTAGATTATGCGACTTAAATAAAATCCCTCATTAAAAAGTTAAGTAAATAAGTAAGTTATTAAAATCGGTTGCCCCTCCCTAATATTATAATTCAGCCGGCAGTACTGGGGGCCTTTGGGTTGTTGAGTAAACTCAAGCTCGGGGTCTTATGGTAACACCTAGATTATCGAAAATCGTTCTTTCATGAATATGGGGTAATACTTAAATTAGATTATGATAATTGGATGAGCAAACTCATGTTGTCATAAACTAATGGGCAAAATGGTTGGGATTAATATGAATGACATATTAGTTACTAATGTGGTTAGTAACCCAATAACCTAGGAATCACATTCGAGATGTGATTGATTGCATGAATCTACCTAACGAATGGGACTAGCTTGTTGGCTAAAGTCAAGGCGAAATCTCAGGAGTTAGGATCCTAGCTCACTAAAGGATTTGTGAAATTCTTCGAATTAATATGGAGGGTTATTAATTTGGCAAAATAGTGGGAGCAATCTGAAATAAATTAAAAGGCCTATAATTTTAGATTGTTATACTTTAAAGCAAATGAATAACATACGTTTACTCTTTCTCACTCTCAGTTTAATTAAATACTCTTAAAATCATGACTAACACCAATCTGCAAAATACATTTACCGATAACAAGTTGAATAGTTCAAACTTCACCGACTGGTATCGCAACCTCAAAATTGTTTTGAAGTTCGATAAAATAGGGTATGTATTTGATACATCGATACCCCCTATCCCTGAGGATGATGCTCCCATCGAGGAAATCGATGCTTACCAGAAGCACAAGGCTGATGACGATCATGCCGGATGCATCATACTTGCATCGACGACATCGGAATTAAAAAAGGCAACTATGCCTGTTCCATCATCGTGCACCTAAAGGAACTGTTTGGGAAACAGACCAGGTGCGAAGGCTACGAGATATCCAAGTTGCTATATCGCTGCAAGATGCAAGAGGGCACATCTGTCATGACACATTGTGTCAAGATGATAGGCTATATTACCAAACTTTCTAGTATTGGATTTGTGATGGACAACGAATTAAGTACTGACTTGGTTCTTCAGTCCCTCCCAGAGAGTTATTCACAGTTCATCATGAACTACCAAATGAATGACTTGCAAACCTCTCTTGAAGAGCTTGCAAACATGCTCAAATCAGTTGAGCCCAATATGAAGAAAGACAAGGCCATACCGGCTCTTGTCATCGAGGGATCGAGGAAAAGAAAAGGGAAATTTCCCAATTCTAAACATCCCAAGAAAGGTAAGAAAGATGTGTCCAAGGGAAAGGAAGTTAAGAAGCCCAAAAGAGAGTGCCACTTCTGTGGTAAAGACGGGCATTGGAAGAGAAACTGCAAGGAGTATCTAGCCACCCTCAAGAAGGGAAAAGGCGGTGCTTCTTCATCTGGTATGTTCTATATTGAAATAAATACGGTTTCATTGTCTGAATCTTGGGTACTTGATACCGGATGTGGATCCCATATCTGTACAAATATGCAGGAGATAAACAGACTAAGGAACTAAAGAAAGGAAGCATAAACTTGCGAGTGGGAAATGGAGCAAGAGTTGCCGCCCTCGCAATTGGAGATTATGTTTTACTTTTGCCCTCTGGGCTTGTAATAGAATTAAGGAATTGTTTATACGTTCCTGAGATGTCTCGTAACATTATTTCTATTAGCCGTCTCGTTGACGACGGTTTTCATATTTCAATAAAGAACAATAGTTGCAATTTTTATAAAGATTCGATCTTTTATTTTTCAGGAATATCACAAAATGGGATTTATGTGTTAGATGATAAAACTCCTATTTTTGCAATTGATACCAAAAGACATAAGCTAGATAATTCAACTTACTTGTGGCATTGTCGTTTAGGCCATATAAACAAGAGACGCATGCTAAAGCTACATTCAGATGGGCTTATAGATCCAATCGATTCTGAATCATTGGAAACATGCGAATCATGTTTAAAAGGTAAAATGACAAAGACACCCTTTAGCAATAAAGGTGAGCGTGTATCAGACACTCTAGGACTCATTCATTCAGATGTATGTGGTCCTATGTCAGTCCAAGCAAGAGGAGGATTCAGATACTTCATTAGCTTCATAGATGACCATACTCGCTATGGTTATATCTACTTGATGAGGCACAAATCAGAAGCTTTTGACAAGTTCAAATGCTTCAAGAATGAAGTGGAAAATCAATTAGGAAAGAAAATAAAGACGCTTCGATCCGATCGAGGTGGTGAATATCTTTCAGATGATTTTCTGAATTATCTAACTGAATGTGGGATATGCTCACAATGGACACCTCCCTATACACCACAACACAATGGTGTATCCGAGAGGAGAAACCGTACCCTATTAGATATGGTACGATCCATGATGAGCATGGCCTTACTTCCAAAGTCATTCTGGGGCTATGCCTTAGAAACTGCCCTCTTCACCCTGAATCGAGTACCAACTAAATCCGCTAGTTCCACACCATATGAATTGTTCGTTGGTAGGAAACCTGTGTTCTCATTTATGAGAGTATGGGGTTGTTCAGCATATGTCAAACACATAGCGTCCGACAAATTAGATTCTAAATCTGATAAATGTTTCTTCATTGGATATCCCAAAGAAACCATAGGGTATTACTTCTATCATCCAGATGATCAGAAAGTAATAGTATCCAGACACGCAACCTTCTTAGAGAAAGAGTTTCTCGAAGAAACACAAAAGGGAAGCGTGATTGAACTCGACGAAGTTCAAGAGGAAGAAACGCCGACTGAAACAACAGAAGCGGTTGAGGTACCCGAAGAAGTCCCATTAGATGAGACAACAGTGGCACCTATTCGTAAATCACGAAGAGTTCGTGAACTCCTAGTTAGATATGGTTTTCTAGTGGGAGATGATAACGAGGTTCCCATGTTAGACGACGAACCCGAAAACTACGAAGAGGCTCTTACTAGTCCAGATTCTAAAGCATGGCTTGAAGCCATGGATTCTGAAATGGATTCCATGCATACTAACCAAGTGTGGACTTTGGTTGATCCACCCAAAGGGATAATTCCCATTGGGTGCAGGTGGATCTTCAAAAAGAAGTCTGACATGGATGGAAAGGTTAGCACCTACAAGGCTAGGCTGGTAGCGAAAGGATATCGTGAGAAACAAGGTGTTGATTATGACGAAACCTTCTCTCCTGTTGCTATGTCCAAATCAATCAGAATCATGCTTGCAATTGCCGCTCATTTTGATTATGAGATTTGGCAAATGGATGTGAAAACAGCTTTCCTAAATGGAAACCTGCTTGATGATGTATACATGATGCAGCCTGAAGGTTTCATATCAAAGAATGCAAATAAAGTTTGCAAACTTCAGAGATCCATTTATGGACTCAAGCAAGCATCTAGAAGCTGGAATAAGCGTTTTGACGAAACCATAAAACAATTTGGTTTCAAACAAAATTGCGAAGAAGCTTGCATTTACAAGAAAGCAAGTGGGAGCTCTATAGCATTTCTCATACTATATGTGGACGATATACTGTTAATGCGAAATGACATTGCTCTATTACAATCGGTGAAAGTATGGTTATCCGGTAACTTCTCAATGAAAGACCTTGGTGAAGCAGCCTATATACTTGGTATAAAGATCTATAGGGATAGATCACGTAGACTGCTTGGTCTTTCACAGGCTACATACATTGAAAAGGTGCTAAATCGGTTTAGCATGCTTGAATCGAAACGAGGTAACTTACCCATGGTACATGGAGTAAAGTTAAACAATCATCAATGTCCTAAAACTGATGATGACAAACGACGCATGGCTGTAGTCCTGTACGCCAGCGCGATCGGTTCGATTATGTATGCTATGCTATGCACTAGACCCGACGTAGCATTCGCATTATCTGTAACGAGTCGTTACCAAGGGAATCTGGGAGACGAGCACTGGATTGCCGTCAAGAACATTCTTAAGTACTTGAGAAGAACTAAAGATATGTTTCTAGTGTACGGAGAAGGAGATCTGAAAATACAAGGATTTTCAGACGCTAGTCATCTCACAGATGAGAATGATTTTAAATCCCAATCAGGATACCTGTTTATCCTAAATGGGGGCGCGGTCAGTTGGAAAAGTTCCAAGAAGGGAAGCGTAGCTTTCTCTACGACCGAGTCAGAGTACATCGCTGTTGCGGAAGCAGCAAAGGAAGCAGTTTGGATTAGAAAGTTCATTACAGAACTAGGTGTGGTGCCTGACATTATCAATCCCATTACTCTGTACTGTGATAACAATGGAGACATTGCTCAAGCAAAGGAACCACGGTCTCATAATGCATCTAAGCACTACCTAAAGCGATACCACATCATTAGAGAGATTGTGGCTAGAGAAGATGTGAGAATAGAAAGAGTACCTACAGAGGACAACGTTGCAGATCCGTTGACAAAGCCTTTAACCCAGAAAGTACATGATCGTCATTTAACTTCTACTGGGATAAGTTTTAGAAACAATTGACTTTAGTCCAAGTGGGAGTATGTTGGGGTTTTGTGTCCTATAGTCAATTGTTGCAGGATACAAACTTATTGTAAATGAATTGTTCTTTATATCATTTGTTTTAATGAGATATATGTTTTATAACTATATAAAGGCAATCCCTTTTGAGCACTAAATAAAGTCTAATAAAAGGAAATCCGTAAGTTTGTTTAAAGTGATTATAAAGTGTTCATACAAGCATGAAGTGAGACAAAACTTTATAATAAACTAATAAACTTAAAACCACCCCAAGTCAAGTGATATATTTAGGATTGATATATCACAGTTGAGACTTGTATGTAACAATGTCTTCTGTCCGACAGAAAGCTGATCTCACAAGCTTCACATATATAGATATCTAGACAGTTACATAGATCCGGTGAAACGTTGTTCATTAGGATTGGGGATCCGACTTGAGATAACAGGATGGGTAGATTCATCATTGTCAACTGTTCATCTCATTGGTATTAATAGGTATAACTAATCCTCAGACTCAAAGGAATGTTAATTGGTCATCCTGAATTACTGAATGTGAGACTTTGATCCTGTGGTCCCACGATCCTTAACAGAGATGACTCTGGGGTGTGAACTACAAAGGTTGGGTGTCACAAGAAGTAATTTCAGGGTAGTTATACATTGGATTGAGCATTTATCACTCCCGATTAATGGGAGATACATCCAAGGATCGCTTGTGGAAGACTCGACTCTAAACCCTTGCAAGGTGATAGCTTAAGAGTAGAAATTCGGATTTCACTTAACCTATCTTTTTGAGTTGACTCGGCCAATAACAAGTAAAACGAACGTCTCGCTATATGTGACTTGACATTACCCATAGTCATAAGATTCAGTTCAAGGATGTAGTTGATAAAGGATCGTATTATACCGTAACTAATACGGAAGGGTTAACGACAGAATCAACCTGTCTTCTTAACGGACTCTGGGGGAATGATTACAGACTTGCCTATAACATACTCAGTACATCATTCCGTTATGCAAGGATTAAATATAATTCTTGAAGAAATTAATTTAATAGTTGCATACGGCCAGAAGTAGTAAGAACCTAATGGATCACACATAAGACTTGGAACCAAAAGAGAGATGGATATGATTAATAGATGGAAGCCCAATTGAGCCCAGTAGGCCCATTTATATAGAAGGGGGGCCGAAATTTATATATAGTAAATAAGGAATTATTTTAATTCCATTAATCCTAATTTGATTAGGTTTGTGAGTTAAATTAATTAAGAGATAATTAAGTTAGGAGTTTTAATTAGATTAATATACTCCTATTATTATCCAATTAGGTTATTTATTATTATCCTAAATGTATTTGATATATTATAAGATAATAATTAGGAATCCTATTCCGAATGGAATTCCTATTAAGTAACCTATTCCTATCTAACTAGGGTTTAGATACAAGCGACTATATATATACCCCCTCCCTATGAGAATTTCGACTAAGCTAAGCCTATATCCCTCCCCACTTGTGATTTTCGAAATTGCTTAAGAGAGAGAGAAAAGAATTCTATTCCCAAGTTCGTGAACAAGAATTCATACGGCATTCCATCGATTGATTAATCTTATTCATCCCTCTTTCTCTTTGATCTTGCGTTGGTTTATTAGAGGCAATCTATTTTGGTTGCATCTCATAAGGGTTGATTCTAACTTAATCTCACCGTGTTCACGAAAGAAGGAAAAACAATCAAAAGGGAGAAATTCGTTTTTCTTCGCCTACATCAGGTCAGTTCACTATTTCGAGGATCCCCGGAGATTGAACCGTCGGATCGTCGCGATATTTGGACAGTAGCTTCTAGACATATTCTTCCTCGTTTCCACCGAAGGGATTATCGTTCGAAGGTCTGGAAGGTCTGTTTCGGATAGGGGCAGATTGGTAAACTGTTTACATCTCCTTTGAAGTTGTGGGCACTTCGTTTGCAACGGTAGATTGATAATCGAAAGGTATTTCTTCTTATCCCTCTTTATATGAAATAACGATTAACGGATCCTATGGTTAAAAGGAAGTAGGCTAAATTTTTTTTATATTTCCGCTGCTATACCTTAGCATTAATTTCCAAAAGCAGCAACGTACTCAGCTTCAGTGGTTGACAGGGCTACTGACGCCTGCTTCTTGCTGAACCAGGACACAAGACTGCTCCCAAGGAAGTGGCATCCTCCTGAGGTGCTTTTTCGTTCAAGGTTGTCTCGTCCGTAGTCAGCATCAGTGTATCCAATGAGTGTGAAGTCATGAGTATTGGGATACCACAAACCTGCATTCACTGAGCCTTGCAAATATCTAAGGATTCTTTTTACAGCTATGTAATGAGATTCCTTAGGGTTAGATTGATATCTAGCACAATAACATACTGAGAACTGAATGTCCGGCCTACTAGCAGTTAAGTAAAGAGATAACCAATCATACCTCGGTACAATTTGCTGTCTACTGACTTACCATTCTCGTCAGCGCATAGGACAGTGTCAGTGCCCATAGGGGTAGACATTGGCTTGCAATTTTCAAGTTCATACTTCTTCAATATCTCCTTGGCATATTTAGCTTGACTGATGAAGATGCCATTTTTCCCTTGTTTGATTTGAAGTCCAAGGAAAAAATTGAGTTCTCCCATCATTGACATTTCAAACTCAGTCTGCATCTGCTTACTAAATTTCTTGCACATTGACTCATTAGTGGCACCAAAAATAATGTCATCAACATATATTTGAGCCAGCAGGGTATCTTTACCCTTCCTCTTAATGAATAAGGTTGTATCAGCTTTACCTCTGACATAATTTCTAGTCAGCAGGAAACTGGTCAGCCTCTCATACCAAGCACGTGGTGCTTGCTTAAGGCCGTACAGAGCCTTTTTGAGCTTATAAACGTGGTTTGGGAATTTAGGATCCTCAAACCCTGGAGGCTGATTGACATAAACTTCCTCGTTTATAACTCCATTAAGGAATGCACTCTTAACATCCATTTGAAACAGTTTAAAGTTCATATAGCTTGCATATGCATATAAAATTCTAATAGCCTCTAGCCTTACCACTGGTGCAAAGGTCTCACCGTAGTCAATACCTTCTTGCTGACTGTAGCCCTGAGCTACAAGTCTTGCTTTATTTCTGACCACGTTCCCTTGTTCATCCAGCTTGTTGCGGAAGACCCATCTTATTCCTATGGTCTTCTGGCTTCTTGGTTTTGGCACTAGATCCCATACTTCATTTCGTCTGAACTGATCAAGTTCTTCTTGCATTGCATTCATCCAGAATTCATCATACTCAGCTTCAGCGAAATTCTTTGGCTCCTGGATAGAGACGAATGCTACGTTGCTGAGGTATCTCCTGAGTTGATTCCTCATCATCAGGGTATTCTCAGCGGCATCAAGAATGGCACTCTCTGAGTGACCTCTTGGTATCCTAATCTCCTTTGGTAGATTGATGTCTTGCGCTGGTTGTGTTTCAACAATCTTTGCAAGTGTAGACTGATCAGTGAAAGTAATTTGAGTTTCACTTTTACCTTTGGTCAGCCCTTGAGGAAATGACTCAGCGGTAGTTTCTTTGTCAGCGGGTGCTGAGTGTGGATCATCCTCGGTCAGCGGCTGGTATCTACCTGTAGGGTTAGTTTCATCGAACTCAACATGTACTGACTCTTCTAAAACTTGAGTTCGTTTATTGAAAAATCATGTGGAAAGGTGTTTCAACACGATATACCAAAGAGTTGTTCTAATCCGGTGATTTCAAAGTGATTGATAAAGGTCTCATTGATCTGTATTATAAGGTGAAAGCCAAACCATGGCACAATAAGACCCTCTTACATGCCATTCCTTCTCAATTCAACCAACGCGAATTCATCTATCTGCTTAAAAAATGTTATTATGTGGGTGAGGTCACGAGTGTGCTTGTAGTAATAAAATATCGATCCCACAGAGAACGTATGATAATTTGATTAGAAATTATTGTCTTGATTACATTCATTTTCTCGAGGTTTATAGGAAATCGTTAATGGTTTAAAATGGTTTCTAATCCTAATTTTGGTTATAGTTAAGATTACAATTTATAGAAATTATGTTTAGGTTAAAGTAAAGTTCAAGACTTGTTTACGCAAAGCAAGAAAACAACTTATAACTTTGATCCGATTATTAAGATGTAACAATTTATCGTTTAATGCAATTAATGGGCTTCAAACTACAGATAATCTTTCTACGGTCGGAACAGATTGCTACCTTAATCAAATTGGTGTTCTATGTTTGATAAGTCGAGCTATCGATCTTATCAACCATAAATCCTAATTCTTTTAAGTGTTCAACAAAGTTTTCATTGAAATGTAATTTGTGTAAAAGGTTTTATTGAAAACACAAGTTTATTATTTTGAAGAACATTTGTTAGAACAGACTTCAAAATAACAACAGTAAATATAAATTGAATTGAAAATATATATTATTAATAAACTGTGAATCGAATCAAGTTAACAGAGAAGAAGAAACTTGGATAGCATTTTAACTAATTTGAGTTCTGGGGTGTCAATCCTTTCCTCAAACTTCGTAGGTTTGTCAGACCCTGGGGCGCTTCAGCCGCTAATTCTTCTCGCTGAATCCTCGAAATAGAGACCGCTGAATCCACTATCAGAGTGTAAACCCATCTTCGAACAATACTTGAACTCTAAACTATAAGAACTACATATTGTATCTCAAACTATTTACACAACTTGTAACTTTATAACAAGTTTGTGTCACAAAACTATGAACTAGAACAACCAACTGAACAACATTAATTCTGAATTTCTACATCTATTTATAATGTTCCAAAAGGTATGTTTGAAGGGTCATATCCGTTGGTGAAGAGTCGCTTCTATCCGGACGAACAGACGCGTTGTTTCGAATTAAAACATGTGAAATCAGTGATGTAACTTCGCTGTTTCTGCCGGCATTATTAGAATCTCGGTCGCGGCATAGATTGAGGGAGAATTATGCACGAATGCGCGTTTTCAAGTCTGAAACACACGTGTCGCGACCGAGATATTGGGAATCTCGGTCGCGACAGGGACTTTTGTCTCCGTTCGTCGATCGTTTCCCAACTCTTCGTTTCGGTCTTTGAATTGTACGCGCCTTTTATCTTGTAAATGTGATTTCTCTCTTGTTTTTGCTCCGTTTTAGCTCATATTTGGATTTTTCCAAATAATTAAGTACCTTGCACAATAGAAACAAATACAGGCGTAAAAGTATTCTAAATGAACATAATTAACATGATTTTAATACAAAACTAACATAATTATTAATGATATTTTAGGTATATTTTGGGCTTATCAATATTGTATGAAGCTCACTTAGACTAATCAATCGTTCCTCTCGGCCTAAGACTGAAAACCTTAATCAAATTTGGTGTTTATATCCGATTAATCGACCTATCATAATGACAAAACATAAATCCGAATTTGCTTAAGTGTCCAACAAGTTAGCATGAAAAATACCAAAATCTCTTTATAAATACTTTTGCATGAAAACGCCCGTTAGAATTACTTAAAGAGTATCGTTAGATCAAACTTAAAATAAAACAACAGTAAAGATGGAATTGAGTTAAAAGATATTTATTAGTTTGAGTTATAAACATCTCAAGTTAACAGAGAGGAAGAACTTTGAATGACATTTGACTAGGTAGATTTCCGGGTTGTCAATCCTTTACTCAACTTCGTAGGTTTGTTAGACCGTGGGTCGCCCCCAACATTGGTTCTTATTACTGAATCCTCGAAATAGCACCTCTCGGTGATCTACGGAGTATAAACTCGAGTTGATTAAACTCTAATGTAAATAATAAAATCTGTATCTTGTATCTCTAACTATTTGTACTTTGGTCACAATTGATTAATTTGTGTAACTAAAAACAACCAACATTGAATTCTGAATTCTTCCTCTATTTATAATTATCCAAGAGGTGTGCTGAAGAGACGTGTCAGTTGGTGAAGGATTGCCTTTATCTGGATGAAAGGATGCGTCGCTTGGAGAAATAAACATGTTAAACGTGCTAAACAGCTTTGCTGTCATTGTAGAGATTCAAGAATCTCGTACGTGATAAAGGGAAGAGGGAAGGAAGGAAGGAGGCGCGTGTTGCTGCTCTTGGGGTGTGTCGCGGTTAAGATTATGAAATCTCGATCATGACAAAGACTTTTCTTTTCGTCCTTGGTTGTGTGCTTCAATTCTCTGACGTGATTTTCACAAAAGCTTGATTTCTCACTCATTTCTACTCCATTTTTGCTTCTATTTGGATTTTTCCAAATAATTAATACCTTGCACACAAACAACAAATACCAATATGTAATCTTTCTAAAATAATATAATTAATATATTTTTACATGAAATTTACACATTTATGCATGCTAATTTTGGTATATTTTGGGCTTATCAACTGTGGCTTCCGAGTTTATTTTCTCTCTTTCTTTCAAGAGATATTGCACGATTTTCACTTAGCTTTGAGTCAAATACCCATGTCGATTGCTTGCAACTGGTGACCATATATCAATTTTACAGTCGAGCAGATGATATACTTACTGCGAAGTTAGTGATACAACTTCTCACCCCTTGTGAGGATGCGAGGTCTTGTCATATTTTTTTGGAATTTATAGAACTTGTCCTTGAGGATGCACTCCCTACTTCTTGAGGTTGTGCCTCATTTCTCATTTCAGGTTTCGCCCGATGTCCTAAAATTTGGATAGTAGAAGCTCGGGCTTCTGCATACTAGGCATTCTCATCCAGATGCACTAGCTTCACTTCGAGCTTATTAGACCTTATTTCATCTCACCCAAATGGGCACCAATTTTCCATCTGTGACTCGAGTTCTGACTATCATCTCTTCGCTCGTGGAATTCCTATATATCCTCCTTCTGTTTCATTTTCTCTCTTGTGGGGGTTCTCTTCGAGTTTTTTTCCTTTTCGATCTCTACATAATTAGCTAACCATTTGCTTTCATCATATTGAACAAAGCTTTGGCACATCGCCATTAGCTCCTCGAACATTCCAGGTGGGTTAATGCGGCATTTTTGTTTTAGCGCTTCACAAGTAGTCCCCTTAGCTAAATAATTTGTGGCGACTTCCAGGTTCAAGGATTTGACGAAAGAGGACACATTATGAAATTGTGTGAGGTAATAATGAAGTTGCTCCATGGGTTGATGATGGATGTCGTGCAAGTCAGTGCTAATCATTTTGGCTTTAACAACTCCTACAAATCGAGCCACAAAGAGATAATTGAGGTTATTGAGGGAATTTATAGATCCCGCTGTGAATTTTTTGTAGCATTTTTGTGCTACTCCCAACAGTGTGGTGGGAAATATTTTACACATTATTAAATTATCCTGAGTGTACAGGTTCATCATGCTCATAAATGTCACAAAGTGCTCATTTGGATCTTATACTCTTATGTAGTAAGGCAGACTTGGGGTCTTCTAGTGTGTTGGAAATGGAGTATCAATGATTTCAGTAAGAATGGAGTATGTGAATGTATTTGGTATCCTATCGTCCAGTCGAGCACCTTTTTTATCCAGAAAGGACTTCCTATGGCTACTCGATAGGGGAGCTTTTTGGAGCTGCTTTGTGACTTGAGATGGTTGGTGTCTGCCTTGTTCTTCTTTCGATGAATATCCTATCAAGGTTGGTATTTATGGAATTTTGCACCAGGCTCTCCGGGTTATCTTTCGATTCCTTCCCGATGTGCTTGGGAGAGAGTCCTCTCCTTAGTGAGGTAAGCCAATAGTGGTTGGTTTTCTTGCTGCAGATGCAGCTGGATCTCGAGCATTTTTTTTGAGTTCTACAATTCTTTAATGGATGTGAGGAGTGCAACATTGGGGTCATTTGTAGGTGCTCGAGTAGTATCTATTTTCTCTAATGAGTGGTCCTCGGAGTTTAGGTGCCCCGTAGTGCACTCGTAATTGCGACGAGGTCTCTTCTTCCCGCCCATCGAGGAGGTAGGGTGTCTTTTAATTTCTGCTGTCGAAGGGTGGATTCTTGTTGTTTCGTGCCTTTTGGTAATTTTCCCTCCATGTTTATCAGGTTCTAGTTTGACGGCTGAGAAAGTTCATCGAGATCTGAATATCGTAGAGTATGATCCACGCTCATTGAACCAAATATTGGATGTGGTCCAACTTCTCCATGTTGACCTATTCTGGAAAGGTTAACATGTGCTAAAGTGGACCGCTAGTGTAAACTTCGATGGCAAAGTTAGTAAACTTGAGGATATAAAAGGAATGTTAATAATGAGCTCATAATGAAGAGATATAGATAGTTACCCTTTTATATAGGTGCGAGTGACTGTGCAATGCAAGTACCGTTTGCCCTTAGTGAGTACGATATTTTAAGTCTTGAACCTGCTTTTTCGGTAACTTTTTTTAGAGCGAAATAGACTTAAGGGGAATGAATCCGAAATACTATTTAATTAATTTAGTTCGAATGCGATAATTATTTATATAATTTAATTTAAACATGTAAAGGTGTCATAAATTATTTGTATAATTCAAATTATAAAAGAGTAAAGGTATAAGTATGACACTACCCAAATACCCACTTATGGTTGCTTAGAGCTTTTATGAAAATTGAATGCAAATATGGTAGTAGATATTTGTGTTAAAGCAAATGATAAAGTTTTCTATTTGAAAAGCTTTGCTATTGCCGTGGTATTATGGTACAAGCAAGCCACCAAATTGTTATCTTTCAATTATTAGAATCTTTTCCTTACATTTTAATCAAATTGTCTTTGTCTTTTAAGGAGTGTTTGGCTAGTGCTTTTTCTCTTCTGGTTTATCTTTTCACTCTAAAAAATGAGTTTTAGGTGTTTGGTTAGACACATCTTGTTTGCCATTTATAGCTGAAAAGTAGTTTTTTTTTTCTATAAAAGCAGAGAATCCATATTTTTTTTGGAAAAACAACATTTTCCAATAGTAAACAGCAAACTGTAATAACAAATAACATGTAAACCAAATGGGCCTAATTTACATCATTCAATTTCTAAATTTTGTGTGTTTTTGCTTTTATTTCCATTCATGGAGAGAAAAAAAATCCCATTAATATATGCTTTATACCTCATTTTCAATAAAAAGTTATGGATATCTACATAAATAGTTAAATACCTAATCAATAAGAAATCCAAATAAAGACCAACTTTAGACTGCTTTTAGTATCTAATAATATGATAGGTGTTGTTTTGTTGTTATTGATGAATTATTCAATTCTTAGGTATAAAGACACCATTTAAAAAAAAAAATATGTTAATCTTAATATCATAAATGACATGTTTAAATGCTTCACAATCACAAGTTAGGTCAATTTAAAATATTATTAACGGAGTTTTCTGTACAATCATGAATCTCTCCATATGTGCATTATGTTATCACTAATCAGGTTAAATAAATTATAGCATCATATAAGTCCCAACAAAGGATTGAAAGGAGGTTCTGTAAAGATATTCTTTTGGCAAAGGTGGGATCTCTTACGAAAAATTTCTAAATAGAATATGATACAAGTAGTAATGATAATAGATATATTATCGATTGGGTTTTCTAAACGAAGTCTGGATACTTCATTTGTTTGGTCTAAACAAGGCAACCATAAATTATTCTATAATACTATTAATTTGAGTACCTCTTTTATTTTTTTCTCTAGATAAGTATAATTCGAAAATCTAAATTCTGTGTTTTTACACATACAATTTATAAACATTGTTTTCATCAGTTTAGAAATATCAATATCAAAAGTAAAAAAAAGAGATTTTTTGAAACAAAATTCTGTGGATTGGTATGAATTTGTAACAAATGCAACTTTTTCAGTCAGTATAACTTTTAGAATCTAGTTTGATTCTTCATTCTGATGAAATTGTTGAGACAATCGAAAACGGTATTTCCTTGTTCAAGAGGTCTGGAGAAAGCTGCAATCAATAGGATTTTCCTAAACCTCCCTTCGCGAAAGGAAGGAGGTGAAATTCTTTTTCCTTTCCGCGACTAATAAGGTTATCAAATGAATGGTAATTACAATTGACACGACTGAAAAAGATATATGAGTTAATATATGTTCTAAACTCGAAACTATCATAAAAAGAGAGAATCTATTTTTTTTTACAAACCAAAACAGATTTCATGTGTATAGATATAGAATTAAACTGAATTTATTGATCATAATATAAAATTCAATTAAGATATTGTATAAAAATATGATTTCCTCTATTCTTTTTTGATTTAAGAATTGAAGCGAATGGATCGGATCGAATTGGAAAATGGAAAGATTTGTACAAGTTATACCTTTCGTTACCACTTTGTGGAAAATCGTTAGGTATGGATATGTTAGATACCTGTGACTCGTAGTCATCCTTTTAAGCTCAACTAAGCGCAAAAAATGCAATTTTTTTGCATTTTGAACCAATTGATATGTAATTGGTGTAGAACATGTGAATACAATATTTTGATTTTTTTAACGATATATGATATTGGTCCAGTTGTCAATATTAAACCTCCAATTTTTCCATTTATGATATTACTAGAAAATTGCTCTTGAATGACAATAATCAGAATATTTTTTTACCTTATCTCATTTTAGGTCTTATTTCTGGTAACGATCCTGGCAGAAGTGAATGGAGTAAGGGGAATGAACTGAACCCACATCGAAAATGGAGAGAGTGATTGAAACTTATTTGTAATATAAATTTCTAATACTTATGTAGATGCGTTTTAAAGCCGTAAATGTGCTAGATTTGTGCCAAAGTAGACAATATCTACATGGTATTAGATCAATCTATTATAATTGAAATCAACGAATAAAGAGAAAGATGGTGGCGTATAACAACCCGGTCCGGACTGAGTGATGTCAGGATGGAAGACCTGAGCAAAAAGAGACTTTAGTAAATAACCATGCGGATAAGAATGAACTAAATCTCACATCGAAAATAAAGAGAGTGGTCGTGACTTATTAATAAGATGAGTTTCTAAAAACGTTTTAAAAACATGAGTCTCACAATGCTGAATTTGTGACAAGTGGATAATATTTTCATGGTATTTCTTCTCTATATGTGTTTGTTACAATGATTTGTTGATTTTTTAGTTGATCTTTCATGGGGCATATATATGCTTTAATAATTAAGATTGGTGCTAATCAAAAGCACTCTTAAAAAGGATCCAAGTATTAAATAAATATACATGTCATTTGCTTGTATGTTTTTCTTGATAATTAGTGTAAATATGCTTGCTCCATATGGTGTTATTTAAATATCATTATTTGATAATCATGCATATGTTATGCTTTATAGTGTACATTATTGGTTTTAGTGCTAGATTGTTGAGGTCATTTAACATAGATTAGGAGAAGAAATAAAATATTCTAATTTACTATGTTATTTCACTAAACTTGCTTTAAATATGGTTTTCTAGATTATGAATTAAAATTGTAACAATCTGATTTAATACTTTCGCCCAAATTCAATATATTAGATCTCGTTATGGTTTTAAAATATGCCTACATATATTAAAAATTTACACACTCTCTTCATTTCCATGTGAGATTCAGTTCATGTATGTTCCCATCTCGTCATTCCTTAGGACCGCTCATTGCTCAGCCCTTCTACCTCGATACCTCTCACTTCGGACCAGATCGTTACAGCTTCACCAGCTACTATCTGGTTCATACACACAAAGTCAGCTCTAATACTAATTGTAATAGACTGGTTCAATACCATGTAGATATTTTTTGCTTTATCCAAATCCAATACTTTGGTTTCACGGATTTAAAACGCGTCTACATATGTTAGAAATTCATCTTGCTAATAAGCATTATTTTTTATGTAGATTTCAGTTCATTCATATCCCATCGCTATCCCTTAGGACTGCTCCTTGCTTAAACCTTCTACTCCGGCGCCACCCATTTTGAACCAAATCGTTAAAAAATAATAACTGATATTAAACAGATGGATGTGCTCAGAATAATGCTTAGAAACCACGAGTGAAGTGCGAGAGTTTCTACTCACCTACAAGAGAGGAGATATTATCGACCAGTTGATTAGTGAAGCTGAGAAGTGTACGGCCACACCCGAATAAGTTGATTAGAGTTATTACTCATTCGATCTTATCAGTTCACTTGGAATCAGGAAATGTCTGAGCACTAGATGAGGGTGAATGTCGTACCTCATGCTAGATTTGATATCAAATAGGAGGGATCAACTTGAGGTTACTATTAAGTTCTCGGTCTTTTGATTTGAGATATTTGTTGAAGTATCTGCTAGTCCCGAGACATTATATCTGACAAGATTATTAACTGTAATGCAATAATCTGTTAAGTTATCTTACTTGTGCAAATTGATTAACAAAGTATTCAAGATTAGTGATATGCTCACGTTTGGCAGGTTGATGACCTGGTCAAGTGAAACCATGAGGCAATAAAACACTAATATGAATATCCCTAGTCTGTTACTGTCGTGGGAATGGTGACTGGCTAAAGACTAGTATGTGCCTTGATTGTAATGATGTTTCATCGGTTATAGACATTGGATGTCAAATTAGGGACATTAAGATTTATAAAATAGTAAGCTTTGGATTGATCCACTATGAGAACACTATGAAAACACAATTTCCACTAAGTTTTTAATTATGATAAAAATCACATTCAATGAATTAGATTCCCATAATATTTAATTTGAAGAATTAAATTAAGTTTTATTTTATACTAATGTGTTTGCTAATTTTTTAAATATAATCTCAAAATGTAAATGACACTTAGAAGGTCCTTAAAAATGTAAAATGCCCAATATCACAATTTCTGGTTCGGAACCAGAAGCCAGAAGTCAAAGCCTAAGAGAATCAAAGAGTCAACATCAAGGCACTTTCGAATTTGACAAGAAGACAGAAGCCAAAAGCAACTGTTAGCCAAACATCTCTCTCACACCATCATTTTGGGAAAAAAAGCGGACAGAGTCTGCTACGTTAAGAAATCAGAAGTTGTCGTTGACGAGCTGGTCAACACCAGGCAACAGACTGATTTCATCAATGAATCTTTCCTCATTTGAGCATATTGGCAAGAAAGTCAGAAGCATAGACAGAAGACAGAAGCAGAATGAAGATTTCCCTCCAACGAGCAATTCGAAATTCAAACGTCTTTGTCTCAAACTTCCACTATAAAAGCCAAGTCAAAAGCTCATTTATTACCCTTAATAATCAACAGCTCATTTATTACCCTTAATAATCAACGCAAAAAGAGATTCAAACATTCAAGTGAAAAAGAGCAAAAGCTCATTTATCACCTTTGATAATCAATGCAAAAAGAGATTCAAACATTTAAGTGAAAAAGAGCAAAAGCTCATTTACCTCTCACTAAAGTGTACAATCGGCAATTGTGACCGGTCAACGCGCCACGTCAGTAATTTGACCATATAAAAGTTAAAAGTTGACTAGTCAACACGTCACGTCAGTAATTTTGACTTTTATGGAGGTCAAATTGCTGGAGTAACATGTTGACCATCATAAAT
Source organism: Euphorbia lathyris (assembly GCF_963576675.1). Classification (NCBI taxonomy): domain Eukaryota; kingdom Viridiplantae; phylum Streptophyta; class Magnoliopsida; order Malpighiales; family Euphorbiaceae; genus Euphorbia; species Euphorbia lathyris. The sequence continues at coordinate 76,363,951 of NC_088916.1, forward strand.
AAAAAAAGATTTTGCCTTTACTATTTACTATTTAGTATCTTATTTTTTTATATAAAAAAAGGTTGAGATAAAAAAATGTGGCTAGCAGTAATCCTAATTCCTAAAAGTTGTCAATCACATATCAATGAAAAAAAAAAAAAAAAAAGCAAAATAAGAATGAAATATAAAAATGAAGATACGCAATTGTGAGATTGATAGTGAATCAAAAAATGAATATAGAATTGGAATATTTATTTTGTATGGTGTCTGCGTCATGCATTGCATGCTGAGTGGGAAGCAACTATGCCTATGTCATCACCTCTAATTATCCATTTGCTCAATGCTTAAATTTCTACGAAACTGTATATGGAGTTTTAATTTATTACGTCAAAAAAAAAAAAAAAATCAAATTAGTATTTATAGGAGCCTGTTTGTTTTACCTACTGTTTGCTGTTACGGTTTACTGTTGGAAAAAGCTGCTTTTCCAAAAAGCAGATATTATATGCTTTTATAAAAGGCTGATTTTCAGATGTAAAAAGCAAACAAGAGGTCACTAACCAAACACTTAATGCTGCTTTTCAACTGTAAAAGGCAAACAGGAGGAGCCTAACCAAACACCTAAAACTCTGCCTTTTAAAATGAAAAGGCGAACATGATGTGAAAAGTAGGTAAACAAACACCTCCTAAATCAAGATAAAACCGTTTGTTTTACCTACTGTTTGCTGTTGCTGTTTAATGTTTGCTGTTACGGTTTGCTGTTACGGTTTGCTATTTGCTGTTGCTGCTTGCTGTTTGTTGTTACGGTTTGTTGTTTGCTGTTGGAAAAAACTGTTTTCCAAAAAGCAGAGATTATCTGCTTTTGCAAAATGCTGCTTTTCAGATGTAAAAAGAAAACAGGAGGTCACTAACCAAACACCTAATGATGTTTTTCAAGTGTAAAAGGCAAACAGGAATGTCACTAACCAAACACCTAAAACTCTCCATTTCCAACTGAAAAGGCAAACATGAGTACGAAACTGAGCACCCAAACACCCCCTAAGTATTTACTGTCAGTGAATCCTATATCACTATATCAGATAGAATAATAGAAATTAAAAAAAATATATATAAAAATAAATCGTGTGGTTTGACCTATTTGCAAAGACAGTATCTGTGGTTTTAAAGTTTGCAAACATTGGTTATATGTTTTATGAAATTTGCAGTTAAAGAATATGTAGGTCAATTTTTCAGTCAAACAATACATGTTATTTAGTTAATTTATAAAGTCAAATCTTATAATATTTTGAGTAATTTGCATAGTCGGTCTTTTTAATTGCCCTAAATCGTTCCCATTTAGGATAAATAATTATGATAATAATTTTTGATAGAATTACTAAATTTGTAAACTGCACAAAGCACATAACCTCAATTTGCAAACTTTTAAACCATAGTAACCGTCTTTATAAATCGGTCAAACCACAATATTTATTTTTGTATTTTTTTTTTTGAAACTAATTAAACTTTTGAAGGATTTTAATTAAACTTTTGAATCAATTAAAATCCTTATGAAATGTAAATGAAATAAATAAAGATTTTTAATTGCATTGAATTTGATATTTCAATTGGTTAATTTAATAACTTGAAACTTAATGTGTAATTAAAATCCATTGATTACTTAATGTATGAAATTAAAAGACCATTTTTAGGGGAAATTAAAAGATCAGGAGTTTGAAGATTTTTTCTTTTTTCTTTTTCTTACACAGAGCAATAACAACAATTATATTTCAAACAGTTTTCAACCATTTTAAGAATATAAATAAATAAATAAATGGTATATGATTTAAAAATTAACAACAATTCTATTTCAAACAGTTTTCAACCATTTTAAGAATATAAATAAATTATTCAAAAAATATATATAAATAAATAATTAGATGGTATATGATTTTCGTTGACTTTTTTTTATGGTATATAGATATATACATTAAAAGAAAAAATTTATTAAAAAAATCAGCAAAACAACATCAGCCAAATTTAGTAAAATTAGCCAGCTAGATCAACAAATCAATATATTAAAGTAAAAGTGTCCGTTTACGATTTATACTCGTTACACCATATATTACATATTTAAACTATTTTAATTTCAACTTTTCCAAAATACCTTTTATATATATATATATATATATATATATATATATAAAACAAATTTAGCCATTTTTTCATCTATCTTTTTTTTTTCTTCTCCTAATCATTGGTAATCCTTCGATTTCATACATCAATCCAAGATCCAAACTTTTCATGTAAGTATTATATTGATTTTACATACATAAATCTTGTTGGATTGGTTAGTTTTATATATTTGAAGTTAGTTTGCACCTATATCGATTGATATGAGGAGTTTGATGTTACCCGATCGCTTCACGGTTTACGATTTTGTTTCGCAGAATCAGAAACTGCGAAGCTATTACTAGAAAATAAGGCTTCACGGATCACCTAAACCACGAAGGACTGCGACATCGCGGTTGTATAATTTGCTTCGTGGTACACGTAACTGCGAAGAACGTTTCTTTTGAGTTCTTGTCTTTAATATTGTTTGATAATGTGTTTATTTTTTTAACAGTAGCAGTGTGTTAACCGACCATTTCTTGTGTGTGATCATGTAGAACGCCCAATGGACAACCATGAGAAAAGCCATGACATACCGAGGGGGGGTGAATCGAAATTGCTTCAATCAACTTCGAAATGCTTCAAGAAAGAGTCTACACTTCTACACGTGTACCAAAAAATATACCTAAAAAATAACGCAAAACGATAACTAAACCCTAAACCAAAATCGCAAAATGATAAACGAACCAACAAAATCCTAACCCTAAACCAAAATCGCAAAATGATAAAACGGTTAGATACTTACTTCTTTCCAATTTTTGCCATTCAAATCGCCAAGAAACACTTCGAATTCCCATAGCCCATAACACCTCGAGTTCGTAGAAAGAAAGAAAGAAAGAAGAAAGAGGAAGAAATGGCTAAGTTTGTAATATATATATGGAGGGTATTTTGGCAAAATCCATATTGAAATAGTCTATGTATGTAATGAGTGGTGTAATGAATCTAAATATATAAATGAACCACTGAATTGGACCAGTTTTATAATTTATCCCGTAATAAATGAAAAAAATAATATAAATTGGAAATAGTTGTAAATATAATAAATTAATTTGAAAAGAGAATTCTTTTCTTTTAGAATATTTATTACTAATTGTAACACAATTTACTTAAAAGTGGTGTCCCAACAAAATATATTTTTTTTAAAGAATAATTGTTTCATTTGTAGAAAAAATAGTACATCTCGATATATGTAATTAATTACAATCCAAAATTGCATCAGAAAAGTTTGAATCTGTATCTTCAATATTATAGATCATGATAGAGCAATAATAGACAATGCTTGAAACTATTTTTGGCATAACAATGAGAAACATACTCCACCAAGAATCAACTTTATAGTCTTTTTCTCCATGAATGACTTCATGGTATATCAATGAGCCAGATCTATGTGATGATAGATAAAACTCTTCTATTTCATAAAGAAAAACATGATAACACTCATATAGGGAGACAGACGACAACCACCCATAAAAGGAGAAAGAAGAAAAACTACAAAATCTACCATAGTAGATAAAAATGTATTTAATAATGAAAAAGAAAAATAAAACAAAGAAGAGACTTATCTTCTGGCTAAAAGCCGAAAGAAAACCTCAAAACTTGAATGAAGAAGATGAGATTTCTTACCGGCTAAGGAAGAAGCTATTTTATCCAACAAAAATATTTTAAGAGTGCTAAAAACATAAGTGATAATACAACGCTCAAGAAGTTATAACTAGAGCGAAATGGTTATGATGGGAGATGCCAAAATAGTTCCCTCTTCAAATGAAGCCTTTGGGATTACTAGTCAGTTAAGAGATTTGATTAATCCATGTCTGTTAGAATCATCGTTGAATCTACTTAGATTGAATTCGAGATAATATAAAATAGATCAATGAACACATTACCTAAAAAGAAGACCTAAACCTAGACGTCAAGAAAATCTCTTCATCTTCATCCATGTTTTGGGGTTTTCTTCCAGCTTTTAGCCGAAAGATAAGCCCATTCTTTGCTTTGTTTTTTTTTTCTTTATTGAATAATCTACTATGGTAAATTTGGTAGTTTATTTTTTAATTGTAGTTATTTATTCTCTATGCCTTTATTGGTGGTTGTGGTATGTCTCCCTATATGAGTGGTATCATGTTTTTCGTCATCAAAAAACAGAAGAGTTTATCTATCATCACATATATTTGGCTCATTGAAAGATCATGAAGTCATTCATGGAGAAAAAGACTATGAAGTCGATTCTGGTTAGAGCGTATTTCTCGCCATTGTGCCAAAAATAGTTTCAAGCACTGTCTACTATTGCTCTATCAACCTTCTCTGATGTACATTTGGGTTGTAATTTTTTAATTACTTATATCGATATGTACTATTTTTCCGATGTATGAAATAATCCTTCTTCTCAATAAGATCAATGAACATATAAAGACTAGAAAATGTAATTAAGAGTTTGTTTGGTTTAATTACTTCTATTTACTATTTGTTGTTGTTGGTATCTGGTAGATGCTAGCTGATTTTTTTTTCTTCCAAATAGGTATAAATAATATTTTCCAATCTTAAGCAAACACTCGATATGCACTGTTTGAGAGTCATTTCACCCCTTAAGCCCATTTCGCTCTAGAAAAGCACAAGACCTAAACCACCAAGGTCACTTCACCGCCAAACCGAAGGGAAAAATTGTACTTTCATAATCACTCATTCCTATAACAAAGGTAACTCTCTCTCTCTCTCTCTTCACTATGAGCTCATCACAGACTTTCCTTTTATATCCCCACAATACCGACTTTGGCATTAGAGTTTACACTGGGGCCGCACCCTAGCATAGATCAACCTTTCCAAGAGAAGTCGAACATTAAGAAGTTGGACCTGGACCAACATTTGGTGCGGTGAGTGTGGATCCTACTACGCGACCTTTAAATCTCGATAAACTTTCTGAATCCACCAATTAAAACCTGATAACATGGAAGGAAAATTTACAACAGACACGGAAAATTAAGAGTTCATCCTTTGACATGAGAGATTGAAAGACACCGTGACTACTCGATGGTTGGGGAAGAAAAGAGCTCATTCCATAACGAGAGCAACTTTGATCACTTGAACCTCGACGACTATTAAACGAAGAAGACCAATACTACTCGAAACGCCATAAGTGATCCCAACTCTTCACTCCTTGCCACTATTAGAAATTGCACGACTACCAAAAAAAGATGGCTGAGACTCAACTGCAGTTGCAGTAAGAAAACCAATAGATAGAGAAGCACCCTCTATTGAGCACGTTAGAACAGAGTTGAGGAGCAAGCTTGATAGCCTAGAATGAAATACTACTGATATTTACCCCGAGCAAGATACTCATCGGAAGAAGAACAAAGCACATATTTGTTGGTCCCGTGTGATTAGTTCCAAGGGCGGGGGGGGGGGGGGGGGGGGTTAGGAACTAATATAACTTTTTCTTTAATTATTTATGCTGACTTAACAATTTTGGTAAGTTTGTCAATTCAGCTTTGGTTCGCTTGGCCGAAGTTAGCGTAAGACAGCTTTAGTCAGATATTGACTAGAATTGTTTTACTTGTAAGTTGAGAATTGACACTCACAGAGGTCAGCTTTCAACTTAGCACTCTAATTTACTCAGAGTCAGCTTAATCAGTTTAGATGCTGAGTAAGTTTACCATACAACACATACAGATATATATATATATATATATATATAGAGAGAGAGTTAGAGATTACTCAGTATCACTTATCCTGGTTCGGCCTCTCTGCCTACGTCCAGTCCCCAGAGTCCTCCGGGCTTTTAGAATCCAATACTGAGCTCTTTAAAGGTAGAGCACAAACCGTTTACAAGGCAGTTGAATATGCAAGAGTACCTTCCTCTATTCGTCTACTCAACTCCTACTGAATGCTATAACCGAACACCCATATTTTCTCTACCACTAAGTACTCAACACCGAGCACTCAGCATACACTCTCAATATTACAATTGATAAGAACTTGTTCCCTTTCAAATAAAGAACACTTTAGATGATTACAATCAATCAATCTAGCATTTACACAAAGAATGGAAGTTTGGTGTAAGATCTTTTTCTTGTTTTTGAGTGCTTTGGATTTGTATCTTTCTCACTTATGATTTTCTGTAAATCGACAATCTTCCAAATGAAACCTTTGTCCCTTTTACAGTTGAAATGTAGGAAACAAATCATTTGAAATTTGATTTGTCCGTTGAGTCAAAACGGCTCTTTTAGGGGACAAATCTCTGGTCAGCTTCAGATATGCAGGCCAATCCTGAATCCTGAATTCTTCAGACGTCGGGCTTGTCTTCTTCCTGCAGAGTTTGTCTTTTTGTGGCAGTTCGTCTTTTAGCCACGGACAGTTGACCCATTCATCTTGGAATTTGGCTTTTGCGTAATCCCGAGATTTCTATTATTGGCGCAGAGGGTTGGCAGTCTTTGTCTTCTAGCCAACGGACTTTTCATGCTGTCCTGAAGATAACTCAGCTTGGCTTCGTTATCCACTGCCTTTGATTGTTTGCCAGATTTCATACTGAGTTCTCCCTTACTCAGCTTCCAATGTCAGCTTCGTTCTGTAAGACTTCGTTCTGAAGCAGACATTTCTTCTTTTATGCTGAGTTCTGTTTTACTCAGCTTCTCAGATCATCTTCATTCTTAGCCTGTTGTTGTGACGATGACTTATCTTTAATGATGATGAGTTGCTCTTTACTCAGCTTACGCTGTGTCTTTGTCCTGTCTTATTTTTATTTCATTTATATTTGTACTCAACATTGAACAAACGGATTAGTACAATTAAATCAAAACACTTAAATTTAATTGTCTCTTAATCATGGATGATTTTGTCAAATCAAAATCTTGTGGAAAGGTGTTTCAACAAACTCCCCCATTTTGATGTTGGCAAAATACATAATTATGGAACTCAGTTTTGAAATTCCCCATGATTGATTTATTTTTCATATTTCTGAAATTGCTCCCCCGTAAGGGTTGCATCTATTAACTTGACTCTAAACCTTCCAAGATTTAATTGAGAGAAATTAAAGATATTTGTACTGACTAAGTTCAATCCTAGATCTTCTAAGATCAGATAGGTCAGTTTTCAGAAATGGTCATTTTATTACTTCAGTTTACTTATGTGTGAAGATGTATACTGAGTATTATGATTTGTTTGTTCAATTTGGACAGATCAGTATATACTAGCATGGTATTAAGACATGTTGGATAAAGTGATGCTTATCATAAATTTACTTGGCAAGAACCACAAATATTAAGCACAAAAGAAGTATGGGCTAAGTTCTAAATTTTAGACTAGACTACTTCTTCTTCTTCAGACTGGCTTCAGCTTGATACTTGCCTTTTCCTTTGTCTTTACTTCCTAATGCACCACTGGCGTGCTGAGTTCCATCTTGGCTTTTCTCCCCCATTTTGCCATCATCGGGAGGAGGAGGAATGAAGGTATCATTTCTAGCAGCACTAGACAGAGCGTTTGAATAACGCTTCAACCTTCTTGTACTCTCACTTAGGCCATCAATAACTGGGACACAGTCATCTTGAATAGTTCAAGGAACCCGTAAGGAGCTACTTAGTATGCTGATGAGGCATTCATGAGATTTGCTGATCCAGGAGATGGACTCAGTGAGTTGGGCAAAGGATTGATGGTACATCTTAAGCAGAGCTAAGTCGTAGAATTGGCGTTGAGCATTTGTGTATCGTACTGAGCGAAGGATGGTTTGTGAGAAGCTTAGAAGGGTTTCATTAGTGATGGGGTCAACATCCATCTTTTCTTTGTTGACATTGAGAAGATGCACAACTTCACTCAGTTGATCAATGGTACACTGAGAAGTGGAGGAAATCAATTCACGTGTGCAGGTCAGGTCAGAGGTCAACTTGGAGAAGTATTGCTCAATCCCAGCAGAAGTGGCATACTTAGGATGAACCGAAGATCCAATGTTAGCTAGATCTGTGGTCAGCTTAGCAAAGTGATCCTTAAGCTCAGTAGAGGTAGCATACCCCGGATGTACTACAGATAGACTCTGAATTTTGCCTTCAATTGAATTCATGTGGTTGACCAGCATGAGCAATAATTCAGTCAGCTTGGCAATTTGGTCTTGCTTGGGTTGTTGTGTCTGGACCGTGGTCATTACACTTATGATATCTTTGAGACTCCGAATTTCACTCAGAAGCTGAGTGATGGATGAGATTTGGGAGGACTCAATATTCGCAGACCCAGCAGCATCAGCATGAGGAGGATTCAAATCCTGAAGAAGAGACTGAGCAGAGGCAATGATTTTGCACCCAGACTCAGTGGCACTTAGATAGGCAAATTGACCAGCAGGATTGGACTCAGAGGCTGGAATTGAAGTTGAGCTGGAAGGTGGTGGAGTTGGCTGCTTGTTCGTTTGGTTAGGTTGGTCAAATGTTGGTCCTGACGATAGCTCAGTATGAGGAACTGAGTGCTCAACATCCTGTGTATTTTGAGTTTGCGGGGAAGGACTTAGAGAGATGTTGACCTGCTCAACATGAGGTGGAAGTTGAGCAGTTTGTGCCATAGTTGGCTCCCCGTCTTGAGCAACTTGGACTTCGAGCAACTGCTCAGCAAAATTTGGATGTTCCAGAGTCTTGGCTTGTTCCTCAATATGAGTAACAGAGGCTTGATTTTGCCCAGATTCCCTAGGAGGAGACTCAGTATCATGGGAAAAGTATTTAAATTGGATATCGGAGAGGTCAGTAAGTGGTTCTCGAGGTGGGGAATCATCCAGAAGATCAATAGGTGTTTGCTTGTGTGCCTTCTTCTTAAGTCGTTGAAATTTCTTAGCTTTTGGGGGTGAAGGATCAGCTTGAATATCTTCACTGGAGCTAGACGATGATTTTTCCAGAAGTTCATCATTCCCTGGTCGTTCAGCATTTTCCTCCTGATGTTGCTCAACATCATCTGGCTCAGCATGATCTGCTTCTTGAGTGTCAGGCTGAGTGGCATTCTGTGCTCTTTCTTCTGGCACAACAGGGGTTTTTTCAATGTCAATCCCAAGGCTTTTGACGAAGTGTGACTGGGGAGTGACAACCTAGTTGACGGGGTCAACTTCAATGACTTTCAAACCAGAGCTTTTCCTTTTCTATAGAGGTTGATCTGGTGTTTCTTCACTCTCATCTTTGGGCTCAGCTTGCCTCTTTCTCTTTTCTGCTGACTTAGGTGTAACCTGAGTTTGGTCAGCATCAGCTTTCTTCCCCTTAGACACTGCTCGTACCTTTCTTGGGACAATATCAACATCTTTTGAGCACGTTTCAAGTGATTTTCTCTTCTTCTTTGTTGTTGCTGGCTCAGCAGACTTAGCAGTAGCTTTCTTTCCTTTAGGTTCTACTTCTACTTCTTGCTCAGCTTCTGCTTCTTGTTCAGCATCGTTTTCTTCCTCATCTTCCTCAGCACCTTCAGTCCCCTTCAAAGGTTGGTTGAATAACAACTCGAACAGCAGAGCCGTTGTGATTTCACTTCCCAAACTGTCAGTCTCATTGATGGTCTCAATTTTCTGATCCTCAAGGATTTTGGTGATTAGAGAGCCTAGTCTGAGTTTCTTACCTCCCCGTTGAAGTGCACCAACCAGGAACACAGGCATATTGAGTGGGTTGTAGGTCAGCATGTGCCATATGAAGCACTGCTCGAAGTTGGATGCCGACGATGCTGAGCTGAGCTTTGGGAAAATGAAGTTAGTCAATATGTAATGAGCCATCTTCTGATTTTGGCCCATACAGGTACTGGGTATTTCTCCCTTGTGATTCTTGGGCTTACAAAATCCATTGACATGGTCAAGCTTTTCTTTGGTTGTTCTAAATTCTTTCCCTCCTTCTGGCAGGTTGAGTAGGGTTGCTAAGTAAGATGGGGTGATTGTTATCTTGTGCCCCTTGACGGAAGTTTCCAAATAATCAGCATCGTCTTCGTCGACAAAAAGGTTGGAGTAGAATTCCCTAACTAACCTAGGATAGGTTTTTCCAAAGAGAGAAAAAAGTCCTACCTATTCATTCTTCTCAATCCACTCACAGAAGGGTTTTTCAGTGGTGATGAAGCTCGGAGAGAACCATCTGCATTTCAGAACTTCCAGATTATTGACCTTCTTGTGAACTTTGATCATGTTCCTTTCCCTGGGCTTCTTTGAAGAGCTTGCTGGGTCAGCTTGAGGGTTTTTGTTCGGAGTTTGGTTAGGCTGAGGAGGAGATTTTGGATTTTCATCGGTGTGATGTTTGCCGGAATCACCACCGGAGATATTTTGAGGGTTCGACATTTTCTTCTCAGAGATTCTTAGGAATTTTGAAATAGAGAGGAATTCGAATGCCAAAAGATTCAAGCGTAAAGAGGATTAAGTGGGAAATCTTCCACTATTTATAGAGATTGAAATCGATCCTATTCGTTGAACTAGCCGTTTCACCTTAGGACGTTCAATCGACAGGGATTTTGTCATTTATGACACGTTCAGTGCATGGGTTTTCCCATTATTGCTTACTTTATCCTAGGTGCTATTTGTTACACGTGTTAGCATTTAATGGTGCAAGTGGGCTTTTACTCAGTTTTGCTAGAATTCGAAGCATTTGTGATATTGAGTATCTAGCAAATGAATTTCTTCTCTTAGTAACTTAGCATAGGGTAATCACTTCAACAGGTATGTCTACTCAGCATAGAGTGATTTTCTATATTTTAAGCTCAGTATGTAGTAGTTACTAATTTTGAATTAACTCAGCATGGCAATCACTCAACATTCATTTTTTCACATAGAATTATTGAAGAGGATTAGACATACCGATAGCTTCCCTTAGTATGTTGAATTCACGAGCCAATGGCTTGGTGAAAATATCTGCAAACTGTTCATCTGTTGGCACATAGGTCAGTTTGATCTCACCCTTTAGTACGTGATCTCTGATGAAGTGATGCCTTATGCTGACATGCTTCATTCTGCTGTGTTGGATTGGGTTCTTGGATAGATCAATGGCACTCTTGTTGTCACATTTGATCTCTATTGTTTCTATTTTTACTCCATACTCTTCAAGCTGTTGCTTTATCCATAGGACCTGAGCAACACAGCTTCCAGCAGCTACGAACTCAGCTTCAGTTGTAGACAGGGCTACGGATGATTGCTTCTTGCTGAACCAAGATACTAGACAGCTTCCAAGGAAATGACATCCTCCCGAAGTACTCTTACGTTCTAGCTTATCTCGTCCGTAGTTAGCATCAGTATATCCAATGAGTGTGAAGTCATTTGAGGTTGGATACCATAAACCTGCATCAACTGAGCTTTGCAAATATCTAAAAATTCTTTTTACAGCAATTAGGTGAGATTCCCTGGGGTCAGCTTGATATCTTGCACAATAACATACTGAGTACTGTATATCAGGTCTACTAGCTGTGAGATAAAGTAAGGAGCCTATCATACCTCGATAAAGTTTACTATCTATTGACTTACTTTTCTCATCTTTGCATAGGACAGTATCAGTACCCATTGGGGTCGATATGGGCTTACAATCTTCCATATCAAATTTCTTTAGCATCTCTTTGGTGTACTTGGACTGACTTATAAAGATGCCATTGTTACCTTGCTTAATCTGAAGTCCAAGGAAGAAGTTGAGCTCACCCATCATGGACATCTCGAACTCAGTTTGCATTTGTTTGCTAAATTCTTTACACAAAGATTCATCAGTAGCACCAAATATTATATCATCTACATAGATTTGTGCAAGTAGGGTATGTTTACCCTTTTTCTTAATAAACAAGGTTGTGTCAGCTTTTCCTTTGACATAGTTCCTGGTCAGCAGGAAGTTGGTCAATCTCTCATACCAAGCTCTTAGAGCTTGCTTCAGGCCATACAGGGCCTTCTTGAGTTTATAAACGTGGTTTGGAAACTTTGGATCTTCAAATACAGGAGGTTGATTAACATATACCTCCTCGTTTATAAAGCCATTAAGAAATGCACTTTTAACATCCATTTGGTATAATTTAAAGTTCATAAAGCTAGCATAAGCACACAATATACGTATGGCTTCTAGCCTAGCAACTGGTGCAAAAGTTTCACCATAGTCAATACCCTCTTGCTGACTATAGCCTTGGGCTACAATTCGAGCTTTGTTTCTGACTACGTTTCCATGCTCATCGAGTTTGTTTCTAAAGACCCACTTAGTTCCTATGGACTTTTGATTTCTAGGCTTAGGTACTAAATCCCATACCTCATTCCTGGTGAATTGATCAAGCTCTTCTTGCATGGCATTGATCCAATATTCATCGTGCTCAGCATCAGCAAAGTTCTTTAGTTCATGTACTGATACAAAAGCCACATTGCTTAGATACTTCCGCAACTGATCTCTTATCATTACCTTGTTTTTAGCAGCATCCAGAATAGATTTTTCTGAATGTCCTCGTGGAATTCTTATTTCTTTGGGCAATACTGAGTTATTTGGAACATGTGTTTCTACAATTTCTGCAGGAGTAGTTTGGTCAGCAAAGGTAATTTCAATTTCTTGCTTACCTTTGGTCAGCTCTTGTATTAATGACTCAGATGCTCCTGGATGATCAGCGGAAGCTGAGCTTGGTTCATCTTCTTCGAGCTGAGCTAACTTTCCTGTAGGGTCAGCTTCATCGAACTCAATATGTACAAACTCTTCTACAACCTGAGTTCTTTTATTATATACTCTATATGCTTTACCGTTTGTTGAGTACCCTAAAAAGATCGCTTCATCAGCTTTAGCATCAAATTTTCCAAGGTTATCCTTTGTATTGAGTATAAAACACTTACATCCAAAGGCACGAAAGTAACCAATGTTGGGCTTTCGTCCTTTCCAAAGTTCATATGGGGTTTTCTTAAGTATAGGTCTAACTAGAGCCCTATTCAGTATGTAGCATGCTGTGTGGACAGCTTCACCCTAGAAGTACTTTGGAAGCTTATTTTCACTTAGCATAGTTCTAGCAATTTCGACAATAGTTCTGTTTTTCCTTTCAACAATCCCATTCTGTTGAGGTGTTCTAGGAGCAGAGAAATTGTGGTCAATACCACTGGTTTCACAGAATTCGTCAAACTGTTGGTTTTTGAATTCTCCACCATTGTCACTTCTAATATGAGCTACTTTTAGGTCTTTGTCAATTTCAAGCTTTTTAATCAATGTGGTAAACATCTCAAATGTTACATCCTTGCTACTCAGCAAGATGATCCAAGTGTACCGAGAGAAATCGTCTACAATGACCAAGGAAAATTTCTTACCTCCCAAGCTGAGTGGCTGGATAGGTCCGGAAAGATCCAAGTGTAGTAATTCCAATGGTCTCTTGGTTGAGACAATATTTTTACTATGAAATGACTTTTTAGTTTGTTTGCCTTGCTGACAAGCTTTACACAATTGATCTTTTTCAAATTTTAATTTGGGTAATCCCTCAACTAATTGTTTTCTAGCTAATTTGGCAAGAAGGTCCATGCTGACATGCCCAAGTCTTCTATGTCATAGCCAGGAGTTATCCTCTTTAGACACTAAGCATATATTTTCAGAAAACTGTTTTTCTAAATTTAGCATGTATACATTGTCTACACGAGGGGCAGTTAAAATCAACTTATTTGTATTTCCCTCGAGTATTTGACACTTAGTATCATCAAATACAACCTTTCTGCCGCTCTTGCAAAGTTGAGCTACACTCAGCAGATTGTATTGTATTTGAGACCTTTAACTAGGGAGACTGAATCAATAGTTGGGTTACCTCCGATAGTACCTGAGCCGACTATCTTACCCTTCTTATTGTCTCCAAAGCTTACATTTCCACCTCGTTTAAGCTCTAGTGTGATGAATTGTGTTTCATCACCTGTCATGTGTCTTGAGCATGCGCTGTCTATGTACCAAAGTTTTGACTTCTCCATGCATGTCAAGCTGACCTGCAGTTTAAACTATTCATCTTTAGGTACCCAATTCTTTTTGGGTCCTTTCTTGTTAGTATAAACAGGTACAAAGTCATATTTTAGTTTGTGACGGCATACTTTTATAGTGTGGCCATTTTTACCACAGAAGTCACAATAACTTACCCTTTGAGGGTGACGCTGAGTGTGGTCGGTATTGTTATGCTGAGCATGCCAACATACCTTAGTGGTATGTCCTTTTCTTCTGCAGAAGTCACATTGGACAATCCGCTTGTTGAACCAACACACATCTTTTGTGTCCCCTTTTCCCGCAACAGTCACACTGGGTGAACTGTTTATGCTGACTAGTACTTGAGTACTCAGCATGGGATTTATTTTTATTTGAGCCTTTTACTTGACTCTGTAGGGTTGTAACGTCCTTTCTAAGTTTCTTTTGTTGGTCCCTTATAACGTAACAAGTTCGTTCCAAGAGGGGGGGGATAGGAACTATTTAAAATTTTAGTACGTTAAGGCTGACTTCTTTTTCTTTGAAAAAGGATTACACAACGCGCTGAGTAAATTAAGACACTAGCTTAGTCAATTGGTGACTAAGTCAGCTTCTTTCTTTGAGTCAGGAGATAACACTTGAGTCTATTCCTGAACTCAGATACTCAATACACCCAACTCAGCGTGACCTCTTTACTTGGTCAGTTTTGTTTAAGCAAGCAATATATATATTAAGGAGCTTAAGGTTAGAAAGATGTTACTCAGCAGATTTATCCAGGTTCGGCCTCCAAGCCTACGTCCTGTCCCCGGAACACGTTCCGAGCTTTCGAATTCTCTACTGAGCTCTTTAACGGTAGAGCATCAAACCTTTTACAATTCAGAAGCTGAGTATAACAAGAGTACCTTCCTCTATACCTCTACTCACTCCTAATCTCTCGCTGAGTACTATAACCGAGTACTCAGCCTCTCCTTTCTAATCTCTAGAAATGATAAAGATTTGTCCTAAACAACAATTGCTAAGACACCTTAGATGATTGAATAATCACTCTAGACTTTTACACAAAAGATATAGAATTTGGTGTAAGTATTTGCTTTGCTTTTTCTCACAGAACTTCAAGTGTAAATTTGGTCAGCGTGATGGCTAGTTGAAGATCTGCATTGAATGAAGCAACTGAAGGGCCCTATTTATAGAGACATCTGAGGCATCAGTCATTTCGAATTTCGAAATAACCGTTGGAGGGAAACGGCTTCCTGTCGTTGTCACTCAGTCCTGCTCAAAGCTCTTGGCCAATCAGATTCAAGTATCTTCTGTCTTCGGTCAGTGCTGAGCAGCTTTTAGTCAGTCCAGCAGAATGTCTCTCCATTTAGGGTAAGGTCAACTAGACAGCTTTTTGTGTCTTCTGAACTTTACCCAAACTAGAAATACTTTGTTTGGAAGTTGTTCTTGCTTAGCTGCTGTCTTGTACACTTTGTCGATACAACTCAGCAGCTTCATTCCGAAGTTGTCCAACGAAGGTCTTCTCGATCATTCTTTCGCTGAGCTGCGTTTTGTACATAACGGCAGCGTTTTGCACACACGGGCCGAGTGATCTTGATCTGTTTGACTTGGGCTTTGACTTCCGTATTGGGCTTTAAGCCTTTTAGTCTTTATGTCTTATAAACAATTTAACTCAACATTGAACAAACACATTAGTGTAATAAATCAAAGCATTTAAACTTAGTGTGTTTAGAATATATTTAAATTTACTTAAATAATTTTGTCAAATCAAAATCATGTGGAAAGATATTTCAACAAACTCCCCCATTTTGATGTTGGCAAAACTATTCAGCGAAGAACTCAGTGTTGAGCTCCCCCATGATAGTTGACCTTTTATAACTTAATAAACTCCCCCGTAAGGGTTGAGCTACTGACTTAGTTTTACTCTTGAACATTTTAAGGTTTAATCGAGTGAGTCTAAGGTCAGTTCATGGAACATATTCTATTTTACTCAGTGTGAAGCGGAAGATTTATCATTCAGAGAGCGCTGAGTATTTTATTGTTCAATGGGTCTTATAAGACAGTGTTTAATAAATATCCAAGATAATGTCAAACAGTTTATCGGCATAGCATACAATCAACAAGTATTTTGAGCAGTAAACATAGTTGATGTATTAGAAGATACATAATAACATAATACTCAGCATCATATAAAATAACTCAGGTTTGGATAAAGGATTTAAGTATTGTATTGAAATAAAGCAGTTAGCATATACAGCAAAAAGATAAGCAAGAAGAAACATAGAAACTACAAAGTAAAGTACAAGACTGAGTTAGCCTATTTCTATTTCTTCTTCTTATGCTTAGGCTGACTACTTCTAGCAGCCTCCTGCTGAGTTCTACCTTGTTCTTTCTCCCCCGTTTTGTCAGCATCGGGAGGAGGAGGAATTCTAAAGGAGTCGGTTAAAAATGCGTTGGTCAGTGAGGCGGACAACTCCTTAAGCTTATCAGCACTTTCATTGATGTCGTCGAAGACAGCAAAGCCATCATCCAAGACCTCTTGAGGTATACTGAGTTCAGCTGCGCTGAGCATGCTCAGGATGTAGGCTTGAGACTTACCTACCCAAGTAATTGTATCTGACAGTGCAGCAAAAGCTTGATGAAATGTCTTCAGCAAGGCTGAGTCATAATATTGACGCTGGATATTGTAGTGATGCACATGGGTGAAAGTCTTTTGGGTAGTGACCAGTATCTCATTCTGCTTCATTTGGTCAGTGTCCATCTCTTGCTTATTCAAGTTCAGCAAACGAACGGCTTCGTTAATTTGCTCCACCGAGCATTGAGAGTAGGAAGCAAGCTGATTGTTGGTCTTGGTTTGCTCAGTATGAAGCTGTTCAAAAAGCATATTAACTTCAACAGAAGTGGCATATTGAGTGTTCGCAGCTGACAAGGTTTGGAATTGGCCTTGAAGAGTGTTGAGATGTTTAACCGTTGTTAGTTGGAGCTCAGCCAGCTTCGTTATTGAGTCCTGCTTGGGCTATTGTGATTGAATCGAGATCATATCACTTAGCAAATCCTTCAGTCCTTTAACTTCATTTAGAAGATGAGTGACTTGGGACAGCTGAGTTGGCTCATTGAGGGTAGACCCAGCAGTAGGTTCAGCATTGTGATGAAGATCCTTGATTAATGACTGCACCGAGTTGATGAGTTGTCTACCAAACTCTGTGGCATGCAGATGGCTGAGTGGTCCTTCATCAGTTTGCCTAGTTTCCTCAGTGTGACCAGTTGATGGAGGAGTCGAGTTTGTCGCAGTGATGACATGGTCAGTGACTGGAAGGGGGTTTTCAATCTGCACTTGGTTCTTTTGGAGAGGTGATTTATTGGCAGGAATGATTGTTGGTGCAGGTATAAGCTGACTGGGTTCAGTGCTGACAGGGGCTGGAATGTCCTGAGTCAGCACAGAGCTTGGAACAGCATCATTTTCGAGAACTTGCTCAGGTTGGCTTGGGGGGTTGGCAGAAGCATTCAAGTCGGCTTGTTCTTGTAGTGAAGAAACAGAGGCTTGCTTTTCTAGAGCTGAAGGAGTTTGATTACAGAAGAATTTGAGCTTAAGTGTAGAAGGATCTTTGGCCGACTTTTGAACAGGAAGGTCAAGGATAGTTGTCTGACTTGCCTTTACGAGTCTTCTTCTTCGAGGAGTGTCAGCAGGGATAGACTCTACTGAGTGAGGAGGAGAAGTTTCTTCTTGATCAGTGTTGAGCTGGTCAGTTTGTTCTTCTTGTCCTTGTTCTGCAGCCAACTCAGTATTAGTTGGGTCAGCAGTTTCCTCTCCACTGGTCTCCTCAGTGTCATCCTGGCCACTTTCTTCTTCCTCTTCATTCTGATCATCCTCTTCATCTTCGTCTAGCTCTTCTTCAACCTGTGTGATGAACTGATCATCCAGTTGCACATCGTCTTGCTGATGCTCAGCTTCAGTTCCCTGACATTGTGTAAAGTGAGAATCACCAGGAACAATGAAGTCAGTGGGGACAGCATCAATAGGGGTCAGCTCTGAAGACTTCTTCTTCTTCAGAGGTTGCTCATCATCATCTATTCTTTCTTCTGTATCAGGCTCATCTTGCCTGCTTCGTTTCACAGCTGACTTAGGTCTCACTTGACCTTTTTGAGAAGCTGACTTCTGCTTCTTAGCCGGAGACTCAGCATCTTTTGAAGGAGTCTCAACAGCTTTCCTTTTGCGGGCAGCTGGAGCCTTAGTTCTTTTCCCTTTTTGGACAACAGTCCCCTCAGCATTAGGGTCAGCAAGAACCTTTCCTTTCTTGATCGGCTGATAAAACTTCAAGGCACGCATCGCGGCAGCTGTGATCTTAGAGCCATAGGCCTTAGTTTCCTCGTTTAGGTCAATCTGATGGTCTTTGAGGATTCTAGTTATGAGTGAGCCCAGCCTTAGAGTTCCAGTGCTCCTTTGGAATCCGGTAATTAAGAATACTGGCATGTTGATGGGCTTGTAGGTCAGCATATGCCATAGGAAGCATTGCTCAAAATTTGTTGTTGAGCTGGTGCAGTTTATCTTCGGGAAGATGTAATAGGTGAGCAGGTAGTGTGCCATCTTTTGGTGCTGACCCATTGAGGAACTGGAGATTTCTCTAGAATGGCCAGCGGGCTTGCAGAAGGTGGTAGAGTACCCAGTTCCTTCATGATCACCAGTCCTTCTTAGTTTTGTTCCTTCATTCTTCAGCTTCAGCAAGTGGGCAAGGTAGGTAGGGTTGATAAAGATTGTTTTCTCCTTTACCACGGTTACTAAATAGTCCTAGTTATCGTCAGCAACCCGCAGATTATGGTAGAATTTCCTTACTAGGTCAGGGTAAGTTGGATCTCGGATTGAGAACAGCTCGGTCCACCCATTCTTCGATATCCATTCACAGAATGGTTGCTCGGTTTTTACGAAGGCCTCAGAGAACCATCTTGAGTGGTCTATCTTGCACTCTCTTACGTTTTCGTAGACCTTAGTGTAGGTTCTGACTTTGGTCGGCTTTCCTTTAGAGGAGGTGGCTTGGCCAGCTTTGCCTTTGCTCGGTGTGGTGGCCTTAGTCGTTTCAGGCGGAGTAGAATGCCCAGAGGGTTCATCGGAACTGGTCTTAGACTGACCGGCACCGGAAATGTTCAAGGAAACCTTAGTCATAGTTTCAGAGAGAGGTTTGGAAGTTTTGAGAGTTCTTAGAGAGAAAATGCTTATGCTAGAGAATTCGGTAAGTGTAAAGAAATAAAAATGGGGATTTGCCCATTATTTATAGCTGTGAAAGGTGGATCTTATCGAATCCATGTGTCAGTTTTGCCTTGGGATTGTCAATCGACAAAAATCCTGGCATTTATGACACATTCGACGCATACATCATCCTAGGTGGCTATTCGCGTGTCTTACTCGGCGTTGGAATCCTAATTGTTCTAAATTCCGAGTTAGTCAGCTTTAGATAAATGGTGGTTTAAGTGATTGGTTGCTCAGCTTGAGATAACCACTCAGTGCACATATTTGCTCAGTATGTGATATTTTGTCATTTTGCATTTAAAACACTCAGCATACATCTATTCACTCAGCAAGTAATAGCATAAGTCTTTAAGCATGGTAATTCACTCAGCATGGATATATGTTAAGAGCTGGAATTTACTGAAGAGGATTAAACATACTAATGGATTCTCTCAGTATGCTGAACTGCTCACGGGCCAGTGGCTTTGTGAAGATATCTGCAAGCTGCTCATCCGTTGGGACAAAGGTCAGCTTGATCTCACCTTTGAATACATGGTCTCTAATGAAGTGATGTCTGATGCTGACATGCTTCATTCTGCTGTGCTGGATTGGGTTCTTTGATAGATCAATTGCACTTTTGTTGTCACATCTGACTTCAATTGTCTTTGTTTGAACACCATAGTCTTTAAGCTGTTGCTTAATCCATAGGACTTGAGCAACACAGTGTCCAGCAGCAATGTACTCAGCTTCAGTGGTAGACAAGGCTACTGACGCTTGCTTCTTGCTGAACTAGGATACAAGGCAGCTCCCTAGGAAGTGACATCCTCCAGAGGTGCTTTTTTGTTCTAGCTTGTCCCGTCCATAGTCAGCGTCAGTGTATCCAACGAGTGTAAAATCATGAGTGTTGGGATACCATAAACCTGCGTTCACTGAGCTTTGCAAGTATCTAAGGATTCTTTTTACAGCGATGTAATGAGATTCCTTAGGGTTAGATTGATATCTAGCATAGTAGCATACTGAGAACTGAATGTTTGGTCTACTTGCTGTTAAGTAAAGTAGAGAGCCTATCATACCTCGATATAATTTGCTGTCTACCGACTTACCATTTTCGTCAGCGCATAGGACAGTGTCAGTGCCCATAGGAGTGGATATTGGCTTGCAATTTTCAAGATCATATTTCTTCAATATCTCCTTAGCATATTTAGCTTGACTGATGAAGATGCCATTTTTCCCTTGTTTGATTTGGAGTCCAAGGAAGAAGTTGAGTTCTCCCATCATTGACATTTCAAACTCAGTCTGCATTTGCTTGCTAAATTCCTTGCACATTGACTCATTAGTGGCACCGAAAATAATATCATCAACATATATTTGAGCCAGCAGGGTGTCTTTACCCTTTCTCTTAATGAATAAGGTTGTATCAGCTTTACCTCTTACATAATTTCTAGTCAGCAGGAAACTAGTCAGCCTCTCATACCAAGCACGTGGTGCTTGCTTGAGGCCGTACAAAGCCTTTTTGAGTCTATAAACGTGGTTTGGGAATTTAGGATCCTCAAACCTTGGAGGTTGATTAACATAAACTTCCTCGTTTATAACTCCATTAAGGAATGCACTCTTAACATCCATTTGAAACAGTTTAAAGTTCATATAACTTGCATAAGCGCATAAAATTCTAATAGCCTCTAGCCTTGCCACTGGGGAAAAGGTCTCACCATAGTCAATACCTTCTTGCTGACTGTAGCCCTGAGCTACAAGTCTTGCTTTGTTCCTGACTACATTTCCTTGTTCATCCAGCTTGTTTCGGAAGACCCATCTTGTTCCAATGGTCTTCTGACTTCTTGGATGTGGCACTAATTCCCATACATCGTTTCTTCTGAATTGATCAAGTTCCTCTTGCATTGCGCTCATCCAGAATTCATCGTGCCCAGCATCAGCGAAGTTCTTTGGTTCCTGAACTGAGACGAATGCTACGTTGCTGAGGTACTTCCTGAGTTGACTTCTCGTCATCAGGGTATTCCCAGCTGTGTCAAGGATGGCATTCTCCGAGTGTCCTCTTGGTATCTTGATCTCCTTTGACAAATTGATGTCTTGCGCTCGTAGGTATCTCCTGAGTTGATTTCTTGCCATCAGGGTATTCCCAGCATCATCAAGAATGACACTCTCTGAGTGTCCTCTTGGTATTCTTTGGTCAGCCCTTGAGGAAATGACTCAGCAGCAGCTTCTTTGTCAGCAGGTGCTGAGTGTGGATCATCCTCAGTTAGCGGCTTGTATCTTCCTGCAGGGTTAGTTTCATCGAACTCAACATGTACTGACTCTTCTAAGACTTGAGTAGCCTAAAAAGATAGCTTCATCAGCTTTTGAGTCAAACTTAGCTAGGCTATCTTTGGTATTCAATATGAAACATTTACAGCCAAAGGCACGAAAGTAACCAATATTGGGCTTTCGTCCTTTCCAAAGTTCGTAGGGGGTTTTCTTTAGTATAGGTCTAACAAGAGCCCTATTAAGAATATAACACGCTGTGTTGACAGCTTCTCCCCAAAAGTACTTTGGAAGCCTATGCTCACTCAGCATTGTCCTGGCTATTTCAACCAATGTTCTGTTCTTCCTTTCAACAACCCCATTTTGTTGAGGCGTTCTAGGAGCAGAGAAATTATGGTCAATGCCGTTGGTTTCACAGAATTCAACAAACTGTTGGTTCTTGAATTCTCCACCATTATCACTTCGGATGTGAGCTAACTTAAGGTCTCTATCATTTTCAAGTTTTCTTACCAAATTTGAAAATGTCTCAAAGGTTTCATCCTTGCTGCTGAGCAAGATGATCCAAGTGTACCGAGAAAAGTCATCTACAATGACCAAGGAAAATCTTCTTCCACCCAAGCTCAGCGGCTGGACTAGACCGAAGAGATCCAAGTGTAGTAACTCTAATGGACGCTTAGTTAAGACAATGTTTTTACTATGAAAGGATTGTTTGGTTTGTTTTCCAGCTTGGCAAGCGTGGCATAATTGATCTTTTTCAAATTTAAGTTCTGGCAGTTGTTAGGCATGAAATTGACTAAGTTTAACATATAATTTATAAGGGAATTCGGGTATTTTTTACATCATTTTGTAAGGAATAAGGGCTAATTAATGTCCTTGTGCAGATAAGCAAAGAAAAATGCTAAACTCGCTGGAAACAGCTTGTTTCGCTAATGCCAATGAGGAGTGGAGCCTTACTTGTGTCCAGCGGTTAAACGCCGGATTATCCAATGACGGACAGCGACATATCGTTGGTGGCAGTGAAAGGAAAGCGGTAGGAAAAGCAGGTGAAAGTGTGTGGCGATGGGATTGCCCAAAGAAGCATGATGATTTGAAGTCTCACCCCCTTGAGTGTTCAAGGGTTAATCTAAAAGTTAATCATTTTTTTTAGTTTATTTTAATCGTAGTAAGTAGTTGACTTTGTTTGTAAAAAGGGTACGAAAGTTGTACCAATTTTGGATAGTCTCGGTCTTTTCCCTTTAAATAGGAAAAGCAGAGAAGGTTTAAGGGTCGGATATTTTTTTCTTAGTTTTAGTTTTTTTTAACAAGTAGAATAGAAGGAGAAGGGAGCTCTCATGGAGTCTCAAGCTGTAACAAGAATCTTCCTCTGCTCACTGCTCGATATGAGTGAGTAGACTTTTTGAATGGGCACGACATGGCCGACCCGGTGATGTAAGTTTTACAACGTTTTTATGAATATTTAGTATTTTGCCAATGTTGTGATCAATGAGGATTTAACTTTCTTGCGTAAGCTTGTATGTATGTGTTAGATGAATGTTAGGACACTGCTTTCATCTTCACCGATATCTCTATTGATCTCCCAACTTCGAAGCTGACAAGTTAGAAGGTTGTGTCGAGGGTTTTCTCATCTAGAAATGCAGTTTTGTTCTTAATGCTAGAAAGAACGTATCTTTAGGACGCTAAAGATGTTAGTAAATCTTAGGAGTTTGAGAACACATGACAGTTGACTCAAACTCACTTAAAAACTGATACTTTGGCTTCGTTGGCATTATCTTTTATTCATCGAATGTTGTAAGATGTAGCACACCGTGTTCGGTCATGTAAAGCCTGTTCTTTTCCCTTAATCTTTGAAAAGTAACCTTATTTCCTTGATTGAGTATTCTGCCTGAGTCATTAAAACAACCAATATCAAACAAACAACCATAAAGGAAGGCACTTTTATAACACACACTGTTTAGCAACGATTTCCCATATTTATTTGTATCACAATCCCTGTGGAGACGATACTCACTTATCACTTTATTACTTGTATCTAGTGCACTTGCTAGAATCTGTTTACAGGACAACAAGTTTTTGGCGCCGTTACCGGGGATTGAGAGCAACAAATTTATAGCTAAAATTTCTGTAAAACAGGGTGTTTTTAATCTGTGTGTTAAGGCGTGCAGGAAAAAAAAGAGGTCATTTTTCCGTTTATGTGTAGAGCTGCACGTCCTGTTTTTCCTATCGATCTCAAATTAGAGAGAACGTGTAGACGAAACAGAGCGGGAGCTCGACGTGCTAGACAAAGGGAAAGGCAAAGAGAGAGAAGAATGGCTGGAAGGGAAGGACCAGAACAACAAGTTCCACCAAACCAAGAAGAGGAAAGAGAAAATAATAACCCTCCTGTTATGAGAATCAGAGACTACTCTAGGCCAACTACCGAGGGACACTCATCGTGTATCGTATTGCCCAACGAGGGAAACAACATGTTCGAAGTAAAAGGGTCCATGATACAAATGATCCAAGCCTCGGTGCAATTTAATGGGTTTCAATCTGAAGATCCTAATGGGCATCTTCAAGAATTCATTACCTTGTGCAACACATTCAGGTCGAACAGAGGTGTCTCTGATGATGTGATCAGATTAAAGTTGTTCCCTTTTTCACTAAGGGATAAAGCAAAAACATGGCTGCAGAATTTACAGCCTGGAACGATCACGAGTTGGGAAGAAATGGCACGAGCTTTTCTAATGAAGTATTTTCTGCCTCGACAAGCCATTAAGCTACGAAATGAAGTGTCACGCTTCATACAGGACGAAGACGAGTCGTTGGCAGAAGCATGGGAAAGATACAAGGAGCTGCTCAGAAGGGTGCCAAATCATGGTATCCCTATGTGGATGCAAATGCAAAATTTTTACAATGGCGCGACCAACGTTTACAAAATCCAGATCGAATCTATCGCGAATGGTAACCCGGAAGATCTAAAGCCACAAGCTTTATATGACCTAATAGAGAAAGTGGTCAGCACGAGTTACAACTGGCATTCGTCACGAAGTGAAGGAAAAAGGACAGGAAAATAGGATGTCGTTTCAAAACTAACAAGCCAAGTAGAACAACTTACCCGGCAGCTGGGAAAGATAAATGTCTCGTCCATTCACAATGAACCGCCATTTAGTGAACCACCATTCACTGAAAGTTGTGGTTTTGCGGAGGAGCTCATTTCAATATCAACTATCCTGGAGTTAAGCAAGGAAAAGGCACACGGGCTGAATGCGACTAACCAGGGTACAATCAGAGGAATCAGCCCAACCGTTATTCTAACACTTACAACTCGGAAACGAGGAACCATCCAAATTTTGGATGGACAGGCCAACCGGACCAGCAAGGACAGTATCAAGATCAGCCGAGGTATCAACAACAGCAAGGAGGACATTACCAAAGACAACCTCAGCAGCATTATAAGCAACTTGTGCCACAAAAGGAAGAAGTCGAACCAGATATGAAAACAATGATGATGCAGTTCATGAAACAGACGCAGGCATCGATCAAGAGTCTAGAAACACAAGTCCACCAGATCGCCGCGTCCACATCAAAAGGAAAAGGAATAATGCCGAGCAATACTGAGCCAAATCCTAAAGGCGACGTCATGGCAATCACCTTGAGATCTGGTAAGGAAACTCAACCAGTTGTTTTATCTAACAAAGATGGTGAGCATGCAGAAACATCCAAGGAGGCTGAAGGGGAACTGGAACAAGCTGTTCCTGGTAATGAAGAAACGAGGAAGGATAACCAAGCAAGTAAGCCAAATCAAGAGGAGGAAAGGGCTTGTAAACCACCACAGCCATATGTCCCACCGGTGCCATATCCAACACTGCTGATCAACAAGAAGTTGGAGGAGCAGAATTCTAAAGTGCTGGACACTTTGAGGAAATTGCACATCAACATACCTTTTGTGGAAGCACTGGCACAGATGCCGACATACGCAAAATTCCTCAAAGATATCTTGTCGAACAAGAAGAAACTGGAGAACATTTCCATGATACAACTCAACAGAGACTGTTCGTCCATACTCCAAAACAAGCAGCAGCTTCCAAAGAAGCTAAAAGATCCAGGGAGTTTTTCGATTCCTTGTTCAATTGGGAAGCTAACTATTGAAAATGCACTTTACGACATAGGAGCTAGCATAAACCTAATGCCATATTCTGTATATGCACAACTCGGATTGGGAGAACCACAACCCACTCGTATGTCTATTCAATTAGCTGATCGTTCTGTATGTTATCCTAAGGGAGTAGTAGAAGACGTGTTAGTCCAAGTAGGAAAATTCATTTTGCCCGTTGATTTCATTATAATGGACATTGATGAAGATTTGCATGTCCCTATTATCCTAGGAAGACCATTTCTAGCAACAGGAAAAGCATTGATAGATTTAGGAGAGGGAAAGTTATTCTTAAGGATAAATGGTGAGGAAGTGATATTTAAAATGAATGAAGCAATGAGGCGTGCGAATAATAATGATGACATTTGCTGTTTCTTAGATGATTTTCAGAGTCTTACTACTTTGCAGGAACATGACACATTAGAAACTTTATTAGGGAGAGAGGTGAACATATGCGAAGGAACAGGATGTTCCATTGAAAGCAACTTTCTGACACCTCCGTTAGATCCTGCTGTTCCAACTCATCAAGAACCACCAGAGGTACCCACTGTGCCTGTGTCTAAGCCAGAATTGAAGCCGTTGCCTGAACATCTCGAGTATGCTTTCCTGGAACCACCCAGCGGAAGTCCTGTCATCATTTCATCAAAATTAACTCCTGACCAAAAGGCGCAACTAATGGCGGTCTTGCGAAGAAACAAGGCTGCAATAACATGGAAAATTGATGACATAAAGGGAATTAGCCCGGCAGTCTGTGTTCATAGAATCTTGATGGAAAAGGACCACCGAGCAACTATTCAGCCGCAACGTACGCTAAATCCCCACATGAAGGAGGTTGTGAGAAAGGAGGTGATCAAACTTCTCGATGCTGGCATTATCTACCCAATATCTGATAGTGTGTGGACAAGCCCTGTCCACGTTGTGCCAAAGAAAGGCGGAACAACAGAAGTCCTAAATGAAAAGGACGAGCTAGTACCCACAAGAACAATAACAGGGTGGAGAGTTTGCATCGACTACAGAAAGCTTAATGAAGCCACAAGGAAGGACCATTTCCCCTTACCCTTCATTGACCAGATGTTAGAACGACTAGCGGGCTATGCATTCTATTGTTTTCTTGATGGGTATTCAGGATACAACCAAATCGCAATTCATTGCGATGACCAAGAGAAAACCACGTTCACATGTCCATATGGGACTTATGCTTACAGAAGGATGCCTTTTGGACTGTGCAATGCTCCTGCCACTTTTCAGAGATGTACGATGTCAATTTTTCATGACATGGTGGAGCGGACTGTAGAAATTTTTATGGATGACTTCTCGGTCTATGGAAGTTCATTCGATAGCTGTCTAATCAACCTTGAAGTGATGCTCGCGCGGTGCAAGGAGACTAATTTAGTCTTGAACTGGGAAAAGTGCCACTTTATGGTCAATGGAGGAATTGTCCTAGGGCATAAAATTTCTGAGAAAGGGATGGAAGTGGACAAGGCAAAAGTGGAAGTAATCGAGAAGCTGGCTGTGCCTGCGAACGTCAAAGATGTGAGAAGTTTTTTGGGCCACGCAGGGTTTTATCGCCGGTTTATAAAAGATTTTTCAAAGATAGCACTCCCATTGTCAGCCCTACTCCATAAGGAAGCCGAGTTCTCTTTCAATGCAGACTGTTTGAAGGCCTTTGAGCTCTTAAAAACTAAGCTGATCAACTCACCTATACTAGCAGGACCAGAATGGGAGCAACCTTTTGAAATAATGTGCGACGCAAGCGACACTTGTGTGGGAGCTGTTCTTGGACAGAGGATTGAAAAGAGGTTTTGACCTATTTACTATGCCAGCAAAACATTGAACGTGGCCCAGCAAAACTATACAACTACCGAGAAGGAACTTCTGGCGGTTGTGTATGCTTTCGACAAGTTCAGGCCCTACTTGGTTTTATCCAGGGTGATTGTTCACACAGATCACGCAGCGTTGCGATACTTGTTCGCGAAACAAGATGCTAAGCCAAGGTTGATCCGATGGTTGCTATTACTTCAGGAGTTCGATTTGGAAATTAAGGATAAAAAGGGAACGGAGAATGTTGATGCAGATCATTTGTCAAGGAAAGATCACAAAGGCAAGGTTGAACAAATAGAAATCGTGGAAAGGTTTCCTGACGAGCATCTGTATACGGCACAGTCTGCGCCATGGTTCGCCGATATAGCTAATTACCTTGCAACTTCGCTCAAACCACACAACCTATCCACAAATAAAAAAAGGAAGTTTTTCTCTGAAATCAAATATTATTTTTGGGATGACCCTTACCTTTTCAGGTTGTGCACGGACCAAATCATTCGAAGATGCATATCGCAAGAAGAGGGACAGGATGTTCTCAGCCACTGTCATAACCGCGAAGCAGGAGGACACCATAGTGCAAGCCGTACCGCGGCAAAGGTTCTCCAATCAGGTTTTTTCTGGCCCACTCTTTTTAAGGATGCTAATGCATTCGTTGGAACTTGCAATGAGTGCCAACGAACGGGAAACATTTCAGCTCGAAATGCTATGCCCCTAAACAACATAGTTGTGTGCGAAATTTTTGACATATGGGGCATAGATTTTATGGGACCCTTCCCAACTTCCCAAGGGAATAAATACATCCTAGTGGCTGTGGATTATGTGAGCAAATGGGTCGAAGCAATAGCAAGTCCCACCAATGACGCCCGTGTGGTAGTCAAATTTCTAAAAAGACTGTTCGCCGGATTCGGGGTCCCGCGAGCGATCATCAGTGATCAAAGGACCCACTTCTGTAATGCGAAATTTGAAAAATTAATGGGAAAACTTGGAGTCTCACACAGGGTTGCCACACCATACCATCTACAAACCAGTGGACAGGTGGAGATCTCCAATAGAGAAATAAAAAGAATCTTAGAGAAAACCGTTGGAAACTCTCAAAAGGATTGGGCAAACAAGCTCGATTATGCTCTATGGGCATATCGTACCGCTTATAAAACACCGATTGGAATGTCTCCTTTTCGGTTGTTATACGGGAAATCTTATCACTTACCGGTGGAAATGGAACACCGCGCATTTTGGGCGTTAACATTTTTAAATTTTGAGACACAGGCTATGGGTGAACAGAGAAGTTTACAGCTGAGCGAAATGGAGGAATTCAGGCTGTTCTCATACAAAAATGCGGTGAATTACAAAGCCAGAACCAAGCAGTGGCACGACAAAAAGCTCATGAACAAGGTGTTCCATAAAGGACAAAACGTCCTTCTTTTCAATTCACGATTGAGGCTCTTTCCGGGAAAGCTCAAGTCAAGATGGTCAGGACCATTCATTGTGAACCGTGTATTTGCACATGGAGCTGTTGAAATTTTCAAATATGGGGGTGATCCTTTTAAGGTGAACGGACAAAGATTAAAACCATATTTAGAGAACGATCACACAAGGAAGATCAATACTGTTCATTTCCAGGATCCCCCAGGATAGTAAAAGCAAGAGAACAGGGTGTCCGCTACAAACACCAATTGTAGCACAAGTAACTTTGCATTTTATTGATTTTATCTTTACTTTTTATTTTTATTTTTTGTTTCTCTTGTGTAAAGTGTGTTTGAAGTTGACTTCATCTTGAGTAATTTCTGCCTAGGCACAATTGTAAAACCTAAAACTCCTTCCAAGGGTGAGGTAGTACAATTGTACCTGTGTTGTAGGGAAAGGGAAAATCGTAGAAATTTGGGCGGTAGGAATTTGTCATTAAAGCTAGGAAAAGTGGAACGTCCACTCCTATGCCAAATAGGCCATCATACCGCCTGTTTTTCTCCTCGATAAGATTGAACGGTTGGGGGGATATAAATGCTAAAATCAAATCTTGACCGTTCATCCACCCTCATTCTGATTCGAAAATAGGTGCCTTTCTGCCGATTTGTCCAGGTGGCCGACTTTGATTCGGCCTCAAACTGACAGATTGGCGAAAAGACGCCTCGTTTCCCTTACTTAAAGAAGCTTTATCTCAGTTCAGTCCGTCTATCACCATATTTCTTTCTTTTCTTTGAGATTTCTTTTCACAAAGGCAGTTCCTGATCTGTGCCCTATACCACTGGAAAACCCTACTTAAACTTGAAAGCAAAATGAGAACCCGAGGCTCGGGCAAAAACGTGAAGATTGAGGGTTCTTCCAAGAAAGAAAAAGCAAAGGCAAAAATGGCGGAACCGTGCACTGTGGCGTTTGTCCCAGATGAGAAGCTGGTCAAGAAACTCTCCCAGTTCAAAGATGCCTCTGTTCAGGCATAATATGATGAGCTAGCGAAACTTCAGTTCGGACCCGTCCGAACAGTTTGCTGGGAATCCCTGAAAAGGCTAAAGCTCGAGGATCGTGTACGCACCTTCATGAAGTCTGGTCATTTTGAATGTTTCTTTGAAATGACGGAACCGGCCTATCGGGAACTAACACTCGAGTTCTTGGCAACCTTTAAGCACAACGCTGAGATAACCGAACCTGACGAAGAGGGAAAATTTAGCTTCAGGCTCATGGGTCACTCCCAAAGGCCTTCGCTTAACTTGTTCAACCAAATGCTTGGTGCTGCCGACGATGACAATCTAGAATCCGAGAGCTATAAAGAGGCATTCACCACAACGCCTGATGTTTTCGACCATGTGGCCTTCTGGGAATCACTTTCAGGACAGAAACATTATGACGGCAGTTCGACCAAGGCGTCCAATATCGATGATTACGCTGTTCGGTATTTGCACAAGTTGATCTCTGGTATAATCTTCTCCCGGGAAAACCAAGCCACCATGCCACATGCAGATCTCACCGCGTTGTGGAGTATGGCAGTTGGACTGAGAATGAATTTGGGATTCTGGTTTGGAGAGTACATCAGCGCTTTTTTCAAGAAAAACTCGTCAGTCATCTGTTGTGGAAGCATTGTCACTAGAATTGCGGAGTCAATCGGGGTTTTTAAACCTGAAGACCACTCTCGTCTCACGATTGTGAATCACCCTGACCCAATTGATCTCAAGAGCCTCCAAAAGATGTTATTCAGAAAAATTGTGAACGGGAAGTGGGCCTGGATGTCTGATTTTGTTACATCTCGGCAGACTGAGAGCCGGAAAAGGAAAAGCGAGCCTACCCTATCAGTGTCGTCAGATTCTGAGCAAGTCGAGAAGCCGAAAGACTTGGACTTTTATAAGAAATGTGCAAAGATGACTTGCGAGGATGTGATGGATCGATTCAATGCCCTGTTTGCCCAGAATCAAGCAAACCGCGAAATGATATTCACCATGGAGCAAAAGTACGCATCGCAACAGGGCGAGATCGATATGCTCAAGAGCCTTTGCATTGAGGAGCATGCCAAAGAAAGTCCCTCTGGTTTCTCTGTGAAAAGTCCGGTAAGACAAGTGCCCGAAATGCCTGCCAGTGCCAATGTTAAGGCTAACGCTGCCACCTCCTCGAAGGAGGAGGGTATTCCTGCCCCTGTGGATAGAGAGGTTAACTCCTCTCTTTCCCATCACGCCTGATCTGACCAAATATTCGCTGTCCTAGCATCTGGTAACCTCTAACACCCTTACTCTATCATGTTTTGGTCTGCCTATCTTGTACAATCTGCTGCCGTGATTATTAACATTGAGGACAATGTTTTGTTTTCTTTTGAGTGTGGGGATTGTGTTGTGTGCATCACAATTTATGCGGAAATAACATGATAAATGCTGTAAATCGGTTGGTTTAATTTAGTGATTTGATGTAGAACAAATATCCCTTGAGAATCCTTGTGCATATCCTTGGTAATTATTGTCTGCGTCCATTGTTTTCTTTCCGCTTATGTTTGTTCCATCTAGAGAATTGCTTGGTGTTATGTAGGAATCATAGAGCAGATTGTGCATGCTATTTGGTGTTAGGTTGTGTTAATTGCTTGTTTGTACTTCGTGTTCTCTAATTCAGGAAGTTCCAAAAATTTTGAAATCTTTAATTCCTCTGTCAAAATTAGTAATCATGGCCTTACTGCAATTTTCCCCGAAAATAGTGAGAATTTGAGCCTTATAATGCATCCATGGTATGCATTGTTTTTTTTAGTGGGCCATCACTCACTATCTTTAGGGAGAATTTGCCTTGGTACCCTGATGAAACGGTGATTGGTTCTGAATTTCATAGGAGGAAAAAGGCATTTAGTTATTCCCTCTGCTACACAAAAGGCACCTGTGCTATGCACCCCAATTATTAGGATAACCAAGTCGAGCCATAACCTGCTCTTTCTGAATAACCACAAATAATAGCCCTCTCCCTTCACTTAACTCTAAAAATACCTTGAGTTCTGTCTTATGCCTTGAATTGCCAATTGTTTAAAATAAAAAATCATGTGCTTAAGTTATGCGAATATAAGCAATTGAGCAAACATCGCTTAAGGAAAAGATTGAATGAACTAGGGAATATAATGTGGGAAGGAAGGAACCTTTATTAATAGTTAGAAGAGTACTGGGTTATGAGGGAACAGTTTGTGTAGATAAAGTATGTGTAAACAGCAATCATTATAGGCTGCGTATGTTAAATAAAGTGCAAAAAGACAGAATTCATACACTGAAATAGCTTTTCACTGTCAAACCAGAGCCCAAGCCTAACATTACAACCTTTACAAAGTCCTTTGGACTATGTCAGGAGGAACTTTGACCCATAGACTCGGGATCAATAGGCAAACTCGCACCCTAAGGGTGTGGTGTCTGAGCTGAGGAGTGAAATCGCATTTGTTTTCCTATGGAAAAAAGATGCCATGCGAGAGTGAGTGAATTATTCCATTCCTTAGTGAGGCATGTCTGGCTGTTGGTAACTCTTTGTGAAAGAGGAAGTCTAAATTTTAAGATTTGAGGAATTTCTTGAGCAAAAAGGACAAAACTTTTAAAACAAGCTTTTATTCTTCGATGAAACCTTAGCATGCATCTGTTCATCTCCTAATAGTGCCAAGCGTTCTATGTCTCTTTACTCGTCGTTCTCATTCATTAAACTAATTTCATTCCTAACACTTTTTCTGATCTCTTCTTACAATTTGTTGCTTGAGGACAAGCAAAGGTTCAATTTGGGGGTATTTGTTAGGCATGAAATTGACTAAGTTTAACAAATAATTTATAAGGGAATTCGGGTATTTTTTATATCATTTTGTAAGGAATAAGGGCTAATTAATGTCCTTGTGCAGATAAGCAAAGAAAAATGCTAAACTCGCTGGAAACAGCTTGTTTCACTAATGCCAATGAGGAGTGGAGCCTTACTTGTGTCCAGCGGTTAAACGCCGGATTATCCAATGACGGACAGCGACAGATCGTTGGTGGCAGTGAAAGGAAAGCGGTAGGAAAAGCAGGTGAAAGTGTGTGGCGATAGGATTGCCCAAAGAAGCATGATGATTTGAAGTCTCACCCCCTTGAGTGTTCAAGGGTTAATCTAAAAGTTAATCATTGTTTTAGTTTATTTTAATCGTAGTAAGTAGTTGACTTTGTTTGTAAAAAGGGTACGAAAGTTGTACCAATTTTGGATAGTCTCGGTCTTTTCCCTTTAAATAGGAAAAGCAGAGAAGGTTTAAGGGTCGGATATTTTTTCTTAGTTTTAGTTTTTTTTAACAAGTAGAATAGAAGGAGAAGGGAGTTCTCATGGAGTCTCAAGCTGTAACAAGAATCTTCCTCTGATCACTGCTCGATATGAGTGAGTAGACTTTTTGAACGGGCACGGCATGGCCGGCCCGGTGATGTAAGTTTTACAACGTTTTTATGAATATTTAGTATTTTGCCAATGTTGTGATCAATGAGGATTTAACTTTCTTGCGTAAGCTTGTATGTATGTGTTAGATGAATGTTAGGACACTGCTTTCATCTTCACTGATATCTCTATTGATCTCCCAACTTCTAAGCTGACAAGTTAGAAGGTTGTGTCGAGGGTTTTCTCATCTAGAAATGCAGTTTTGTTCTTAATGCTAGAAAGAACGTATCTTTAGGACGCTAAAGATGTTAGTAAATCTTAGGAGTTTGAGAACACACGACAGTTGACTCAAACTCACTTAAAAACTGATACTTTGGCTTCGTTGGCATTATCTTTTATTCATCGAATGTTGTAAGATGTAGCACACCGTGTTCGGTCATGTAAAGCCTGTTCTTTTCCCTTAATCTTTGAAAAGTAACCTTATTTCCTTGATTGAGTATTCTGCCTGAGTCATTAAAACAACCAATATCAAACAAACAACCATAAAGGAAGGCACTTTTATAACACACACTGTTTAGCAACGATTTCCCATATTTATTTGTATCACAATCCCTGTGGAGATGATACTCACTTATCACTTTATTACTTGTATCTAGTGCACTTGCTAGAGTCTGTTTACAGGACAACAGCAGTCCCTCAACCAATTGCTTTCTTGCTAATTTGGCCAGGAGGTCCATGCTTACATGACCAAGTCTCCTGTGCCATAGCCAGGAATTTTCTTCCTTTGATACTAAGCATACAGTTTTTGAAAACTTTTTCTCTAAGTTTAGCATGAAGACATTATCAATGCGAGGGGCAGTTAAAATTAACTCATTAGTCTTACCCTCGAATATTTTACATCCAGTGTCATCAAATATAACTTTTCTCCCATTGTCACATAGTTGAGCTACGCTGAGTAAGTTATATTTGAGTCCGCTGACTAGGGAGACAGACTCAATAGTAGGATTACCACCAATGGTTCCTGACCCTACTATCTTACCCTTTTTGTTGTCTCCAAAACTTACGCTTCCTCCTCGTTTACGCTCAAATGTGATGAACTGAGTTTCATCACCAGTCATATGCCTCGAGCATGCGCTGTCAATATACCACATTTTTTACTTCTCAGCACACCTCAGGCTTACCTGCAATGTAACTAGTTACTTTTAGGTACCCAATTCTTTTTGGGTCCTGGCTTGTTAGGTTCAACAGGTAAAGCATCATATTTTATTTTATGGCGACATACTTGGACAGTATGGCCATTCTTTCCACAGAAGTCACAACTGACTTTCCGTCTAGGATATCTCACTGACTGGTCAGCACCCCAGTGTTGAGCATACCAGCACACCTTTGTGGTGTGTCCTTTCTTCCCACAGAAGTCACACTGGATATTCCGCTGAGGATTCCATCTCTGCTGACCAGTACTTCGGTACTGAGTATTCAGAGGAATATTTCTTTTGTTTGGAACCTTTAGTTGGTTCTTAATAGATGTGACATCTTTTCTCAGTTTCTTAGAATTTGATTGGACCTCAGAGACAAGTTTTTGCATAATTCCAATGTTACTATGCAAATCTAAGTTGTCCTGAAGAAGATATCGAAGGTCACTCAGTTTGACCTCCTCAACTTCGTCACATCGCCTGCTGAGTGCTCTAACCTTTTTATTACACTTTTTGACAAGTGTGTAGAGGTCACTCAGGGCATTAATCATTTCATTTTTGAGCAAGGGTAGTGATATTACCTCAGTTGAATGTTCCTCATCGTCAGATGCAATGGAAGGGTCAGCATGCTCAGAAACACATGGCTCAGCAAGTTCGTCAGCCATGAAACAAATCTTCGCTGACTCAGTGGCATCAGCTTCAGATGATGGATGAATCATCACTATCACTCCAGGTTGCCACCATTGCCTTCTTGCCGTTCTTTCTTTCTTTCCTCAACGAGGGACAGCTTGACTTGATATTGCCAGTTTGATGACATTCAAAGCAAGTTATGGGCTTTGAGCTGTCCTTCTTGTACTTGCTGTCGCTGGAGTCAGCTTTGTACTTATCAAACTTCTTATAAGGCTTCTTAGAATATTTGTCATTCTTTTTGAATAGCCTTTTCATCTTTCTGGTAAACATAGCCATCTC
The DNA here is from genome assembly GCF_963576675.1 of Euphorbia lathyris. Classification (NCBI taxonomy): domain Eukaryota; kingdom Viridiplantae; phylum Streptophyta; class Magnoliopsida; order Malpighiales; family Euphorbiaceae; genus Euphorbia; species Euphorbia lathyris. The sequence continues at coordinate 76,399,321 of NC_088916.1, forward strand.
TTCATCATCTGTTGAGCTCCCATCAGTGGAGTCAGCTTTCATGACAAGAGACTTTTGCTTCTTGTCATCAGACTTTTCCTTCACCTCGAAGTTCTTCATCGAGATCTCATGGGTCAGCAGTGAGCCGATGAGTTCATCATACTTGTAGGTGGTTAAGTCTTGAGCTTCCTCAACAGCAGTCTTCTTTGCTTGCCAGCTTTTAGGAAGACTCCTAAGAATCTTCTTGACTTGTTCTTCCTCAGTGAAGATCTTCCCAAGTCTCTTGAGCTCGTTGATGATGTTTGTGAATCTTGCATTCATGTCTGAGATCCCTTCATCATCGTTCATTTCGAACAGCTCATACAATCTCATATGCTGGTTCACCTTGGATTCTTTCACCTTGTTGGTTCCTTCGTAGGTGACCTCCAGCTTCTTCCAGATCTCCTGCGCTGACTCACAATCTGAAATCTTGTTGTATTCTGCAGCATCGAGCGCACAGTGAAGCATGTTTATAGCCGAAGCATGATTTTGTAGCTTCTTGAGATAATCTTTTAACCATTTGGACTCAGCTTTAACAACCGTTTGGCCATCAACAGTTTCAACAGGAACAAACGGGCCTTGGGCTATAGATAGCCATGCACTCATATTTGTAGCCTGAATGAAATTTTTCATCCTATTCTTCCAGAAGGTATAGTTAGACCCGAAGAATAAGGGAGGCCGAGTTATGGACAGACCCTCAGGTAGAATCTGAGTTGTCAGATTTCCTGGGAGAAACCGAGTGCTGTTTTCAGCCATAGTGGGGATCAGCTCAAGGTAGTTAAACCTTATACAGTGAGCTTTTAGGCTCTGATACCACTTGTTGGTCCCTTATAACGTAACAAGTTAGTTCCAAGGGGGGGGGGGGGGGGTAGGAACTATTTAAAATTTTAGTACGTTAAGGCTGGCTTCTTTTTCTTTGAAAAAGGATTACACAGCGCACTGAGTAAATTAAGACACTAGCTTAGTCAACTGTGACTAAGTCAGCTTCTTTCTTTGAGTCAGGAGATAACACTTGAGTCTATTCCTGAACTCAGATACTCCATACACCCAACTCAGCGTGACCTCTTTACTTGGTCAGTTTTGTTTAAGCAAGAAATATATATATTAAGGAGCTTAAGGTTAGAAAGATGTTACTCAGCAGATTTATCCAGGTTCGGCCTCCAACCCTACGTCCTGTCCCCGGAACACGTTCCGAGCTTTCGAATTCTCTACTGAGCTCTTTAACGGTAGAGCATCAAACCTTTTATAATTCAGAAGCTGAGTATAACAAGAGTACCTTCCTCTATACCTCTACTCACTCCTAATCTCTCGCTGAGTACTATAACCGAGTACTCAGCCTCTCATTTCTAATCTCTAGAAATGATAAAGATTTGTCCTAAACAACAATTGCTAAAACACCTTAGATGATTGAATAATCACTCTAGACTTTTACACAAAAGATATAGAATTTGGTGTAAGTATTTGCTTTGCTTTTTCTCACAGAACTTCAAGTGTAAATTTGGTCAGCGTAATGGCTAGTTGAAGATCTGCATTGAATGAAGCAACTGAAGGGCCCTATTTATAGAGACGTCTGAGGCATCAGTCATTTCGAATTTCGAAATAACCGTTGGAGGGAAACGGCTTCCTGTCGTTGTCACTCAGTCCTGCTCAGAGCTCTTGGCCAATCAGATTCAAGTATCTTCTGTCTTCGGTCAGTGCTGGGCAGCTTTTAGTCAGTCCAGCAAAATGTCTCTCCATTTAGGGTAAGGTCAACTAGACAGCTTTCTGTGTCTTCTGAACTTTACCCAAACTAGAAATACTTTGTCTGAAAGTTGTTCTTGCTCAGCTGCTGTCTTGTACACTTTGTCGATACAACTCAGCAGCTTCGTTCCGAAGTTGTCCAACGAAGGTATTCTCGATCCTTCTTTCGCTAAGCTGCGTTTTGTACATAACGGCAGCGTTTTGCACACATGGGCTGAGTGATCTTGATCTGTTTGACTTGGGCTTTGACTTCTGTATTGGGCTTTAAGCCTTTTAGTCTTTATGTCTTATAAACAATTTAACTCAACATTGAACAAACACATTAGTGTAATAAATCAAAGCATTTAAACTTAGTGTGTTTAGAATATATTTAAATTTACTTAAATAATTTTGTCAAATCAAAATCATGTGGAAAGATGTTTCAACATCTTTGACTCAGATTGAACCTCCGTGACAAACTTATGCATTATTTGAATGTTGCTATGTAAATCTGCATTGTCTTAGAGGAGATATCTGAGGTCACTCAACTTGACCTCTTCAATCTCGTCACACCGCCTGCTGAGTGATTTGATTTTCTTGTTACACTTCTTAGTTAGTGTATATAAATCACCCAGGGCATTTACCATTTCATTTCTAAGTAAAAGTAAGGATGTTACCTCATTGCTGTGTTCCTCTTGGTCAGTTTCATCAGAGAGGTCAGCTTGCTTAGATTGAGAGTGATCAGCATCATCGGCCATGAAGCATATGTTTGCCGTTTCATTTGCATCAGCTTCGGATGATGTTGACTCATCACTGTCACTCCATGTTGCTACCATTGCTTTCTTGTTTCCGTTCTTATCCCTTTTTAGGTTTGGGCAGCTTGACTTGATGTGCCCAGTTTGGTGGCACTCAAAACATGTGATAGACTTGGAGCTGTCCTTCTTATATTTGTCACTGGACTCAGCTTTGTACCTATCACCTCTCTTGTATGGCCGTTTGCTGTTTCTGTCATTTCTTCTTAACAGCTTCTTCATCTTTCTAGTGAACATAGCCATTTCCTCATCATCAGTTGACTCAGCTTCTGTGGAGTAAGCTTTCATCACTAGTGATTTCTGTTTCTTATCTTCGGACTTTTCTTTAGCTTCAAAGTTTTTCATGGAGATTTCATGGGTCAGCAAGGATCCGATCAGCTCATTATATTTGTAGGTAGTCAAGTCCTGAGCTTCTTCTACAGCTGTTTTCTTTGCTTGCCAGCTCTTAGGTAGACTTCTCAGGATTTTCTTCACCTGTTCCTCTTCAGTGAAGTTCTTTCCGAGTCTTTTGAGCTCATTTATGATGTTTGTGAATCTTGAGTTCATTTCCGAGATGTCTTCATTCTCATTCATCTCGAACGGCTCGTAGAGTCTCATATGCTGATTGACCTTGGATTCCTTAACCTTACTTGTGCCTTCATAAGTCACTTCCAGCTTCTTCCAAATCTCCTGTGCTGACTCACAACTTGAAATCTTATTGTATTCTGCAACATCTAAAGCACAGTGAAGCATATTTATAGACGAAGCATTATTTTGTAATTTTTTAAGGTCATCCTCTATCCACTCAGCTTCGCTCTTAATAACTTTCTCGTTATCAACAGTTTTATACGGCACATGTGGACCTTGAACAATTGCAAGCCATGCACTCATGTTTGTGGCTTGAATGAAGTTTTTCATCCTATTCTTCCAGAATGTGTAATTAGACCCAAAGAATAGGGGAGGCCTAGTAATTTATAATCCCTCAGGGAGTATATGTGTTGTTTGGTTTCCTGGGAGGAAACGAGTGCTGTTCTCAGCCATTTATGGGGATCCGTGATAGGGGCGTTTCGTCCCTATCTTTTAGCGTGATTTACGGTTTAATTTTAGAAGAAATAAATAAGTTTAATTACAAAAATAGAGTGTTTTAATAAAATAACAAAATAAAAATAAATTCCTTACTTTCGGTTAATTTTCCTTATTTTTGATTAATATTAGAAAATAAAACGTCAAGCTAACTCGGCTCTCAAGATTTGTATTTCAGGTACGAGGGAGTGAAAATCTACTCAAATACGCGGGGTGTATCATTATTTACACGGGGCGTATCGTCATTTACGCGGGGCGTAAAACATGGTGTCAGAAATAATTGCCTTATCCGTAGGCACCATGTGGAAATGACTCAGCATACGCGGGGCGTATGCCACATGTCGGAAATGATTGGCCTAATCCTGAAAGTCAGACTGCATTGTCTCCCAGAGTCAACTCTCCATACGCGGGGCGTATCACCATTTATGCGGGGCGTAAAAGGTAGTTCTTCAACGTAAAAAGATCAAAGACTCATTTACGCGGGGCGTACTTCAGCTACGCAGGGCGTATTTGAGACAATTAGACATAGAATTAGTCCACATGCAGGAGATTTCTGACGGAATGGGCACTTACGCGGGGCGTATATCACCTTACGCGGGGCGTATCATGGGATTTCTGCACCAAATAATGTTGCTCCATACTTGTACCTTGTGAAGTTACAATTCTACCCCTAGCTTGATGTATAAATAAGAGTGACTAGCACTCATTTAGAGACCTCACATCTCACCTTCTAGCCTCTACCTTCTACCCTCTACCTTCTACTTCTACACCTCTTGATCTCTTGAAACCTTGTACATAGCTACATTTTGCTTCTTCTAGATAGTTGTTGTATAGTTTTGGTTTTAGATTCAGTTTATGTAATAAAACTCTCCCACCTCGAGAGCTTGTTCGGTTATTCCGGCGTTCCATCAACGTTCCGCTCCATCATTCATCACCAAGCTCGAGAGTTCCACCTCCAAGTCCTAAGAGACGGCCTTGAGTCCGGTTGGCTAGTTCCGAGGGTCGATTCTTCCCTCTTCGCTTGCTAATTAGCTTGCACTCTTCCTATGTACTAGGCTTGGTTATATTCCTCATTTATGCTTTCCATATTTATAATATATGATTTGCAATTTCCGTTCTGTATACGTGTTGATGTTTATTGCTTGTTTTGAATACTCTTAATTGACTATTGTGTAGGGGAACGCGATTTCCGACGCCATTCGGGCTATCTTTAGGGAGTCATATAGGTGTTGCCTTATCGGAAGTGACGCTCCGGAAACCGTAGGAATTGACAAGCCACGGAACTTACAGGCCCTAGTTTCTGATCCCCAGCATTAGACACGCCTTGACTAGGAACCACGTAGTCTAAGTACTTCACGGGTCGGTCGAACTACACGTAGTCGTCTTTGCAAGAGTAACTCGTCAACCGAATATATTCGGAGTTATTACATATTATATTTATAACTTATCGTCACCCATATCACTCCATGGAGTTTTCCATTACATAAATCTGTGCCACCAATAGGTTAGGAGTAGTTTGTAGTTGTGTCTCACACCAATTCAAAGTATTCACCGCTTAGATAACGTATAAAACCGAGTCGTCTAATACTTGCAGTTATAAATCCCGTGGATTCGATACCCGGTCTTAACCGGATTATTACTTGATACGACGGGGTACACTTGCCCCTAAGTAGTCGTAGCGTCTAGTAGAGTTAAGAACATTTAAAAGATCACATTCATAGCGCATTCACCGCAATACACATTTAATCGTCGTAAGAAAAAATCACACTAGGCGCCGCGCTATCAAGTTTTTGGCGCCGTTTCCGGGGATTTATAATTTCTTGAAATATTAGACAAAAACGTTTTATTGTTAGTCTAAGCATTTGTAAATATCATTTTCTTTTTGTGAATAATTTATTTTGTTTCTTGATGTTACTAATAATTTTCTTTCCATGGTATGATGTCTTATAATTGTCATCTGTGGGACGACCTCATGGATGACGAATGTTCGCACCAACAATCTCCCTCGCAATTTGATGTGGTAATCTCTATCCTTAAAGATATTCAAGTGAGATTATCTAACAATGAGGCATATTGCAGGGATTTGGGAAATCAAATCACTAGATTGACGTCTCGTATTGATTCAACCGCGGACGAATCAATTCGAGACGCCAATCCGGGTGGTCAAGTTGTAGGGGTCGAGTTAATTGAGCCCTCTCAAGAGGAGTGCCCAAGTCATGTAGGATGTCTCAACTGCGAGGAGCCGGAAATCCTAATCGATAAGCCGGTTGTGTGCGGGCCCATGGAAATAAATCCAAAGCTAGAAGAGTTTGAGGTTCCTTCTACCTCGGAATATTTCACTCTTTTTGAACTACCAAAGGAGTCAAAAAGGGAGCAAACGAAACTCTTCAATAATTTTTGTAAATATAGTTTTTGGTTTTTGTTAAATTCTTTTGAAGCTAACAATCCGTTTTGTAGGTACGGATTGTTTATTCAAGAATTTGCATTTCTAACGCGAATGGAAGCATACACCTAGGAGGAAATGCTAAGTCGAGCTCACCGACTATAACGTAGCGCTTCTTGGGAGGCAACCCAAGCTCGAATAAAGGAGTTTTCTTTCCCAACTTTTATTTTCCGCATGTCATTTCTTTTTAAAAAAAATAAAAAAAAAATCACACTTTATCCAAAGGAGAATAAGCCACGCGGGGCGTACACACCTATACACCCCGCGCACCGTGCTTGTTATTTTTGTTTTTGCGTGAGTTAATAACATTCACACGGGGCGTATCCCTGTTACGCCCCGCGTGCTCCACCTTTTCCATAATAAGATGGCTTAGAGCTCGGAACACGCGGGGCGTCCCTCTATGTGCGCCCCGCGTATCTGAGTCTCTGGCCCCGGTGCACTTAAAAAGCCTCTTCTACGCGGGGCACCCCCAGGGATACGCCTCGCGTAGGATCTAACCTTAAGGGTCCCTTTTTCAGCTCATTCTTTATTTTTGTTTTTGTTTTGTTTTCTTTTTGCGACGCCCTTGGAATAGGCGTCATTTTAATAACGCGGAGGGACGTGCAACCCCGCACTTTTAGTTTGGTTTACACTAACAAAAACAAAAATAAAAATCAAATAATTAAACAAAATAATTAAACAAATTTATTAACTCTTGAAATTCTTCCGACACGCTACACCTCCCTCGGAAATTAATTAAAGTTCCGTTATTTGTCGTTAAAAATAAAAACATCGGAACACAAAGGATGGTTTAATTGAGAAATTTTAGTCTTGGTTTTGAAGTTAGGGAATTTATGAAAAGCCTAGGCTAGTACTAAACAAAAGCATTGAGTCCTAACTCACATGTCATCTCCATAATGAACTTTAAAAAGGCAATAAAAATGGGATAGTTGAGAATTTAGCGAAGACTTGATAGTACACAATTTAAACCCGAATCTTTGTGAGGTATTTTTGAGCCTAAAAGAGTTCGTACGAGAACTCTAATTCTTTCACAATTTTTCGAGAGCTTTGACTTCACTCGACTCATAGAATTTGCATCCAATTCCGGGTTAAGTACACTTATTTTTGGTAAAAAGGCAATAGATGATAAACTGAACCTATTTAGGCTAATTTTTCTTAATTTATTTTTCTCATTTTCATTAAATATTAGGAAACCCCTTCGAGCCTATTAACCAACTTTTTTGTTAATACCCTTTTAACATTTAACCCTTTTTCCTCTTGTTCAAATACCGACAAAATCAATTTGCACCCGAATTACCCGAAATAAGTCACGGCCTTAGCAAATGAGCACCATAAGCTTTCAAAATATTGATTTTGTGCCTCTATCAAAACAAAGGATACAATAAAAGTAGAAAGGCATTCTCAAGCTCCACCCGAGCAATTTTGAAGTATATCTTGTAAAATTCGCTAAGACCGAAGCAAAATATGGTGCGATCATAAGTCGGTATTTTGGAACTTGAGTCTCTTTAAACTAACCACTAAAAAGCCACCCACATTACAACCCCCCTCCGGGTTCATTTTTAATGTTGCCAAACCATGCTATAGGAGGAAAAACCCGGATGAAAATGCAAATTCAACATGATCTTGAGTAAGTGCAAGGAAGAGTGCGAAAACACCGACCCACCAAAAATTGAGCGTAAGAGTGAAATTTCTTGGTGAGGTACTACCGAGTTCTCAAAAAATGATCGGCTCCCGTTAATATCGCCTATTAAACTTAATCATGGAGGTCTCAAATAAGTTTTTGTACTCAATTGCTTGCGTAGGTACTTACCGAAACCTTTACATAAAACCGTAACTTTGAAATCACGCACTTGGTAAAACCAACCTTCGGTTTGTTTCTCAATTATCTCAATCCCTTGTCTTTCGATTTCTTTTACTTGAGGACAAGTAAAACTTTAAAGTCCGAGGAGGTTTGATAGGGGCGTTTCGTCCCTATCTTTTAGCGTGATTTACGGTTTAATTTTAGAAGAAATAAATAAGTTTAATTACAAAAATAGAGTGTTTTAATAAAATAACAAAATAAAAATAAATTCCTTACTTTCGGTTAATTTTCCTTATTTTTGATTAATATTAGAAAATAAAACGTCAAGCTAACTCGGCTCTCAAGATTTGTATTTCAGGTACGAGGAAGGAGTGAAAATCTACTCAAATACGCGGGGCGTATCATTATTTACGCGGGGCGTATCGTCATTTACGCGGGGCGTAAAACATGGTGTCAGAAATAATTTCCTTATCCACAGGCACCATGTGGAAATGACTCAGCATACGCAGGGCGTATGACACCTTACGCGGGGCGTATGACACATGTCGGAAATGATTGGCCTAATCCTGAAAGTCAGACTGCATTGTCTCCCGGAGTCAACTCTCCATACGCGGGGTGTAAAAGGTAGTTCTTCAACGTAAAAAGATCAGAGACTCATTTACGCGGGGCGTACTTCAGCTACGCAGGGCGTATTTGAGACAATTAGACATAGAATTGGTCCACATGCAGGAGATTTCTGACGGAATGGGCACTTACGCGGGGCGTATATCACCTTACGCGGGGCGTATCATGGGATTTCTGCACCAAATAATGTTGCTCCATACTTGTACCTTGTGAAGTTACAATTCTACCCCTAGCTTGATGTATAAATAAGAGTGACTAGCACTCATTTAGAGACCTCACATCTCACCTTCTAGCCTCTACCTTCTACCCTCTACCTTCTACTTCTACCCTCTACCTTCTACTTCTACACCTCTTGATCTCTTGAAACCTTGTACATAGCTACATTTTGCTTCTTCTAGATAGTTGTTGTATAGTTTTGGTTTTAGATTCAGTTTATGTAATAAAACTCTCCCACCTCGAGAGCTTGTTCGGTTATTCCGGCGTTCCATCAACGTTCCGCTCCATCATTCATCACCAAGCTCGAGAGTTCCACCTCCAAGTCCTAAGAGACGGCCTTGAGTCCGGTTGGCTAGTTCCGAGGGTCGATTCTTCCCTCTTCGCTTGCTAATTATCTTGCACTCTTCCTATGTACTAGGCTTGGTTATATTCCTCATTTATGCTTTCCATATTTATAATATATGATTTGCAATTTCCGTTCTATATACATGTTGATGTTTATTGCTTGTTTTGAATACTCTTAATTGACTATTGTGTAGGGGAACGCGATTTCCGACGCCATTCGGGCTATCTTTAGGGAGTCATATAGGTGTTGCCTTACCAGAAGTGACGATCCAGAAACCGTAGGAATTTACAAGCCACGGAACTTACAGGCCCTAGTTTCTAATCCCCAGCATTAGACACGCCTTGACTAGGAACCACGTAGTCTAAGTACTTCACGGGTCAGTCGAACTACACGTAGTCGTCTTTGCAAGAGTAACTCGTCAACCGAATATATTCGGAGTTATTGCATATTATATTTATAACTTATCGTCACCCATATCACTCCGTGGAGTTTTCCATTACATAAATCTGTGTCACCAATAGGTTAGGAGTAGTTTGTAGTTGTGTCTCACACCAATTCAAAGTATTCACCGCTTAGATAACGTATAAAACCGAGTCGTCTAATACTTGCAGTTATAAATCCCGTGGATTCGATACCCGGTCTTAACCGGATTATTACTTGATACGACGGGGTACACTTGCCCCTAAGTAGTCGTAGCGTCTAGTAGAGTTAAGAACATTTAAAAGATCACATTCATAGCGCATTCACCGCAATACACATTTAATCGTCGTAAGAAAAGCTCACACTAGGCGTCGTGCTATCAATCAGCTCAAGATAGTTATATCTTAGAGTAGTGAGCTTAGGCTCTGATACCACTTATTGGTCCCGTGTGATTAGTTCCAAGGGGGGGGGTTAGGAACTAATATAACTTTTTCTTTAATTATTTATGCTGACTTAACAATTTTGGTAAGTTTGTCAATTCAGCTTTGGTTAGCTTGGCCGAAGTTAGCGTAAGACAGCTTTAGTCAGATATTGATTAGAACTGTTTTACTTGTAAGTTGAGAATTGACACTCAAAGAGGTCAACTTTCAACTTAGCACTCTAATTTACTCAGAGTCAGCTTAATCAGTTTAGATGCTGACTAAGTTTACCATACAACACATACAGATATATATATATAGAGAGAGTTAGAGATTACTCAGTATCACTTATCCTGGTTCGGCCTCTCTGCCTACGTCCAGTCCCCAGAGTCCTCCGGGCTTTTAGAATCCAATACTGAGCTCTTTAAAGGTAGAGCACAAACCGTTTACAAGGCAGTTGAATATGCAAGAGTACCTTCCTCTATTCGTCTACTCAACTCCTACTGAATGCTATAACCGAACACCCAGATTTTCTCTACCACTAAGTACTCAACACCGAGCACTCAGCATACACTCTCAATATTACAATTGATAAGAACTTGTTCCCTTTCAAACAAAGAACACTTTAGATGATTACAATCAATCAATCTAGCATTTACACAAAGAATGGAAGTTTGGTGTAAGATCTTTTTCTTGTTTTTGAGTGCTTTGGATTTGTATCTTTCTCACTTATGATTTTCTGTAAATCGACAATCTTCCAAATGAAACCTTTGTCCCTTTTATAGTTGAAATGTAGGAAACAAATCATTTGAAATTTGATTTGTCCGTTGAGTCCAAAACGGCTCTTTTAGGGGACAAATCTCTGGTCAGCTTCAGATATGCAGGCCAATCCTGAATCCTGAATTCTTCAGACGTCGGGCTTGTCTTCTTCCTGCAGAGTTTGTCTTTTTGTGGCAGTTCGTCTTTTAGCCAGGGACAGTTGACCCATTCATCTTGGAATTTGGCTTTTGCGTAATCCCGAGATTTCTATTATTGGCGCAGAGGGTTGGCAGTCTTTGTCTTCTAGCCAACGGACTTTTCATGCTGTCCTGAAGATAACTCAGCTTGGCTTCGTTATCCACTGCCTTTGATTGTTTGCCAGATTTCATACTGAGTTCTCCCTTACTCAACTTCCAATGTCAGCTTCGTTCTGTAAGACTTCGTTCTGAAGCAGACATTTCTTCTTTTATGCTGAGTTCTGTTTTACTCAGCTTCTCAGATCATCTTCATTCTTAGCCTGTTGTTGTGACGATGACTTATCTTTAATGATGCTGAGTTGCTCTTTACTCAGCTTACGCTGTGTCTTTGTCCTGTCTTATTTTTATTTCATTTATATTTGTACTCAACATTGAACAAACGGATTAGTACAATTAAATCAAAGCACTTAAATTTAATTGTCTCTTAATCATGGATGATTTTGTCAAATCAACATCTTGTGGAAAGGTGTTTCAACAATATTGACTTCTCAACCCGCATGACAGCCTATAAAATCCTCCCACCGAGGATCCGTAGGAAGCCCTATTCTGATGCCTACTAGATTAAAGGGTGCTCGATGGGTTGATAAGTTATCAAATATCTTCACACACACTCCCCTCTCACCGAGAATCCTCGATCCTCCTTTTTCAACAAATTGAAAAAACCCATGTCTACCCCACTACGCAATGGTAGAAGACCCAAACAAGCATTGCATTCTATTTATATGTATGATGGATCTTTATAACGAGGATAATGGGATGATGTGCAAACTTTTTCCCACCATCCTGTAGGGAGTAGCACAAGAGTGGTACAAAGAACTTGTCACAGGATCCATAAACTCCTTCAGGCACCTTAATGATCTCTTTATGGTTTGATTTTTTGGAGCAGTTAAAGCCAGAAGAATCAACATTGACTTGCATGATGTTCGACAACAAACCATAGATCCACTCCATAACTACCTCACACGATTTCACAAAATGTCCTCCTTTGTCAAATCCTTGAATCTAGAAGTCGCCATCGATGTTTTAGCCAAAGGAACTACTTATGAGGTACTGAGACATAAATGCTACATTGCCCCAATTTGAACCTTCACGGATCTAATGGCCATGAGCCAAAGCTTTATTCGATATGATGATAGCAAACTGCTAGCTGATTATGTAAAGGCAAAAAAAGAAAAAACCCTACATAGAATCCCGATAAGAGAACAAGGTAAAGTAAGCGGAGGATAGATGGAAATCCCCACCTATTAGACAATTGGCACAAAAGGCATGGTCAAGTCGATAACACCAACAAAGTTCCTCAGTCTACTCCTAAACACATGGGTGCTAATTCCATCCTCCTTGTCAAGAAAGGCCAGGTCGACCTCCATCAAGTCAAAATCCAAGAACCAACCCTCCTTATTTTACTAAATCATTGCACTGACAAGGAATAAAAGAAATGATGTAAGAAAAATGACAAAGCTAAAAACATATACATAAGAAATATAGTGAGTACACCCACTCCACTACTCAAGAGAATATCTATTGTTCTCGATCTTAGTTCTCTCAACAAGCTTTACTTTCTTGAGAGTAAAACCATGCTCTCCGAGCACATTCCTCATATGATCGTGATCCAAACCAGGAATCCTCGAGATCCTTCACCCCATTTAGATCGAATGGCATTTGTTTAAAAATTATGCCAGCATCACATCTACACAATGGGTCAGAGGGTGAGGTTGCCTTGTAGTCCCCATAAGCTATTGCTATATTTCTTGATCAACCTTATGAGTCGCCTTTCCAAGCATTTGGGTATCTCTGTTCTTAGGGGAAAGGTTCTAGTTGGTAATGAATGAGAAAGGGCTCCATTTCCTCATGATGATGAGCTTGTTCCGCCACTCGAAAATCTTGTTTTTTTATCATTGTCGATATGTGGGAAGCTCTGCATCTTCCAACTGACATGGCAAGGTCTTACATCTTGAGAAGGGATGTGAAGTTGCCTCACTAAAGTCATAGTAAGTCTTTACCCTCCTTGGTGGAAAAATTGATACATGGCCACCAGTTGAGACCAAGAAATATGGGTAATTTGGCTCAGAGTGAAGTTCAAATTGTGCAAAACCTCTTGAAAAAAGGAAGAAAAGAACTCAGAAGCTATAATCTAATTGGGCCTTATATAATATGAAGGCGTTATCCTCCATTTTGATATTGGTTCAGACATCAAGTCTTGAAGCCTCAAGTGTGAAGGCTCCTCCCACCCGATATACGATGGCTATTAAGGCCACGTCATCGGGGTAAGTATTCTCCCAACCTCGCATATAAGGTAACATTTCTCACGTGGAGTGGGGCACTCACAGTGGTTGAATCGAGTTCCCAAACCATTCTAGGGGCTCTTGTCATGCCATATTTTGGCCTTCGCCTCTTGATACATGTCGGGGAGATCTTTGTTGGCCTCTTTGAACATTAGAGAACATAAAAAAATCCTTGGTATACCATGCTATGGTGGGGAAGAAGACACTATTGTAGCTTGTAACAACCTTAAGCTTCTTCAATTTATCATACGAAAATCTTTACTTAACTCGCTAGAATCGCTCATCCAGGAAACTTTTAAAAAGGGGGAAATTTTCGGCCTTTAACAACTAATGATCTCAGAGGGCAATTCCGAGTTTTATAAGGAAAGATGTGTGAGAATTCACACACTAGCGAGACAAAGAAGACAAAACAAATATGAAAATGAGTCTGAAAGAAGACTAACCTGAACATAAAAGACCTTTTCATTTCTAGGATAAGATGAAGAACCTGAATACCTTTTTCCTCTTTATATCGAGTTTCACCGAAGATGAAAAGGTTTTGCCATTCAGTCTAAGTCTATATACCTTTCCACTTCCAAGTAACAGTTATCCTTACCAAACGACAAGCCCTAACTTCCCAACAGACAATAGTCAGTTTGCGAGATAAGTGCAAAAGATGACCGCAGTGATGTCCCATCACACTAAATGATTGGGGCTAAGCAATTGGGGGGGAGGGGGGGAGGACATCTGTTTCGGACTCATTTTACCCCTTATATCGATTCGCTCCAAAAAGGCCCATTAGGAAAGCATGGCCAAGACTCAAACATTTAAAGTCACTTCATCGCCAAACCCCTGACAGAATGGTACTTTCACAATCACTCACACCTATAAAAAAAAGAGATAACTCTCTCTCACTCTTCATTATGAGCTCATCATAGAGTTTCCTTTTATATCCACACCATATTGACTTTAATATCAAAGTTTACATCGGGACTCATCCCAATACAGATCAACATTCTCAAGAGAAGTCAAACATCGAGAAATTGGACCAAACTCAACATCTACTGTTTGGAATAAGAAAATAAAAACATGAGAATACTAAATGATTTTTTTTTTATTAAGACATGAGAATACACTTATTTATTTATTTTTCTTTACTGTAAAATCATGTTTTCAATTAAAATGGTTTTCTTCATGTGAAATTTATTTAATAGTTTTTGTTTTTTGGCGACAAAGATGGCAAACCAAAATCCACTTTGACACCCAATAGAAATTGCATTCCTCACTTGGCCATTCGTACGTGGACTAATCTCAGCATGCACTTTTGGGAGCTATCAATACTTATCCAATTTTTTTTATGGTTTATTACATTAGGACCCCTTCAATTTGTACCAAGAAAACAATTGACCCTATAAACTTATAGAATATTTCGTTAGCTCTGTAAACTTGTTTAAAGTGATATCAATAACTCCTAATCTACTTAGCATAGTAAGACACAATTTTGACGAATTAAAATATATATCAGTTTAAACAAGTTCATTTTGAGATTTTACCCAAATTATAATTGATTGAGAGTTTTATTTGACAAATTGAAAGATGATAAGTTTAATAAATAAAAATAATTGAAAAACTCAAGGGCCTTAGGATATATTTTCCATATCCATATCCATATCAATCTCCAGTAAAAAAAATCTGTCATAAAAACAGTGATATATTTTTTCCGACAAAATTGCAAATATAATATGCAGTTTTAATTAGAAACCACATAAAATAATTTGGGATTAAGTGGCTGAAATGCGTTCATCATAATGATTCTCTAGATCTCTCCTTCAAAAGATTCAATTGGTAAATACAGATCCAATACTGAATTAAAATTACTTTTTAAATTGAGAAATTATATATTGGTTCTTTTTGGTTTCACATTTTTTTTTCCGGATCGGTATTTGGTTGGCAAAATTTTTATTTTTTCAAATTTGGTCGATAACGACTTCAAAATGAAAATTTTCAAAAATTAAATTATATTTTAAGCAACTTTAATTCCTTAACCTTTTAGGTTTGAGATTATTTAGTAGTTTGTTTTTTTATGAGAGGGAAATTTAATATTTAGAGAGAGAAAAAATTCTCAAAATGATGATTTTGAAAAATAAAAAAATGTGGTTCCATAGTAAATATGACATTAAACAACTTTAATTCTTGAAAATTTTCATTTTGAGATTGTTATGAGCCAAATTTGGCAAAGTCAATAAATTAACATTATCATTCATTTTTTCAAATCATAAAATTTTCGCGAATTAAAGTTGTTTAATATCATATTTACTATGGAATCACATTTTTATTTTTCAAAATCATCATTTTTGGAGTTTTCCCTCTTTAAACATTAACTTTTTCTCTCATAAAAAAACATTTAAATGATCTCAAACCTAAAAAGTTGAAGAATTAAAGTTATTTAAATTATCATTTAATTCTTGAAGTTTTTTATTCGAGGTCGTTATCGTAAATTTGGCAAAGTCAACAAAAAAATGAAATTTCTGCAAACCACAAAATTCGGTTTGTAACAAAACAATTACGAATACCGATCTACAAAAACGTGAAACCATATACCATTTATTTGAAATTAACCATTTTATTTATTATTCTATTTGGATTTTGCTTAAAGAAATTGTTTACCGGTCGGGCAGCATCTTATACACACTACTTCAAATCAAAGCTATGAAGAGAATATATTAGATTAGTTTGGTGCATCACATTTCATATCACAAACATGTGACTCACGTTTCATGAGTATAAATTTTTACAACTCAACCCAAAAACTACACATATTGTAGGAAATTCTTAGGATATTCCGGAAATAATAAACCCGATGAATCAATTAATGTCACATCTATACATTTATTTATTTTTATATAAGTTATCTTTCATGTAATTATATATTGTATGCAAAATGATTTTCATTACTCAAATGTACTATTTTTAAGAGTATACTAAAATTTATAATGATGCCTCAATTAACTGAATGATCAACTAAACAATGGAGCCATCAGAAAGAATTAAAGCTTTGAAATAAGAGATAATAAATGAACGTTAATCCGTAAAGACACAGAGATGGAAACTTCTACGGAAGATATGAGAAGAGAGTTCCAAGAAATGGGCCAAGGGGATTATTTCATCGTGCCAAAAAGACCTATTAATTTGTTAAACTAAGAGATACATCGCCAATTTTTTCTCAAATATGTCTCAAAGCTTGTAAACCCTAACTCTTAAAATTTCATTTTGAAGTTATTGGTAATGAAATTCTTAGTGATGAGTTGCATGTTTTTATGAATAAGGAGAAGGAATTCTAATTTACGGAGAAATGGGTTGCATTGATTTTGTACGCGGTGAGATTAGAGAAACCTATGTTGGAAATAATGCCACCTATGTTTGACAAAATACTATTATAACTAATTTCACTAGTATGCTTAAAGAGGATATACATATAGATCTTGAGGGAGGGAAGCGTGAAACTAGATTTGATCTTTGTCATCGTGAAAAGAACAAAATACGTAGATGTGGAAAGTTATGGTGATGTGAGAGATGTTGGAGGATAAAATTTGTTAGGGAAGAGAACGTTAAATAGGTAGAAGGACTTGAAACAATGAATAATCAATGTGAGCTACGAAGAGAAATTTAAGTTGGAATGGACCACTTTAATGGATGTAAAGGGAAGTTTAAACCTACTCCTTTAGAGCATTTACTATGTTTTGTAAAGTACAATGATGAGAAGGAATCTATAGGTTTAGAGAAAAAACAACAAACAAGAGTTAGAAGGACGTGGTGTGACTGATGAGTTTACGCGTAAAGGGAGTAATAGCTTGTGAAAAGTGAGATTGGGTTCGAGATGGAGAAAGCGAGTTTAAGAGTGGAGTTTTAGTTATTTGGTTAAGGTAAACGCAAACGTGGAGGTGGGGCATCAAAAGTATTATTGTAAAGATAAGAAGGAGTGGTTGGTACGTGCTGACTTCATTTGACGTTGGTGATGAATGGAAGGAGAATTGTAAGTTTGACTTATTATTATTATGAGGGTACGAGCTTTAGCTGAAGAAAGAAAAGAAACTTGAGGTCGAGTTTTCTTGAAGAATATGGCATGATACAAAACATTTTTCACCTAATTGAAGAGAAGAGAAACGATAACGAACGTATCTTTGAAAAAAGGGAGAAATTTTGGAAACATGATAATGATTGAAAATATCGAGTCATCAATTATAATTGTATAAATTAAATCTCTGGTGACTAAGAAAGTCTACTTTAAACATAAAACTTTTTTTATATTTTTAATAGATTGAAATCAGTTTGTTTTTATGTTTGATAGAGCAATTGTAAACACTTTATTCTAAATTATAAAAAATACAATTTTAAATACAGATGAAATGAATAGTGCTCGTTATATGTTCACACACATCTAACTAATTTAGCATGAAGTTTAATGTGTACGATGACCCCAGGCATAGGCAAGGTCATCCCAAGTGTCAGGCCAAGCGTAGGCAAGGGCGGTGGCAAGGCTTCGAGGAGGATAGGGCTCGATTAGCCACGAGTGGTGAATAAGACATATCAATGTTCATTGATTGTGTGCTTCAAGTCGGCGTAAGAAACACTATAGGGGGACATGGTTCATCTGACATTGGATCTCCGCTAATCCTTGGGCCAGTTGTCAGAACTGGTTTAAGCGATCCACTCTAGTCCACTAAGGACTAAGAGAGTCGGGCATCCGGTATTTGGGAAGAAAGGCATGGAATTCCTACGAACACTTTGGGCTCTCGAGTTAGCCTATAGTGCGGGTCCTTTGTGAGGCGAGGTTTAACTACAGGGAGTCTCTCCAGAATGAATTACCGGCGGATGAATTGATGGGGTTCTTGATGTTTAAAGGGGGATAGATCCCTTCAATAGGAGTTGGCTGGCCGAGACTCGGGGAAATCTCAGCACCACACGAGGCTTTGACCTGCTCAGACCTGGTCCCGTGACATTTGGTATACGAGTTCAATAGTGATAAATTAAAAAATAAGACCTCAATGCATAAAAATTGAAAGTATGATGAGATTCAATATGTGTTTTCTTTTTCCTATAAAAAAAGTAAATTGATAAGCATCTCATAATTGGCATGATAATGAAGGAAAGAAAAAGAATAAAAAAAGACATTAATTAAATATGTTCCAATGAGATGGGTTTGGTTTTATGTTTGCCATATTATGAATATGAATCCCATTTTTGTAGATATATGGTGTGGATTCCACCATTTATTGGAATCCAATTACGAAAGCACCAACAAATTAATATACTTTTATATATTATTCTCGAATAAAATCCTAATTATGCTTTCATTTTCATTCATTTCACAATTTTATCCTAAAATTGATAATTAATTTTACAAGTCAAGTGAGAAATTTTACAGCACTCCGGGAATAATACATCCGACTAATGAAAATCGTTTTGAATATCACTACATGTGCATGATTGGTGTAAAGAAAAAATAAATATATATGTACCATGAATTAATTAGTCTGTCATGAAGTAATTAGTCAGGAATATTACTCTGAAAGTACCCTAAAATTTTCTGTCAAGTGTATAACAATGTAATTATTTAGTCGCTAGTTACAACTTGTTGTACACGTGTCTAGTGTTGTATAATGAGCGGGAATTTTTAGTTAGGAAATCAGATGGCAGGGGCGGATACCGGGAGGGGCCCGAGGGGGCTCGGGCCTCTCCGGCCGCCAGAACCACCATTACCACGAGTAGTTTCGGCCTTCTATTTCCACAAAATTTGAAACCGTGGTGGTTCCGGCCCTCTGTTTACAAAAAAAAAAATATATTTGGTGCTGAATTAACATACCAAAATTGGTTCAGGTCCTGTTAGGTCATCTCTAACATTTTTTTTTTGCTTCTAAATTCAAAATTCTAATTCGAAATTTCTAAATTTTTTGGAACCACTCAGATTATAACACGTATATATACAAATTTTTTTGAATAAATTCGATTTAGCATAAAAAAAATTTTACACACATATAAAAAAAATTAATGCTAAATTTTTTTATAAGAAAAGATTCTTCATCTCTAAGCTTCTTCATAATTTTTCATAAACCTTATAATTTAATATAATACAAGTCAATTTTTTATTTTATATATCATAATAGCTATAGAAAGAGAGATCCTCGTACTATTAATTAATTACAAAAATGGATCAAATAAATAAATGTTCTTTGAAATTAAGAACTATATATTGATTTTTTTGGAAGAGAGAACTATGTATTGATTGATACTGTAAAATATTTGTGTTGTGTGAAAGCAAAAAAAGCAATGAGCTTTTAGGAATTAGAATAATTTTCCAAATTAAATAAATAAAACATGTGGAAATGATATAATTAATTAATTAATTCAAATAATTAAGGATTAATTAGTAATTACTCAATTTTGATCATTGATTAACCACCACAAAAAAACAATTTTTTGAATCTCTAAAATATAAAAAATATTAATTAATTAATATATATAAAATCTAGTAATAGTAATATTTTGTAAATGATAACCAAATAAGCAAGCATTAGTCTCTAAAATATAAAAATATTCCTGAGTGGGTTTTTAATTAATTTTTTTTTTTTTTACATAAAAATTTCAAGATTTTGATGCTTATAAGAAGGACATTTTTGCTTCTTAGTATCTCATTCACTTAGCATTATTTTCTCCTTCAAATAATATACATTTAGAGAGAAAATATGGAAAACCAAGCATCAAAGCTAAGTGATGTCTTCTACAAGATGAGACCTTATCTACTTATGATTTGCTTGCAATTCGGGTCGGCCGGAAATTACATAATAAGTATGGTAACTCTCAACCACGGCATGAATCGCTATGTCCTGATTGTCTACCGCAATGGGATAGCTGCGCTTGTTCTTGCTCCTTTCGCTTTAATATTCGAAAGGTTTTGGTCTTATCCATACACTATATATATTATATATTTATTCTTTATTAAATTACACCATGTATAGTTAGTAGATATTTCGGTTACGAGTAGCTTTAGCGACAAATGTTTACTTGTTACGAAAAGAGCACTTCTAGCGACAAGTGTTTGCAAACCCTTATAATGCTATTATTCCATAGGCACCCCTCCCCTTGGTGGAGGGAAGGGGTGCACGACTGGTCCATTGCATCTTCACTCATCAGAATCCTCTTTAAAAGGGTTGGTTCCAATCGACGAAAGAGCGGTTGTAGGAGTTCCAGTTACACTCACAAACCTTCTTCCCTAGCTTTGCCGCTACTTGATGATTATGTATAGAATCTAATCACCAGCCAATTTACGATAGGTTTTACCTCCGCAATTAATAGTTTTCAGCGACAATATTTGTTAAACCTCGTAATGCTATTGTAGCCGTAGATAAGGAATTGTCGAGTTTTGTTGTTAGGCGACACAACAATAATTTGTCGGGGATTTTATTTTTTGTGGATTAATTTATAGAAATAGAAATTTGATTATTTTTTTCTTCTATTGCAGGAAAACAAGGCCAAAGATAACATTGCCAATTTTCTTTCAAATAATGGCACTTGGTTTTCTAGAGTAAGAATTATCCATTTATATAATAGTCATTAATTTTAAATTAATATTATGAAATATTTAATTTATTTTTTTTAATATTCTATTAATTATATTATAAATATTACTTGAAAAAATAGGCCAGTTTTGGACCAAGGTTTTAGTTACTTGGGGATGCAATACACGACAACCGCGTATACTTCTGCCATCATGAATGCCGTTCCTTCCGTCACCTTTGTAATCGCAGTCATTCTTCGGTAAGACTTCGTACCTTTCCGTCGCTAATTATTATTTTAAGAAACCCAAATTTAAATTTAAATTTTTTATTTTTTTATCGTATTTTGATTTTCGTTAAAAAAAATAGTTATAAATAATTACTTTCTAAGCAAATACTTTATATCTACTTTTTCGAGTAAAACATATTTTCATATCCATTATTTTACTAAAAAAATACATATTTTTAATATCTCAGATATTTATTTTTGATACATAGTTTCAAATCGCGATATATATTTAAAATTTATGCGGTTTTTTTAAAACGAACAGGTTGGAACACATAAGGATTAAAGAGATAAGAAGCATAGCGAAAGTAGTTGGAACAATGGTAACATTTGGAGGAGCACTTCTAATGGCACTATACAAAGGCCCTCTCCTTAATTTGTTTAAATCAGCCGCTTCTCAACACGAAAATGCTGCCGATTCTGCCGCTAAACATTATGTTTCCGGCACTCTCCTAATCCTCCTGGGTTGTGTCGCCTGGTCCGCCTTTTATGTACTACAGGTAAATAAATACTTCTCCAATTTGACTTAAAAAAGCGGGTCTGGGGGGCTCATTTGCAACACCCCCAAACCCTAAAGCCCGTCTGGAACCACCCGTTTCAGGGTTAAATTCCAGTGGTTGGGGGTGCAACGGACTCCAGTGCACCCCTTGTTCCGCCACTAATATAAATACAATAAAAATGATATTGTCTATGTGAATAATGCAGTCAATAACGTTGAAGAAGTATCCGGCGGAGCTCTCCCTCTCCACGTTGATATGTTTGTCCGGCACAATTCAGAGTTCCGCGGTGGCGCTGGCGGTTGTCCACCACCCAAGTGCTTGGGCTGTTGGCTGGGATTCTAGGCTTCTTGCTCCTGTTTACACTGTAAGATTAATTAATTAATTAATTAAGTATTAATTATTGTTAATTAAATTAATAAATAATGATTAGTTGGCTAATTTTTTTTTTTTTTTTATATTTCAGGGTGTTGTTACTTCTGGAATAACTTATTATGTGCAAAGCATAGTGATGAAATCAAGAGGTCCAGTTTTTGTGACAGCTTTTAATCCTCTGTGTATGATCATTGTTGCTATTCTTGGCTCCATTATTTTGGCTGAGAAGATTTATCTTGGAAGGTAATTAATTTTAATTATAATTAACCATTTTAATTATTTGAATTATTTTAATTAGTGAAATCGATTCATCGGTTGGAAACAGTCAGTGACGAATACAAGACTGTTATTCTAGCGGAGCAATTTTACACATGAATATATAAAAAAATTCATGCTATCTTGCATCCCACACCCCAATCTTTCGATAATAGGGAGGCTAAACCACCCTTGATAGGAGTGATTCCAGTAAAAGGGGCTAAGACCCTTCCATAGCGGAGCAGTTTTACAGATGAATATATATATATAAAAAATTGACACTATCTTACACCCTGGACCCCAATCTTCCCATAATAGGGAGGCCGAAACCACCCCTGATAGGAGTGATTACAGTGAACAGAGGGACTAAGGCTCTGTTCTTTATCGCTGAAAAAAACTGAACTGAACTGAACTGAATTGAACTGAACTGAACTGAACTGAACTGAATACTGCTGAATACTGAACTGAATTTAACTGAATACTACTGAATACTGAACTTAACTGAATGCTACTGAACTTAACTGAATGCTACCGAACTTAACCGAACTTAACAATAATGGACATTAATGAACTTATAATAATAATAATGGTTCTAATAAATTTAATAATATCAATAATAAATAAATATTGGACATTAATGAACTTATAATAATAATAATGGTTCTAATAAATTTAATAATATCAATAATAAATAAATATATTATTAAAGATAAAACTAAATTGAATATCAAATAAAAGCCCGGGATGATAAAATCTTAGCTCGATAAACGCCTATGAAATTAAATAAAAATAAGTCTAATTTAAATTAAAAATACAAATTACATACAAACACAAATTTATATATAATTTAAAGCCTATGAAATTAAATACAAATCTTCATATGAATACAAACTCTTAACTTCTTATTTTAATTAAGGGTTAAAGTGCAAAAATAACGTTTTGGGTCAGAAGTAATTTTACCTCTAACGTCTAAAATTGTGGAATTTTATCCCTAACATTGATAAATTGGATAAATTTGAGAAATAATTCATAATATGGATGCAATTCCTAATTTTTAAATATGGATGCATACTTTAGTTTTATTTTTTTTATTAAACCATATATACTTTAATAAACTATCATTTCTTGACTTTTATCTAATTTATAGATAATGATAAACTATAAATAATAATAATAAAAATAATGATAAATTATAGATAAATAATAATAATAATAATAAATTATATATAAATAATTATAATATAATAAATAATGATAAATTACTGAATACTGAAACTGAATGCTGAAACTGAATGCTGAACTGAACTGAACTGAATTGAACTGAACTGAACTGAATTGAATTGAACTGAACTGAACTGATTGTTACTGAAATTAAGTGATAAAGAACAGGGCCTAAGGCACCTCCATAGCGGAGCAATTTTACACATGAATATATATATAAAAAAATCACACTATCTTACACCCCGAACCCCAATCTTTCGATTATAGGAGGTTGCAACCATCCCTGATAGGAGTGATTCCAGTGAATGGAGGGGCTAAGGCACCTCCATAGCGGAGCAATTTTACACATAAATATATATATATAAAATCACAATAGGTTACACCTTGGACCCCAATCTTCCGATAATAGGGAGTCTGAAACCATCCCTGATAGGAGTGATTCCAGCGAACGGAGGGGCTAACGCGCCTCCATACAGTGGTAGAGCCTAGAAAGAGGATCTCGGGTGGAATTGTATCAGAAACCATTCCTGATAGGAGTGATTCCAGTGAACGGAGGGGTTAAGACACACCCCTGAGACAGTGGTAGAGCCTAGAAAGAGGGTCTGGGTGGAATTGCAGAACCCTCCAAACCCTTTTTCCAGGTGGAGGGTTGTGTGGAACCACCTTTCCCAAGTTGGATTCAGGTGTTTGGGAGTGCAATGGATTCCCCCTGCACCTCTCTCCTCCGCCACTGATTGGAAACTTGTCAAACACTTTTTAAGCGACTCATCTTTGGATTAATTATACTTATGATCCTCCAACTATAAAAAAAAATAGAGCAGACGAGCAACTTTGGTTTCATTTATGATCCTTTTGTCCGGATATCAGCAAACACATTTGTCAGAGATGCCACATGGATAACAGAACATCAAAAAACTTCTATGTTATATATAATCCACATGGCGAGATTTTGATGACATGTTATCGACGTGACATCTTCAGCAAACATACTTGTTGGTTTTCAAACCCAATGACCATCCGCGATATTTTTGCTCTATTTCTTAGACGAACATGGATATAACTCCTCATTTCTCAATTAAAGTTTGTTGGGACTTGAACTCGATATCTCTAACTTAACCGAATTGATTTTGCAGTGTGATTGGAGGGTGTATAATAGCAGTTGGGCTATATGCTGTTGTGTGGGGAAAAGGAAAAGATTATTCAGGGGAAGATTCAGGCATTAATGAAAAGGAAGCAGCTCAGGAATTACCAATTACAACAACTAATGCTAATAAATTAATTAACTCTGGAATTAGCAGTGATGGAAAGTAATTAATTAACTGTTAATTAATTGACTCATTATGGAATGTATGTCTACCCTTTTTTGCAATCTATATTTTGAGTTCTATTTCCTATATAAATACTGCCTTTTTAATTTTAATTTCACATAGTGCGCCCTCGATTTTTATGACTGTAATTGAGCCGAGTCGAGTTTTGATCTACTCATGCTTGCTCGTCATAACATTGACGAGCTTGAGTTTGAGCTTGAGCTCAACATCTTATTCGTGAGCTGCTTTTAAGTTTGCTCACGAGCATGTTCATGAATATCATAATCAAGCTTGTTCATGAACCGATCATCGAGCCGGCTAGCGAGTTTTCGACCCGACTTTCGTTGTGCTCAAACTCGGTTCGTCTATAAATCAAGTCGGCCATGATCGAGTTTTTATCGAGCTAAACACTGATTCGCTTATAAGCGGCTCGGATCATTTACAACCCTACCTGGATCAATAATAATTGCACACATTGAGCCTAGACATGTTCATGGGTCGGGCTCTGACCGGGTCCAGTGGGCTTTTGTCTAAAAATGTTGAACCCAAGTCCAGCCAGTTCGATGTTAATTTAGGCGGGCTTGGGCCCAAAAATCAAATCTCAAGTACAGTCCATATAAGTCCACCTAAATATATGTCTAATTTTTAATAATAATAAATTAAATTTATACTTAAAAATAAATACTAATATATAAATATATAAATTTATTAGTTCATATTAATAGACGGTCCGGACCTAACTATTTTTATAAATCTCAAGCCCGTCCAAAAAAGAGACGGGCTGGGTCTACACGGCCAGACGGATAGCCAGACCCGTGAACATATCTAATTGAGCCTTTGGTAATTAGAAAAATTAATTTTGAATATAAAACTCGATTATAAAATATTATTCATTTAAACTTCCAATTTTATATTTTTAACAATCTGAAAGTGGTTTTTTTTATGCTTGATTTCGCTTTAAAGAAATTATAAAAAATTTATTTCGAATTGTAAAAAATATAATTCCAGACGCAGATAAAATAAATGGAGTATGATTCACTGAATTATATGTTAACGGCTAACTGATTTAGTGAGCAAAAATTTAATATGTACTATTACAATTAATTGAGGTTTCAATGTGTAAAATTGAAAGATTAGGGTTCGACCAACAATGATTTTAACATAATTGAGGCTTAAATATGTTATTTTCATTCAATAATTTGGTAATGACTAATGATTTTAACATAATTGTGCATTAGTGGCCTTAAAAAGTGCAGGGCTCAAATAAAATTATTTTGCTATTATATTTGCCAAATTAAAGGTTTAGTTCACAGGGCACTCATATTATTTAAAAGCAAACTGTTATTATTATTATTATTATTATTATTATTATTATTATTATTTAAAAAATGTGCATTTTTTGGTTAACAAAATGTCAATAAAAGGTGGCAGTTCTTGCTAGTTCTGGACACAATTAGTTAATAATGGGTAAGAATTAAAGTTAATTATTTTCAGTTTGATTCAATTTAGGAGAAAAGAAATTGTGATTATCAATTTATTAATAAATATATTCACGGGTTTAGGTATCTATCGGTATGTTGACACTCGTGTCCAATGGGTTGGGCTTGAATTGATAGGGTCAAATACATGAATATCATAATGAAATACAAAATTACAACTAAGTCATATCATTAAACTTAATTCTTAATATGTCATTATTTTCTATATTTTATGATTTTATATCCTAATTTAAAAATTCTAGACTCCAATTCATAAATCATAAACCCTGTAAAATATATTCTAGACTTCTAATTTATAAATTATAATCCTTAAAATATATTAAAAGTGTTGATT
Source organism: Euphorbia lathyris (assembly GCF_963576675.1). NCBI lineage: Eukaryota > Viridiplantae > Streptophyta > Magnoliopsida > Malpighiales > Euphorbiaceae > Euphorbia > Euphorbia lathyris. The sequence continues at coordinate 76,425,805 of NC_088916.1, forward strand.
TTACTAGTTTGATATAATCCAAAATTATGACTTGACATAGTTGTAAATAGTTATTAAAACATGAATTTCTGTGTAATTTTCCCAAATTGGTATCAGGTTCAGCCCCATCCAAACCTGCCAAAAGTCACTTATTTTTATGACTAATGTGAGATGTATAAAAATAGGGCAAACCGGTCAGATCCGGTAGACCTTATTAATATTAATTATATTTATATTTATATTTTTTATATATTAAATATTTATTTTAAAAAATATATATTCTTTTTTAAGTGCACTTATTTAGATTGAATTTGAGATTTGATTTTTATACCCAAACCTAGCCCGTCTATATAAACAATGGGCTGGACTTACTAGGGTTAGGCTAAATATTTTTAAGCAAAAGCCTGTTGAGTTTGACCCGAGCCTAGTCCATCTAATCCATGAATATATCTATTTATAAGTAGATAAATGTTGTTCTTTTTGTAAAAAAAAAAGTGTTTTAAGTAGTTAGAATTTTATTTTTTTTAATGGTGTTAGTCTTCAATACCGTAACACATTGACTTGCTGACTTTTCAAACATGACATAATGAAATATTCACTTTTGATGGTGAAGAATGCTGATGATTTGACAAATGATGTTAGTTAAAAAAATTCGCTAATTTTGTATAGTACATGATGTCTTGTGAAAAAAAAAAACAAGTTCTTTATTTAGAGAGAAGGATCTAACAACAATTTTAAATATTCATGTCATTTTCGAATTAGCATGTCAACTCTAACTCAATCCAAAAATTTATATGTCGTGTCAACCAAAAAATGACATATTACCTAAGTTAAATCCAAACTCCAAAATTGTGTATCGATTTCGTGTCGTGTATACTTTTGGGACCTTTAAATAGAATCAAATTCAAATCCCTTTGCCACCAAAACACCCCACACAGACTTTCAATTTTGCCAAAGACTTTCATGGAACGGTTCCCATTAAGGGGAACCCTCATGTACTTAGGTCAGAGACACATGTATCGTGGATGACTTCTACCGAAGCCAGACTCCTAATAGAAGAAGGAAACCTAATACAAGGGAGACTCCTAGAAGAAGAAGGGTTTGGTACATCCTTATAAATAGACAGGTGTGGTCACACCAAAGGTTACGTTAACACTACTATCACCCGACCAGTCCTTACTCCTCAAACTCTTCCAACACCTACTAACTTAGCCATCAGAGCGGGTTCAACAGACTCCAGCCTCTTTCTAACCACTTGTTCTGTTTTACAGGTGAAACATCGGAAGACTCGAAAGGAGCTTTAGGCACTCAATAGCAAGTTCATATACTCGATTATTAATATGATGTGACATTAAATTATTGACTTAGCATATAAATTCGTGTTACACTCGGTATATAATAAAATTTCTCCTTTTAATTAGTCTAGTATTAAAATTTGATGTACTAAATAATTATTTAGATATACAACTAATCAATTAAGTTAATAAACAGTAAACACTCATTTGGTTGTACTTCTTAATTTGAGTAGGCAGTAATGCTCATATGAACTCTGATGACCTGTTAGATCTAGGTTGATTAAATTTAAGCCTTAAAATGTTTTGAATCTCCACCCTAAATTAATCAACCTAAATCTAACGATAAATAACCAAATTCATTTGATCATTGACGTCCATGTGAGTACTAGTGATTGAGTACATATAGAATAAGTTTGGCAAGACAAATCAGTTGTTGGTTGGGCAACCAAAAAAAATTCCAAAGCCAAATAATATTTATTCCTATTACACCTATTCGGGAATAAGAATCCTACTATAATAAGGATATCATTTATAGTATCTTGAAATCTTATTTATCACATCTATTGGGTAAATTACATTCATAGCCACTTAGTTTTTCTTTTACTAGCATTATAATTAAATTTAACATAAAAAAATCACTTAATTTTATTTTTACTAACATTATGGTTCATGAATGTTTCACTACTATAATAATAGATAACTTTAATTCTTATTTTTTTTATTTTAATGTCATTTAGGTATTGTATCGTTAGAAAAGAGAACGTGATTATTTAGAGAGAAAAAACTCTGAAAATTGTGATTTGAAGAATAAAAAATATGATTCTAAAAAACTGTAATTTTTGGATTTTCCCATTTTAAGGTCATCAATAGTTATTTCGATGTTGTTTACTTTCATAAGAGATCATAATGTTATAGTAAAAATAAAGTTGATTGACTTTGACATAAATGTAATTTAACCGAGTATCTTAAGTGTGAGTCAATCATCCCCCTTGAAAGTAATTACATTCAAGTTTAAGATAGGAGTAGTGTAACGACTGGTCCTGAGGGTGGCGCCAAGTTAGAAGGTCTAAGTAAAGAGTGTCCTTAAAGGATGGTGATTGAGGTAGGAATAAATTGAACCCCAAATCTGAAATGAGAGGGAGTGACTAGACTGTATTGGTACAATGTGTTTCCAAACACGTTTTAAAGCTTTGAACCCAAAAAATGAGACTTAGACCAAGGCGGACAATAACTACACGATTTTTGGACAGATTGTTATAATGGGTATGAGAGCACAAATTAAATTTACAATGTGTTGGACAAAACAATATTGATGTTAGTGGGCCTATAATGACCTAGTCCTGATGGAGTGGCACCAGGGTGGAAGCATTGAGCAATGAATATCAGTAAAGGATGACGATCGGGCAAGAATGAGTTAAATCTCACATCGAAAAATGATGAATAAGTGAGTGAACTATTTTAGTAAGCTGTATTTCCAATATATGTACATGCATTTTAAAGTTGTGAGGTCCAAGTAATGTTACTTGGACCAAAACAGAAAAATATTTATATAGTATTAGGTCAGGCTGCTACAAATGCAGAGTCTTCTAGGCCAATTTTGGATCCTTTGAGATGTCCAATTCTGCAAACTTCACGCTCTAAATGTCTAGCCTTATACATGAAAGATGGTGTATTAAGTATTCTAGTCGAAGTTTAAGAACAATCTCTACTACTCGCTCTAGATCGTATTTGACTTAAATATCAGTGTGCAGATGGTAGCTAGTAGTTACTGAACACCTTTCTCTTATGAAAGAACTAATCTAATCAAAAAATTTAAGCTGATAGTTAATGTCAATAAATAATTTTTATTATTATATCGGACACACTCCTCACATGAATGCTTTCTAGGCTTGAAAAAATAGAACGTGAACAAAATAAAACCATCCAATCATGTGTTAACATTTAATCAATAAATGGAATCGACAGGATTCGAACCTTCAACTACTTGGCAAAAAATTGGCAAGAGAATGCTTGCTCCAATACACGCTTATGGTGTGACCCTTCCTTAGACTCTCGTTTAACGGGGACATGTAGCACACCGAACCACTTTTTTATTTGGGAAGTTTCATCATGAGCTTCCATAGGGGAAAGCATAAACATATGCATAAATGTCAACCCTGATTTGATTTAACATTTCAAGGGGACCTCACCTTAACCTCATCTTGTGTCCTAAGAATATATACATGTATTTTGTATATAGACTATAGTAGCCAATTTCATCTAATCAAAATCAATTACTTAAATTTGATTTAAATCAGATTTTTTTTTTCAAATTTTGTTAGATATTAGAACTTATAGTTCATGTCATGGAAAAGGAAGAGGGAATAGGCATCTTTAAATTATATTGTATGTATGAGGATAAAAAGAAAATTCAAAATCATATATCTTTTCAATTGGAAAATCAATTGATAATACAAACTCTTATGATAAAATTAGCTACTAGTGGATATGGAGTGTAGAAAAAGAAAATAAAAAGAGAACATAAGTAAGAATAATAAATTTTGTCACTTCTTCTAGGATTGGGGTGTCAATCTAATTGGAATGCTCGTTATCGGATAAATGCTTCGTTCATGTTTCTATTAAAAAAATAATTTCTCTTTTATAGGAAAATGTTAGGGATATCGGACCTTTGAGAACCTCATACATTTTGCAACACGTAATGCAAAATACATCTTTTAAGACATACCTTGTAAATTGTACGGATTCCTTAAAAGATTATGATATCCTAAAAGTCCCTCTCCTTTCGAAAAGTAGCCTCTTGTATTCAATGTTATAGATTATAAGTAAAGACTTTATTTTACTTTTGTATCGCTGAGCGGCTACTGGTAGTATTTGAGCCCAATTGGTATATATATATGTGTGTGTGTGTGGGGTGGGGGGGGCATGCTAAAGTAATTCGCTCGTAATAGAATGGACCGGATATAGTTGAAATGGGTTAATGAGTTATTAAGTTAATCCTAAAAAGGCCTAACTATACAAACATAATATATTATAACCCTAATATACACAATATAAGTGAGATCTAACCCCTAATAGAATATTATAGTGAGAAAAGAAAAAGTTGCTCCTATCATATCCTTTCCCTGCTTCGATCGCTGCATCCCTCTCACTCGGTCTCAAATGTTTTATCTTAGTTCGTGAATCATCGTATCTTCTCCCAATTAAGCTTAGTGTAGTTGATTTGTGACTGATAATACGCGATCTTGGTTTTTGTTCGTCCACTGCAATCATTACAACAGGTTTTTGCGCTTGAACAGGTAACACAAGAACTCGATTCTATTCGGTATTATATTTGTTATAATCTCGTCATTGGTATCACAACCATAGATTGCGAATTCTATCTATTTTGATCTGTGTTTGAGACTAAAGTGTGTTTTTTATGCATGAAAAGTTGTAAATATGTCAATTTTATTTTTATGTGCATAAAATGTGTTTTAGGATTTGTTTTGGGACTGTTTTAGAAAACGACATTGAAATCGCGTGAATACAATGTATTTTGCATTTCGGACTATATATATATATATATATATATATATATATATATATATATATATATATATATATATATTCTACGATTTTAGCCTTTCCAGAGGGTATATGTTGTGAGCTGTTAAATACCGCCATAAAATTCCTTTTCACCGCCACTTTTGGACTTTTTTGCCCTTCTCATAATTTTGATCAAAAACTGAAAATTCTCTCTCCAAAATCATAAACCCGAACAACAATAATTGAAATTATGAAAATAATTGATGTTTGATAATCCGAACCCCGAAAATGGATGATTACGAGTCGGAAACATTAAGATTTACATCTTTTTATCAAAGAATTCATGAAAATAATACATTTTTCATGACGATTTTACATTTTTCGTCACAAAAAATAAGAGAATTTTTAATTTTTCGTCATAAAAAATTGAATAATTTAGTATTTTTCGTCACTAAAATTTTTACGATTTTGCATATTTCAAAATTTAGCCTAAACGGATGCGGCATCCGTTCGCCGCATCCGTTCCCACCATGGCTGGAATGGTATGCCGCATCCGTTTAGGCTAAATTTTGAATTTTCTCTCAACAAAAATTTCCCCCAATTGTAACAAAAAATTTATGCCAAGGCAAAATGGTCCAATGGGTGCGGTGATAAGAAATTTGGATGCGGTATATAACAGTACCCTATATGTTTCACAAACCTGAACTTTTATTCACTGTTATGGATAAATTGACCATACTAAAATGACTGGAGACCACACTAACCCTAGACTGGAAAAGAAATTCAAACCCAGAAAATGTCAAGAAGGCGACGTGTGACCCACATGTGCCATTGATGGGCGCAATATGATTGACTGACGTGTCCCACCACATGTCTCACGTCGGTTGGAGACATTATACTCGAATGAGTGTATAACACTAGAACTCTTGAATGTATGTCGGCCACACAAACTATTTGTGAGTATGAATGAAAACAGGAGACAGGAGAAGGAGGAATATATTATGTTACGTGCGAGTGAGAGATGCAGGAATATTTGACATGAGTCAATAATTAGCCCGTAATAGAAATGGGCTAGATGCAGTTAGGATGGGCTAACAGGTTATTAAGTTAACCCTAACTAACCTAGCAATATAAGCATAGTTATATCCTAACCCTAATACATGCAAGCAACACAAGTAAGATCTAACCCTAACAAAACATTATAGTGAGAGAAACAAAAGTTGCTCATCCTCACGTGGATGTCACCCCCTCTCTTCTTCTTAACTGTTCGTTCTTAGTCCATGGATGACCGTATATTCCTCCGATTAACCTCGACATAATCGATTTATGGTCGGTAATACACGATCGTAGTTTTCATTATTCCGCTACAATCTTCACAATAAGTTTTTGCGCTTCAAGATGTAACCCGAGAACCTAGTTAATTGATATTATATTCATTATAATCCAATCAATCTATAAAGTAATAATTAATTTACCATGAGTAGTGGATTAATTGTAATTAACTTGTCAATTGAATGAAATTAGTGAAGATATGATGAAGAGATTAAAATGGATCCATAGCCACATATATTAATTATATCTTTAATTAAAATGCTTAACATTTGAGATTGTGGTATTCCACCAACCTATTTTCCTCATTGGAATCCAAATACGAAAGCACAAACTTTATTATCTTTAAATGTGTTTTTTTGTTTTTGTTTTTATTCCTTTCTGCCTAAATATATTATTTCAATTAGTTTTCTTCATTTTTTTTCCAAAATTATTATCCATTTCCTTTTAAAATAAGGATATAAACTAATTACATAATGGCAGTATAGTTGTTATTTGTTAAAGATTTAAGAAAAAGTTTATTATACCATAAAAAAAGAATAAATGTACTTATAATTAATATATTTAAGTGATTGTTCGAATTACTTAAATACGTATAAGAATATTATACTTTTTATTTTAATTTCAATTAAAGAAATTACAATTATCCTAAACTTTTATTCTAATTTTATTTCAAAACAATTTTATTCTAATTAACATATTATGTATTTATAATAGCAAATCCAACTATAATTAGTTAATTTAAATTTTTTAATGTGGATGGATAAATTATAAGATTAATTAATTGAATTATCTATAATAATAGTAATAAAATTATGCTATTTAGAAAGAAGAATATATATGAAAAGACTAAATAATAAGATGGAGAATATATGACATTGGGAATAAGAATATATATTTAGAAACTAACATTAGAATTAATTAATTTGGAAAGTAATGGGAGATTGAATTACATACATCTGTGGTTTTCCACATCTTTGATTAATTAAGTAAAAAAGTTATATGTACCTAATTTAGATATTAATGATCAGGATAACCAATTATCAAAAAATAAAATAAAAAAAATAAAAATTGATCAGGATAACCATGTTGTTGAAGGAATGTTAGTTCGAATTCAACTGTCATTTCTTGTTTTAAGAATAAAAACTAAGCTTAATACATCATCTCCAAAAAAACTTGATTGTAACCTGAACTTTCAAAGTGTCTTGATAGTTCACTCAACTTGCATAAAATGTTCAGCTAACCTCCTAAACTTGCACAAAATGTAATCAATTGATCACTCGGTTGCAAAAAAAAAAGTAAGTTAAATGCGGAAGATGTATTATACGTGTCTAAAAAAAAGTAAAACGACCAAGATCGGGGGTATGCAGTTCTAATATTAGAGAAGATAAATTTTATAGATGAGCAAGTAATAACTTCATTTTTAATCTATTTTTGAATTATGTAATAATATTCTAAGAAGCGCGGAATACATCTTCTGTAATTAACTTACTTTTTTTGCAACTAAGTGATCAATTGATTACATTTTACGCAAGTTCAATATGCTAACTAAACATTTTATGCAAGTTGAGGGGGCTATCAAGATACTTTGAAAGTTCAGGGAGCCAATCAAATTTTTTAGACAAGTTCAGAGAGAAAATGATGTATTAAGCCTAAAAACTTAAAAAAAAAAAAAATCTTGTTACTTCTTGCAAAACAATTCCTTTACTAATTAAAAAAACAAGAAGTAATAATTATTCCTGTGAACTTTAAGGATCAAGCCCCCAATCCATATTAAACCCTAATCATTGATTATATTATGGATTTCGCCCTTTAACTTTTTCGTCAAGTTTTGGCCAACATGCATCATTAGGGCGATTTGGCTTATTGATGTGGACAAATAAAAATAAGAGTTTATTGACTAGGATAGATAGAGAGTAAAAAGTAATAAGAAATTACGGAAATTAATTTCCAGTATATTCTTCCAAACTCGGTCTTCTCCTCTCTCATTTTGTGATTTCCAGCCTTAAAATCGCCAAATCGATCTTCTCCTCTCCCAAAATCGACAGAAAAGTTAAATAAGGACCAAATCCATAACAAAATTAATGATCAAAGATTCAATGTCGAAAAATAATTGATCGGGGTTTGATCCTTAAAACAGGTAAAATTCAAGGGCTTAATTATACTTTTTGCCATTAAAATATTAATATTCCATATATGTATAATAATCTTTATTTATATACATATTTAGACCTATTACAACACTTACTAGCAGACTAGAAAATTTCATTTTAACTTTTTCGAAATACTCTTAGTATATATATTATCAGGTAACACCAACTCATTGTGTGCGGAACTATATTTTGTGCGAGGCAAATGCGGAGCGTTATTTGTGCGATTTTTTCTGCGATTTTGGATGCAATTTTCAATGGATTTTCGTATCAAATTCAATGGCAAAGGTCGGAAAAAGATATAAGTTTCAATCTCCTTGCATAAAATAAAGAAATCGCAACATGTTTGGGGTTTGGGGTTTGTTAGGGTTTAGTTTTTCGTATGATTTAATGGCTTATTAGGGCTAGAGTTATGTTTAATAGCATGTTTATTTGGAATGTATTTACGTAATTGAATGTGTTAGAAATCATCTTATTTCAGCAACTCGATAGTTTTGCAGTCATAAAAAACCTTTCGATGACACAAATTGTCACGGTGATACAGTATTCATGGCGATGTTGTATGTTATACATCACATCTTCTTCACTATTGGTCCATCTCATTCGATCGATAACAATATCATCAACCTCACTGACTTTCCAAAGATTTTTGATGAGTTTTCATGATGAGTAGTTGCTTGGGAGGAGACTATTATAGAACCATAAGAAGGGTATAATTGGTTCTTCGATAAAAGAAAAGTTTGAGAATTTCAGTAAAGGGAAGATCGATAGCATTATGCCATATCAACTAATTGGGTTAGCACACACATTCCAGGTATGAGTCATATATATTGTTGAATTTAGATTTGTATCAACATATATTTTAATTGATTTGAACTTTTGTACATGTTTGGATGCTCGAGATATGGACGGCGCCATGCAAATTCTATCTAATTGGAGCAAGTGATATCCTCCCACGCCTGAGGAGATGGATGATGGAAAAAAAAACCCCACATTCAAAGAACTAGTAGAATTGTTCAGTGTAAGTAAAAAAAATGTTGTGTGGATGATGACGAGATAAGCTTCCAATCCATATTATGGCTCTAGATCGTATTTAGCTTTAATTTGAGATCGTCGTGCTTCCATGGTGAATCCCCTTTGGCGGGTGTAACTCTCCCGATCACCGGATACTTACATTCATTTATTCTTATTTCATAAAGGATTTGATGAATTCGAATTGCTTTGAATCCCCCTTCATCTGTGATAATTGTTTTGTCATCTATACTTACAACACAGAGATAGAGGAGGGTTGCTTATTGTTTAACACAACTGCAAAAGAAAGAGGAATTAGATTTCCACGGGGACCGAATCCCCATGGGTATGGGGACAGGGATATTTTTTTTCTCCATTTTATCAACGAAGATAGAGGAGTAGTCTTCCTCTCCACACACCCCATTTGCAACCCTATTCATAAGAATTGATTAACATTAAAAATTAAATGTATACAAATAGCATCAACCATGTTAACTTCTGCTGTATTGCTCATGTTTAAGGTCCGTTTGGTTTACCTGTTGTTTGTTTGTTGTTATTGTTTACTGTTTGCTATTAGAAAAAACTGTTTTTCCAAAAAGCAGATATTTCATGCTTTTGTTAAAAGCTGCTTTTCATGTATAAAAGACAAGCAGTTGGTCTCTAACTAAATACCTAAACCGATTCGCTTTAAGATGACAGAAGGAGAAAAATGAGTAAACAATACTCCTGTAAACTTGTTGTATTGGGCGTTGGATAATGAAGCATATGAAAATACTTATAATGTCACTAAGATATGTTTTAGTATAAGTATAAGATCAAAATCATGATTGAACATAAAGAAAACCGCAAATATACAACAATGAAAATCAAACCAATAAGTATAGATTGAGGGTTTGAGTCAAACATCTTTTAGAAATGGTGTCATCTTTTTGGTAATGGTGTGACCACTTTTCAAATTACTATAATAATAATAATAATAATATAAGACCACTAAACAAATAAAAACAAAACAAATAAAGAGTTCCAAAAGAACTACTATCGTTTTCTCTTTATTATTATCTTTTTTTTTCTAAAATATCCATTATTTTGAGACCAATAACACAAACTAATCCAAATCGAGTAATTCTCTCTTGGGGAAAATAAAGTGCTCTCGCTAAATATTTTAATCACAGTTGTATTTTCATTTAAATAATTCGAACTAGGAGTGAGCATCAGTTCTATTACTAATCGAACTAATTTTTCCTTAAAATTAAAACTGAATAAGCTCAAAAACCGAACATAACCGAATTGAATTTTATCAATTTAGTAAGGTTTGGTAATTGAGAAACAGAATAAGAAGCCGGACATCCGAATTTGGTTGGCACTCCTAGACAAACAAGTAGTAAATATATTAAATAACTAAATAAAATCATAAAAATATAAAATAAATAATAAAAAAGACACATTTAAAAAATATTCTTAGTTCGGTCTTCTGTTATACCGATTTTTTAAAATAACCGAATCAATAACCGATAACCAAATATCTCATTTTCAAAACCGAATCGCACTGAACTAAATAAATAATTGATTCAAACTATAATTCCAGTTCGGTTTTGGTTCGGCTATTTATTATTAAGGGGTGTTTTGTTGCTCTTTTTCATGCTCATGTTTGCATTTTCACTTCAAAAGTGAGTTTTAGGTGTTTGATTAATGGACCCGTTTGTTTTACCTACTGTTTGCTATTAGAAAAAACTGTTTTTCCAAAAAGCAGAAATTCATGTTTTTGTAAAAAATTACTTTTCAGGTGTAAAAGGTAAACATGAGGCTCCTGACCAAACACCTAAAACTCTTTATTTTGAAGTAATAAGGTAAAAATGATCGTGAAAATTAGCAACCAAACACCCTCTTAGTCTACTTTACTCGCATCTAATGTAAACCATGATTAAGCTGATCTAATACCCTGACACTCGAACCACGTGTTTGGTGGTTTTCTATTATATTATTGATTCTTCTTTCTTTAAAGGATTCTATTATACAAAAAAGTGAGATTCTATCTACAATATTTAATTGATAAATAAAGGAATCTTGGAAGAAAAATGAGAACTAATTATAGAGTATAATATAAGTGTATATACATATATGGAATAAATACATACTATCTTTTTGGTGCTTTTTTGGTCTATATAAGGGTGATTAATTTCTCATTCTAGTATTGACAAGCTAGCATTGAGAGATCAATCAATTGAGAAAAGTGGGATTGTAGAGAGAGAAAGAGAAAGATGGGGGACCAAAATTCAATATGTAGAAAAGTAAGTGAGAAAATAATAAAAGCAAAACCATTCTTGGCAATGGTGTCTCTTCAATTTGGATATGCAGGAATGTATATTATAACAATGGTTACTTTGAAGCATGGAATGAGTCATTACATTCTTGGTGTTTATCGCCATGTTGTTGCTACTCTTGTTATTGCTCCTTTTGCCTTTGTTCTTGAAAGGTGAGTCGGTTGTTACCAACGTTATTTATCAGCTTAAACTTTTAGATTAAGCGTTGATATAGTTCTTCTTTAATTTCATAGTTCCGTTTTGGTTATTGTACTACAGGTAATAGGATAGTGTTTCGATTAAGATTGAGAAATAGTTGTTGATGGCTATTTCTAGTGGGGTCTAGAGGGAGAAAGACAAGTGGAGCAATTCTCTCTCTCTCCTTCTTTGGATGTTACGAGCGTCATTTATCAGCTTAAACTTTTAGATTAAACGTTTATATGGTTCTTCTTTTCGTAGCTTCGTTTTGCTTTATAGAAGTGTTGTGGTTAAGATTGAGAAATAGTTGTTGATAGCTATTTCGAGTGGCGGCTTTAGAGGGGCAGGGGAGGTAGTCGGCCCCTCTTGCTGCGATGTTCCCGTGATCCCGCCACTATTAAACTAGAACTTCGCACTATCTTGTCGGGTGTTTCGTTAACTCTCGAACTTGTTTAAAGTAATATATTGATCATCTGAATTTGTTTAAAATGTCATGTTGATCAACTAAACTTGCTTATAGTAATCTATTGTCCTTCTTAACTTAGTTAAAATGATATATTTTTTTAAGACACTTTGTAAAATCTCTTAGAAATTTCTGGATCCACCATTGGCTATTTTAGAAGGAAAATTAACTAACTTCCACCAACTAGTAATTATAGTAAACGATAAATAACTAACAGTAGTCAAACAGTTGATATGGATATCTAAAATATACCGACTATAAGAGTTTGTTTAGTTTAGCTGTGTTAACTATTTATTGTTACTAGTGGATTTGAATTAGCTGACTTTTCTTCCAAAATAATTATAAAGAGTGTTTCTCAATTCCAATCAAACAATTTACACCTACTGTTTCGAGTAAATTTAATACCAAAAACTTTTGAATCAATTGTTTTTTTGAAAAAAAAAATTATAAAAATTGTTTGGCCGATTTACAAAAAAAAAAAAAAAAATTTCATGGTTTAAAAGTTCGCAAACAAAAGTTTTGTGTTTTGTGAAATTTGCAGTTAAAAAATATGCGAGTCAATATTTCAATCCAATAATATTTATGATTTAGTTAAATTACAAAGTCATACCTTGTATTTTGGGTAATTTGTAAAGTCGATCTTTTTAATTGCTTCAAATTACTTCCTTTTAAAGTAAGTAGTCACGACAACAATTTTTATCGGTGGCTGAGTTTTGTAAACTGCATAAAACACATAATCTCTATTTGCAAACTTTTAAACTACCAAAAACTTTTTTTGCAATTGGGATTTTTATACTTTTCTTTTATTTTTATTTTACTAAATAATTACTTGAAATTTATATAATTTTTTATTTTATTTGTTCCACTAAATATGCATGCATGTCCTAATAAATTAATATTATTACAGGAAAATCAGGCCAAAGATGACTCTTGCTGTGTTCCTAAGGATAGTGGCACTTGGATTTCTAGAGTATGTTCTTTCCTAGATTCTCATATTAATATTTTCCCAAAATAAAAAATTGAATTATATTATTAATTCTTTTGGTTTAATTAACTATAATTTTATAATAATCTTTATACAGAATATTTATTTCTTATTAATTAACAGATTCTACCCCCACAAAAAAAAATGTGAATCTGCTTATATTATATTATATTATATTCTTTATTTTAATAGAATAAATTACCACTATGTATTTAATAAAAGTTATTTAAAAAAAAAAAAAACTGCAGGCCAGTGCTAGATCAGAATTTATACTATGTGGGAATGCAATACACATCAGCAACTTTTGCATCAGCTTCAGTCAATGTCCTTCCTGCCATTACCTTTATTATGGCTATTATTTTCAGGTTTATTTTTTATTCTCATGTCCAATCACTCTCTTATGATTAGGAGAATAAAGGGTAAATGCGACATTTCACAATTTGGTATACAGTCGGTAATTATAACCGGTCAATGCATCACGTCAGCAATTTGACCTCTCTAAAAGTCAAAATTGCTGACATATATTATCCCTTTTCGTAACTCGGTGTGTTTTGTTTTGAGTTAAGAAGTTCGATTGGGCTCGAAAAAATGATTCTAATATTATTATTTTTTGGAGGACTAATTTGAAAATGTGATGACAGGTTGGAAAGGGTGAATATGAAGAGGATATATGATGTGGCAAAAGTAATTGGGACAGGAATAACAGTAGCAGGAGCCATGGTTATGACTTTGTACAAAGGTCCAATAATTGAGTTTGTTAAGTCACATGGTTCGAGCCATAATGGAACCACTGGTGGTGCCACTGCTCAACATTGGGTCACAGGGACTTTGATGCTTCTTGGCAGTTGTTGTGGCTGGGCTGGCTTTTTCATTTTGCAAGTTAGTATCGGCTCTTTGATCGGGAAATTATTATAAGCATCCGGTCCTAACAAAACAAGTATCCCGTAAAAGAAATAACAGGTGTTGTTTTTATCAGAAAAACGACATGTGTTGTTTCCTGAGGGATACTTCAAGTACCCGGTGCTTAATTATAGGTCTAATATATCACTAGTTAATTATACGATGATTAACATTAATTAATTAATTAATTTTTGGAACAGTCATTTACTCTGAAGAAATACCCAGCAGAGCTATCTTTGACAGCATGGATATGCTTGATGGGTATGGTGGAAGGAGCAGCAGTTTCACTTGTTATGGAAAGAGACATGTCCGCCTGGAAAATTGGCTTTGATTCTAGACTTCTTGCAGCTGTATACACTGTGAGTTGCTTTTTTTTTTAAATAAAAAATCATTCACTGTAATGCAACGACGGATCTAGGATTCACTAGTGCTTACGGCTACTTAATTGAAACTTTTTGGGTGCTTTTACTCTAAAAAATTAGAGCTCCGTGTACATAGGTTCAATGAAGTTTTTCTAGCGACTTGTAGGCTCTCAAGTTCCCCTGGCCCCTAGATCCGCCCCTGCCAGCTTGTAGGTTCAAATGCGCTCCCACGTATCATCTTGGCATTTTTAGTTAAATTAGTTAAACTGAATCCCAAACAAAAACCGACATGTTCTCAAAAAAACATTGAATTATATTTTGACATGTATCATTTTTGGGCAGTTTAATTAAAAATTCCACATTGTAGATTGAAAGGAGTTCATTTCGGACCAATTTGATTAGGCATACCAAGTTTAGGGACCAAATTCCTTCTATTTGCACTCAAACTCCTAATGATTCTCCGAACTTTCAAAACAACTAATATCTAATATGACATCTCAACTTGTTCGCAGTGGCGGATCTAGAGGGGTGGCAGGGGCAGTCCCCCTGTCGTCCTACCTCGTGGTTCCGTCACTGTTAAAAGGGCATTCGCTCGCCCCTCTCTTATTAGGTGTTTCGTTAGTTCTCGAACCTGTTTAAAGTGATATATTGATCACCTGAATTTATTTAAAGTAACATATTATTCTCTAAATTTACTTATAGTAATATATTGTCCTCTGAATTTTGTTAAAATGATAATTTACTTATAGTAATATATTTTTCTCTGAATTTTGTTAAAATGACTTTGTAAAAAAAAAAATAGTAAGAATCTCGGCCCCGTCTCATAAATTTTCAGATCCGCCACTGCTTACTTGAAACGACTTTTCTACGCCTCAACTTGTTTAAAACGACTTTTCCAACACCTCAACTTGCTTAAAATCACATTTACTTAAACTTCTAGTGGTGCATACTATGATATTACCGCCATGGAAGGGGTTAGCCATAACCGTTTATGCAAGTTGAGAGGATAAGTTGGTTTTGAAAGTTTAAGACAACATTAGACAGTTGGATGTAAGTCGGGGGGGACGGGATACGTATTAAGTGTATATTAGTGTATGTAATTAACAATAATTAAACATGGTAAACAGGGGGTGGTTTGCTCTGGAATTGCATATTATATACAAGCCATGGTGATTAAGGAAAGAGGCCCAGTTTTTGTGACCTCTTTTAGTCCTCTATGTATGGTCATCACTGCTGCTTTAGGGACCATTATTCTATCTGAACAACTTCACCTTGGCAGGTAAATTTATATTTCAATAATTATTTTATTTCTTGAATTAATTACATTTTTGGTCCTTCAACTATTGAAAATCGCAAAAATTACCATAAACTATAAAGGCAAAAAGCATCATGAGGTCCCTAATCTTTTATTTTTATTTAGATTAAGCCCTCAATGGCCGAAAAAGTCAGTTTCGAACGGTAAAAAATATAATTTCAAACACATAAAATTAATAATGATTTTCTTAACTAAACTAGATGTTAACAACTAACTAATTTGATAAATAAGGACTTACTCTGACAAAAAAAAATAAAAGATCGGAACTTAATGTATCCGAAATAAAAGATTAAGGACTTAAAAAAAGAAAAGATTATGGACCTCGCGATGTTTTTTTTTACCAGTTTTAAATACTTAATGAAAAAGTCATTGATGCTTAACTTTGATTTTACCGTGATTTTTTTTTTATCTAGATACCAACAAACATATTCGCTCGAGATGACATGTCATCAAAATTTTGTCATGTAGAAAAAAATTATTCTTATTTTTTTCATTTTTCATGTGGCGATATTTTGATGACATGTCATCCAAGTGGCATCTCGTGTGAATGTGTTTATTGGTTTCCAAACAAAAAGGATAATGAAATTAAAGTTAAACAATGAGGACTTTCTTGTTAGAATTTAAGGTTTATAACATTTTTCTTTTAAGGACTATGAGTGTAATTAACCTATTATTTGTTACTTTCCTTTTTCTTTTAACTGACGCAGTAACTTAATTTTTTACAGTATAATTGGAGCAGTTTTCATAGTGATTGGGCTTTACAGTGTTGTGTGGGGTAAAAGCAAAGATTTTAACAACTCAGAAGCAACAAATGAAAAAAATGGAAGCCAAGATCAACTGCAAATCACTGAGATTGCTGCTAAATCATCAGTTAGGTTTGCTAATAATAATGTCTAATTAACATTAATTATGGGATCAATTAATTAATGTTGTAGTAGCAAAGGTTTAGAATCAAAAGTTTGGACTATTTATGTATATGGTCCTTGTCACTTTCCTAAATGTAATTTCAGTTTTTGGTCATCAATATTATAATATATAGATGAATTATAAAAATAGATCTCGTAGTTTTTACATATATGAGAATCGTTTTCGTGGTTTAAAAGTTCAAAAACACGCCTAATGAGTTTTTTTTCTATACCCAAAGACTAACATTTTCACCGTGCCATCTAAATTTACCTACATGGTAAAAAAATTCAATAATTTTTTATATCATTGTACCCATCGTAATGTATATATAAAAACTTTTTAAAGCAGAAATAATAATAATAAAGTAAAGGGATTGTTGGAGATAATTATTGTATTCTTCTTCAATTCATTGATAGAAGGTTTCAGCCTGTCCATGACTTGACCACAGCATTCGCTTCATTCCGACTAATCAAGTTGCAGATATGTAATCAAGCCGTTTGCAAGAGCTCAGTTCGTTATGCTTTGTCTCGCCTTTTGGTTCGCTCTGGCTATCGGCTTGAGGAAGAGTGTTGGAGATAATTGTTGTTAATTATCTCTTTGTCTATCATCAGATACTAACAAATAACTATTTAGAGTTATCTGTTAGTACCTGATGATAGACAAAAAGATAATTAACAATAATTATCTCCAACATAGATAACGTATAAAAATATCTCCAATATTGAAATCAAAAGTATTTTTATTTTTAATGTTATAAATGATATAATTATAACTTTAACGTTGTCAAGTTGGATCAATTTTATTTTTAATTACAATTATACTCTACACACTCTACATGCGTATCATATTATTTTATTAAAATTAAGAAACAACTATCGATAGTTATTTTGAAAGAAAAATCAGCAAACCTCTAATAGCAATAACAAATGGTAAACAATAATGGATAAACCAAACGAATAAGATATCAAAATAGCAATCAATATTTTTGGGGAAGTGTCAATTTGGCCTCAACGTATAAAATAATATCATTTTAGCATCAACGTTTATGAAATGGTGAAATTACAAGCATGTGTTAACGGAACTTGACACAATAATATAAACATATAAAACTGTTAACACGGATCTATGATTGCATCATTTTAGAAATTTATTGCTAAAATAGTGATATTTTATGCGTTAGGACCAATTTGTTACTTCCTTAAAAAATTTGAGGCTATTTTGGTACATTATTCATAAACCAAACAAGCCATCTTTGAAAATGAAGGCATGTACATATTTACGTATTTTTAAACTATTAGAACATCTGCACGAACCCATGGGCGGCTCTAGTCTAAGGTCTTCCATTTAAGAGAGTCTCTAATCCGAGGGAATACGGTGGACTACTTGAATGGATTCTATCAATGAAAAATGAGATATATGCCACCTTTTGGCAAATGATTGGTTTAAACAATAAAAAAATACAATTGTCATATTTTCATTGTTAAAGTCCACTAGATTGAGACCATGGTAGAACTTTTCTCCGATTCAATTTTTTCTATAAAATGTAAAACTTATTTCAATGTTAAAAATTATTCATATAAATAATTATTATCTCGTATCTGAATTTAATAATAATCGTAAATAAAACAAAATAAGAACAGCGTGTAATAAAATGAAATTGAAAGTCGACAACAATAGCACACATTGTCTCTCTTTTTTATCATAGTCCCTCAGCTACAATAGCACAAAGGGGTCTCCAACTTTATTCCATAACTTCTTTCTTAACAATAATCGGGATAAATTACAAATTTAGTCATATGGTTACTTGGGAAGAGTGAAATTTCAAACATTACAATATTAAGCCAAACTTTTATGAGACGGTGCAATTTCAAGCATAATTAACAGAATATGAGTTTTTTTTTGTATTAACACAGATGTACAATTTCACATGAAAAGAGGTTGGAGGATAACTAGAACGTGAAATTACACATCGTCTTTCGTTAATGAGATTTGAAATTGCACCGTTTGGTAAATATTAGATTTAAAATTGCAATATTTTACACATAGAGATCAAATTTGTTCTTCTTCAATAACCATAGGCTAAATTTGTACCTTATCTCATAATAACATATAGTTGTTAAATGCTTCGTTCTTTGTCTAATGTCTCTAAAATACTGGAGCCTCCACTGCACGAAACCACATGGGGTTTTTTTGCATTAATTTAAAGAAAAAAACATGTAGGTTCACTAATATTGAGCCTTTTTTTGTGAGCTGCTAAATACCGCTCTCAAATTACTTATCACCGTCCCGATTGGACTTTTTTGCCCTTCTCATAATTTTGATCAAAAACTGAAAATTCTTTCTCCAAAATCATAAAGCCGAACAACAATAATTGAAATTATGAAAATAATTGATGTGTGACAACCCGAACCCCGAAAATAGATGATTACGAGTTGGAAACATTAAAATTTATATTTTTTTATCAAAGAACTCATGAAGATAATACATATTTTCATGATGATTTTGCATTTTTCATCACAAAAAATTGAATGATTTAGTTTTTTCGTCACTAAAAATTGGAGAATTTTGCATTTTCTAAAATTTGGCCTAAACGGATGCGGCATCCGCCCGAACCATGGCGGGAACGGATGGCGCATCCGCCCCCACCATGGTTGAGGCGAATGCGGCATCCGCCCGGCCCATGGTGGGGGCGGATGCGCCATCCGTTCCCGCCATGGTTCGGACGGATGCCGAATCCGTTTAGGCCAAATTTTGAAATTTTATCTCAATTTTTTTTTCCACTTTTGCAAAAAATTTATGCAAATGGCAAACTTGTCCCAAATGGGAGCGGTGATAAGTAATTTATGGGGTAAATAGCAAAACCTTTTTTTTTGTGTGTGTTAAAAATCAATGACTTTTAAGTTAAAATTGCCAATTTAAAGTCCTTGATTTGTAAATGGAAAAAACTTTAGTCCTAAACAAACAAAACTAGAGTAACCCATTTGCAAACTAGCGAAACCACAACGTTTTTTTAATTAACTTTTTTTTTTTTTAATACTTACCCTATATTTATATACCAAATCCTTTCCTTACATAGTTTGTATATCTAGATACACATATATTGTTCCTGCTAGAATCATAATTGAGAGAATTGATGCCAATGTTGAAATGATATGGTAGCAGAAGAGAATGGTAGATTTATGTCTCGTCTTAAGATTGCCAGCAATTGAATATTCACTTTTGGTTATGAGAATTTAACATCAAATCAAATCATCCTCCAAGATGGCTTGAAATGAACAACTAAGTTGAAATTTACAAAGTGGAGCTCTAAGAAGAACCAAGTTCTCTTGTAACATGGGCATTTGGGGAAGCTAAAAGTAAACACATTGATGAGATACTCAGATTCTTCAAAGAAAGTAATAGTGCATTGTCTTTTGAAATAAGTTCGGAGTGGTTAACAACCTCAAATCAGCTCTCTAGTTTGAGTTTCGGTATGCCAGTCAAGGTTGTAAAAGATATTAGGCGCTGGTTGGGCGAACAGGGATTTCAAGGATTAATCAGGGATTAATCGGAATTATATTTTTTTATTTTTTTTATTTATTAAACAACAGCTTGTTATATAATTTAATTAAAATATGTATTATATTATCTAAAAATAATAATATAAAATTATTTGATATAGAAAACATGTAAATTTGTACTATATATCTTTAAAAATATACAAATATCAACAATTCCATAACAATATCATTGAAATAATTCAAAAGTCAATTATAATAAAGCAAGAATAATTCACAATAAAAACGATTTTGTTCATTGTTGTTTAGATTGTGTCCAAACAGTCTAAATGGAGCTCAGTCAGATAAAAATCATCTATGAATCAAAAAAACATCCAGATGGACTAATTATAGAAAATCATGGCGAATTCTCGGTTTTGAGCGTCTAGAAAATCCAAGCGGCCTTGTTTTTTTTAACTGTATACGCAATAGACTTTAATTAGAAGAGTAATCAGTTAAAAGGTAGGGTGGTGTAAGAAGTGTGACATATATAGCCTCCAAACATTAGCAGCATAATTATGATTCTTGTGATATCGGTAGTCAAGATTTATTTTAAGAGTTAAAAAAAATTACGAACTATTTTACCAAAAGAGACAAAAAAAAATGCTATGAGATATTGATTTATTTGAAACGGTTTGATTTTTTTAAAATATATTTATTGTTTATAGAATATTATTTGTACATGCGGAAACGAGTTTTTCAAAATTATGGTTATTTAAATCAAATTTACGATCAACAATGTCACCATAAAAATTAAATGGATTAGTTTTTTTATCTATTAAACGTAATTTGCTTTGCATGAACATGTTGATTATAAAAATCTAATTACTGATTTTGCTTCAAAATATGCAATAAATATTTTTAATTTATTTTCCGTAATTAAATTTTAAAATATTATATTTTTCATTTTATTAATTGGACATTTTACTTAACTTTTATATAGACATACCAAATTTCAGGATCGGTTTTGAAAGTGTCTGAAGAGTCTCAAACCGATCAATTCGCTAGATAACTAGCTTCCACTGTTGGTTCAATATGCTTACAGTAGAGTCAGCTAGTTGTGAAGATTGTAGCACAACTTAAGCCCTTTGGCTATACTAACAAGAATCTGAATCTTATACCATATTTATAGGTAGGAATCAAAAAATTTGAGGCCCCTCAACTTTTTAGATTTTACACATTAAGCCCCTTTATTAGAATTCTCTGAATTTTGAAAATTGATTAACGGCAGTGGCGAATACAGAATTGGTTCGTTAGAAGGGACAAAATTACACGTGCGTGCTTAAAAAGAATTGTTAAATCGAACTTGTTCAAATTTTTCCGTATATACACATGTTATCATCTGAGTGATCCAAAGCCAATTTTTACATACCAATGTAAAATTTCTCAAAATTAAGCTAGATTTGGACTACAAAAGTAAGATTGAGTCGTTTTGAATCCTATCATATACTCCCTCATTTTCATATTACATATCTTTCTAGAGATTTTTTTTTTGTTTTGTTTCATAATACATGTCTTTTTTATAGGCAAAAAGAATTATTAGGCCCTGATCTTTCATTTTTTGG
Source organism: Euphorbia lathyris (assembly GCF_963576675.1). NCBI lineage: Eukaryota > Viridiplantae > Streptophyta > Magnoliopsida > Malpighiales > Euphorbiaceae > Euphorbia > Euphorbia lathyris. Next base: position 76,447,624 of record NC_088916.1, read on the forward strand.
TTTATTAAGCACTTGATCTTTTATTTGGATACATTAAGCCTCTGATCATTTATTTTTGGTCTCATTAAGCCCTTGATGACCAAATCAGTAAGTTATGAACATCTAATTCTGTTAAAAATACGTTATTGACTTCATCTGTATTTGGAATTATTAAAAAAAATATTTTTTACAGTTTGAATTAAGATTTTTACAGTTTTTCTATAGCCACATGACATATCCAAAACTGCTTTCAAACAGTGAAAAAATATAAATTTCGAATGGAGGTACAATGAATAACAGTCTGTTAACCAAATTTTATGTTCAAATTTACTTTTTATGGCCATCAAGGGCTTAACGAGATAAAAAAAATATATGATCAGGGGCTTAATGTATCTAAATAAAATATCAATGGTTTAATGAACCAAAAAATGAAAGATCAGGGGTCTAATGATACTTTTATCTTTTTTATATAATCAATACATATTAAGACCCTGTTTGACAAATAGCTGATAGCTGATTGCATTAGTTTTTAGCTTATTACTTTTTTTATTAGCTTATTTGACTAATTGATTGTGTAAATTTGTTTGGTAAAACTTAGTTGAGTGCTAATAGTTGTTTGGGTAAATGACAAATAAAAACATTATAAAGCATTTATTTGGGGTAAAAATGTAATAATGAGGGGTAAAAATATCCTTTAAAAGAGATTGAACAATAAGCTAATTGAAAAAACTCCTAAAATGAGTTTTTTCAAAATTAGCTTATTGGACGCAATAAGCTCTTTCAAATCTCTCTTCACCAAACACCACTATTAGAAGTTTGACTAGTAAAAAACTCTAAATTGGCTCAAACGTCTAATTTTACCCAAAAAAAAAAACTTTTTACCAAACAGGGCCTAAGTCTTCTTTTTACCGTAAGACGTGGGTGGATAGAAAGTAATTAGAAATTAACTTATTATATAATAAATAAAGAGTGGAATCAATAAATAAGGAGTAGCAAAGTCTTTTTTCTAATATTTTTAATTTATGTGCAACTCTCTACAAAGACATGTAATATGAAATGGAGGGACCGAAACTATCCATAATATGAATAGTTCCAATGACCGGGGGCCGGAAACCATCCATGATAGGGGTAGTTCTGACCCCTCCAGGGGCCTTACCTCCGTTCCTGATTAACGGGTATTTATGCACGAATCAACATTAGTTAACCGTGTATTCGATCATAAAAAATTGGGAGATTAAATATGTTAAATTGAAAGTTCAACACGTGCAAAGTTTGAGACTCTGAGGATGCTTTGTTCCTTTTGTGTATTAATGGGTATCAGAATCATTTATTCATGTATGCCTGCTAATATTAGTACACATGTAGACAAGAATAACAGGCAGCACCATAATCAGAATCTTAACTGAGTTTTGGTCCAGCTAAGTACAAGGATACACATGTTTTATTCCTCAACTCTTCTCGGATTAGAAACTGGTTAGGTTTCCGATCTAAGTAATGATGGATTCGTTAATCTTCAACAATCCGGAAAGAATCGGGGTCAACTGGGAAAGAATCGAGTCAACCCGAGATCTGGGATGACTCCGGTTTTTTAATAATTAAAAAAATAATAAAATAAAAATCATTAGTTTTGGATAATTTTGGACCTTGAATCGCATTACTTTCATAATTCACTGATTTTTTTCTTTCAATCTAAATAATAAAATGTTTAACTTTAAAATATTAATAGTTTGATGCATGTTATTAAGTTTATTAAGTTATAATTGAAAAAAAAACAATTTTAGTTTTCAAGTGATATATAGCCTGTTTACAATTTTAAATTAACTATATACATATTATTTATTTATTATGTCATTCAGCCCGATCAACCAGAATTATTTAATTGAACCCCGACTGACTCATGACCCAACTATAAATTTAATTTAATGTTAAATCAGGTTCTAACGACATTAACAACATTGTAACAGCCAAAATTTACAACAATTTGAAGAGAATTTAAGGATTATAAGTAATTATATAGCTTCAAAAGTATCGATAATATTCATTGTCTCATTGATATAAGTGACATTATTTGATAACCTTAAGGCCTCATTGACCTATTATGTAGGTTGGAGAGGTAAAATTCAAATTTTCTCCTAATATTAAAAGTAGGGAGTCTAAAATTATCTTTAACGTTCTTGCGAATGAAGATATACCTCTACGTGAGATATGGTGAAATTTTATCATCAATATTTTCAACATGGAGCAATTTTAGCTTAGACAGTAACAAAGTCAACATTTGACTGCTTTGGATGTAAAAAATAAAGCCAGCCTACATATAGGTTGGTTTAAGATAAATTTGCTTCACCTCAAGCTAAAACGTCATAGAAAAGGAAAAAATGAACATCCCTTCATCTGTTGAAGGTAAGTAGTATCATACAAATGAGGATATATGGGTGCAACAAAGTGAAGCCACCCCTATAAATGGTGGTCCCTTGACGATCGATGGTGCACCGGCACTCTGATGATCTAGAAGGGAGGAAGTTCAACGATGCTCCCACTAAGAAGTAGATATGGTCCAGGAAAGCATGAACGAGATGAGACAAGACAACTTTATCGAGATGAAGGCCTTCAAATCCAGCTTCGAGCGGCTGAAGCAACAATCAATTGTTCTAATAAAAAAAGAAAAAGCTTTGTATCCTCTTCTACTAGACATCACATCTTCTGAAACTACTTGAGGTGAAACGAAGTCTCGCATATATCCAAACATACAGACTCGGGAAAGAGATCTAAAAAACGATACATCCTTATGAAAGCAGCTAGAAGGAATCACCAAAGGAAGTACACTCCATCCTAGTGAAACGTGCACTTCGTCGAGCCTAATCTCCTTGAGATCGATGTTCACACTAAAGAAACTATCACGTCCGTGTCTAAATTCTTAGAATTTATACCTTGATAATAATATATATTATAATTATTAGGTGTGTGATTTTTATTTGGTGTTATAGGAAAAGTTTGGAATTAATTTGATGATTTTATTTGTAAATTAAAAGTTTAGAATAATTTTAAAAGATTATAGAAAGATGGAGGATCAAACTTGATATATATCAAATTTGGATATATATTCAATTTCTTCCAGAAAAGTCGTGATCTTCCTTTTCCTTTTTCTTTTCTTTCCTGTTCCTTTTAAATTCATGTTTTAATGTTTTTAGGTGAGAAAGTACAGGATATAAAGAAGGTTACCGACCGTTTAGGCGAGGTTTGGAAGTTGGTTGCTTATTGTTAGAATTATGGTTAGAACTTTGGTAGTTCAATTGTAATATAATGGCGTTGGATAATTTGGAGACTCTTAAGTATTGATTATGATCTTTTTATTTCACGCCCGATGCCGATTGAGGTCGTCTAGGGTCGGGTGTGACAGAAACTTTGTCGAACCCAAATCTCCTCGAGATCGGTGAGGAAAATCTTTCGATCCAAGATCTCTTAGAGGTTGAATTTCCCCTTGTAAGAAGACGCCTTCCAAAAATCGTGCAAGCTCCCAAGTATCAATGAAGAAGGAAGATATATACAGCCTCGTTAATGAGGAAGTAAATCGGAGTTTGAAAAGTGGTATGATAGATGTTGGAATTGACATTCGGATCCCAAAGGTCACAGACACAAGCTCCCCTCTTTTCACGCATCTTGAAGGAGCCAATGCCTTGTTGTTTCAAGTAGCTGTCACTCAAAGAATACAATAGATTAGAGATCCCACTGTGAATTTGTAGACACTAGAGCTAAGGTTCAAATAATGAAAAATTTATAAATGTCACTGTGGAAGTCCGTGATAGCGTTCGGAAAAGAAAATTCTTCGAAGTCTAAAAATCGGTCTAACCGCAGCCAAGTCAAGGTTATACCGGTATTCCCATGCCTCTGCCTCCACTTCTCGATCAAATAAGAGCTTCATTTTATGAATTTTGTTACTTGGTCAAAAACTAATTCATGTACCCAAACTTACTTCAAATTGAAAACATTAACTCGTTATCCTTTAAAAGAGTATTTGGTATGAGAGATAAATGGGGGTGAGATAGGGATAACAAATCTCAAGTTCATTTATCATATGTTTGTTTTAGAGATGGTGTAGACACCGAGTCAGAGGACCTATGACGAAAACCCACGACAAACGGCTAAAGCGGTTGATTCCATTAATTAGGAAATTTAAAAATCAAGGGGAAACTCGGAGAGCCGGCATGTGATAGCCCCGCTAACAAATTCAGCGTCTCCTGAGTAAGGTCGGACATGTTCATCGTCGTATCGATGTAGGAGAAGGCCCCGAAAGTCGGGCATTGGCCGATGAATGACCAATGTCGCTCCCGACGATAATCGTCGTTCCGTAAATAACGGCGCGCGACACGTCGAATGCCCGCTCGACGGGCAGGGTGTCGAAAGTCGCCCGTTGGACGAGGGGCGTCGCTCGTCGAACGTTGGGCGCAGCCTGAGGCACGTCGGCGTCGCCCGATGTTCGATGGGCGGACGCCCCACGGCGTCGGGCGAACGCCCAACAACGTCGGGCGAACGCCCAACAACGTCGGGCGAACGCCCAACGGCTGTTGGGCACGCGCCCAACAGCAGTTGGGCGTTCGCCCAACCAAAGTTGGGCGTTCGCCCAACTAGTTTAGGCGTCCGCCCAACATGATTTGGGCGTCGCCCAATTCCCGTCGGGCGACGCCCAAATCTTCTTGGGATCCGTGCCTATAAAAGGCACGGATCCCCATGCATACCAGAAGGATTTTTTTGGACTCTCTCACTCTAAAACATTTTTTAGAGAGAGAAAGTAATTTTTTTGGGAAAAATATTTTTTTTCCCTAAAAAATCCGAATTTCCTAAAAGTTAAATATTTTACCAAAACACCGAAAATTCATAATTCGTGGAATCAACCGGCACCAGCTGTCAATACCGATCTTGAGGTATTATCCGAGGACTAGACTCGTTTTTATTTATTTTATTTATTCTATTCATTTATTTATTTTTAGGATATAGTTTTATTTGTTTATTTAGTTATTTATTTATCACGTTTATTTACTTTTCCGTGTTTATTTAATTCCCATCTCGTATTAAACAAATGTTTTTGTTTTGAATAAAAAACCCTCGTTTTGACATCCCAACACGAACCGTGACCCGATTTGAGGGTAGTTCGGGATCAAAACGTTGTAATTATAAATTTTAAAAATATTTCCAAATAACGTTTTGAAATAAAACATCGTTTTAGGAGTCTCCGTTATAGACTATGATCCAATTTGGGTAGTTCGGAAGTCCAAAACGATAGAATAGATCTAATCTAAAGTGTTTGAATAAATCTGGAAAGTATAGGGACTGCTGTTGATATTCTGCCTTTTCTGTCACTAACAGCAGATTAGCGAAGGAGTTTCCGTCGGTAATCTGCTGGAATCCGAAATTATCCTTTTAAACCCATTTTCTCAACTTTTTGGCATTTGATCCTTGTATATATAAGTATATAATTATGTAATATATTTATGAAAATTATTTTTGGGTCCTATAACTATTAATTATGTATTATATAGCTATTTATTTCATGTTGAAATTTAATTATATATATATATATATATATATATATATATATATATATATATATATATATATAGTTTTTGGGTTATTTGGGTTATATTAGCTATTATTAGGTGAAACCATTTTGGGATAAATGATATTCTCTTATTTTGGAGTTTTGCCCATTATTTTTACATAGCTTTAACTAGGATAAAAAAGGTATTATATTTAGTATTTCCTATTTTCATTATTATACATATACTTAATAATGTAATATAGTATCTTTTATTTGTTTTTCTTTAAATCTATAGATATATCATTATTTTTAGTTAAAAATGTATATATATATGTATATATTCTTTTTCTTATTCTTTTGACATTTATGGGTATATATTTTAAATGGGTTTTACTTGGTGAATTTTGGTTTAATGGGTTCATTGTTGTGATTATGTTTAAGTGAGGAGTAAATTGAGTGAAAAAGGGAAAAATAAACCACAGAAAGAGATTTCAATTTAATTATTCAAGCTAATAGTTTCTAGAGTTTCCTAATGTAATTAAAAAGTTTCTTTCTAATTCTTTATCATTTTCAAACGACTCCTCAAATGTCATGTTTTAAAACCTTAATTCGTTCAACGACGGATTAAGCGAACCTTGTAATTAAAATTATTTTTTTATTGTAAATAATGGAGTTTTGAATCATTTTCTCAATTAAAAGGTTCTGTACAAAAAATAAATGGACTTGTATGCTTAATCACGTTTTTGGTTAAAAATTTTCATTTCACATCTTCAAACACTCGAACCGTTCCAACGGCGATTCGAGTGGATATCATAACGGGGTTTTGAAATGTACCTAAATCGTTCCAACGGCGATGGGGGTACGAACCATGTAAATAAAAACTCGTTTTTTGGGAATGAGATTAGCGTAGAAATAACATATAAATCGAAGCATAAATCACACTGTAAATAAATCAATTCTTTCTTCTATCCCCCTCTCTCTCCTATACGCTTTAAATTCATGCAAAATGGGTGATTCTTTACTAAAATGGCTTTCAAATAACATGCTCAAAACGGTTTTCAAAGCGAGAAAGAAAAGGTTTCAAATGAATTTTAAACTTAAAGAAATATGCGATTAGTCCGTTATCGCCTAACACGATAAGTAGGAGGCCGGTGGTTCATAACCGGACGATATCGGGGTGCCTAGTAGCCTTTCTCCGGAAAGGAGCTAGCCTTCTCGACTCGTACCTAAATTTCCCGAACCCACACCGGTCTCCCGCAAGGGATCGGTGTTCATTTTCCCATTCGTGGGTGGCGACTCTTCCATACTCCGAGCTCCGGCCCTGCCGAGCAGCTTGATTCCGCGATTGGTTGCTTTCGGCGCCAATCACAGCATCTGTCGTCAACGGTGTCCACCCCTCGGTCCGCCCGGGCGAGGCCGCGGCACCTACAGATGGACTATGGGAATAACTTATCCATTCAATCTTATACCTAATAGGGATGGTATAAAGGGGCTGGATAAACTTCTACAATTTTAATGAGATAGAAAAGTCATTTTTATCTCTCAAATCAATATTATGTAGTTTAGGTAGGGATAATATAGTAAAATACCTTACTTTATCCTTATCCTTATCCTTATTCCAGAAAACAAACATGAAATAATAATTTCCAATTATCTTATCTCCATCTTTTATCATTATCCATATTCCAACATTTATCATTATTCATATCCCCATCAAATACTAAACCCCCACTAAAAGTAATTTTCATTTTCACCCTTATCCCCAAAAATCCAGGCCTTGCAAAAATGTTAAAGGCTTCCTACATAAATATCATAATTAATTATAAAATTATAACTAAATCAGATTGTCAAACTTAATTCTGAATTTGTCATTATTTTCTATATTTAACAAATAAAGTATGTTTTTATACCATAATTTAATAAATTTAAACTTCAATTCATAAATCCTAAACCCTAGACAATATATTCTAAACTCCTAATTTATAAACTCTAATTGTTAAAACATATTAAAAATAGTAGATTGCTAAATATCATCCCCTTTTACTAGTTACTGCCCCCATTTGGACTTTTTTGCCCTTCTCATAATTTTGATTAAAAACTAAAAATTCTCTCTCCAGAATCACAAACCCGAACAATAATAATTGAAATTATGAAAAGAATTAATATGTGACAAACTGCACCCCGGAAATGGATTATTACGAGTTGGAAACATTAAAATTTACGTTTTTCAGTAAAAAAATCATGAAAATAATGCATATTTTTTGTGACGATTTTGCATTTTTCGTCACAAGAAATTAGAGAATTTTGCATTTTTTGTCACAAAAAATTGAACGCTTTAGCGTTTTCGTCGCTAAAAATTTTACAATATTTTTTTTTTTGGTAAAAAAGTTTAGGTAAAGGCAGGTCTATCCACTCCCAAGGTCGGGACAAACCACAGACCTCGATGGGGATTTACAGTGGAATTTACAGATTATCTATCGAACCTCAAACCTGTCAAGCAGAGATTCAACGTCTTAACACTCGGACCAATCCTCATTGGCAAAATTTTACAATATTGCATAGACCAAAGTTTGGCCTAGGCGGATCCAGCACCCGTCCAGGAAGGGTGCTGGATCCGCCCAGCCATTGACCGGGCGGATCCGGCATCCGCCTAGGCCAAATTTCGCGTTTTCTCTCAAAAATTCAAATTTTTCGATTTTGAAATTTTTATGAAAAGGGTAAAATTATCAAAATGGAGGCGGTGATAAATAATTTGAAGCGGTAAATAGCAATACTCTAAAAGTAATCATTTGACATAATTGTTTCAAAAGTGTATGGCCTAATGCAAAATTATGATTTGACATAATTGTTTCAAAAGTGTATCTCTGTGTAAATTTTCCAAAATGTTTTAACTGTTGTTGGGCCTAGGAAAATGGGATTGGGCCAATAATGACAAAAACGTATTGACACCTGGGCCGTTACTTCAACTGTTTGTTGGCCGTTAATTCTGTATGCTAAAATGTCCATTAGCCGACGACGCCACAGTGCTGCTGACTCTATATCGCACTACTTGCAATAGGAGAGAGAAAGAGACGAAAAATGGTGATGTGGGTATTCGGGTACGGCTCTCTAATTTGGAAGGCAGGTTTTAACTACGATGATCGACTTGTTGGTTTCATCAATGGCTATCGCCGACTCTTCCATCAAGGTCTGTCTCTTTCACTCCTTTGTTTAAATGTTTCTGGGAAATACAATATGTTTAAGGTTTTGATCAATTTGGTTTCTTAATTGATTGGGACTTTGATTTTTTAACATTTGAAAATATTGATCATTCATAGGGATATAGATGGGGGCGGTTCGGGGCGAGGAATGCATTTTCCATCCCCCATTCTTCAACTAGTCCGGGATCCCCATTTATACTAACCTTGGCTATTTGTTAGATTGGATATAGGAGGTGGGATAGAGATAAAAGAAAAATACGATATAAGTTATTCACGTTTGTTTGAGAGATAGAAGACTGAGACAGTTGAGTGATAACCAAGAGGTGATGGTATAAAGAGGTGGGATAACTCCTGTTATTTTAATAGAATGGAAACCCTCAAATTAATGTCACATAGTTTAAATATTCTCGACTATTATAACTTTATCCTTATCCCACCCATTTATCTCTATATCATTATCTCCATCCCAATAGAATACCAAACGCGGCTTAAGATATTTTTCTTATTGAATTAGTTAGTTATAAACATAATACTCCTTCCTTTCTATGATAGATATCTTATTAGGGAATTTTTTTCTTTCCTTCTCACTAATTCAATCATGCATGTTAATTGATTTTTATCCTATATAGTGTTTAAGTTGTCTTTCTACTTTAGAAATAGATAAAAATTAATTATTGAATGTAATTAATACAATATAATAAAATCCTTTTAGTTAAAATTAATTGCATTTCTTATTTTTTTTTTTTTTTTTGAAGACGCATTTCTTATACTTTGATATTAAAAGTGTGTAATATTTAGGTTGAATAAATTAAAAAGCTCCTAACTTAGCTCTAAAAACAGATAGGCCTCTGAAGTTTTAAGGGTATCCCCCATATTCTTACATGGTAGCATTAGAGAGATTTTGACAAGTTAAAGGTATTATCATTTTAACAAAGTTTAGGTGGATAGTGGCTAATACAGGATTGGTCTATTGGTGGGTCAAGTTTACACGTGCATCTGTAAACCAAATTTACTAAATTGAACTTGTTGAACTTTTTTTGTATATATACTTATCCGTTTGAGTGGTCCAGAACTGGTTTTTAAGTACCAATATAAAACTTTTTAAAATTAAGTTAGATTTGGACTATAAAAGTAAGATTGAGTCGCCTATAATATATTAATCAAGTTACTCAATGAGTTAATTAACTACTACGAACCTTAATTTGTCGGAAACAGGGACCAAAAGCATTTATAATAGGGGTAGTTTCAACAGCCGAGGACCGGAAACCATCCATAGTAAGGGTGGTTCCAGCGGTTGGGGTCCCTATCTCCGCCCCTGGTAGCCTACTAGGTCATTTTTAAGCAAGTTAAGTGCTAATATATTGCTGTAAGTGAATTCAGAGTCAGTAGATTATTTAAGTAAAGCTAACGACATATCTTAAAAATTTACGAGCAAACTGGTTTTTTTAACCAAAATCAGTAGAGTTAGGAGTGATGTATTTATTCAGCCTATTATTCATTACTCTTAAATTTTATTTTTAAGTTCAAAATAAGGTTTTAAAATTGAAGACTGATTTTATTTTATTTATTCAGCCTATTATACAGCTTTTTCATAGTCAAATCATGTATATAAAGAACTGATTTTGAACATTAAATTGAAGACTTCGTTGACTGAGTTTTATGTATAAATCTGATTTTTCTGGTCACTTTAGGATTAGTATAATTGATCAGTGATTTGATTATAGTGCTATTTTCCTTTTTTTTCCTTTTTTCTTTCTTTTTAATCAGTGAAATGGTTTCATTTTTCATTTTCTTTTTGTTTGTGGATAGGCAGCACTGATCATAGAGGGACTCCAGAATATCCTGGTAGAACTGTCACTTTAGAGCCTGCTGATGGAGAAGTTTGTGTGAGTTACTTTTTCATTTATAAATATGAGACAATCTTTCCTTTTTAAAGTGTCTTTCAAGATGAGTTAGGCTCTAAGTCTAAGATGGTATCAGAGTCTCCTAATTTAACGTTAGGGCTCTTAGTGTTTAACGTACTGAATGTACTGAATATCTGAATAAAAAGATCTAAAATTGAATTGAACCATTGGCTATTTTTTTAAGATTGAACAGTATTGTATTGTTGACTTATATTAAGTGTAATTTTTAGAGATTTCCTTTATAATTTAGGGTTGAGCATGGATCTTAGATGAAGAAAAAAAAATTATGAATTAAATCGAACCATTAACTTTTTCTTTTGTGCCGAACTGAAGGTTAGTTTTCATTTGGTATAATTCTGGAAAAGTTTCAAATCTCCAAACTCAATCAAACAGATCTCAGCCCTACTGCTTGAGGATTATGATCCTAGTCCATAGATTGCAATAGAAGTTTAATTGGTTATATCAACACAACTTATGGGTAGCGTTGTAATTGAGTCGGGTCAAGTCGAGGTTTGACCTGCTTATGCTCGCTCGTTAGAAAATTGACGAGCTCAAGGTCAAGATCAAGCTCAATATCTTGTTCGTGAGTTGCCCCTGAGTTTGTTCACGAGTTTTGCTTACGAGCTGTTAATTCTGTTCATAAATTTCACTCACAAACAGTTCATTTGAAATTTTTTTAATACAAAACCACATAGTTTTGAAATCTATAAAACTAAAGTTTACACAAAACCACGTTGTTTTACATTTCCGCCTTTATATCAATACTATTATTAAAAAAATAATCAACCAAGTTTGCTCACGAGCTTGTTCATGAATATTATAACTGAGCTTGTTCATGAACTTATAACCGAGTCTGCTCGCCACTTTCGAATTGAGTTTCGCGCTACTCAAACTCAGCTCCTTAATAAATAGTGTCGAACACGGTCGAGCTTTTGTTGTGTCGAACGTCAAACCACTCATAAACGGCTTGGTTCATTTACGGCCCTACTTATATTGCAATTTTATTTTATTTTTTTGTCTTAATTTTGCAAGATCATAGTGGGGAGTTGCATACAAGATTTCCAACAAAGAAGATGAAGAGACTGCACTAACGGTTAGTGTTTTCAACTATATATGCATGTCGTTAAAGCTTTTTGCGTACGCTAGGACTCGAACTCGAACTCGAGATCTAGTGCGACTTGAAGCTCTTAACCACTCAAACCAACCTTAATTAGTAGTGCAGATGTACTTTTTGAGATGAATTAGATGTTTATTTACGCATACTAAATTTCTTTTGTTAACGTGATTACGATTATAATATGTCAACCCGAATTAATATTCGTGCTTGTGGCTTGTTCTAATATGCTCATTGAACCTTTCCATGCCACTTTGACCATATTTTTACAGTACTTGGAAGTGAGGGAAAAGCAGTATGATCAGAAGGCTTATGTTGATTTCTACACAGTAAGTTCCAACTGTTGAAATAGTTATGGTTTTATAAATTACATATCTTAGTTTCTGACACGACAACACGATTTATAGAGATTTTACTTGACAAATTCATATGACACGGGTATTATTTTTGTGTCATTTATAACATATATAAATCACATAGTATACAGGGATAAGATCCTAATAATTTGTCTATGTTGTTTTTGTAGAAGTGTAAATTACTTTTAATGTACTAAATGGTAAAATTTTACACCTAATGTTTCTGAGTAAGAACAACTTTACCCTTACAAAATTTGAACAGACTGTTTTTCTGTTATTTGACCCGTTATTTAACTGTCACTGCCAAAATACTAAAAACTAGCCTGCTACATATAAGTTAATTGCAAAAAAAAAAAAAAAAAAACTGCCTGAAGTATTAACTATGTTATTATCACAGTTAATAACAACCTTTTAAAATACACGAAACTACTTCAGTTTATCGATAAATTTGTTTGGAATATCTGATGTGACAGTCAAATAACGGTAAAACCAGTCCATTCAAATTTTCTGTTAGATAGGAGTAAAATTGATCTTGTTTGGATTAATGGTAAAGTTTTACTATTTAATACCTTAAGAATGAATTTGCATATGGATAAATTTAAACCTTTATCTGTAAAATATATAATCACATAACGCAATTATGATACGATAATCAGTTTTTTCATGTTACGATAACCAATTAAGCGTCTCTTCTGAAATTTGGTTTCAGGAATCCACAGCTACAGCTCCTGCCATTACAGGAGTAATGGTGTAAGTAGCAAGACTCAGAATCTACTACAGTTACATTTCTTTTATTTACATTCGAGGGTAAAAAGTTTCTATGATCACTAAAGTAGAGATTTTGTGTTCGATGGTCACTAAAGTATTTTTTTATCCGATAAAATCAGTAAAGTAGTAAATTTGTGTTAATAAAGTTACTATGACTGGATGCATCGATCAAGACCACTGAAAAACTGTCATGGTATGTCTTACCATGTTGCCACATAAATTCAAAATATGAATAAAAGAATGAACTGAATCAATTTGAGATACAAGCTATGGGTTAGAATATTTAGAAAATTATAAAAAAAATTAATTTCCACGTGTAACTATTGGTTGCTATGTGGTGACATGTGTCGGATATTTTATGAGGTGTTGTCGGCATGGCAGCCACGTTAGCTTTTCAATTGTTCAGATCGTCGGATCCGGCCAGAGTAACTTTATTTACATAAATTTGCTAATGTAGCTACTTTATTGAATCAAAAACTACTTTACGGCTGTTGGTAAAGCGTCTATTTTAACGACAATAGAAACTTTTTACCCTTACATTTGATGGTGGAAATCCAAATTGAATGCAGATATATAGGATCATCAGACAAGAAGCATAATCAAAATTACTTGGGTCCTGCACCTCTTGAAGACATAGCCAAGTATGCATCTTACACTGTCCTTTATGCTTTTATCGCTCTTTAACTTTAGTGTTACTAATACGATGGTTCCTAAACAAAGGAGTATGATTACCGACATTTTAACCACGCATTTCTACTGATCAATGGTTATTTAAAATCTATATTAGTATATTGAGGTCACAGGTTCGAGTCTTAGGAGCGGCCTCTTGCCAAATAAATTGGCAGGGGAAGGCTTGCCCCAGTACACCCTTGTGGTGGGACCCCTCCCCGGACCCTCGCTCAGCAGAGACGCGTAGTGCACCGGACCGCCCTTTATATGTTAGAATTCAAGAACTTTTATGTCCAGTTTTAGAATTCAAAAGCTATTGTATTAGTAATGCTAAAATTGAAAGACTATGAGTACATTTTACCCGTTTATTTTCACACACGTTATTTGTGTTAGAAATTATGTTGTATGATACTCCTTTTCAGTAGCGTTTCTGTGTTTTGTGTTTATATTCATATTCGTTTCAGCCTTCTTTTGAAGACTGTTATGAAGACTATGCTTTAAAAATAATGTTTCAAATGTCCGTTTCTGTATTGCAGACAAATAGTCAATGCCGAAGGTCCCTCAGGACCCAACAGAGAGTATCTTTTTCAACTCGACATGGCTCTTCATCAAATTGGTAATAAGCTTTCTGCTAGTTATTTTCAGTTTCATTGTTGCAAAAACGGATTGGGAAAAGTACAAATAAATCTATTATCGATTTCGTACCATTGCAAATAAAGAAATGTGGTATTTTCGTTTTAAAAAGAAAAAACTATGTGGTTTACATTGTTAGGAAAAGAAGAAATTTGATTAACACCGTTTAACACATCATTAAATCAAAATATCAAGTGAATAATTCAAGATCATACGCTTTGAAAAATCAACATATCACGGTAATAGAAGTTCACATGTCACATCAACGACTAATAGTGTTTAGGGTTGTAATCGAGCCGAGCCGAGCCGAGTTTTTCCCTTTTCAGGCTCGGCTCTTTAGAAAATTGACGAGTTCGAATTCAACATTTTGTCCGTGAGCTGTTCGCGAGTTTGTTCACGAGCTTTGCTCGTAATCAACTTGTTAATTCAGTTCATGAACTCGCACGCGAACAACTTATTAATTATAATTCTTATTAATTATATTGATTTGAACTTTTTTTACACAAAACTATATAGTTCTATAACCTATAAGACTAAATTTTACACAAAACTACGTTGTTATACATTTTCCCTTTATAGAAATGTTATTATTTAAATAATCGAACCAAGCTTACATACGAGCGTGTTCATGAAAATTACAATCGAGCTTGCTAATGAACTTGTTCATGAACCTATAATCGAGCTTATTCACGAACTTCGCGGTGCTCAAACTCGGCTTGCTTATAAATCGAGCCGAACACCGAGCCACTCATGAGCGGCTCGACTCATTTACAGCCCTAACATTATTAATTGAATTTTTTTATTTTACTAAGGCAAGAATCATTTGGCGCCTTTGATCATTCTGATTTTGGTACATTGAACCCCTGATCTTTCATTTCAACGTATTAAATCCTCTTATCTTTTATTTATAATCATATTAAGTAGCTGATGATCAAAAGAAAATTATTCAAGTTTTAACCTAAAACTCAGTTAATATAACGTTGTTCATTTTATGTAAGTTCGAAATTTGCATTTTAATAGTTCGAAAATAATTTTTTACACCTATAACGTGGTTATAGAGAAATTGTACAAAACTTTATTTTAAATTATAAAAGGTAAGAAAGATGAAATGAGTAACGCTCTTTATTGATTGGGTTTTTTCCCTATAGGATGCAAGGACAGGCATGTGATTGATCTGGCTAATGAAGTGAGGCGTATTCTTTCAGACGAGGAGCAAACAAAGCTGATATCTTGATGCAAAGAGCATGCACCATTCTACCATTCTTGAAATTGACTTTCTTTTTTCTAATTTGGAAAAAGATATTGCTTTTTTTTTTTTTTTTTTTGCCAATCAAAACTGTCATGGAACTGTTTTAACCAACCGCTAAAGTTTATAGTTAAAGTCTATCATAGATCTTATACGCCGTTTGGTACAAGAGGCTTTGATACCATGTCATGAAACCGTTTGAACTAAAAATTCGAGCTGATAGTTAAGGTTCAATCATATATTTTATATTGATCTCTGACAGAAACTAATTATCACAAATTAATGTCGGGGTTAATATGGTTGCTTTTGCATTAAAAATAAATAAAATAATAATAATCAAACAGGTTCTCCCGTTGAGCCTCTCGATAAAAGTTTGATTGTATTCGGCTTGATTTATAAACGAGTTGAGCTTGAGCATATGTCAAGAAACATCAGATATTAACGTTATGGGTGTCAGTCAGACCTTTCAACGGATAGAAATGGTATTGCCGTTGAGATTTCTTCTAATCTTCCAGTAGATTGAATTCTCATCTTTTCCATTTTATGCTCGACGTTATGCTGCGCAGAGTTGAAATCGATTCTTGAGTTTTCATGTAAATATTTCTCAGCTTCAATGATATCTTCCTTCTTTCCTCAAACATAATAATTCGATTTGCTTCTTTCTTCTCCGCTCCGCCCAACACCGGTGAAATCTCTAATTGCAAAGTTAAAAATTCCTTCCTCAATGTCATCTTTATGTTTAGATGGACATAATGGTGCAAGATTAACAATCCATATCAATTTTCTTTCAGGAGATCCAACGATTTATAGAAATTTCGGATAGGTAGAACAAAGAAACTCGGAAAAGAAAAACGGAAGTCTGGAGTTAATGTGGATCGCACAATTCAAAGAGCGAAAATTCAAAAAAGGAGTCGTGAGCGACAAATTTCCGTTGATGCCTTTTTTCCGGAAAAGATTTGAAAATTTTAGAGAAATTAAGGGATTAATCGAAAAGCATGAGTAGCATATTTTTGTTTCATTGATGAGCAATTCTAGGGAAATAAAAATAAGTTTTCTATTTGAATTAACTACTAATATATTTCTTAACTTATTTGCTTCCTGATTTTTGTAATTACTGGGTCATTTTATTTCTTACTGTATCTTTTGATTGTAATTATTGGATCATCTCTGTTTTTCTATTGCTCCTTTGTTAATGAGGTGTGGATTATGATTGCTAGGAGAAAACACATTATCCCTTTGTTTCATGCTTCTTGACCACCATGTGTTTTCTATTGTATAGTCTGTTGTTTCTCTTCCAAACTTTCTGCCTGTTTAGCGTTAATTTTTTTATGTTTCTGGTACTTTTGTTAACTTGTGACTAATTGGTGGGTTTGGTAAAGTTTAAGGACTTATTTGCTGATTTGAGAAGAATGGGGATCCAATTGATTTTGGCTGTAAAGTTGAGGGGATAAATGGGTGTTATGCCTTCTGAAATTCAAAAGGCTAATCCATTTTGGACGAGTTCAGAAGGCTTAATGCATTGCACCTACAAATTCACACATGGTCACCGGAGAGAAATTTTACAATACTCCGGGAGTAATACTCCCAGTCAATCAAAATCGTTTTGAATATCACTACATAGACATGATTGGTGGAAACAAAAAATATATATACACATGTCATGAATTGATTGGTCGGGAGTATTACTCTAGGAGTACCCTAAAATTACTCAGTCACCGGGAAACGTTAAAAATTCCATGAAAGAATATGGGGCTTTAATTTTTTATAAATCCCCTAAAAATATCAATTTAGCACCCAAAAATCACGAAAGACCACCACATGCACACTGTCGGTGAATCCTCGACCTGTCACTGATGATAGTGACAGTGGGCTTATCTTGATAAGAAATTTTATGGTTTACACTTTAAGTTAAACTTTAACAGGGTAAGATAGATACCCCATTTTTTCAGTCACCAAAACAGATGTTGTTCTACCAAGTTCTGCAAACAAATTCTCCATTAAAGCTATATGTTCCTACACGCAATAAATACTAAAACAATGAATTAGAATAAGATGATACATCCATATACTTCAAACCTCAAGCTACTTATCGCCGTTCACTCGCTGTCTTTGCCTACATCTGCATATGAAACAGAGAATATCATGATATGGCACAGAGACCAAAATATCTAAAACTGTCAATTTCTTAGCAAGAACACGATTTACAAAGATAACCTGCTTAACACGACCTCAAGCTACTTACCGTTGATTGTTTTCCCTGTTCACTCGCTGTCTTCGCCTTCATCTGCATACGAAACAGAGAATATCATGACATGGCACAGAGACCACAATATCTAGGACTGTCAATTTCTTAGCAAGAACATGATTTACAGAGATAATCCGCTTAACAAGACCCGTTTAACACAATGATTGTTTTTCTTACATTTATATATCATATAATATATTGATCAAATAACAATTATGGCACGATAAACCATTTTGACACCCCTAAAAACATCTAGAACAAAATTCACACAGCTAGTTTGACTAATGATTAATTTCAAGATAACATTGCATTTTTACCACCCATTCTCTAGTATAGTCTATTTGCTTCAAGTAGAAGACAGGCTCTCATTTGTGCTGCCAATTGTTAATGTAAAACTTATTCTTGAAGGAATCCACATACTTGGAGGATGTGGTCCACATGCCAACTTATTTGGGGTAAATTACACCAACGGAAGTATAAGGTCTATTCACAAAGGTTGCTCATTTTTATTTTCTTTCAATAAAATCACTAAACATGTGTTCACATGTTTTTTCCGTAAAGCTATTTTGCGCAATTTGAATACAAAAAACTCACTGAAATGTTGACGTGGCACAAAAGATATTTAACTATATGCCAACCAAGCGCCACATCGGACAAAGTTTTTTTTTTTCAAAAAAAAAAGAAGAAAAAAAACTGCGGCTTAGGATGTGCCTAGCGGCTGTCTGCAACATCATTCATAAAAGTTGGACATGTTTGGCATGGCGCTTAGTTGGCATGTAGTCAACTATTTTTCGTGCCACGTCAATATTCTGGCGAGTTTTTGTACACATATTGGCCGCAAAATTTTATTGATATCAAATGTGAAGTTGCGTGATTTTCTTGAAAGAAAATGAAGATCAATGACTTTTGCAAAACAAACTCCATTTTACCCCCTTATTCGGGGCAAACTTATCGAATAATGTAAAAATAGTTTTCTCATAGGGCACAACATCATTCAGCTATAAACTATGTTGAATGACTTTCTAATGAACTGATTAAATACCGCGGAGGAAACAGCAACACTAGCAACAAAATTCTTAGCAAAAGATTGATATATATTCGTTGATGCTTTGCAGTAAAATATATGGTAAAGCTATCTATTTCATATGGTCTAATAAAAGGGGTAAAATGCACTGAATGTAATTGAAGTTTAGGGTCGGTTTCACAAAAGTCGTTGAACTTCATTTTCTTTCAATAAAATAACGAAACTTCCCATTTTATTTCAATAAAGTAATTCCAGCCAATTTGTGTACAAAAACTCACTGGAACATTGGTGTGGCACAAAAAAACAATAGACAATATGCCAACTAAACGTCATCCTGGATATGACTAACTTTTATGGCTGGCATGCAAAAACGTGGCAGACATGTATGTGCCATGTGGCAAATCCTAAGCCGCAAAGAAGTTCTAAAAAGTCCCATTTTTGTCCAATGTGATGCTTAGTTGGCATATACTTAACTGTCTTTTATGTCATGCCAACATTCTGTTGAGCTTTTATACACAAATAGATCTGGATTGACTTTATTGAAATCAAATGTGAAGTTAAGTGACCTTTGTGAAGCAGACCCCAAACTTATTGATGGTGCAATTTCCCCTTAATAAAGTGGTGAGACCTGACATTTTGTGAGAGGGCTAGCACATAAGCATTTCCTATCTAATATTTCTATAATGCAATTGAGGTGCTAGGAGAACACCCAAAGCAAAACAAACTACTCAGATCAAGCACAACCAATTATACTGAGGCTTGTGCTGATTACCCAGTTTGAAACAAAGGAGCTGATAGGCAATAATCAGTATCACTTACCGTCATTGACCTCTTCACTCTGGCTGCCATCATCCGCATTAATATCTCCATCATTTTCTTCTTCCTCGTCATCATCGTCGTCTTGCTCATCATCCTCGTCGGTACCATCAGCATCACTATCATCACTGTCAACTGGTAGTTTGGGCTTTGGAGGAGGCACATAACTCGTAGTGGACCTTCTACGTGAACTTGACACAATATTACTCATGTCAATGCCCTCAAGTTCTTTCGCTCTTTCCTTTCTCTTTTTAACTTCCTTGATTTCTGAAGGCAGAAAAGTTCATTAAAACAATAAATAATGAACCTAGTTTATACAGATAGATGAATCATATGTGACCTATTGCAACACTTCTAATCCTAGATATCCTCAAGCCAAACAAGGAGAAGTGCAAAAGAAGGTTATAGTTTTCAAAGAACACATGCACTCCAATAGGCAATGCTTACAGAACAAGCAAAACGCTAGAGAATGTTACAGTTTTCGAAGAAACAAAAGTGCATTCATTATTCATCTATTTATCAATAGTTTAAACTTTTGTTCTTATAGAAATGTACATAGACCACAAGTCCTCAAAATTTATGGAAGTCTACAAAGAAATAACAGTTCAATTCCCCCCCTGAAAGCAATTATTAAATGCATGGCTATGCTCCACAAGCGCTTCACAAAAGGTATGATAATTTTACCAGCAATCAACAGTTTCGTTTCTAAAATAGGGATATTTTATTAGGAGGCCTGCCATTCTCAAACTACGCAAAATGGGAGCAGCCAATCTCCCTTCGGACCCTTCCTATTCTCACTCTATTCCAAATTTAATATTGTTACCGATCTACTCAATTTTAAAGTTAATAACCCCATTACTTGTTTCTGTTTCTGCTCATATAAGAGGACATTTTTTACCCACCAGGAATAGAAAAGGGAAGAATGCTCCACTAGAAAAAACATTATTTAGCTTCAGGAAAATGAAATTAGCAACAGAAACTTGAAATTATTGCCAGGATAAAGGGGGAGGCCCGGTGCACTACGCGTCCCCGCTGAGCGAGGGTCCGGGGAGGTGTCCCACCACAAAGATGTACTGGGGGCAAGCCTTCCCTTGCCAATTTATTTGGCAAGAGGCAGCTCCTAAGGCTCGAACCCGTGACCTTTGGTCACACAGAAACTTGAAATTATTGCCAGGATAAAAGAAAAAAAATATTTAATTAATTGGCACTTAAAGAAGTAACAAAGTATCATCAGGAAACAAAAATCAGTCCCATAAAGAAACACCATAGTTGATTCCAACTAACAATCAGATCTAGAAAGGTATTAATCACCTTTTTCAGATGGGTTTGACGACAATCCTTCTTTGGAAAGTATCTCCTTCAGTTCCTTGATTAGCTCGGCCTCACGTTTGTTCTCAGGCACCTGCTTGACTTTCTTGTAAATTACCGGAGGCACACTGCAAGAGATATAAGAATTAAGAAATGTTATTATGTCATGCTCTGGGAAGATGAACAGATTGCAATAGTGAGTAGGAGAAAAACCTCATCCCGCATGATTTGATTACAGATTTTAGATGCTCGACGTCTCTACCATATGCTGGTGTTGAAACTTCCTTTTTCTGCAAGAAGATAATATTAAAATATTTCACCTAACCAACTTTTTGGGTTACAGGAATTATCCTATATGTGCCTGTGTGCATCCACATGTTTGGAAAGAAGATTAAGACCTTGACAGGTTTTTCAGCAGATGATTGAGAATGGCTATCATCAGAGGCATTCCCGGTGCCTTCTGCATCGCTGTTGTCCTCCGCTGCTTCTTCCACAGGCTTGCTTTGCTTCTTGCCTGATGCTTTGACTTCCTTTTCAAGCCTCTTCCTCTTTTTAGATACTTCAGAATTTTGCATCTTTTGCTTTGCACTAATTTTCTTCTTTGGTTTTACTTCATCTTCGTCCTCCTCATCGCTCTCTCTGTCTGAAGACTCTGAACTCTCATCAGCCCTCGATTTTTTAGATGCTTTTCCTTGAGGTTTTTTCTTGATAATTTCTTTTTTAGGTTTGGAAACTTCAGCAGATAGTAATACCTAATAAATAGTCAGTATTTACAACTGTTAAGATTCCATAAGATACTTCCAGCAGCCAAAGACCAAGCAAGTATTATTCACCTCATCTATCTGCTTGCTTATATATTTCTTGTAGGGATCAAGTGCAAATTTATCAAGTCCAATATCTCCCTCTAAAAGTCGACGAAGACCGGCCATTGTAACTTCCCTGAAATGTAATGAGTAATAAGAAGTTGCTTTAAATCATATGAAGATCAACAATAACCAGGTAAGACGAACTAAACCCAAGATAATGCGAACAAGATGATAGATGATCACAAAGAAGATAGCGACATACTCAGAATTGGCTTTAATATACGAAGCTCTCTTCAACAGGGCCTTTCTAATGCTACTCTCACTTGGAGCTTCTTTCTTCTTACTGACTGGAGTTTCCTCAGTTTCTGGTTTTGTTTTTCTTTTTCCTGTCAAAAGGCCCATGACAGGAGAGTCTTCCATTTTCTCCTCATCCTCGGATCCAAGTTCTTTTGTGTTAGCTTTTGATTCATCTTCTTCAGGTAATTCCTCTGCTTCTTGTTTGGTTAAACGGGTATGCTTTTCACCAATTTCTCCTGAATCCTTAGATGTGTTGTCATCAACGGCACTTTCTAAGGACTAACATTAAGAAAGTGACCAAACAAAACATAAATGTCAGAAATACGGATCAACCTTTTGAAGTTTGGCAATTGTGTTTAGTGTCTAAAGTTCAGGCATAGTAGTCCAAAAAGTGAGGAGAAGAAGGCAATTCAACTAATATTGAGTGGTTAACGATGAAATATTTTAATTGAACTAATTTTAAGCAAACTTCTCACAATATTATTCAAATTTCGACACAAACAAATACAATGTTGTATGAACAAAAAACACCAAAAAGACATCATAATTAATTCAACATGACCGCTGATTACAACTTTAGCAATAGTGCTTCTTTGTCCTCTCAACCAAACAGATATAGCAAATATTCTGCATAGTTAGAAAGTTCCTCATTTTTTTTGCTAGATAGCCCCACTGCAAATTGTTTACTTCTTAACCAGTTCATTCGCCCAAACTTGTTAGAAGGGCACCCTACAGTAGGACACCAGCATTTTCCAGGCTTACAAAGATACAATCAGTTCAATAGTACTGAGTTCAACTTTAACCTTTAATAAATAAACTTGGTATGTCAAATATCCAATTATAACTTGAATTGGAACAGCTCTGAAGTTATGGGGAGCTTTAAACCCAAAATAGGCATTAAGGGGGAATAAATGCATGCTTCAGTTTAAAATTTAAATAAACCACTGTTCTAAAGAACAAGGAAAACAAACAAACAAACAAACAAAATCCATGTTATTATTACTACTAACCACTAAGCATAAAACTTAAAAAGGAAAGACAAGTAAATGCCAAGAGTCGTTAATTTACCTCGACCAGGCATTGCTTTACAAATCTCTTCTGTACATCCAAAGCATATTTCTGCAACCCCAAATCCTTCTCCAACAACCTCCTGACCCCCTCAAAGGTCAAAGAACTGCAAATTCGAAATTAACCAAAACTACCATAATTCAGTAACCACTCATTATCCCTTCACTACCTCACTGATTACAGTCTCTAAAAATATGAGAAATCAAAAAGATACCAAATCCTACTCAAAACGAAGAAAATTCCGGTCATTAACTAAAATTACAAGCAATAATCGAAACAAAATCAAATACGGAGAGAGGGAGAGAGAGCGAACTCGGCTTGTTCTTTGAAGTGATTGACGCGGGAGCGCATAGCTTTCTTAATCTGCGACTCGATGTCCGACGAATCAACGGAGGTTTCTCTTTTCACCGTCTCTCTATCTAGAACCTCCTCTGCCATTGTGCCGCTGAAAGAGTGGGAAAACGGAACGGGAAGAATGGAGTCTTTCCTTTTTTTGAGTTGTCTCTAAATTGCTCGAAGTGGGAGTAGAAAAAATTGGCGAGAGGGAAATTTATTGTGTGAAATTTTTCATAATTTTGTTTCCGTCTTAATTTTTTAATCCGAAAGATCTGGACCGTACGTCTGCCTGCTCTTTGACTAACCCTCATGTTATTGATGAAGTCTTTCAATGTAATATTACAATCATGACACTTCTGAATTATAACACTATTAATGTTAGACTAATTAATTTATTAGTCCCTATATTTTAATAAAACACACTGTTTAGTCCCTATATTTTCAAAAACACATGGTAAGATTCCTAACCTTTTTCTCAGTGAACTGTTTAGTCCTTCCATCTGTTTGTTAGATTTTTTATCGTTTATGACTTCGGAAATGACTAAATTACCCTTTACTATTTACCTTCAAACTTCAGAAGATGAAATCCAATTTAGAAGAAGAAGCTATTTGTATGGAAAACAAGAAAAAGAACAGACCCAATGCTTACGAATTTGAACGATTAAGAAGAAAAATAGGAAGAAAAACACTCAAAGTTGATTTCAAATGCATTAGAGTTTAAAGGAAATGAAAATAAAGGAAAAGAAGAACGCAAATCCAAATTGACTAACAGAATCTTCATGAGAGTCTAACGGCAGGGACTAAATAGTTCACCGAGAAAAACGTTAGGAACTTTACCGTGTGTTTTTGAAAATACAGGGACTAAACAGTGTGTTTTGTCAAAATATAGGGACTAATAAATTAATTACCCTTAATGTTAGTATTCTAAACTTGGCTTTTCACATAAATGTCTTTTTTGTCCAATAGATGAAATTAGAGTGTTGGATCATTTTACGGGTTAGACACGTTAAAAAACCTCTCGTAACAGTGTTTGGTGAAAAACTATTTGAGATAATTGATTGAACTCAAACCGTTAATTTTGGAAAAGTTAGTCTTATAAACTTTTTCAATTAGATAATTGCAATATCTATAGATTTTTTTATCTCTGATTACTATCATTAATTGTTTATTAAATATGAGAGGATTTATTTATTTATTTATTTATTTATTTATTATTATTATTATTATTATTATTTGGAAATTTTAACAAAATTGTTTTTTTAAGGAAATGTGAACTTGCATTAATTAGAAATGAAATCATCACTGATACAAGCTGAAATAGAAAGAGGAAACTCCTCAAAGAAAACACGTGGAGAATTAAAACAGTCTCCCGATTTAGCAATTGCATGGGTTACCTTATTTTGCTCTCTATATTGGAGAAATTGTGTTTCAGTAAAGGAGGAGGTTTAGGCTCTGATCTCTTGTCCAATTGAGTCAATGTAACTCAAGTTGTGCCGTTTGTGGATTGCATCAATGGCGGTTTTGCAATCTGAAGACACTATTAGTCAGATTGGGCAACATAGTTTTGCAAAGGTGACACCGTTGAGGATTGTCAACAGCTCAGCATGCTCGACTGACCAGCACCGCCCCACCGAGTACGCTCCTCCCATCACCACCATGTCTTTGTAGTTTTGGGCAATGAACCCAGCCATTATACTTGTATTTCCAGCAAACGAGGCATCACAATTGAGTTTCAACAACTCAATTGAGGGAGGTCTTGATCGTCTCTATATCAGTGGTCGTTGTAGTTCGCGAAGGCTTGTTGCTCCAGCTTCACTAACTGCAATGTTTACTCCTAAAAAAAGTTGTATTCGACAACGTT
Organism: Euphorbia lathyris; assembly: GCF_963576675.1. Taxonomy (NCBI): domain Eukaryota; kingdom Viridiplantae; phylum Streptophyta; class Magnoliopsida; order Malpighiales; family Euphorbiaceae; genus Euphorbia; species Euphorbia lathyris. The sequence goes on from NC_088916.1 coordinate 76,472,787, forward strand.
TTTTTTCCATGGAGGGTCCTATTGTGAGAGAAATGGCCCGTTCATCGTGAGGATAAAATCCTAATTTGATTCCCGGAACCCACCCTCCACACGCAACCTTCTTCTAGGATTTTCTGGGCACTTAACAGGCTCCGCCAAACAAAGTTAGCAGTTCACGTACTAATGCCTCGAGTATTTGTTTCTGAAGATCAAGGCACAAAGAGATTCGGGTCTTTTGATAATTTTACATACTTGATTTGCTAGTAAAGCTTGGTTGGACGAGTAGAAGTGTCGGAAACCGAATCCCCTTTCGCCTTTGGGGGCACACAGTTTGGTCCAGCTTGTCCAATGAATACGCTTGTTTATGTTCTGTTTCCCCCACCACATATGAACTGTAAGGCACTATAATTCATCATAAAAAGTTTTCGATAACAAAAAGTAACTCATTAAGTACTAGGGTATAGCTTGGATCAATACTTTTACCATAATTTCCTTTCCAGTTCGAGAGAGGCAACGTTCATTCCACCCCCCTACTTTTTGCAATTTACGACCACAGAGAAAGTTGAAGATAACCTTTTTTGATTTCCGATCATCGTAGGCATCCCAAGGTATTTTGGAAGTGCCTCAACCTCGTTAACACCGAGAATCTCGTGAAGCCATTCCTTAGTTTAGACCATCATATTGGCACTGAAACTGATTTCTGACTTATCAAAATTAACCAACTGTCTAGCATGAGGAACATTCATATATGCTTAGAATATCTTTAATGATCCTGCATTCACCATTGTTAGCTTCGGAAAAAAATCAGGGAATCATCTACAAAAAATAGGTGAGACACACTAAGGCAATTTGGGCTAATACAAAACATTCCCTATATTTCAACCTTCCTAATCAATACTGATAACCCTTCCACACCGATAACAAACAAATATGGTGAGATTGGATCTCTTGGATGAAGACCCCAACTAGGCTTTAAAAACCCTTTTAGTACCCCATTTATAAGGAAAGAAAAGGACACAGAGGAGAGGCAATTTTTTATTACCCTAATAAAATCCTCCAAGAAACCCGTTTTCTGTATTGCTAACACTAGAAAGGATCATTCAACCTTGTCATAGGCTTTACTCATGTCTAGTTTTAACACATTATATCCTTCCCGCCCTCTAGTTTGATATTTCATGGAATGGAACATTTCAAAGGCAATAAGTGTGTTATTAGTGATTAAGCGCTCGCACATTGTGTTTGGTTAATGATTAGTCTAAAATGGGTTTGAGGCAGTTTGATAAGGTTTTAAAAACTAACTTATAGACCACATATAGTACTCATGGCCTGAACTTTTAGGATTAGGGTAATAAATGTAAAATTGAGGTAATGAGGAAGATCATTACAAGTACTAAAGATGTGACATCCTCACCAACGATGTCCCAATAAGTGGAAAAGAATAACATCGACATACCGTCTGGACGTGGAGCCTTAAGAGGATGCATTTGATCAAGGGCAGGTTTCACCTCTTCTTTAGAGAAAGGGAGGGAGATTTCATCTTTCTGTTTCAGGGATATACAAGCTTCTAGTGCATTAATCATTGCTTCGGAACGATTTTGGTTGGTGGAGGAGAACACATCTTCATAGTATTTTAGTATGATATCTTTAATATCTTCTTCCTTCTCACACCAAACCCCTTCAGAGTTCTTCAGCTTGATCATACAATTGGATTTCCTTCCAGCATTGGCTTTAGCATGGAATAACTTGGTATTTTTTTAATCCCCCTTCGCCAGCCACATAGCTCTAGACCGCTGCCTCCACATCATTTCATTTTTATCTTGAAGTGAGAGCATTTTCTTTGAGAGTTATGATATGCCCCTATCGATGTGGGTGTCTCTTGAAAAAAATTGCAAGGATGCAATTTCTTTCACTGCATTGGTGAATAATATGCCCAAGGTTCCCAAAAGTTTCACGATTCCACGTTTTCAGTTGCTTGGCACAAGCACCCAATTTCCATGCCACTCGTTAATGGATTTTGTCTTCAAAATGAAAATGCCAAAATTCTATTTTTCTTTATCAATCAGAATCTTACAAGATAGAAGCATGTTCTAAGCTTACCCGAGCTAAGTGGTGAACAAGTGACTGTGGGAACATATCATCCCATTCCATTGTTCAAACAAATCAGTTAATTCTCTCGAGGATAGACTATGTGCCTTATAGACCGTTGGCCCATGTGAACTCAGCTCCTTTGTACACTAAATCAAACATGCCGTAGTCACTAAGGCAAGAACGGAACCCCTGAAGCATTCGGTCTAATGGGTCTCAGCCACCTTTTTTCTTAAAAGAATACATAATTTCATTGAAATCATTCAAAACAGATCCACGAAAAAGATTCTTTAGCCCATATATCTTGTTGAAACACTTTTCCACATGATTTTGATTTGACAAAATTATTTAAGTTAATCCCATGATTAAAACAATTAAATTTAAGTGCTTTGATTTAATTGTACTAATGTGTTTGTTCAATGTTTAGTATATTAACAAATGAGAACAGAAATAAAAAGTAAGACAGAATAAAATCAGCATGAGCCACAGAAGCTGAGTAGAACATAACTCAGCATCATAGAAGAAAAGTCTTCTTCAGAACAAACGCTTGAAGACGAAGCTGACCGAAGAAGCTGAGTAGAACATAACTCAGCCTCGTCAAAAGAGATCTTAAAGGCAACGTCAATTAAGTCAAGCTGAGTGTTCGTTAGGACAACACCAATGATCCGTTGACTAAAAGACAAGGCCCAACAAAGGTATGCACCAACTCAGAAGCCTCGGAATTACGCCTAGAGACCTTTTCGAGACGCATGGATCAACTGGCATTTGGCAAGAAGACAAACCTGGCGCTAGAAGACGAACCCTGACGCAAGAAGACGAAACTGGCAAGCCTGACGCCTGCTAAATTCAGACGACAGGATTGGCCTGCAATTCTGAATGCTGACCATATCAATGACGAAATAAGACCATTTGAATTCAATGGATATGTCCGAATTCAAATCATTGGAGCTTCAGAAATTGCTATAAAAGGACAAGTTCATCACTTGGATCCTTTGCCGAATTACAAAAAGAAAAAGACAAGCAAAATCTTCACAAGAGTGTAAATCCAAAAGAGAAGCTGTCTGATTAAGAAAAAAACAAGTTCTTACACCCAAATCGAATCTCTATGTAAAAGTCTAGAGTGAATTTGTATTCATCTAAAGTGTTCTTCGTTTAGAAAGAACAAATCTTGTATCAATTGTAAAGGTTGAGAGAGTGAAGCTGAGTACTCGGTTTTAGTACTCAGCGGTAGAGAAAATCTGAGTGTTCGGTTATAGCGCTTAGTAGGGTTGAGTAGACGAATAGAGGACGGTACTCTTGCATACTCAATTGCTTTGTAAACGGTTTGTGCTCTACCTTTAAAGAGCTCAGTAGTGGATTGAAAAAGCCCGGAAGGATTATGGGGACTGGACGTAGGTGGTGAGGCCGAACCAGGATAAGACTGTTGAGTAATCTCTAACCCTTCTCTTGATATATATGTATGTATTGCTTGCTTAATTTGCTCAGTATATAATCTGTATAAGCCGACGCTGAGTAATCAGAGTGCTGAGTTGGAAGCTGACCTTAAGTGTTATTTCCCAACTCACAAGTAAAACAGTTCTAGTCAGCCTCTGACTAAAGCTGTCTTACATCACGCTCAGTCTTGCTGACCAAAACTGAGTGAAGTTATTTAAAGAATTAAATTAAGTCAGTATAATTAAGCGAAAAAGTTTCATTAGTTCCTAACCCCCCTCCCTTGGAACTAATTATATTACATTACACGGGACCAACATATCTCTCGTCATTGTCCAAGTTCTCTATTTGTTTTGGTCTCGGGCCATCCCTATACACTAGTACCTCTCCAAAGTGGACTCCTATTTTCCTCTTTAACACTAAAGTGAATACAGTGATTAGAGAATCCAGGAATATCCACATCTAATTCTTTATTCCATAAGAGAAGAAGTCCTTATGATCGCCCCCTTACTATAACTCTAAACACGTTGTATCTTTGAAATCTCCCTCGAATTATGTTAGTATCTTTTTGACCTAGCATGGTTTCCATGAGGAAGACTAATGTCGGGAAATGGTGACTCACAAGTGATCCAGAGCTTGGAGTGTTCATGGGTTGCCTATCCCCTGAACATTCTAGTTGAGGATTTTCATGGCTCGTGGTGGGGCTGGGCTCCAGCCTCCACCTTGGTGTTTGGGTTCTGATCTTCAATGCCTCCATATGGTTTCTTTGTCAAAGCTTCCTCATATGTAGTACATGTAGCTGCTCAGTTTCCATCCTAAAGTTTCCTTTTGCTCGGAGGTCCACTCACCTTATTTCCCTGGCCATGTTCTTTGTTACCCCGAAGAGTAGTGATTCATTGTACTCGAGCTTTTGCTTTGACTCTCTATTTATTTCCATAAGTTTTATTTAGAAGGGAGGTAACTGGAGCAAGGGAGAAGGTGGTGTCTTTATGTAAGAAATGGATAATATAAGGGTTTGCATGGATGTCTTGCTCCCCATTGGTGCTCAAAGTAGAAACTTTTGGTAAGTCTTTTAGACTAGGGGTATGTACATTTGGTGGATCCATCATTCTCACTCGTGACTAATATCTACATTGGTGATACATGATCGGTGATATTAGATCGTGGTTGATTATATTCTTCTGATGTTTATCTTCTCAATAGGTAAGCCTTAAATCCGTATTTGTATTAGGATTATTTGTTAGAATAATCCCTTCATTGGTATTAAAGCGACATATCTCCTTAACTATATATTTTGATCTGTGAATATAGAGAAAAAGATAGTTTTGCATGCTAGGATTAATATTTATATTAAATTTGTGTTATATTGGCATGTATACGTGTTTTTCAGACTATTTTTGGTGCAAAATGGCACAAAAATCACAAAAAATGTCTCATTTTGCGTTTGGGAGTTTTCTGTTTCAAATTTGTACGAATTCCAATATCAGTCGAGAGTGTTTGAACTATTTTTCATTCATCGTATAGACAAATAGACTTCATCATCGTGACTAGAACCCTAAAACCCCTAGACCAGACCAAATTTCGGGGTAAATTACATGAAAAGTACCTGAATTATATACCAACTCACACTTTGGTACCTAGATTACATTTTGTCTCAAAAATATACTCCAACTATAAGTGACCGGACATTTAAATAACCACGACCGGAAATAACCAGTAAAACCTTGTTTGACCAATGAAATAGTAAAAAGTGGGACCCATTTTACTCTCTTTCGACTCTATCTTTTTGTCTCTCTCTTTTTATTTCTCTCTCCTCAAATCTATATGCTCTTTTTGTTTCTCTCTCCTAAAATACGTTTCTATCTCCTCTCTTTTTTTCTCACCTGAGATAATGAATCAATCTTCTTTGATTAATTGTAAACTAATTTTTCATTTCTCTTTTTTCAACTAATTTTACACATCAAAATTGTAGTATTTTCTGTTCACTTCAGTTTCTTTGCTAATTTTTCATTTCTCCTTTTTCAATCTTATTAGGTGCTAAAAAATGGTCACTTCAGCTTCTTTGCTGTTCCAAAAAATAAATTGAAGAGACGTTGTTTCATAGAGCACAATAATTGGTATTTTCATTGCTTGAATTATGGTTTTCTCTAAAATATCAAATTGATATCAAATTATGGAGCTACACAAAAGGAAAGGGAGATAAGGATTTACAGGTTCTCTGACCGCCATGGAAGAAGCTGGGCTCGAGCATGCTACAGGTTTAGAGAGAGAAAGATACATGTTTAGAGAGAGTGAAATAGAAAAGGAAAGGGAGACGCCGATTTGTAGATTCTCTCACCGCCATGGAAGAAGCTGGGCTCGAGCATGCTACAGGTTAGAGAGAGAAAGATATAGGTTTATGTAGAGTGCAACAGAAACGGTAAGGGAGACGATGATTTGCAGAAAAAGAAAGGGAGACCGGCTTCTATTGTGTGCTTTCATTCTTCTCTACCTGCAAAATTACACTGAAATCCCTAATTTTTTCAAAAATAAGCTTGTTACAGGTTTAGAGAGAGAAAGATACACGTTTAGCCCAGAAAAGGAAAGGGAGAAGTAAATGGAATAGATAGAGTAAGCATGTAATAATATAGTGTTTAAAGGGTAATTTAGTATTTTTAGGTTAATTAGTCTACGTTGGTCCAATTTTTTTTGTAAAATGGGTTGACCGATCCTTTACCGGAAGATTACATTAAATTGTCCAGTCACCCTTAGTTGGAGTATATTTTTGAGACAAAATGTAATTTAGGTACCAAAGTGTGAATTGAGATATAATTCAGGTACCATTGGTGTAATTTACTCCCAAATTTCGAGAGTAATAGACAGTAGGAAGGCATCATGTGGCCACCACGCGCCTGCATGTAGGCGCATGCCACATGTTGTGCGTGTGGCACGCACGCCAATCACATCACGACGTGTGGTGGCTTGCACCCAACCACAGCACGCCACATGGCTCGTGTAGGCACATGGGGGGCTTTCCTAAACATGTTTTCAACCCAATTTTTTCCAATGACTGTTTTGGATTTTTTTATGGTATATTTTTTATAATTTTTTTGTGTCCAAAATATTTATTTTGTGTTATAAAACCATTTATAAATTATAGAAACTATTTTTTTATATTTCCAAAAAATTATAAAAATATTTATAAAAATACAACAAGTCATAATTAATTTATTAGAAGCACTTATGGTTCAATGGAAATGCGTTTTGGATTGAAAAGGGCATTTTTGTATATGTACATTAGCCTTTTTTTCCTTTTATTAATTACTTTTTGACAGTAATAGCTTCCATGAAACACACTCATGTGGTTCCTCGGACTTCTGCTCAATTCACTAAGCTGCAAAGATTGTGAATAGAGATGAGGAAATGTAAGATGACACTCCATGTCCAATGGATGATATCGATGCAATTATGCGTGATGTGGTCAAGATGCAGATCCTGATTCAAAAGCGCATTTTTGCTGGTGGTCTAGGACAAGCCCAGATGCCCATCCTTCTTTTATGTGCATTGGTACAAGAGGGAGTTTAATGGAATATCATCAGACTTGTATTTTGAAGTGGTTAGGACAGCTCTAGTCAAAATCCGTTATGATTATAATTCGGAGGATGAGTGATTTTTTTGGGGTAAATTATATACATGGTGTACAACGTTTACTCATAATTACATTTTGGTGTACAATCAAAATTTTGTCACACTAAACTGTACAACCTTTTAGTGACCTCATACTAAAGTGTACAGCCGGTAATTTTGACCGGTCAACGCCTGGTCAATGCGCCACCTCATCATTTTTAACCTCCTAACAAATAAAAATGGATCCCACCTAATATTAAATGACTAATTTACCTTTAATTATATTTTTTTATTTTTTATTTTTTATTTTTCTTTTCTATGTCTCTCCTATCCCTCTCTTCTGCCTCCTCATCTGTAAATGCATACACCTTTAATCATCCTTCCTCAATGTTAATCCGTTCTTCTTCTCCTTCCAAATCCAAGGGTCTCGATCCCTCACTCATCGCCTCCATTCCTCTCTTCGTTTTCCAGGAAGAAGAAAAGAGCTTAGAATGCGTTATTTGCTTAAGCGTTTTCGAGGAGAATGAAATTGGGAGAAGGTTGAAGAAATGTGGCCATGGTTTTCATGTTGAATGTATTGCTGTTCAGAATCAGATTGTTATTGATGTTCAAAATGTAAATGTTAATGGTAATTCAGTTGTAAATTTTGATTTCTTTTCTCTATTTTCATCTTCTTCATCGGCTTCTTTGGGTCTCCCCGATCATTTTTCTCCATGGATGAAGCTGCAATTTTTACAGCGCAAAGAAAGATGGTAGCCATTTTCTTGTCAATTGCAGGATTTTTGGTGTTCGAATTTTTGCAGATTAATCCTTTGTTGTTCGAATTTTGTGGATTTCTTTTATTTTTTTTATGGAATTCATGGTATTTTAAGAATGTATGTTGCAAATAGGGCGTCGGATAAAATTGCAGAGAGGAATTCATGGTATTTTTTTTATGGAATTCATGGTATTTTAGGAATATATTTTAGGAATTGCAGAGAGGAGAGGTGCAGGAGATGTGTTGAGAAGTGGTGGAGTTGTAGCTTTTGGAGCAGTCGAGCCAGGTGTTCTTTGGATTTTCAAGCTAATTTCGGATCAGTTCATGTTTTTTTGCAAAGACAATGAAGTATTTTGAAAATCAAATTGGTTTTGTTTTCTGATTTTGTGTTTGGTTCTCTTTTTCACAGAGAAACGGAAAGAGAGAGAAAATTAAAGATAGAGAGATAAAGAGTTGCATAAAAATGGGGAAGGAAGGGGATGACGTCATTTTAGTAATTTATATAAGAGTAATGGTATTTTAGTGATTTGTAAGAAGTGGGTCCCACTTTTTTAATTAGAAAAAGTGAAAAATGATGACATGGCATAGTTGACCAGCGTTGACCGGTCACAAAAACCGGCTGTACACTTTAGTGGAGGTCACCTGAAACTCGTACGGTTTAGTGTGACAAAATTTTGGTTGTACACCAAAGTGTGATTTGGGATAAAGATTGTACACCACGTATGTAATTTACCCGATTTTGTTTTCATTTATGGAATTTTTTAGGGAAAAAAATTTTAAGTTAGTTTTTCAACTTATTTTTATTTAACTATTATGTTAGTTTTTACGAATTATGTTTGGATTGTTTATGGTTATATTATGGAAAAAGTTTTAGTTGATTGATATTTATGAGTATATATCGCGATTTTTATTTAGTAACCGGTTATTCATGAGTCATTGCATATCTTAATAGCTATTTATGAATAGAATACCATTAAGATCGAATAATAAATCCAAAGTCCATGCTTTCCATTCATAACCACTTTAACTTACAAAATAAGTTATATAAGATAACAAAGATTCTCTATACATAAATATCTAGCTAATTAGGTCAAATGATAGAGTGTAAAGGGTAATTTAAGCCATCTCATTTTGGTCTCAAGTTTGAATCGAAATATAATATGAAAACTTCATTAGGTAGATATAGGTTGTTAGGGATTTATTGCATGTACTGAAACTTAAACTTCTTAATAAGTCGTGCAACTCCATTATAGACCGAGTTTGAACAATGGTCTTAACTAGAAAATCCATAGTAGCTGAACTAAATGAAGACATGAAACTCAATGGGGATAATTATGAAGTGTGGGGTATTAAAATAAAGTATATGCTGGAAGAACAAGAGATTATTGAAGTTTTGGATACAATTATGACCGAACTTGAATAAGGTAATACTGCTCAGCATAGAAGGGATAAAGATGCTTATTTGGCATGGAAGAAAAAATATTCCACAACCCACAAAATCCTCTCGAGCTATACATGACGACTTCAACAGGAAATTCTGTAAGTATGAGATTTCAAAGGATCTCTGGGTGATCCTAAAGGAGAAGTTTGGAGGTGTATTTCTAATTAAGCTTCGCCCTCTCACTATAAAATTTAATACTTATAAGAAGAATGCTGGTTATATTATGAGAAAACATTTACGAGAGATGTCAAACATGATCAGTGAGCTTAGTGAAGCAGATCATCTATTGACCGAGGAGTAGAAGATTCAGGATGTTATACTTTTTTGTCGAACAGGTGGGAGCATATGAAGATTCACCTAACCCATATCGAAGGTACTAGAACCTTCGATGTTGTTGTTCGCCACCTTTAACTTGAGGAGGACTGCCTTACATTGATTAAGATCAATGTAGAGGCTCATTATGTGGGTTCAAGGAAATGACCCTAATAAAGCAGAAAGGAACAAGGAAAATAGGCCTAAGAATATAAAGAAGACAAAACATCTCAAGTGTGAAGTGTTTCAACTGCAAGCTCAAAGGGAATTATGCAAAAGACTACACTGCCCTTGCACCGAGAAGTTGTAAATCATTAGTTGTAGTGTTGATATTGCTTGTAGAAAAATGACTCAGCCTGAATGAGTCATATTTGACATCCTTTAAGCTGTTCAATGTGTTCCAAAAATAATTACAAATAAAGTATAGTATAAATTTTAAATGAAAAGAAAATAAAGATAAACATTTAAATTGAAAAAACTATAAAAACCACTTTTTTTTATGTGGAATCTCATCGATATCAATATTATGCAAAACTATTGTCTCATAAAGGTACCAAATATTTTTACACCATTTAGGAATAAACTTATTTAATTAGGTTTCTAAATATGTGTATAAGATATATTTAATGCAAAAAGAAAAATATATATAAAAAATAAAGCCATTGGTAATAAGAAATGCACGAGGTGCAGAAGATAGTGAAATGCTCTATCTTTTCTAAATTAGTGTTTTATTAAAACTCAATGAGAATTAACATTATCTTGGTTATTTAATTTTATATAAATTAATAACATTATTTTTAATCAGTAAAAAAAGGAAGCGTCACCTCAACTTCATCGTTACTGTTTTAATATATATATATATATATATATATATATATATATATTAATATACGATATTACCATTTTCAACATATTACTGTTGGAGATGCTTTCAACACTTAATTAATATAGTTGGGGAATAGGTAGAAGAAACAAATAAAATAATTCTGTAGAAAAAGTTTGAAAATCATTGATGTATCCATTTTGGTCCATCTTTGAGTTGACCATCTGTAACACCCGTTTCAAATTCCCCCTTTTTTTATATTAAACTATTGACATAACTAAAACCTCGGTAAAATGAACCGATGTCATAAACATACCAATATATTAATTTTTCAAACTTTACATCTCAAAACCTAACAATAAGTCTACATTTTAACTATAGACTGTAACGTAGTTTAACATACCGACCATCCTGATAATTGAACTGCTAATCAATTAATACATTTAATCTGGAAAGAAACCCGAGAGAGAGTGGTGTGAGCTTGGAGGCTCAGTAAGATAGTATAGTTAACTATATACATAGCTCAATCATACGGACATACAATTCAGTTTACTTGCATTTAATCATTAGGGTAACCAAACATTAATCACGAGTTTGAAAATATTTATTTATTAGTTTATTTAAGGGCCCTGCTTGCTAAGGAGATATATACTCAATGGTTTGCCGGTAAATCCAAAACTATCACAATCTCAATCTCAATCTCAAATCTCAATCTCATCACAATATATATCATAGTAAACAGCACATGATACCACTTCCCGACAGGTATCCCCGCACTACCCCAGTGCGTAGCAAAACAGCACAGAGTACCCTTGCATCCTGAGGTACTCCGGCACTAATCTCAAGGATAAGTGCCTAGCAAATAAATCTCAGTTCATCTATATACATAGAACCACAACTCAACCATTGAGCATAACTCCACCTAAGCAAGCCATTGTTTTACATCTAATATTATTTCTTTATTTTGTGTATCACACTTTCATATTCTTCAAACATCCTTATATCTCATCAAATTAAACATCACTATAAAATCATTCATTAAACTCAAACACAATATAACCGTCAAATCAACCAGTACACATAATATATTTGACACTGATGATAACCATAAAATTTCATGTCGATAATTAATATCAATAAATTATCAGTTTCATCACTATTTCATATTCACAAGTCCAACGCATCAAAATATATATATAGGAGAAGAGTTTTACTATATATATATATATAGGAGAAGAGTTTTACCCTAATTAAAATTAAAAAAAAGAGATAATTATTAATATATAATATATATATATATATATATATATATATATATATTATTTTTCTAGCATATTAAGCACCATAGTAACTCTACATTCCTGCAACAGTAACCTTACTAATAATTAGTTGCAACTATTTAATATAATAAAATATTATTTTCAAATAAAATATAAACATTTTTCTGTTATTAAAAAATAATAAACTCTAATTAATGAATTTAGGATCTCAAATCCAAAGATTTAAATGCATCATTATAATACTCAATTTTTTTTACGGACGTTACACCATCTCATGTTTTAAGCGTCAAATGTGATGCATTTAACGCGTGTATTACATGCACCAGATACAGGTTTTAACACCTTACATAGGACTCAGTGTATTGTCTTCGTCCTTTATTTGCTCTCAAGCGAAAAAGAGAAGGCGTTGTCATCAAATAAATAACACACTAGATAGATATAGTAATAAGTCCACTAATGGTTGGTTATAGTAGCGAATACAGGATTGGTTCGTTGGGGGCCGATTTTACACATGTATGCGTAATTTATTTATTTTGCTAAATAGAATTTGCTCAATTTTTTTCTATATATATACGTGTTCCATCTGAGTGGTCCAGAACCATTTTTTTACGTACCAATGTAGAACTTACCAAAATTAAGCTAGATTTGGACTACAAAAGTAAGATTGAGTCGTTTCGAACAAACTAAAAGAAATTTATTATCTATCATATATTAATCTAGTTGAATTTTGTAATTAAATACAAACTCAACGAGTTAATCAACCACTCCAACCCTTAATTTTTCAGAATTAGGGAGCCAAAACCATCCATAATATGGATAGTTCTAACGGTCGGGGGCCAAAAACTATCCATAGTAGAGGTGGTTCTGGCGGTTAGGGGGGACCTGGACCCCTCTAGGCCCCTCACTGTCTCCGCCCCTGGTTGGTAACATCAAAATTTGATAAGTAACAACAAATTCCACCTATTAAACTTGCTCTTACACTTTTTTCTCACTCAAGATTAAGCATCATAACTCGATTGTATACCGATAAAAAATGAATGACGTTATAAAAGCAGTCAATAAGAATATCAAGAAAATAGTGCAAAAGATGGCATTAACCTTTTTATAGGCAGAAAATTTATCGTCTATAAGCGATACTTCATGGATGGTCCTCTTTATTGGAAATTTATATCTTTATCGAATCTAATGTATTTTACTAAACATACTTCTTTTCAAGTGGAGGATGATGAAAGATAAGCTAATTTTCACCATCAATCCACAAAGTAGGAATTATCCGTATTTCATTATTTAGACCATGCTTTAATATCCAAGGGCAAGAATTCAAAGAAAAATTGGATATTTTTAGAAAATGCAGCTTTCACATCTTCTCAATAAAACTGATATTAAATTTTTCATTAATGAAAATAATCTAATTTTCAACTTAATTTCAAAAGAATATAATATAATTTTTTTTTTTCTTAAGCTTTTCCTCTCCTATTATTTTTTTTATCATGTATTAACACTTATCAAATTTTTTTCACAATATTTTATCAAAATTTTCTCATAATATTTTTTACATTAGATTCAATTAGACATAACAATGTCAGTTAGTATAACAAATTTTACTAGTATATTTTGTTGGTAAACCTTGTTACGTATTAGTTTTGAAATGAATTTTCAAATTCAATTAATTTAATTGATATTGTTTACGATTAGAAATACAAATTAATCTTTATTTTTAGTTCGTAAGGGTATGTTAGAAAATTTTGAATAAAATTATATATTAATTTATATACCAACAAATACCTCCTTTTATGAACAGTCGTGTCCGTTGTGTACAGTCGCGTTCGTATGTGAACAGTCATGTCTGTCCGTGTACAGTACAGTCGTGTTCGTTCGTGAAAAGACATATCCTTTCAGTTCTATTTATATAGAATGGATTGTCAAATTCATATACGGCTAGAGAAAATATTCTCTGGGATTCTTCCTGCTCTCTGTCTGTTCACATTGTTCTTGTTTTCATACTCCGGTGATAACTAGGCTACACACGGTTTGAGTTCGCTTGCGTAATCTATTGTATCCTGGGAGACGACTATCAATAGCGACGACATCTGTCTTAAGGAAACTGCTAATACAGGCTTCAGATTTGTCTAGCTCTTCTCTTTTAATTTCCAGTTTTACTGTTTGTATGTTTTTCTGTGTTGGTTTTGTTTTTTGGTTAATCACATCCAACATTTTTAAGACAGACGTAATTGTTTGTCTAACAGGGTATTCACCGTCGACAACAGTGACTATCCCTTTCGCAGATGGTTTGCACCTCTATGGGTGGGACTGCACAAATTAATCTTTATAAATCTTTCCTTTTTCCATTTCAATTTTATAATCGTTTAACATATATGTATTAAAAATAAAAAAATTAAAAACTAAATTATTATTTTTTAATAATAAAATGATTAAATAAATAAATACCAAAATACATGATTAAACCTCTAAATTTAAATTGTAAGGATTAAATTTTTAGTTTTTAATTTTTACACTCATTGAACGATAAAAATGCATCAAAATTAAATTTAATCAACAAAAATCAATAAATGTAAATAATAAAAAAAATCAAATACACATAGGGTAGGTTGGGTCAGATCTCTATTTGAAAACACTTCTAAAACCAATTATTTTTCAAATTAACGGTTTGAGTCTAATCCGTTTTCTCAAACAATATTTCATCGAACATCACTATTAAATATTTTGACTAATCAAACCTCTAAAAGTGGTTTGAATCTCTCATTTTACACTAAAAAATCTCTCCACCAAAACATGACCCTTCTCTAAAAGCATCTCCAATGATTCTTTTAGCCAACTACTCAATAAACATGCGGCATCACCCATTCAATAAACTCAATCAAAATTTTTTATTAAATTTGAATAGGATAAATAATTTATTAATCCCTATATTTTTATATAACTCATTGTTTAGTCCTTGTATTTAAAAAAATATTAATCCTCATATTTTAATAATACACTATATCATTAATTTAATTACACAATTAATAATAAATTGGATTTTTTTATAAATTTCTTTTTGGGTATTCACATAATAAATAAAAAAACTTTAAAATATGATGTTTGGTATTTTCATTTATAATTTATATAAAAAAATAAAATGGGTACAGTAAAACCTCTATATAGGAATACACTTGGGACCGGACTATTTGTATAACAATTGAGAGGTTATTCCTATATAGAGGTTGGTATAACAAAGACTCTCAGCACTTGGGACCAAACTTTTATATAACAATTGGGAGGTTATTCTAATATAGAGTATTCCTATATAGAGGTTTTACTGTATTTAGTAACACCATTGTGTTATCGTTGGAGTTTATAATAAATAATTAAAAGAAAAGTTTTAAAAAAATAAAATAAAATTTGACAGTAAAAGGTGAGTATCAACTGGTTGATGTCTATTATCCGATTGATACATGAGCTTTTTATCATACTCTTTTCAATAAGAGAATAATAAGTGGTTCACTATACTAAATTCGAGATGCTCTAATAAATTAATTAATGAAGTTGTTAATAAAAATGCTTGTAAAAATTAAAGTTTAGAACTTAATTTGAGCAAAAGCTCCACAAAAGGAATCATCACTATCCCGTAAAATAGCACCTATGCCAAGGAAGTTCGAACCAGGCACAATAGACGCATCTACATTAACCTTCAGCTGTCCACGAACCGGTCTAACCCATCGCCTGATAATATCATTTCCTGTAACAGCTACAGATCTTCGACAGACATTACTTGGCCGATTATGGGCATCCCGCCAATTCTGCAAAAAAACAGCAGCTCGACTTACTATATCCCGCGCAGACACACTTACTGATCTCCAAATTTTCTGATTCCTTCCCCACCAAAGGCTCCAAACTATCATAGCCCATAAACAACATCGTTCATAACTAAGCTGAGCAAAAACTGATTTCATCCAATCAAGAAAATCAGCAGCATTAACATCCAAGGGGATTCTCTGATCAAAGCAATCCCAAACCAAATTCGCGAAAGAACAATCCTTAAAGAGGTGCAGACTTGATTCGGTTACTAATTCACACATTACACAGAGAGGATTGACATCAACCCTTCTCTCCAGCAGATTGTTCATCGTAGGAACTGCATTTCGACAAAGCCTCCACAATAAATTATGAACCTTGCCCAGAACCCTGAGCTTCCAAAGCCTTGTCCAAAAACAATCGAGATTATCCTCATTGACCAAACTTAAACGTTTATAAGCACTTTTAACGCTATAATTTCCGCTATGCTCAAATAACCAAAACCAGCAATCAGAGTCATCTCTATTTGACAATTGAATGCTTCGAATTAGGTTTTGATCTTCACTGTTAAAAATGTCGCGGATCACCTCCTCATCCCACGCTCTACATCTAATCTGAAATAAAGAACTGACATTCTTATTTGCAATTTGCTCAGATAACACAGTAGAAGGCTTTCCATTAATACTACCAATTAACCAAGGATCCAGACCAATTTTAACTGAATTGCCCGTCCCCACTCTTCTTCTACAACCAGCAACAATAACATCCTTTGCTGCAATTATACTGCTCCAAGCAAAGCTCGGGTTTGAGCCCTTCGAAGCAGCAAGGAAATCACTATTTCGGTAATATCTTGCTTTAAACAACCTTGCTACCAGTGAATCTGGCTCCACCAGAAATTTCCAACATTGTTTGCCTAACATAGCAAGATTGAACCTTCTAAGACATTTAAAACCCATACCACCAGCCTCTTTAGGAATACTAAATCTTTCCCAACTTAACCACTTTACACCCCTTCCACTATTACACCACCAGAAGGCATTAAACATCCTCTCAATCTCCTGACACAGCCCCACAGGTAAAAGAAAAACATTCATGGCATAATTAGGAATAGCCTGTAAAACAGTCTTTAAGAGAATCTCTTTACCTGCAGTAGAAAGCAGTCTAGTATGCCATGAATTAATACGATGCCAGACTTTCTCCTTTATAAAATTCAAAATTTGCTTCTTAGATCGACCAACCATAGATGGAAGACCAAGATATCTCCCATGATCAAAAGTCTCCGACACACCAATCCTCCTGCAGATACTTCTCTTAATATCATCATGGACATTCCTGCTAAAAGATACAGCAGATTTGGTAAAATTAACAATTTGACCCGAAGCCAATTCATATTCCTTCAAAACCTCCTGCACAATCCCACAATCCGACTTCGTAGCTCGAAAAAATAAATAACAATCATCTGCAAAAAACAGATGACTAACTCTCGGAGCTCCAACTGCAATTTTACATCCATGCCACAACCTCTCTCTTTCCCTTCTACGAATAAGAGCACTAAGTCCCTCAGCACACATGATAAACAAATAAGGTGACAGAGGGTCACCTTGTCTTATGCCTCTAGACGGAACAATGGGACCAAGTTCCTGATTGTTGACTGAAATATGATACTGCACTGATTCCACGCAACACATAATCAAACTAACCCACCTAGCACAGAAACCATATCGCTGAAGAGCCGATCTCACAAAGCTCCACTCAAGCCTATCATAGGCTTTACTCATATCAATTTTAAGGGCTGCAGTACCCTCCTTTCTGCTAGTCTTCCGCTTCAGAAAGTGATTAATCTCAAAAGCAATAAGAATATTATCAGTAATCAATCTGCCAGGCACAAAAGCACTTTGAGACTCGGAGATGAGTAACCCAAGGAGCGGTTTTAGCCTATTAGCAATTACTTTAGAGATAATCTTGTAAAGAACATTACATAATGAAATTGGACGAAGCTCTGTCATTCGCTCAGGATTATTCTTCTTAGGTATTAATACAATATTTGTATTATTTAAATCCTGAGGAATACAGCCAGATTCAAACACATCTTTGCAAATCTTCACCACATCTCCCCCCACAAGGTCCCAAAAAGATTGGAAAAATGCAGGATTCATCCCATCAGGGCCAGGGGCCTTATCTGGATGCATCCCAAAGACAGCACACTTTACTTCATTGTCTGTAATCGGCTCCAAGAGGGTAACATTTTGCTCGTATGTGATAACCGCATCAATGCTGTCCAAAATTTCAGGAGAATAGCTATCATTAGATTTGAACAGATTGGTAAAATAGCTTATCATAAGATCGCCTAAGCGTCCCTCCCAATCATGCCAACAGCCTGCATCATCCTGAAGTTTCTCAATCTTATTCATCTTCCTCCTTCCATTAGCAAAGGAATGGAAAAATTTAGAATTAGAATCTCCTCCCTTCAACCAGTGTACTTTAGCTCTTTGTTTCCAATACACTTCCATAGACCCCAAAATCTCGAAATACAACTTTTGACAAGAGCTAAATTCTGCAGTACCCGGAGAATCACGCCTACTACGGAGCAAACGAAGTGACTGTTTGACATTTTTTAACTGAGTTTTAAGATGACCAATATATCTATCACCCCACCCCACCAGAGCCATTCCACATTCATTAATCTTCCCCTGAATATCCATTTGCCTTCCTCTATTCCACGCATCCTCAACAACTTGTCTACAGCAAACATCTTCTAACCAGAGGTTCTCAAATCGAAATTTCTTTACCCAAAGCATCATTCTCTGCGATTTGAGAGTAAGAAGAATAGGCAAGTGATCAGAAGACGAATTATTTAGAACTTTAACCTGAAATTGAGGAAACAGGTCCATCCAATCCGATGACGACATTGCACGATCTAATCTTTCCTCAACCCAATTCTCTGATCCTCGACATCTCTCCCATGTATAACTATGGCCACTGAACCCAAGATCACTCAATCCACTATCCGATACGGCTTGTTGGAAACCACAGAGTAACCACTGTGGATGCGGAATTTGACCTCTTTTTTCTGCAGCAGCAAGCAAATCATTGAAATCTCCCATACAAACCCATGGCAAATCAGAGGCACCTGCAAGAGTTCGAAGAAGGTTCCACGACTCCCTTCTTAAATTGCGATCCGGAATGCCATAAAATCCAGTAAATCTCCACATGCAATCAGCCTCCAAACGAAGCTTAACATCAATGAAATTTCTGTTCTTTGAAAATCAGCTCAACCAAACCATCATTTTTCCATAATAAACCAAGACCTCCACTTCTACCCTCACAATCCACACTCTCACACCCAGCAAACCCCAACCTCCTTCTCAAAGCATCCAAGCGACTAAGACAAATACGAGTTTCAGACAGAAAAACTAAATCAGGCTTGTAACAATGGACAATATCAACCAAGACGCCAACTGCTCGTGAGTTGCCCAGCCCACGGCAGTTCCAGGCTAAGGCACTCATGATGCTGGGCGGGCCTGTCCTGCAGCACCCGCCAGAAGTATGTTTTTTGAGCCCAAATGTAATTTCGCATCAGACAAGCCCATTCCTTTTCCTCCACGTTTCTCCTCAGTTCTGGGACGTTTAGGGTCTACAATATCCACTCCTTCATCATGATTATTGACATCATTAATTCCTCCAACCCTGTCAACTGCCATGTTATCCACAACTGAAAGTGTCCCTTCTTTCATGCCTGCATTTCCACGTTCCTTGCCTGTACTTCCACTTTCCTTGCTAATAACTACATTCTCCCCACTACCCCAACCACCCAACTTCCCTCCCTCAACCGCCTGATAACTACCTCCGACCACCCCAACTCCGTCAGTGATGAGCCACTTCGCACCCTTCTGTGGTTGAAGCCGTGGGTATCCGGGAAGCTCTGAGTTGGATTAAAAGAATGGGGTTGGATGGGGTTGTGGTGGAGTCAGATGCAGCTAATGTAGTTGCACATATTTACGAGCCTAGTTTTATATCTGCGTATGGTATTATTATCAATGACTGTAAGTGGTTTTTGAATGCTTTCTCTAATGTTAGAGTCAGCTTTGTTGGGCGTTCAGCGAATGTCGTTGCTCATGAGCTTGCTAGAGTAGCGCTTTCTTTGTCTGATGCCATGGAGTGGACGAGTAGTCGCCTCCTTTTATTTGTAATGCTTTATTCACTGATTCTGGTTAATATATTCCATTTTGGTTTCAAAAAAAAGAACTTAATTTGAAAATAATAATATTACTAAATCCTTAAAAACACTAATAAAACCCCAATTATGGGTTTATCCAACTAAACAAGAGGTGCAAAAAATTTAGAATAAAAATTGTTAAAAAAAAAAAAATCAATTTGTTTATAAATAATATGTTGACTTATTAGTTTTTTTATTATTATATAAAATACCGAGTGAAGAAAACACATGATTATGCCAAACATTGCTGACCATTCCATATTCCTTCTTCCAAAATCCAAAGTCTTGCTAGCTCCTCCTCCTCCTCCTCCTTCCCCCTTTCGGTCGCCGTCCATTGTCAAAACCCGTAACTTTTTCGGTGCGCCACCACTTATTCCCATCAAATAATAGAAAAAAGAGGTTATGTACATACTTGTTTATCTGTGTAATCTCAATCTCCATTTTTACACTTCATTCAAATTCTCTTAATTCTCTGCAAATGAGAATTTTATTTTCACTCCTTGTATGGTTTCTTCCCGTTGTGCTTCTTAGCATCGATTCAGCGATGGTTTCTGGCGTATGCCAGAGCGATCAGCAATCGTTGTTGCTCCAATTAAACAATACACTCTCCTACAATCATTCAAAGTCTACAAAATTGGTTCGATGGAATTCGAGCTTAGATTGCTGCAATTGGCCTGGTGTAAGTTGCGATCAAACTGGTCTAGGTCGTGTTCTTGGTCTCAATTTGAGCAACGAATCAATTTCGGGAGGAATTGAAAAGAGTCAACTCTTTAGGTTTCAGTATCTCCAGAATCTGGATTTGTCTTACAACAAATTCAACGCGTCTCTGCCTACCGGGTTTGAAAACCTAACTAGTTTGATTTCTTTAAATTTGTCAAATGCTGGATTTGTAGGACAAATTCCTATGGAGATTTCGTATATGACTGAGTTAGTGACCCTTGATTTGTCTATGTTGTCTGGTATTCTATTCTCTGGAAGATTGAAACTTGAAAACCCTAATTTTGCAACACTGGTCAAAAAATTGAGTAAGCTAGAAGAACTGTATCTTGATGGTGTCAATATATCTGCATCCGGGAATGAGTGGTGTAAGGCTTTATCTTCTTCATTGCCAAAACTGCAAGTGTTGAGTATGTCCAATTGTTTTCTTTCTGGCCCGTTTCATCCTTCTCTTAAAAATCTTCGGTTTCTCAGAGTAATCCATTTGGACGGTAACAATTTTTCTGATTCTGTTCAGTCTGTTCCGGAATTCTTCGCTGATTTCACTAATTTGAGAGTGTTGCATCTCAGTTCATGTTACTTGAAAGGAACATTTCCTGAAAAGATATTGCAGGCATCAACACTAGAGAGTATTGTCTTATCACTCAACCAAGAACTTCAAGGACAATTGCCTGATGAATTTCAGAACGCTTCTCTCAAGACATTAGTGCTAAGTAACACAAATTTTTCGGGTAGATTACCTGAATCTATTGGTGCGCTTGGGAATTTGACAAGAATAGAGCTTGAGTATTGCAACTTCTTCAGTGTGATTCCGTCTTCAATGGTAGACCTCACTGAACTTACCTTCTTGGATTTCTCATTCAACAACTTCACTGGTCAGATTCCATCACTTGTCCGATCAAGGAAACTCATGTACATTGATTTCTCTCACAATAACCTGTCTGGTGAGATACAATCTGCGCACTTTGAGGGCCTTGAAAGCCTCGTGCATTTAGACTTGAGAAATAATCTTCTCAGCGGAAGCCTCCCTCGATCTCTGTTTGCAATCCCGTCCCTGCAGAAGATCTTTCTGTCATCTAATCAATTCGGGGGTCAAATTCCCGACTTTTCAGATGCATCTTTCTATGATTTGGATACTCTGGATATGAGTAGCAACAGATTAGAAGGGCCTATTCCGAGATCTTTGTTTAATCTCACAAGACTTAGTGTCCTCTTACTTTCATCCAACATGTTGAATGGCACAATTAAGCTAGACTGGATACTGAGGCTTAGTAATCTGACAACAATTGATCTTTCTTTCAATAACTTGGAAGTGAAAGCAAGTAGTAGCAATTCGGCATCGGCATTACCATACTCTCCACAGCTTTCCACAATAAAGCTGGCAAACTGCAGTTTAAAGGTGTTCCCGTATCTGAAAAACCAATCGAAACTAGTCTACTTAGACCTTTCGAAGAACCAAATAAATGGGACAGTACCTCAATGGATTGGAGGACTCAACTCTCTCCTCTATCTGAATCTTTCATGGAACTTGCTGGTAAATCTACATGAATCTCTTTCTTTTCCTAATCTTTCTATTTTGGACCTGCAGCATAACTCCCTTCAAGGGAGTATTCCAACTCCTCCAGCATTTGCTGTCATTGTTGATTACTCGAACAATAATTTTACTTCTTTCATCTCACCCGACATTGGTAGATCTCTGCTTGGCTCCATTTTCGTTTCCCTTGCAAAGAATAAGCTTGTTGGACCTATTCCTGAATCACTTTGCAATGCTAGTTATCTTCAAGTTCTCGATCTGTCTGACAACAGTTTGACTGGCAGCATACCTTCTTGTTTAATTGGGATAAGCAAGACTCTTGGTGTTCTAAATTTACGGGGGAACAGGTTTTTCGGTGCTATTCCTGATCAATTTCCGAGCAACTGTAGCTTAAAGACTCTAGATGTGAATGGAAATAAGATCGATGGGAAGTTACCACGATCTCTAGCTAATTGCACCATGCTCGAGGTCTTAGACCTTGGTAACAACGGAATGAAGGATAGCTTCCCATGCCTTCTGAAGAACATGACCAATTTGAGAGTCCTTGTTCTTCGCAAAAACAGATTTTTTGGCAACATCGGGTGCCCGATCAACCATGGTCCATGGCCTAGGCTTCAGATTGTCGACCTAGCATCCAACAATTTCAGTGGTGGTCTACCAGATAAATGCTTAGATACATGGGAGGCAATGAAGGGGTCTGGAAATGAATTGCATCGGCTTGGTCTCGAGTTTCTACAGCTCAGTGGACTTTATTATCAAGATTCAGTAATTGTTACAAGCAAAGGTCTCCAGATGCAGCTGGTAAAGATCCTTACGGTCTTCACATCCATTGACTTCTCCAACAACAATTTTGAAGGCCCGATACCGGGCACCATAGCGAAATTCAGCGCTCTCTATGTTCTCAACTTGTCTCGAAATGCTCTCACAGGCCAAATTTCACCATCTTTAAGCAACTTGTCACAGCTCGAGTCCTTAGACATTTCAGACAATCAGTTAACTGGACCAATACCTTCAGAGCTTGTAGACTTAACATTTCTTTCATTCCTGGATCTCTCCTACAATCAGTTAGTAGGAAGCATCCCAACTGGAAATCAATTCAAAACATTTGAAAACATTTCATACCAAGGTAACGTAGCATTATGTGGGTATCCATTGTCAAAATCATGCTCAAGTGTCGATACATTGCCGCCGGATAGACAATCTGATACCCCCGAAAGAAACGGATACAATTGGGAGTTCATAGTTCCTAGCCTGGGGTTTGGAGCTGGAGCAGCCGCTGTTGTTTCACCATTACTTTTCTGGAAGAAAGCACATAAATGGTATGATGATCGAATAGACAAACTTCTTATGGTTATTCTTCCGATTTTCGGACTGGTATACTACAGAAGTGATGATTGGAGAAGGGTTTCACCTGAAGATAATTTAGAAGAAGATAGCACAGAAACTGACATTGATGAAGGTGAATATGAACATGGAATTGGAGGAAGGTATTGTGTATTCTGCACAAAATTAGATATGACAAGGAACCGAGTGATTCATGACACCAAATGTACTTGTTATCACTCACCACGAACATTATCATCGTCTTCGTCTTCCTGTTTCTTATGCTCTGATTCGTTGTAGGCGAAGCAGGTTTCTTATGTTACTATTATCATCTTTGTTTACAAATTTTTCTTATACTTGTTCTGTAATTTGTAAATAATAGAAAACACATCAACCCTTGAGTGGGGTTGATGAGAACATAAACACAGCATATACGGTTATAGGTTCTTTTTGTTCAGGAATTTTATCAGAAAGGTTCAGATTATTTGCACTTATTTCACAATCCATATTCATTGTTGCTAACCTTAATCTAATTCCCCAACTCCTTTTAATTTTATGAATTCACTCATTTTTATAATTCTTATATTAATCAAGGACCTACAAATATTACTCGTTTCGGTCTACTAATTATCGATTTGTTTGTTTACATGATGTTTTTTGCTTAGTTGCTCATTTAGCAAAATCGTGTATTTTGGTCTGATACCGTTGGATTGCTGGCGAGCCTTGGCGCAACGGTAAACGTTGTTGTCGTGTGACCAAGAGGTCATGGGTTCGAGTCTTAGGAGCGGCCTCTTGCCAAATAAATTGGCAGGGGAAGGCTTGCCCCCAGTACACCCTTGTGGTGGGACCCCTCCCCGGACCCTCGCTCAGCGGGGACGCGTAGTGCGACCGGGCCGCCCTTTTTTTTTTACCGTTGGATTGCTGGCGTGATAAGAGGTATTTGTAGTTTTTTTTTCTTAAAAAAAAAACCTGTAGTTTAGTTTTTTCACCCAAGAAAGATCAAATTCTCAGAAAGATAGTATTTAAGCAAATTATAGTTAAGTAAAATTTTGTTTTGTCCAATGTGAAACTGCATATGCATAAATGAGTAGTTCAGGCATTTCTTATATTTCTTGCTAATTCCCCTGGCTGCGAAACAGTAACAGACAGTACTGTTAGAGCATTAGCAATCATCTCCATCTATGTTGCGCAGACACTTTAGTTAGTAGCGTTTCCACGTTTTGTGTTCGTGTCCATTTCGTGTCCGTATCTATTTTCGTTTGTAGGCTATTTATGAGGATTATGTTTTAGAAATAACGTTTTCCGTATCGGTTTCCGTTTCCGTGTCCGTGCAACATAGCTTAGTCGTTGAAGAATTTCAAAAATTTAAGAAGAAGAAGAGAGTTGGGTAACAATACACTGGAACATTTGAAAAGAAAAATTCAGGTGAAAATCAATGTTACAGAAGAAAGCTATAGAGGAAGGAAAGAACAAGAACAGAAATGTGCTCCAGATTTCTGGAATTAGATTCATATTATTGAGACTTTTTTTCGTGAAAATACAAGTTTGAAATCGCCAAAATAGACTGTCTTTTGCGATTAAGGGTTTTCTATTTCGAATTTGCAATGAGATTCAGTCTCGATAGAGGGTATGTGTACCTCAAACCCCATCTTCTGCATGTCGTATGGACAAACAGACTTTACCAACGTAGCCGGAGACCCTAAAAATTCTAGATCAATTTTTTTGTCCAGGACCAATGGAGCAAGGGAAGATGGTGTGTGGCCTACAGATGCTGCCAACGTGCGCCACACACTATATTGTGGTCTAACGCGTGAGTGTCATGTGTCACGAAATGATTTGTCCATTGTGCAGCACGTCAATTACCTTCCCGACCAGATAAAGCCATGTGGCGCACATGACCGCGTGGGGATTTTTCTATCAAATTTTGGAAATCTTATTTTTACAATTTTTCCTTTTTTCTTGTATTTTTTATTTAATTTTTGAATCTTGGCAATCTTATTTTTACAAATTTTCACATTTTCTTGTAATTTTTATTTAATTTTTTTATAAAAATAATATTTAATTTGGTATTTTCTAATTTTAAAAAATTATTTAAAAATACTAGATTCTGTTTTCAAATTTCCATAAAATTATGAATTTTTTTTATTAAATTCTAGAAAAAATTTGGAGCAATTTTAGTGAAATTTGAATCAATCGAGATAAGTTTTAATTAATAAAAGATATTTGTATGTGTACATTAATCTTTTAATTACTTGTAGTATGTTACTGTAAAAATATTCGAGTTTTGTGTATTCCTCTTTTTTTTCTCAAAAGTTAGTAAAAGTGCAAAACTTGAGAAAGAAATTTAAATTTACAAAATGGAATAAAATGTAAAATGAGATGATGTGAAACCATAAACGCTAGTCACATGTTTATCTGGATTTTAAGATATGTTGAGCAATGAAAACTATTGTTTGCAAATGCTTTTAGAAAAATCTTAAATAATATAAGTGTATAAAAAATTGTTTTAAAAATGCAAGAAAACTTATACTTAAATAGGACTGTTACTGAATCCATCAGTGGTTTGAAAATTTTCAAAGTGGAGTTTTTAAGGCAACTTATTATTATACAGTCAGGTAAATTTGATCGGTTAATATTAGTGTATGTAGTGGCTTGCAAGCAGTTTACGGTTATATACAATTAAGATATGGAGAGCTTTTGTTTAACCATGATACAAAACGAACTTTTTATTTTTTTAAAGGTTTAATAATACGATGTCATTATTATCATATAAAAATATTATTAATTAGCTGTTTTCTTTTTTGAAATTATTGGATATTATCATGTTAAATTTATAAATATTTAAGAATATTTATTTAGTTTATTATTAGTAATTTATTATTCGTGAATATTTTTTTTTTTAGAAACTATTCGTGAATAATTTATTAGTTGAATTGTAATACTATTAGGAAATGATATTATAGTAAAACCTCTACAAATTAATTACACGGAACCATGAAATTTTATTAATGGAGAAATCTAGATTTCTCTAATCTCTAAAGGACGTATAATGAATTCAGATCTAATCAATAAGTAAATCAACAGATTTATGCTTACTTCTTGTACCACAGATCCATTGAATAACAGCGGAAGTAATTGACTTTGGCTATTTATCACCGATCTAGGAGGTTACCACACCAAAGGAATAATCACTTTTAATTCACGAACTAAGAACGAAACTCCAATAGAAAGAAGAGAGAGGGGTGCATAAGAGAGAGAGAAAGTCTCTTTAGACTGACACTGTCAATTTTAACCATTGATAACTTCAAATTATAAAATTTAAAGAATTAAAATATATTTATATTAAATATTTTACATACTTGAAAGCAATGGTTTATTACAAATTTATCAAATACCGGTATTAGTTAACAACCGAACTAAATGAGTTAAATGCATTGAACTTATATGATTGTCTCAAAACGATCACTCAATTTCACGTGGATATCATGTGTCTTTTCGGTGATTCATGCTAACGTGTTGCATATGTTGACATTCTAATGTTTTTTAATTATTGAAATTGCTAGAGTGATTTAATTGATAAAACTCTAATTTAAATGATTTTATTGAAATAAATTAAGTTGAATGATCATTTTGAATGGCGCATTTAACTCCCAGCTAAATAGACCATTAACTTAGTGGCGGAGTCTCCAACTCGCCGGGCCAATAATTGAAATTGCCACGTGTCTTTTTTTGGCAAAATAAAAGAGGTTTTCCACTTTATGATAATAGAGCTTCTGACAAAAAGCCACAACCAAATTTCGAACACGGCAACACAGCATAAACGAGCTTCATTTTAGGGATTTCAGATAACTTACTTGTACAATCGGAGGAGCGATGAAAGCCCACGGCGCTGTAGAGGCGGCGAAGACGGTCATCGAGGTGGCCGACGTGGCATGGAAAGCCATGGAATTTACCCACCACCATCATCCTCATCTCAATTACCACCACGTAAATCACGATGAACACACCAATCATCTTTCAGTAGACGAAGAATTGGAGTCTTTAAGATCCGAGAATCAACGTTTGAAGAACCAACTCCAGCAGAATTTGAAACTTCTTCAAAATTTATCGGAATCCCCTTGCTTAATGAACGATTGCCCACCTGATGTACGTTTCACCAATTTTGCTTATGCTTATACTTTTTTGCTGTCTTATGTTGATCAAATTTGTGCTACCTTTTTGGCTGTAAGGTACTCCGATGATACCAGCCATGCTTGCATTTAGGAATTGAATTGAATTGAAATTGAAGCTTTTTCCATGTAGGAGTCTTTAATTTTGGGGAATTGAAAGAGGAATTAAGGCCTTCTCTGTGTTTATCAATCATATATATGATTGTACTGGACTCGGCTTATTTGATGTTTCTCTGTTAATTTATCAATGTTATGCCTTCCTTTCTATGTTGCTAGGAAACTTTGAGTTTAAAGCGTTTTATGTCTGTTTCAGAAACCATAACTCTTAAAAACTTATGAAATGTTCCGGTGGGGTTTTTCTAATTTTAAAAAATTGGAACCTAATTTCTTAAAATTTCAAAACTCGTTTTCTAGTATGCAATGTATCTAGAATGTAATGTAGTTATGTAATGCATTTCCAGAATTGAATCAATGTTAATCACATGCTCAAGAAATCTCTAACATTTTGTAGATTATCTCCTACAAACTTTCCAAATGAAAAGAATATATATATATATCTTTTTTCCATCTATTTGTGTTGACATATGAGTTATTAGTTGGTGTTAGAATTCTTGTTTAGTTACTTTTCCTATTTAGTCTCTTGTATAGCTGTCCTGCCATATATAGGAGTCTGTTCTGTAATCTGGATAAATATCCTTCAAAGGTTAATATAGGATTCTGTAATCTGTATAAATATCCTTCAAAGGTTAATAGAAAAGCATTCCGTCTAATTATTGTTCATGGTATTAGAGCCATGGTTCAATGTTGGCCCCCGCTGATATTAGTGTCACGCACCAAATGAATTGGATGTGAGGGGGCATGTTAAACATCCCACATTGCTAAATTAGGAAGCTATATGCCTCCTTAAATATGTGAGTCAATCCTAACCCTTCAAGGTACCTTTTGGGGTGAGTTAGGCCTTTGTTTACATATTAGGCTACTTGCATGTGCATTTTTCTATGTATATATGTAAAAAAATAAATTGAACATACATTCTTATAATTTTAAAAATTTATTAATATATCCATATATTGTTATTATTTACATGTTCCCCGTTTTCCGTTTCCTATATTCTTTAGAGTTATCATTTCCCCGTTTTCGTTTCAGTTTCCGTATGTTTCCCTTTTTAGTGTAGCATAGTTAGATGTTTATCTGTTAATTTACCAATGTCATGCCTTCCTTTCTATGATAGAAAAAGAAAAAGCATTTTTGTTGTAGAAATGTTGCATATCCAATACAATAGCTAATGCATTTCTGTATTGTGGCACCTATTTTCGGTAGATGATAAATTCCTTGGAAGTCAACTGATAATTTTCTTATGCAATCGATTAAAATTTTTGTGAGTTTCACGTTGCTCTCTTTTAAATCCCGAGAGTCAAGGGTAATGTCTCACTCAATAACCTCAGAATGTCAAATGAAAGTGGGAATATGGGTGACACTTAGTTTATTCGAATGTTGTGTGTGGAGTTTTCTTGAATCAATATTTAACATTTAGGAAATGTTTGATACAGCTATACACTCGCCTAGTTGCAACTGTGGATTCTGAAAATTTCCTGGCTCGACTTAAAGCCCTTCAACTGGCATCAGCCAACAAAACAAGCATTGAATTCCCCTTCAAAGAGGCTACAGGTCTTTTTTTTCACTAAAAAAGGATGGTGCTTTTGTTTTTGTTTTCAAGTGTATCCGTTTTTTGGTTTAACCATCCAATTTTTTTTCCTTGTTTTGGTTCTTTATCAGAGAATGATGTGAGTTGTGCTGAAATTCTGGTTAATGTTTCCCATGACGAACCTAGTTGGTGGGTATGGGTCACGGAAGAAATGGTTCCGAACAATGTTGAAGAACGGAGTGGAATTGATGATGAAAATTATGTAGTTGTTACTGAGGAACATGTGGTGGATGGGGTTGCTTTCTTTATGGCTAAATGCATTTTATCAAACCCAAAAGCTCAGGTATATTCTTAGTAAAGATATGTGGATTATGATGGTTTTCCTAGAACCACTTATCTCATCTGATCTCCTACCTTGAAATTGCAGAACTTGACGCCAGAGGCCTTACAGGAGAGTAAGTTTCCAGTTCAATTTATTCATATGAATTTTTCATGTTTTATTCCATAAACCCCCCTTTTTCCCCATAGGTATTATCATTAGAAACGAGCAACCCTTGTTTGACTTGAAATTTGCTGTGTTACAAATCAGTTACTCTCCTCGGGTAGTTGCACTTGCACCTATCCCACATGAAAAATAGTTTCTTGAACTCAACTTTACAAGCATAGTTATCTAAGGCGCGCCTCAGGCACAAAAGGCGCTAGGCTCTGTTCAAGAGGCACGCCTAGGCTCAATTTTATAAGCCGGACAGTTTTTTTTAGGGTTTCAAGTTAAGAAGTGGCTATTTCGATCTCAATCCTTCCCTATCTATATCATCTACAGTTGAAGAAAGTGCTTATCATTTACTAGATTAGGAAAAAAATATCATGAATACCTCTACTTCAAGTTCTAGGCATAGGCCAAAGAAGAAAGCTAAAGCGCCACCTTATAGTGTCCGAGAAAGAATTCCAACAGTTGGAAATTATTTAGTATTTGACTATTTATTGTATTTTAGAAATGTTAATTGTTGTTATTTATGATTTTATATATTATTTTTTTATAGTCCGCCTTGTGTCGCTCAGGCGCGTGCCTAGGCTTTGTGCCTTACTGCTGTCTTGCGCCTTTAATAACTGTGCGTGTAATTTATTGTTGTTTCTCGTGGTGGTAATTTGCAGCTCTGGCAAAAGCATTGGCTGGAATGAGCAAATGGGAGAAGGCTTTAGATATCTGGCATGCAGGACAACTTTTTTATGCCCTTGCTACCTGGGGACTCGCGCTTTGGGGGTGCGTATTATATTTTTGTTATTTTCGATATCTTTAATCATTTTGAGAATTCGTTTCAATTTTACTCTTGGAAGATTCCACCTAAGCAAATGATGGAAGCTATGTTGCACGAAAACTGTGAATTTCAAGCGTTTCCAAAACCGGAACTCTATGGAAACTTGTTTGAAACGTGATCCTAATTTAAAAAATAAATTGGAAACTCGTTTCCTGAGGATTCAATATGTTTTCATAAATGGATCAATGCTAATCACATGTTCAGTAAATTCCTATTATTTTCTAGTTTACTTTCTACAAGCTTTCAAAATGAAAAAGAAAATGTTTTTTTTTTCCCTATATTATGCGACTTCTATGTAATTTCTTTTAATGTAGGTATATATAAAAGTGAGACATATATTCTTACTGTTTTAAAAAATGTATAGATATATCCACCATAATTTTTATTATTTAATTTACATGTTTCCGTTTCCTATATCCCGTTTCCTTTTATGTATCTGTTTCCGTTTTAATTTCCATGTAACGTAGCCTGAAAGATTCGTTGATGCATTAATTTTGGGACTAGTTTGGTTTCTGTAACATTACCCTACATTCTTAAATGGTCTTATTCAATGAAATTCAATCATTTCGGTGCCTTCGGCTTTGGTTGCAGGTTGTACCGTAGTCGAGCCGTGGTGAAACTTGCTGCAAAAGGAGTCCACAAAACCAGCAAAGCCATTTTAAGGGCACTATGAATTGTAGAAATCAGTAATAGTAATATAAGCTCTATTGTGATGAACAAAAGGAATTGCAGATTTGTGCTCAGAATTGTGTGAATTGTGTTGGACTTGCTTCTATTCTTCATGTGTGCAAATTAGAAGTATGCTTGTACTGTAAATATTTGTAAATATCCACTTCTGTTTTTAAATGGATTGATTTATTTATTATTCCTGATCAATCATTTGGAAATTCAATTTCTGGTATTGCATAATTTGTAGTGAATATCATTTTCATCTATTTCATATTAATTAATTTTAGAGAACAACAACAACAAAGCTTTAGTCTCGAAATAATTCAGGGCGGCTACCATGAACCATCATATAAAACCGTGACATCAAGTCGTGTCAGTGACACAAATTCTCTCCCTCCACTCTGTCTTATCCACTGCCATATTTTCCTCAATCCCAAATAAACTCATATCACTCTCGATCACCCTCCTCCAAGTTTGCTTAGATCTTTCTCTATCTTTCACCACTACATCCCTTTGCCACTCTTCAGTCCTCCTAACCGGCGCATCAAGCACTCTTCGTCTTACATGACCAACCCATCTTAGTCGGTTTTCCCTCATTTTATTCTCAATAGTTGTAACTTCTACTTTTGTCCTAATTATTTCATTACTCACCCGATCCTTTCTCGTATGACCACACATCTATCTCACTATACGCATCTCCGCCACCGACATCTTATGAATATGACAGTGTTTCACTGCTCAACACTCCGTACCATATAGCAATGCTGGTCTAATTTGCGAAGTATGTGAATATAATATTGCTTAAGAATATGAAATTTAATTCACACATTTCGCAATATGCGAAGTAAAAATCGTCTTCTTGAGCAGTATTATCTTCGCAACCTTCGAAAATTACAAAATATGCAAAGTAGTATATATCATTCAAATCATAACAATAAGATTGCAACCATCATTCTAACATTAAAATAGTAACATTATCAAAATTTACAACAAGATTGCAACAATAATTCTAACATTAAAATCATAATATTATCAAAATTTACAACAAGATTGCAACAATAATTCAAACCCTAAACCCCAGGAATTTGCTTTTAGGCTTTACAGAATCAAGAAAATCGGTGGCGTCATACAGAATCAATGACCTTTAAGATGATAATGGTGATTTTTCTTTTCAAGAAAGAATCCAAGAAAAATCGGCAGGTTCACCATTCCAACCTCCACTCGCTGTGATTGTTGCTCTTGTATTCAAGCTAAATGGGTACTTGAATTTGATGTTTTGTATTCAACCATCTTCACAAAATTAAGTCGTGTTAACAAGCTTAGGAAGAGAAATTTAACAAGAAATCGTAAAAAATGATTATGCGAAGTCTGCGAAGAGAAAATTAACCTAGACGGACGATTTTACTTTGCAGAAAACGATTATGCGAAGTATGCGAAGAGAAAAAATCATGATACACTTGATGATTTTTTCTTCGCAGACTTCGTATAATCGTTTTCTGCGAAATCAAAACATCATTTTCAGCTTATTTTTTCCTTGCAGACTTCGCAAAACTCATTTCGTGAAGCGATTTTCTAGAAAAAGATAAAGATTAAACAGTAGATACTTACATTATTTCTGCCTTTTACCATTGAAATCGACAATAACCATATGATAAATGCAGAAAAACACGCAGAATAACGTCGAATAACCATGCCTTCGATTCGCACAAGAAGAAAGAAACCAAGAGACGAAAAGAAACAGGAAGATGAAGAACCATGACTTAATTTTCTAGAAACAGGGCGATGAAGAATCAAGACATAAAAAGAGGAAGAAGAGACAGACATGGTGATGAAGAAATGGTTGGTGATAAGTTCAATATAAAGGAAGGGAGGAAGATGAAAGGTCAGGGGTATTTTGGAAAGGTCATAATAATATAGTCTAGATATATAATAGATTGAGTAAGTGGTCTAAATATGTAAATGAGTCTCCCATTTTATCCAATTTTGTAATTTTCCCAAGTTAATTCCAAATAAAACCTGTGGTATACTGAATGACTGTGGGTTTTATTGTCCTCGAGACCAAGAATGTGTTTGTCAACATTTACAAATCGGTGGTTTTTTGGGATTGCCAAATTTGGATGTTAATGACCTCAAAATGAAAGAATTTAATGATATTTTAGAGTAAATTACAATATTATGGTCACTAAACTTCAATTCTTAACGGTCGTCACTCAACTTTAACTAACTCCTTAAAATGATTGTTAACGACCTCAAAATGAAAACATTCAAGAATTAAAGTTGTTCAGAACGACAATTACCATGAAACTATTTTTTATTTTTCAAAATTACACTTTTTGGAGCTTTTTTTATTGAAAATGAGGAGGGGGAACTACGGGGCAGAACATCCCAGCTAGGCTGGCACCCTCTATGGACCGCTGAATCCACGACCGGATATTATTAACTGCTGTTATCGCCGCTTTTAATTCGGCTATGAACGAATGAGATAACTCCTCTGATAAGGAGAATGCCCCAAGGAATAATCCTTTGCTGTCTCTGAAGACCCCTCCGCACCCGGCAGAGCCAGAAGTCACTGAAGCGTCTGTGTTTTCTTTGACCCAGCCGCATGGCGGCTTCTGCCAGTTGACAGGGATAATTCGTGGAGCTCAGGGAGGGCGCGGTTGAATGTGCAGAGCCGCCAGAATGTTTCTTTCTACGATAGAATTCCAAACCGTGCTAGTATGTAGCATGTTAGCTTGCCTGATAAGAGGCCACAGCCTACGCAGGGCCACATGTACTACGGCGCTCTGCCACAGGGCAGCAAGTTGCGGGCTGAAAGGTAATTGCGAAGCCGATTTTAGTAATACATGTAAGTTATCTGATGCTGGCATTCTCCTCCCAAAGAGGGTAGAGATTGCAATCCATAGCTGTTTGGTAAACGGGCAGCTTACCATTAGATGGTCGGTTGTTTTTACGCTAGCCTCGCACAAGGGACACTGGGAGGCAAGATATCATTTTTTGACCTTTTTTTTTTCTAAAAAATTCACTCACTCTTCTAACCAAACAACACCTAAATGACCTCAAAATGGAAATTTTCCTTCGCATATCATTAACTCTTCGAATCTTTTTTCTTTTGAGACCGTCAACGGTCGTTTTGAGGCGTTGAGTGGTCACCGGTGTTAAAAAATGTAAAGTTCAGTGGATACCATTAAGAATTAAAGTTCGGTGGTCACAATGTTAAAATGGGTAAAGTTCAATGACCATGAGTGTAATTTACCCAGATATTTTATACAATTTAAATTCTTCAACTTTTTAGTTTTGAGGTATTGGTATTGTTTGGTGAGGGTTAATGTTTAACGCATATATAGTTTTGAGGTATTGGTATTGTTTGGTGAGGGTTAATGTTTAACGCATATATAATGCGTTAATTAAACCTAAAATTGGCCATAAAATAAATACATTTTCCAATGTATGCAGAAAACAAAATTTTATGCGATAACTTTTTATGCAACATTATACAAACATATTCATTGGACTTAACAATCATGGCAGTAAAAGTATTTGATTTGTTTGTATGAATAAAAAATATAAATAACACATATAATTGCTTATGACATCAATAAATAAAAGGAAAACATTCGAGTCAACCTTTATCCGCATATGAGGAAGTTCCAAACACCTTCAGTTATACCAACAATGTATGAGAAAACACGTGATCAATCCAATTCGTTGCACTAGTAAGAGACATTAAATTGACATATGTACAAAATTAATTAACGGACTTGATAAGTCCTCAACCTATTCAAACCTTATCTGTATAGGAAGTCTCAAGTGAATTTGGTTATAGCAGCGACATATAAGAGAGCTCGTGAGCAACCTGATTAGTTGCACTGAAAGAAGCCATTAAATTAGCAGACGCATATCACGGAATATGTCATGTGTTTAGAAAAGGTATTTAACGGATCCGGTAGACCTCCCAAATATTTATGTGAAAAATGAGAATGAAATGAACATTTTTTTTTTATTTACAAAACACATTTATTAATGAATATAACATTAATTGTGTTTTCCTTTTCAAAACAAAAAAAAAACATTATTTTTTTTTGTTATTTTAAGTTTTCAAGATATGAAAAATTGTGTAATAAATATTATGGAAAATGAAATTATTAATAAAAGAGATAAATAATACTCAGTCCATTTTAAAATAATTATCATATTTGAATAAATCACACATATTAAAAAAAAATATTGATTTGCATTAAATTTATGGAATATAGATTAAAATATCATTTGTTTCTCTTTATTAATAGTCTTCATTTTTGTGTTATTTATATAAATTGAATCACTTTTAATACATTGAGAACTTAAAATGATAAAATAAGAAAAATGATAATATTAAACTCATTAATAATGGTAAAATAAAAAAAAAAATGTGTCTTAGAAACTAAAAGTGATAAATAATATGAAATAAGAAAAAAATTAAAAAACGTGACAATTATTAAATGGAAAGAGTATTGTAGTGTATTTTGTATAAATTTATAACAAATTAATTATATCCTTAATATATGTAATTTTGTGTAATGTGATAAATAATAGTATAGAACATGCCCTTTCAAAAAAATAATACTCTACAAATTTATCTTTTTGATATCCTATAAAATTTTATAGATATATAACTAACTTTAATTTATTAATTTAC
The DNA here is from genome assembly GCF_963576675.1 of Euphorbia lathyris. Classification (NCBI taxonomy): domain Eukaryota; kingdom Viridiplantae; phylum Streptophyta; class Magnoliopsida; order Malpighiales; family Euphorbiaceae; genus Euphorbia; species Euphorbia lathyris. Next base: position 76,508,560 of record NC_088916.1, read on the forward strand.
TATTATATCCTTAATTATGAAGCTTAAATAAAAGGGAGATTTACAAAGAAATTCAACTTTTAAAAATTATATACAGTTTTGTCATTTACTAATTTCAACTATATCATATTAAAAAACATTGAGAATTAAAGGAAGTAAACTTCCACAACCCATTCACCAATTCACTTTTTTAAAATATTAATCTGACATTTAGAAAATAAAAATGAACACTTTTGATATATTAATAATTAAATTATCAAAATTGATAAAATAATAATAATATTATTATTATTATTTATGATTTTCACGTAAATGACCCTGAATAAAATAAATAATTATTTTGATATTAGAAAATACATTTCCTCCATAAAAAAAAGAAAATTTATATTTCCAAGACATTGAAATTAAATACCATTAATATTAACCTTGACTTTATCGACATTTATTTAAGGGTAAATTCTAAAAAAAAAATATGTGGTTTCATGGATTTAAAAAAAACCCCATATGGTTTGTTTATACAAAAAAAAGACTGTCATACGCTGTTACACGAATTAAGAAAAATGACTTAACACCGTTAGATTTGATGACATGGCAAAAGGTAAAACGGGAAAAACTAATTTTTTTATTTTTTTATTTTTCTTTCTCTCTTCTTCTTCTTCTTCTTCTTTCACTTACCCGAATCCATTGGAGAGCAGAGTTTCATCGATATCGAACACCCAAGCGTCTTTCTCATCGCCGGAAATATTTACGGACTACGCAAAGGTAAGCGAATTGGAAGCGACGATCTCGGAGTTAGATAGGTTGGACATTAGATGGAGCAGGAGGAACGTCTGAATTTCAAACGTTTGGAAATATCCAGACTTCTGAAAATTTTCAGATTTTCTGGAATCAAAATTAAAAAAAAAATAGAAGAAGAAGAAGAAGGGAGAGAGAGAGAGAAAAATAAAAAATTAGGTTTTTCCGTTTTACCCTTTGCCACGTCGTCAAATCTAATGGTGTTAAGTCATTTTCCTTAATTCGTGTAATGGCGTATAACACGGTCCTTTTTTTTTATATAAACAAACTACATGAGTTTTTTTTTAATTTGCCCTTTATTTAATCATATTTTCTTTCTTAATGCGTACAAAAATTCTATTCGAGCATTTTTTTTTTTATAGAAATAAGGTTTATATATTGGGATTGACCATGTGTTATTAATATATGAGTATTTGTAGTTATAAGAAAAGAGTAAATTAGTGAAAATAGAACGATGTATATTATTTCAATAAAACTAACTATTTTTTCTTGTTCAGTTTGCAGACACTTTTACACGTGGGACGGAGGGAGTAATATAAAACATATAAAGTATATTTTGATATTTATTTTAACACTTTTGAAATTGCATAAGTATAAGAAATTTTACAGAATGAAAATCGTTTTAAATACTATTGCATGGATATGATTGGTGGAAAGAAAAATATCAGGATTGGTCTTGAGTTTAGGCTTGGGGTGCACCGGCCTAGAGGCCAGGGTCGGGAGAGGGGCCCAAAAAAATATTTAGAGTAAAGAAATTGGTTATGTTTTAAGTATAATAAATAAATTCAAAGTAGCATAATGATATTATCTTGTTCTTCAACTAAAGAGGGCATGAGTTCGTTTCCAGTAATCTTTAATATATTTTTAATATATAAATGATATGGGTAGTTAAGGGTAAGAAGACAAGTTTCATTTTATTACCTCATTTTAAAAGAAGTTTCATTTCATTATCTTAATTTGATTAAATTTGAAAACTAAAAATTAATTTATGCAATGATATGAATAAAAATCAATTTAAAATTTAACACTCCCTCCACTCCATTATATAAGTCGTTTTGGTTTTCTAAAAATTTTTAGTTTAGTTTTTATGTCCAAGCATTAAATTTTTGTCTTGATCTATGTGTTTTTAACATTCCAATACTATATTGCTAACCATTACATGGGAGTGATTTTTTTTTTTTTAAGTTAGCCAATGTAAAATTTATTAATTAGGCTCTATATTAATTGTAATTCTCGATTTGTGTAAAAATCTCTAGAATGACTTAGAGCATCCACAATGGTTTATACTCACTACCACTCAATGTACATGCCACATCATCAATTTAATAAATTTCATTTTATTAAACTATGCAACTCCAATGGTTAAACTCTATAACCACTCAATCATAATGGACCCACCAATCATAAAGGCTCCACCAATTAATTAAACTAATCATAATTGATCCACCAATTAATTAAACCAATCATATTATTTTAAAAATAAAAAATATATATATAAAAATAAGCAAAAGCTCAATAAATATTGAGTGGTTGATAATGATTACTTTTTATCATACTATCTTGAATGGGAGAGTATGATACAATGGAGTATATTGAGTGGTTTATCATATCTCATTGGAGATGCTTTTATATTATGGGACGAATGTAGTAATAAAAAACAACAAAAACAATATCAATAATAACAATAAATCTAAAAAAAATCTCCTATAACATTTTACGTTATGTAGAAGACTTCATAGGAGATTCCTACGGAACATGTTTATAAAAGAAAATGTAGTTATTTTCTATATTTTCTACGGAAACTTTAAATTATAAATTTTATATTAAAGAGCTTCTTACTACTTATTTTATCTATGGTCCTAAATTGTGAAGACGGGGCTTGAAAAATATACATACGTGTCTTAGAATGCCGAAGACTCCATTATGGATTTAGTCAACTAAATGAGCGGTCCAAAAGTTTTGGATCAAATAAAAATTCAAAATTTTATAAATAAAACGTTGACTTGACTTGACTTGACTTGTTAATTTTTGTATTATTAAAAACCAAGTGAAGAAAAAATACATGATTATGTTGACTTGCTAATCCAAAGTCTTGCTAGCCTACTCCGACATCCTCCTCCCTTTCGGTCGCCGTACATTCTCAAACTCCGGTAACTCTTTAGCTGCGCCACCACTTATTCCCATGAATTAATAAAAATGGAGGTTTTGTTCTTACTTCTCTAGCTGTATAATCTCAATCACCATTTTTATAATCTATTCCATTTTCTCTTTAATTCTCTGCAAATGAGAATTTCATTTTCGCTCCTGGTTTGGTTTCTTCCCGTTGTGCTTCTTAGCATCGAATCAGCGATTGTTTCTGGCGTATGCCAGAGCGATCAGCAATCGTTGTTACTCGAATTAAAAAATACACTCTCCTACAATCAATCCGAGTCTACAAAATTGGTTCGATGGAATTCGAGCTTAGATTGCTGCAATTGGCCTGGTGTAGTTTGCGATCAAACTGGTCTAGGTCGTGTTCTTGGTCTCGATTTGAGCGACGAATCAATTTGGGGAGGAATTGAAAAGAGTGAACTCTTTGGGTTTCAGTATCTTCAGAATCTGGATTTGTCTTTCAACAACTTCAACACATCTCTGCCAATCGGGTTTGAGAATCTAACTAGTTTGATTTCTTTAAATTTGTCAAATGCTGGATTTGTAGGACAAATTCCAATTGAGATTTCGTATATGACTGAGTTAGTGAGTCTTGATTTGTCTATGTTGAGTTTTCTATTCTCTGGAAGATTGAAACTTGAAAACCCTAATTTTGAGACACTGGTCAAAAATATGAGTAAACTAGAACAACTGTATCTTGATGGTGTCAATATATCTGCATCTGGGAATGAGTGGTGTCAAGCTTTATCTTCTTCGTTGCCAAATCTGCAAGTGTTGAGTATGTCCGATTGTTTTCTTTCCGGCCCGTTTCATCCTTCTCTTAAAAATCTTCAGTTTCTCTCAGTGATTCGTTTGGATGGTAACAATTTTTCTGATTCTGTTCAGTCTGTTCCGGAGTTCTTTGCAGATTTCACTAGTTTAAGAGAGTTGCATCTCAGCTCATGTTACTTGAAAGGAACATTTCCTGAAAAGATATTGCAGGCATCAACACTAGAGAGTATTGTCTTATCACTCAACCAAGAACTTCAAGGACAATTGCCTGATGAATTTCAGAACGCTTCTCTCAAGACATTAGTGCTAAGTAACACAAATTTTTCGGGTAGATTACCTGAATCTATTGGTGCGCTTGGGAATTTGACAAGAATAGAGCTTGAGTATTGCAACTTCTTCAGTGTGATTCCGTCTTCAATGGTAGACCTCACTGAACTTACCTATTTGGATTTCTCATTCAACAACTTCACTGGTCGAATTCCATCACTTGTCCGATCGAGGAAACTCATGTACATTGATTTCTCTCACAATAGCTTGTCTGGTGAGATACGATCTGCGCACTTTGAGGGCCTTGAAAACCTCGTGCATTTAGACTTGAGACATAATCTGCTCAGCGGAAGCCTCCCCCGATCTGTGTTTGCAATCCCATCCCTGCAGAAGATCTTTCTGTCATCTAATCAATTTGGGGGTCAAATTCCTGACTTTTCAGATGCATCTTTCTGTGATTTGGATACTCTGGATATGAGTAGCAACAGATTAGAAGGGCCTATTCCGAGATCTTTGTTTAATCTCACAAGACTTAGTGTCCTCTTGCTTTCATCCAACAAGTTGAATGGCACAGTTAAGCTAGATTGGATACCGAGGCTTAGTAATCTGACAACAATTGATCTTTCTTTCAATAACTTGGAAGTGAAAGCAAGTAGTAGCAATTCGGCATCGGCATTACCTTCCTTTCCACAGCTTTCCATAATAAAGCTGGCAAACTGCAGTTTAAAGGTGTTCCCGGATCTGAAAAACCAATCGAAACTAGTCTACTTAGACCTTTCGAAGAACCAAATAAATGGGACAGTACCTCAATGGATTGGAGGACTCAACTCTCTCCTCTATCTGAATCTTTCATGGAACTTGCTGGTAAATCTACATGAATCTCTTTCTTTTCCTAATCTTTCTATTTTGGATTTACAGCATAACTACCTTCAAGGAAGTATTCCAACTCCTCCAGCATTTGCTGTCATTGTTGATTACTCGAACAATAATTTTAGCTCTTTCATCCCACCCGACATTGGTGGATCTCTGTTCGGATCCATTTTTGTTTCTCTTGCAATGAATAACCTTGTTGGATCTATTCCTGAATCGCTTTGCAATGCTAGTAATCTTCGAGTTCTTGATCTGTCTGACAACAGTTTGAATGGCAGCATACCTTCCTGTTTAATGGGGATGAGCAAGAATCTTGGTGTTCTAAATTTAAGGGGGAACAGGTTTTTCGGTGTTATTCCTGATCAATTTCCGAGCACCTGCAACTTAAAGACTCTAGATGTGAATGGAAATAAGATCGACGGGAAGTTACCACAATCTCTAGCTAATTGCACTATGCTCGAGGTCTTAGACCTTGGTAACAACAGAATGAAGGATAGCTTCCCGTGCCTTCTGATGAACATGACCAATTTGAGAGTCCTTGTTCTTCGCAAGAACGGATTTTATGGCAACATTGGGTGCCCGAACAACCATGGTCCATGGCCTATGCTTCAGATTGTCAACCTAGCATCGAACAACTTCAGTGGTCGTCTACCAAATAAATTCTTAGATACATGGGAGGCAATGAAGGGGTCTGCAAATGAAATGCATCAGCTTGGTCTCGAGTTTCTACAGCTCAGTGGACTTTATTATCAAGATTCAGTAACTGTTACGAGCAAAGGTCTCCAGATGCAAGCTGGTAAAGATCCTTACAATCTTCACATCCATTGACTTCTCCAACAATAATTTTGAAGGCCCGATACCGCACACCATAGCGAAATTCAGCGCTCTCTATGTTCTCAACTTGTCTCGAAATGCTCTCACAGGCCAAATTTCACCATCTTTAAGCAACCTGTCGCAGCTCGAGTCCTTAGACCTTTCAGGCAATCATTTAAATGGAGAAATACCTTCAGAGCTTGTAGGCCTAACATTTCTTTCATTCCTGAATCTCTCCTACAATCGGTTAGTAGGAAGAATCCCCAGTGGAAATCAATTCGGAACATTTGAAAACATTTCATACCAAGGTAACGCAGCATTATGCGGGTTTCCATTGTCAAAATCATGCTCAAGTGTTGATACATTGCCGCCAGATAGACAATCTGATACCCTCGAACGAATCGGATACAATTCGAAGTTCATAGCTCCCAGCCTGGGGTTTGGAGTTGGAGCAATAGTTGTTGTTTCACCACTATTTTTCTGGAAGAAAGCACATAAATGGTATGATGATCGAATAGATAAACTTCTTACGGTTATTTTTCCGATTTTCGGACGGGTATACTACAAAAGTGTTGATTGGAGAAGGGTTTCAGCTGAGGATAATTACGTAAGAATATGGCACAGAAACTGGTACTGATGAAGGTGATGATGAATTTGAATGTGAAATTGGAGGAAGGTCTTGTGTATTCTGCATAAAATTAGATACGATACGATAATGATAGAGTATACGAATAAAAGATGTTAGGGGTTAGTGTGAGTATATAGGGTGAGTAGTATATATAGTTTCTTTATGAAAGGAGACGGGGATCATTCCCTGGGCTGTGCTTCGGCCTAGATTTATGTTTTCCATTACTTTCCAGTTCATCAATACAAGTTTACCATTCCATATTTTCTACTCTGTTTCTGTGTCTCCGTTGTTTATTTGCTGTGTTTGGGGTGAGCCATTGTTGAGGTTCTCATCAGACAAGAAAACGTGTGATTCATGACACGAAATGTACTTGTTATCAATCACCACGAACATCAGAATCGTCTTCTTTTTCTTTCTTAGCTCCGATTCTTCGTAGGCGAAGCAGCTTGAGCAAGAAAGAAAAATATATCTTTTTTCCATCTATTAGGCGACTTGTATGTAACTTTTTTAATATATATATATATATATATATAACTGAAGATACATTCTTATAAATTAAAATTTATTAATATAGACCCTCGCTTAGTGGGGACGCGTAGTGCACCGGGTTGCCCTTTTTTTATATCCATATATTGTTGTTATTTACATGTTCCCGTTTCCTATATTCTTTACAGTTATCATTTCCCGTTTTCGTTTCAGTTTCCGTATGTTTCCCTTTTCGTATAACATACTTTGTTAATTTACCAATGTCATGCCTTCCTTTCTATGATAGAAAAAAAAGGTGTTTTTGTTGTAGAAATGTTGCATATCAAATACAACAGCTAATGCATTTCTGTTTGTTGCATATCAAATACAATAGCTAATGCATCTCTGTGAAAAATATTGTTTCCCGGTTTCCGTTTCAATTTTGTGTTTGTTTCTATTTTAGTTTCCATGTAACGTAGCCTGCAATGCATTATTTTGGGACTAGTTTGGTTTTTCTAGCAGTATCCTACATTCTTCAATGGTCTTATTCAATTAAATTCAAACATTTCGGTTAAACGGCGAACAATGGCTTCGGCTTCGGCTTCGGCTGCAGGTTGTACCGTAGTCGAGCTGTGGTGAAACTAGCTGCAAAAGGAGTCCATAAAACCAGCAAAGTCATTTTGAGGGCACTATGAATTGTTAAAATCAACCCCATTGTGATGAACAAAAGTGTGCTCTTGTGTTGGTCTTGTATGCAAATTAGAAGTATGTTTATACTGTAAATATTTGTAAATACTGTTGTTGCACTAAATCAGTTTTTAATTCGATTGATCTATATTTATTATTAGAGCATCTCCAATACTCCTCGTCAAACCACTGTTCTACCCAAAAAAAAAGCGATTGAATGGCGAGGATACATCTCCACCACATGGACGTGGCTAGCTATGTTTTTATTGTGAGGGTATTTTGCCTCGTTTATTTTTCGAGCTCCGGAGGCTTTCCAGTTGAATTTTTAGTAGAATTCTCTCTATTGTTGTCTTCTTCGTTTGTTCAAGGATTGGCAACCAGTTTAACTAGTTCAATCATTTTGGTCAAACTCGGAGAAGTTGTTGGGTTTGGACACAGCTAGTTAGCTATTGTGTTGGTAAGTGTATTTTGCCTCGTTTGTTTTGACGAGCTCTAGAGGCTTTCCGATTGAATTTTTTAGTATAATTTCTCTTTTACGCTCTTCTTCGTCCGTTTAAGGATTTGCAAGTAACTCAACCAGCCCCTCGTTGAGGTCGAAACTCGGAGAAGCTATTGTTGTATTTAGACACAGCTGGTTAAAATTGATAAGGTTTAGATTTCTTTTTTGATTTGCACTCCGTTTTTTGGGATTTGGTTGGTTTGTTTTGTTTGGATTCGAAATTTATAAGGTTTGGGTTTTTTCTTTTGATTTGCAATCAATTTCTGGAATTTGGTTTGCTCGATTGAAGTTGAATTTTGAAATGGGTCAGCAAGGAGTTTATGTATTGAGTTTGCTTGATAATTAAAAATATGAAATGAGTTTGATTTCGTTAAGTGTTTGATCTTCATTGCCTTACTTTTCAATTGAAGAAAAAATGAATTTTTCCTGATGTCAATTTTGCAGTTGAAACACCATTAATATAAGTTCTGTTTAAGGGCTAATTCGATTTTTATATTTAAATCGAATTCTCACCACACAAGATTAGTTGTCTTTTCAATCTCATATTGGTTCTTCTGAAGGCAATAAACAGAAAAATGGTTCGAACAAAAAACTTCTCTTCACAACAGGATATGTTCCTCATTTCTGCATGACTAAATGCTAGCATGAATCCTAATCAAACACAACAAACATATTGGAATAGAATTGCTGCTTATTTTCATAAACCTAAGCAATTCGATTCCAGTCGAAAGTACAACTCTTTGATTAATCGTTGTCTTTAATTAACCTTTTTGTGAGTAAGTTTCAAGGTTAGTATAAGCAAGTAAAGATCAGGAATCAGAGTGGAGTAACCGAACGAACAAGATATGGTAAATTTGTACTTATCATTTTACAATCATATAAATATATATTTTTGTCTATTAGTTGATATTTGATGTTATCCTTAATTATTAGGTATGTTAAGCATTAGATATGTACAAGAATTTACAAAAGTCTAGCATAATTATCTACAACATCTAGAGGCGTTTAGACCTGGCCATGGGTTGGGCTCGGGCCAGATGGGCTTTTCTATAAAATTGCACAGCCCAAGCCTAGCCCAGCCCATATAAACCCACCTAAACATATATACATAATCTTTTAATTATAAAAAATAAAATTTAATACTTAAAAATAAATATTCAATATATAAATATATAAATATATAAAATTTATTAATTAATATTAATAGGCGGACCGGGCTGGGTCGGTCCGCGCTATTTTTATTAATCCCAAGCCTGCCCAAAAAATAGGCGGGCTTTAGTGGGTCTGGGCCGGACTGGGTCTAACATCAATTAGCATTGTCCAAGCACGGCCTAAGAGACACGGGTCTAGACGGACCGAGCGGGTACCCGGGCCCGTGGACAGGTCTACATGCGTTCTATATGCAAGCATCCTCATTGCACATGTTTTTTTCTTTTTGTAGTGATGATAAGCTAAGAACTCCTACGACATTAGCTTTTTGAACAAAATACCAATCATGTGCTTCCACAACTGCTTAGATTCGTGAAAATAGCGATCGGCGCATTTGAAACCTTCTAAGAAAAATGACTCGGGATATATAAGACTATTGAAGAAATAATCACGATGAAGTCTATCATACTTTCAGCTCTATAAAGATCAATGATGCGACGGACGGTGCATTACTGATCACCATGTTATTTTTCATGATTTGATGCATGCATCGACGGAGTTCCATGACAGATATAGCAATATCCATCGCAAATTTATCTTCTTCATCTTCTGCATCAAGCATTTCAATCATTATTAGTATATTGTTAGACATGGCAACTTACAAAGTAAAGTGGTGATGAGTTTAATTGTTTCACCAAATGCATTATCTATTTATAAAACAAAAATATTGTTGTTGGAACATTACTATTAAAATATAATATAGTTGTTGGAATATAACCGTCAAAATATAATAATCGTTGGAATTTAAATTTAAAAATGATTTCATCATTTTTTTTATGAATAAAAGAATATGAAGAGTGAGAAAGCTAGTAGCGTTTGGAGCACATACAAATTTTAAGAAAGATGATTATATATATATATATATATATATATATATATATATATATATATATATTTGATAAATAAGAAAGGAAACAACAAAAAAAAAAGAAAAAAAAAACTAAGGCGGAACCATCCTAGGAAAGCCAGCTCCCACGAGATCATCCAACAGCAGCCTTCAAATGTCAATCGGCGGGAGCAGAAGATGAGTAACACCTGGTTCAAGAGTATGAGCACTGCTAGCCATAAAATCAGCAACCCGATTTTACTCCCGGAACACATACTGAAGACGAACACACTCGAAGTTCTTGAGAAGCAGCTTGATACTTTTGAAAAGGTTCCGACCAATACACGCAGTATCTCTATCCTTATTAATACCCGCCACTATCTCGGCATTATCCGACTCAATCTCAATCGATCGACAACCCCTGCTCAAAGCAAGAGAGATACCAGAAAAAAGACTCCAAATTTTCGCATCATATGCATTACCTATACTAATGTTATGGCAGAAATCAGCCACCCATTCCCCATGACAATCACGAATAACCCCTCCGGCAGAAATTGAATCATCACTTAACTTCGAGCCATCAGTATTAAGTTTATGCCATCCTACTGGGGGGCTTCGCCCAGTGAACGAGAGTTTCCACCCAAGAAGTCCCACCACTACCTCTTCCCAAATTATTCCAGGCCTCTTGAAACTCATTAACAGTAAACCGTATAATCAACAATGGGTTAGAGGGAATATCCTCTTTTCTATCAAACACGAAGCAATTACGCCACCTCCACAGCAGCCAGCAGCACGAAATAAACATAATCTGCCAGTTAGCACTCACATTTAGCTCCTTATCCCATAAGCACCACGAAAACCAGTCTAGATCTGATTTAGCAAAAAAAAAACATGTAGCAGACGAGACGGAACAAGGAGTCACCACACATTACCATTGTGCTGACAATCACGGAGAGTATGGGATATATTCTCGCATGCAGTAGAACATCAAGGACAACTCTCAGTAGAAGCTAAGTGCCTCCGGAATCTCTCTTGATTATTTAACAGCTTATGGTGCGCCGTTAGCCAAGCAAAGCTACGCAGTCTTTGCGGAATTTTCAAGGCCCAAATTTTCTTCCACTGCCTAATAGAAATTTTGAATAAACTGATTTGACAATTATTTGACTGTCATATCGAGCATTCTAGATAAATTTGGATAAACTGAAGTAATTTCATATATTTTTAGTTAGTTATCTATAGCTATATTAATAACACAATAAATATTTTATAATTTAGTTGTTATATTATTTTTTTTGTGTACATTAAACATCTTAGACATAACTGAAGTCTAAAAAAATCTGATGCGAGTTAAATAACAATTAAATCAATTTTTTAAAAATTTCTTTAACGTAAAATTTTTAATTGATCTTAATTGAAAACTTACAAGTAAATTTATATTATTTCATATGTTAGTGATAAATCTTCACTTCTCCAAAAACATTGAGATTAAATTTGACCATTGTTCTTATTTTTAAATTAGGATTATACTAAAAACAAATGTTTGATTATGTTTCTTGTACCAAAATTTTTTGCTCCTCATGAGAGCCGTCCTTTCCACGTAAAGGCTTTAGGGTTTCGTCTACTCTTATCGGTGGCGGCGCCAGTTTCGTCACCATGGACGACCAAATTCCAAACCTGCAATCTATCGATGACGGTATAGAGTTTTCAGAGGAAGCTACCCTATCGGCATTAGACCCCTATAACTTATGCCTAGTCGGGATGTTAATCTCGGACAGACCTATTAATTTTAACATATTTAAGAGCAGGATGGCGAGCATCTGGCGCCCTGGCAAGGGCATAACAATCACTGACCTAGACAGCAAACTGATTCTGTTTCGATTCTACCACGAGCATGATTTGCATTGGGTCGTGGAAGGCAGCCCATGGACCTTTGATAATAACTTGCTTGCATTGCAAGAAATCACACCAGGGAGTGTTCCCAGTACGGTTCCTCTACATCTGACAAACATCTGGGTCTAAGTACACGGTCTCACGACTTCTTTTTTTACGGAACAAGTCGGTAAAGCCCTAGGAGACTTCATTGGAACGTTTGTGGCGTTCGACCCTAAAAATAAGTGTTCTGCGGCAAAAACTTTCTTCCGCATTTGGGTATGCATTGACATACGACTTCCTCTGCAGAAATAAGAAAAGGTCAGGCGTGCGGGAGGCAGCTGGCTGATTGGGGAGTTCAAATACGAGAAACTACCGACGTTTTGTTTCATCTACGATTTAATCGGTCATATCAATCGACACTGTGAAAAATATTTCGAGCAACCAATTGACAGTATAGTCCGGGCTTGGGACGCCTCTATCAAGGCACCCAACAGAAAATCCAATTCCCTTGCGTGATGAGTCGGAAGATTGGGAAGCCTGGCAAGGAAGAGTGAATTTGAGAGAGGCTGAATCTTCACACATCATACAACTGGGCCAGAACTTAGGCAGAAGTTTGGCTTTGAATGAAGCAGGCGTGCAACCTGAGAGCGGTCAGAAGACCAACGAGGGCCTGGTGGTGTAGGAAGAACGGAAAAGTCGAAGGGGGGAAACAAGTGTTCATCTGTTCGGAAATCACCCGGCAAACTTACCTAACACACCCAGACCTATGGCTTGTGACACACAAATCGCAAAGGAGGGGGTAAGAACAGATTTCACTCAAACTACAACACTGGAGTCCGATCCAAAAAACGGAGTACAAGCAGGCTCGAATGGAGGGGTCTGCCCACCCATATGAAACTGCTAAGTTGGAACTGCCAGGGGCTAAGAAGTGTCAGGGCAGATCCGGTTTTCTGTGACCTAATACGGGTTCACATACCAGATATTATTTTCTTATTTGAAACCTTAGTTTGCAAGTCTCGTATTGATTTTTTGAAGAGTAAGATTAATTTTGAAGGCCGTTATAATGTGGACAGCGTTGGGCATAGTGGTGGTCTATGCGTGTTTTGGAAGGAAGCTAGCTCATGTTCTCTCTTGTCTTTCTCGAATAACCATATTGATATGGAGGTAACTGATTCGCAAAATGGAAATTGGAGGGTTACAGGTTTATGGCTGTTCGGAAAGAAGCAGAAGGAGGGTGTCGTGGGATATGATTAGAGCCCTTGCTCATGTATCTCAGTTGCCTTAGACTATCTTGGGGGATTTCAATGACCTCCTTTCGCCCGAAGATAAGAAAGAAATCCATGATCATCCGGCTTGGTGTTTCAGAGGCTTCCGCGAAGCTATCAGTGATTGCGGATTATTAGAGCTCCCTCTAATTGGCTACCAGTTTACATGGATAAGGCACAGGGGCAAACCAAATGAGGTTCAGGAGAAACTTGATCGTGTATTTGTAAACCGTTTGTGGCAAGATAAATTTCCTCATGGCTCGTCGACAACTATTACATCGCCCTTATCTGATCACAGTCCAATTATGCTTCAAACCGATCCTCAGGTACAACTCAGACCTTGCCGCCGTTTTCAATTCAAAAATAAATGGTTCCGAGAGGAATCCCTTGAGCAGACAGTAACACAGGGTTGGGATGAAGCAAGAGATCTTGCTGTTGTCGACAGATTGGCGGCGGTGGTTGGAAAATTAGATAAATGGGGGAGGGAATTATTGAGGTCGGAATTGGCTGATACACGACTTGGTTTTGCTCGTCTTTCACAGTTACGCGATTCCTCGACGGTTCAGGCAGCGAACGAGTATGAATCGGTTAGACTTCAGGAAATTGACGGATTACTAAAAATTGAGGACCATTGGCGCCAGCGTGCGAAAGCAGATTGGCTTACGAATGGTGAATCAAATACAAAACTATTCCATGCAGTGGCGAATGGACGCCGCAAGGCTAACAAAATTAGTAAGTTGCGCAGGGAGGGGGGCGACTGGGTTACTGAACCTGATGAACTATGCAGCATTGCTCATGAGTATTTCTCTGAATTATTCGATGGAAGGACCGGGGATTTTGAAGTTGTTACGGATTTGATTAATGCAAAGGTGTCTAGAACAGATAATGATGAACTATTACAGGCTTTCTCTGTTGAGGAATTTAGGGCAGCACTATTTGAAATGCACCCGAATAAAGCTCCCGGCCCGGACGGCTTTAATGCGGGTTTTTTTCCAAAAGTTCTGGCATCTTTTTGGACGCAAAATCTTTCAGGCTAGTTGCACATGGCTCAAGTCAGGTATGTTTCCTCCTGGTTTAAATGACACAATCATCTCTTTAATCCCAAAATGCGAGCAACCCAGTACCATGAAGGATCTTAGACCTATTGCTCTCTGCAATATAATCTACAAAATTATCTCTAAGGTGCTTGCTAACCGACTTAAGAAAGTTCTTCCCTACTTAATATCTAAAAATCAATCTGCATTTATCAAAGGCCGCTCTATACATGACAATATTCTTATTGCTTTTGAGGTGATTCACAGTATGAAAAGGAATCTGACCAGAAAGAAAAGGGAGGTGGCCCTCAAAATTGATATCAGCAAGGCTTACGATAGGGTAAATTGGGATTATTTGTCTGCATTATTGGTAAAATTGGGATTTGATTCTGTCTGGATTAAATATATAATGCTTTTAAGCCACCACTATGAGGTATTCGATCAAGGTAAATGACAAGATTGTTGGGCCCATCTCTCCTAAAAGGGGTCTGAGATAGGGTGACCCTCTATCTTCGTATTTATTCTTAATCTGTGTGGAAGGTCTCTCAGCTCTTATCTCACATTCTGAACGATTGGGTAAGGTGCACGGTGTCAGATTCTGTCGAAGAGCTCCTCCTATGAGGAGTGTCGGGAGATGAAACGAATCCTATCAGTTTATGAGGAAGCTTCGGGGCAAGCGGTAAATTTCACAAAATCTGGCATCTTATGCAGTAGTAATGTTGATTCGCTGTTTGCAGATGGCATTTCCAGTATTTTGGGGGTTACTCAGCCTCTTGATACTGGACGCTACCTTGGGCTTCCATCATTAATGGGGCGGAAGAAATGGGCTATTTTTGCTCAGTTGAAAGACAGACTGTGGAAGAAATTGCAAAATTGGAGTAATAAGCCGCTGTGTAAAGCGGTCGTGCAACTTTGATTAGAGCTGTGGGACAGGCCATTCCCATTTACTACATGAGTGTCTTCCTGATACCAATTTCGACGGCTGGGGAGCTTCAGCGCATGTTAAATTCCTTCTGGTGGGGAAATAAGAAGGATGAAGCCCGTGGAATTAATTGGATGGCCTGGGAGAAGCTATGTGTCGCGAAGGAGGAGGGAGGCCTTGGATTCCGGGACTTCACTGCTTTTAATTTAGCACTTTTGGGAAAACAAATATGGCGATTACAGTCATCTCCAAATTCTCTTGTTAGCAAAATTTTCAAAGCCAAATACTATCCTGATGGGGATTTCTTGGAAGCAAAATTAGGACACTCTCCTAGCTTCATTTGGCGGAGTATCTGAAATTCTCAAGTCCTGCTTAAGCTGGGTAGTAGATGGAAGATCAGAAATGGGCAGTCCGTCAATGTCTGGAATGACAGATGGCTGAGAGATGAAATGCATGCAAAGATTACCTCACCTACAATCGAGGGCCTGGAGGAACTGAAAGTAAGCGACTTATTTATCCCTAACTCCGTCGATTGGGACTTTGAACTTCTGGAGGAATTGTTCTCGGAAGCTGATATCGCGGCTATCATCCGTACCTCGGTACGCGTCGCAAACAGGAGGGATGAACTAATCTAGAATGGGTCGAGATCGGGCCTCTATACAGTTAGGAGTGCTTATTGGACAGCCATGAGGGAAGGTGGGATATTTCAGAATTGATGGAGATTGGTAAGGGATTTGGAAAGCTGAGGTTCCGTTCAAAATTCGGTACTTCTGTTGGAGGCTAGTCTGTAACTGTATCCCTACTCGAGTTCGATTAAAGAATAGAGGGGTTGATCTAGCTGATGACTGTGTTATGTGTTCACTTGATATTGAAGACGTGTGGCATCTCTTCTGGTTATGTCCAAAAGTACAACAGCTATGGCGTGAAGCGGGGTTGTTTAATGATCTGAACAATTTGGCAGCGGATGCGGATAACTTTGCCCATCTGTTTTTTAACTTTTGCAGGTCAAGGAGCCCAGGGCATTCTCAGCTCTTTATGGTTCTCTTATGGTGCTGGTGGCGAGCGAGAAACGAACTGCTCTGGAAACAGACAACCAGCCAGACATCGCACATTATCAGCAACGGCCGACGGACGCTCGAGGAGTGGCAGATTGCTCAGCGTCGAAGTAACACTTCTAACAACAGGCCGTCTCCCACTTCGTGTGCAAGACAATGGCACCGGCCGCCCCCGCATGTGTTGTCATGTTGTACCGACTTCAGCACCTTCACTATTCTGGGCAAATCTGGATGCAGTGCAACGATAAGACGAGCAGATGGTTCATTCATATCAACCCGAACGAGTACGATGGATGGTCTAATGGACAGCCGCGAGGGAGAAGCCTTGGCCATTCTCCAGGCGATACATTGGCTCATCGAGAGAGGAGAAATGAACGTTGTTATCGAAAGCGACTCCCAAGTGGCAACATCCGCCATCCAGTCCAATCTGGCAGACATCTCAGAATTTGGAGATATCATCGGCCAAATTTGTAACTTATTATCGACACACAGCGGCTTCTCAGTCCGCTTTATTGCAGATTAGCAAATGGCCTCGCCCATGCTTTTGCAAGAGCAGCCTCACATTATGCTAGTCCGTTCTTTTTTTATGCTATTCCGAGTTTTGTTCCTTTATTCGCTTTGAACTTTTGTAATGCTTTGATTCATTAATGAAGGTAATTTTCAAAAAAAAAAATAGGATTATACTAGAATTGAAGAAAGAAAGGAATGAAATTCAATTTTCCAATTCATCTTTCCTATTTTTTTAATAAACACAATCGACGTATAGAAAAATTTATTAATTATAGCAAGGTTGTAAAAAATATTAAACATTAATTGGACAGATATGACCCTTGAATATTAATCGAGATTAATCTGATTTGTATTTTTATATTTTCTTATTTATTAATAAATAAATTATTATATAAATACAATTAAAATATGTATTATACTCTCTAAAAATAAAATACAATTACTATAGAAAAACATATTGGTTTGAAATAAAATTGGCTTGAGTAGTTGAAAGTCTCGAATAATAATATTTTTGTTTCGATCGCCATCTAGACATTGTCCAAGCAGTCTAGGAACTGGAGCCTAATTGGAAAAATCTAAATGGGAGGCTAATTGGGAAAAATCTAAATGAATTCTCAATTTCGAACACAAAGTCTTCAAGCGTTCTTGAGCACCGAATTATAATCTTGAATGAAACAATAGAAAATGTATAATTAGTGATAAATAGAAAATGTATAATTAGTGATAAATAGAAAAACAAAATTGCCCATCAATTTTAAGAATATCTTTACATCAATGGAATAAGATGGACTAAGCAGCAGGCTGCAAGTAAAACAGAAAACAATTTAGATTGGCACATCAGTAATCATATACAATTTTATATAATTATTATGAGATTATATAAGATATAAATAC
The DNA here is from genome assembly GCF_963576675.1 of Euphorbia lathyris. NCBI lineage: Eukaryota > Viridiplantae > Streptophyta > Magnoliopsida > Malpighiales > Euphorbiaceae > Euphorbia > Euphorbia lathyris. The sequence continues at coordinate 76,526,072 of NC_088916.1, forward strand.
ACCAACAATAATCATGTTAATCATAATTCTTTTAAACAAGTTTTATGTGATTATATAAGATATAAATACACCAACAATAATAATAATAACAATAAACGTGTCAACTAAAGTATCTACGTAAATCTTGTTATACAAAATGTTTGGTTAGAATTAAAAAACAGTTATTATTAATAGCTATTTTAATAATAAAACACTAAACAACCATAGCTTAATCAAACAACTGAGCGAGAGATCTATGATCTTTCAAAAATTAGGGGGAAATTTTTTTTGTCGAGGATATGCAACTCATTCAACTTGCAGTTAAACACCTGTGTTTGTTTACTTGTTTGCTTTGTCAAATAGCTTTTAATACAGCAACATCAAACATTAAACAGCAAAAAAAGGGCCCTAAAACTTCCAAAAATGAAAGTGACTTTTCCCGCATCTCAACTTGCTTAAAACAACGTTTATGTTGCCTCAAATTCCTTAAAAGGACCTTTCCCACAGCACCTCAATTTACTTGAACTGACAATAACGCGTAGAGAGTGATGCTGCCACGTGGAAAAAAAGGATTAGTTATGGTAGTTTAAGTAAGTTGAGGGATGCATTTTTTCATATCATGAGAATTAACAGTAGACCATCCGTTCGCGAGTTTCTTAATGATACTATATTGTCTTCACAAGTCACAGTAGATTATTTTTCAGTTCCATATGCCTCAAAGTAAAATAGTAGCAATCTATGTTCCCCAGAAACAGAAATCAGAACAGACACAGGCACAGACACCGGAAAAAAATATTGTTAGAAATATAGAAAATGAAAACGTGGAAAAACGTGAAAACAATAAAAGTATAGGGGTATATTTGTAATTTACACTCACGCATATATATAAAAGAAAAATCACATGTAAGTTTACTTAATAGGAAAGAAAAAAAAAGTTCTTTATTTTGAAAGCTTGAAGGACATGATCTATAAAATTAGGGATTTAATATATGTGATTGACACATGATGAATTAATTAAAAGATTTGATCATGTGCCGTCTCTTTCTAGAAATGTATTTTATTTTAAGAAACGGGTTTTCAATTTTCTTAAATTACAGTGAGTTTGAGGGCGAGCCTTGGCGCAACAGTAAAACGTTACTGTTGTGGGACCGAGAGGTCACGGATTCGAGTCTTAGGAGCAGCCTCTTGTCAAAAAAATTGGCAGGAGAAGGCTTGCCCCCACAGTACACCCTTGTGGTGCGACCCCTCGCTTAGCGGGGATGCATAGTGCACCGGGCCGCCCTTTTTTTTTTTACAGAAACGTGACCTTTAGAGGGAAACAGAAACCGAAATGTTTCCAAAACTCTTCAATATCAGATTACCACTACATATGAAGCAAAGTTACCATGTAAGCGGATAATAATACTGATTTAGACGGACATACGTACCTAAAGCAAATGTTTCTACAGCAGTAAGATTATGTCTCTGTAGCCTTTCTCTTATCATTTGATTCCAAGGAACTTTCTGATTGAGCTTGACCAAATACTGACCTGTGTCATACCCAAAGCCACAATGATATATTAGCGAAAATTTCACAGATGTAAATGAACCAAAAAGGTATAGCAAAATTGCATCTTCAGTTTGTTATGTCCTGCAGCAACTTCTACAATGAAATCAGAAGAGAGCAAAGAGCAATGCATCTTATTTATAATTGGAAAAAAGCATTCCGAGGTCCCGGATCTTTTCGATTTTTATTGAAAAAACCCTCATCTTTCAATTTGACACATTGAAGCCGTGATCAATTATAATTGAATACTTGAATATCCCCTGGTGACTAGGAAAGCCAGCTCTGAACGTAAAATTCGGTTAACAGAGCGTCATTCATTTCATCTCCATTCAAAATTTGCATTTTTAACAGTTCAAAACAACTGCATTTCTAACAGTTCAAAAGTAGGTTCTGTTTATGTCTGATGTAGCTATAGAGAAATTGTAATAACTTATTTCGAACTGCAAAAGATACAATTTCAAACACGATGAAATGATTGAAGCTATTTTAACTAAATTAGATGTCCACAACTAAATGATTTGGCAAGCTAGGGCTTAATGTGTGCGATTATAATTGATCAAGGGCACCATGTGTCAAATTGAAAAATCTGGGTCTCAATCAATAAAAACTGAAAATCAGGAGCTTAAAGATGTTCTTTTTCCTTTATAATTTAACACCAGGAAACTCCCATGCATGCTGCAACCATGTTAGTTTGATATCAAATATAATGGTCAGGAACAGGAAGTATTTATGAGCAAAAAGAGCCTCTTAACCTTTATGAACATAGTACCATGCAGCCAGCCCAAAACACACAAAGGACATAAATCGGATAAATTACACGCATGGCCCCTAAAACTTACAGTTACTTTCACTATGGTTCTTGAACTTTAAAATCGAACATTATGTGGCCCCTCAACTTTGCACTTTACTAACATAATGGCCCTTTTTACCATTGACCAGTTCAAAATGACGGATGAATTTCAAAATAAAAAAAAAAAATCTAAGAATTAAAGTTGTTTAGAACTATATTTCAATTGGAACCATCATTTTAGATTTTCTAAATCACATTTTTTGGATATTTATCTCTCTAAACAACCATTTTCTCTCTCCTAACCAAACAATAACTAAATGACCACAAAAAAAAAATCAAGAATTAAAGTTGCTCAGAATATCAGTTTCATCAGTTCTATAATGGAGAGTTGCCTGCTATTGGAGTGATCATCTTGATCAACGTTAAAAATGATCATTATGTTAGTAAAGTGTGAAGTTCAGGGGGCATAGTGAAAGTAAGGACAAACTTCAAGGGCCATGGGTGCAATTTAACCCATATAAATGGTACAAAACAGATTTTCAATATACCACAAAGAAAACAAAACGTAAAAACCCAATGACCACCAAGAGCAATGCCAAAATTCAAATGATACTTATGTTGCAGTAAGAGCGTCTTTATCCTGATCAAATTTTTGCCACATTAGTAACATGTAATAATGTAAGCATGGTATGGGTCTTGTAGGTATGGGTCTGTCTAGGTATGGGCTGTAGCTATCTAGGTAGTATCCTTAATGTGTATATATATGTGTATTCTCCTTGAATGAAATATATTCATATAGTTTTAGTCTATATGGTAATGGTATCCCATGTGTTTCCAGTGTATTCACATGGTTTGTAACATAACAGATGATTGAATAAGAACATGAAAATAAGTTGCAATGTCTTTGTTATTTCAAAAAAAAATTCATCGAAATTGACTAAAGGAAGAACTACTCACCCACAGGTTGAACACTTCTTGTGATGCTTACAGAATATAGACAGACATACAGAACATATGTAGCCCGTGTCAATGGTTGTTTTATGACAGAAACACCTGTACAATCCAAAGTAAGAAATTATTGTGAGATTTTGAATTAGTTAAAGAAAAATCTGCCGTCAGCAAATGCACACTTGTAAAATGATTGTACCAGAATGGTTAACCATGAACCATGAAGGATGGTAAATTAAGAGAATACAATTATACATGTTTCAGGTTTATGTTTGAGTGATTAACAAGCCATGATCCAAAAATATTGGACCATAAATTTTTCGTCCAAAGACCCCGTTTTGAAGGGAATTTTCTATCCCAGTGCATGAAAGCACTTGCACACTTGCTACCTAAAGTATTCAATAAGAAAGTACTAGACTGTACCACCTGGGACCAGCGCCTTTTCTGACCCGCAGTTTTTTTGGTCAGGATGGCCTAATCAACCTCGGTATATCCCTGTTCCCAGTGGGACTCTCCATGTACGGTCCCGTCCCGAGGCTCATCGGGCTGATTTCTCCAGGGGTACCATTGGTGCCCAAGGCTGTGTTTTTGACCCGTGATTTTTTTTTGCTCTGGATGGCGTAGCTGAGGTGAATCGGGATCTGTATACAAGATTGGATACGAAAGAAGGGGAAAGAGACATATATAGAATTGCTCGGATGAGAGATAGGAAGACGCGAGATCTCGGAAAAGTTAAACGTGTGAAAGGTGTGGACCAGAAAGTCCTAGTTGGAGATAAGGATATCAAGGAACGATGGAGGTCCTATTTTGATGACTTATTTAATGGAGATCGCAGACAAGATGTTGGAGATATAAGTATCCATCATGATATGATAAATCATGAATGCCTGCAGAGAATTCAAAAGGGTGAAGTCAAAATGGCATTAAGTAAGATGAAGTTGAAGAAAGCAGTAGGACCTGATGGCATCCCTATTGAGATTTGGAGATGTTTGGGAGAAAGAGGAATCGAATGGTTGACGACGTTCTTCAACAAAATTTGGAGAAACAATAAGATGCCATCAGAATGGAGGAAAAGTATCTTAATCCCTTTGTATAAGAACAAAGGCGATGTCCAAGATTGTGCCAACTATCGGGGAATCAAATTAATGAGTCACACTATGAAACTTTGGGAGCGAGTGATCGAACAAAGGCTAAGGAGGACGGTGAAGATCTCAGAAAACCAGTTTGGCTTTATGCCGGGAAGATCAACTATGGAAGCCATCCATCTAATGAGACAATTAATGGAGCACTATCGAAATAAGAAGAAAGACTTGCATATGGTTTTCATTGACTTGGAGAAAGCATATGATAAGGTACCAAGGGAAGTACTTTGGTGGGCCTTGATAAGGAAAGGCATTTCGCGGAAATATATTGACATCATAAAGGACATGTATGAGGGAGCATGCACGAGTGTACGTACTAGTGTTGGGAAGACTGAAGAGTTTCCTATTACGATTGGAGTGCATCAAGGTTCCGCACTAAGCCCATTTCTTTTTGCCATCGTTATGGATGAACTAACAAGTTCACTTCAAGATGGTATACCATGGTGCATGCTGTTTGCAGATGATATTGTGTTGGTTGATGAGACGGAAGAAGGAGTGGAGAGGAAGTTGGAACTATGGAGACAAACTCTAGAATCTAGAGGCATTAAGTTGAGCCGAAGTAAGACAGAATATTTGGAGTGTAAGTTTAGCGGCCATAGGAGTAGGGAGGCAGGGACAATCACCCTAGATGGGAGAGTTGTTCAGACCTCGGATTGCTTCCGGTATTTAAGATCTATTATCCAAACGGATGGAGAAGTAGATAGAGATGTTGCTCATAGGATTAAAGCTGGTTGGTCGAAGTGGAAGAGTGCTACGGGTTTCCTTTGTGACCCCGGCATGCCTAATAGATTGAAGGGAAAATTCTACCGAACGGCAATTAGACCAACATTGTTATATGGTACGGAGTGTTGGGCAGTGAAACACTGCCACATCCATAAGATGTCGGTGACGGAGATGCGTATGTTGAGATGGATGTGTGGTCATACGAGAAAGGATCGGGTGAGTAATGAAATAATTAGGACAAAAGTAGGGGTCACATCTATTGAGAATAAAATGAGAGAAAACCGACTAAGGTGGTTTGGCCATGTGAGACGTAGAGCGCTTGATGCGCCGGTTAGGAGAACCGAAGAGTGGCAAAGGGATGTAGTGGTGAGGGGTAGGGGAAGACCTAAGCAAACTTGGAGGAGGGTGATCGAGAGTGATATGAGTTTACTGGGAATTGAGGAAAATATGGTAGTGGATAGGACGGAGTGGAGGGAGCGAATTTGTGTCACTGACACGACTTGATTTCACGGTTTTATATGATGGTTCATGTTAGCCGACCCCGAATCATTTTGGGACTAAGGCTTTGTTGTTGTTGTTGTATGGCGTAGCTAAGGTCCGGGATATACTCAACTCAGGCATACAATCCAACCGGCTAAGATATCTTGTTCCACGAAAATACAGGGAACTATGAAAGAAGAAAATTAGCGCAGATATAGGAGCTAGTATTATGGCGACTACAGGTGAGCCATGGCGCATTCCCTCAAACACATAATATCTAAGTTAACCAGAAAAAAAGAACTACGATTTCCAGTAATTCCAATGTATGCTCATGAGTATATTATGATTAAGCATGGGTTTATCAAAAATGGGCAGCTAAATCAGATACAGGAAATTACCCATTTAATGAGGCATAATTACAAGTTAAGATTGTAGCTTACGATGCACGAAAATCCACACCCGCAGGCCTAGGAAGCTGTAAGAATCTACGGGAGTGCAAGTCAGTCGCAAACACAGTCTGCATACAACAAGAATAGTAGATTAGTATGAATATGTCATGTAAGGGAAAAGAAAACTATTAAATATCTAAATAAATTAATGTAACATATTAATAGTATATCCACAAGAATGAAGATATTAACACTAGAAATAACAATGTATTACATATTTTGATATCAGACCCTAAGGTATATTCGTATGAGAGATCGTCTTGCTTCAGATATAAAACTTACCACCAAATACTGAAATAGCCCATCCAAATGTTGAGGCTTAACATATACACCACCACTTATGTAAGATGCCTGTTAGAGATGCAACGCAGGAAATCACAAAAGAACAAAGGCGCCATAGCTTTTGCAACCAAAAACAAGAAAAGAGATCCTATAGAACAAGAGGCTACCTGCTGCAGGAAGGCTGAATTATGAGAACCAACATAACAGGAGTCTATAGGCACCTGCAATAGAGTCAAGTCAAGATATATAACATTACAGTCTATCATTACGATTATTATCAAGATATCAGAAACTCTCTAACAAAAAAAAAGAATATGAATTAGATAAGCAAGGAAGGTCTATGAAGTCCTTCGACAATTGATTGTGTCCTTTCTCTAGTCAAATAAGAACTTTTTGGAAGTTTACAAATTAAATATACCAGTTTGCATAAGCAAAAGCGTTTTCCTTATGGCATGAAAAAATACTACATTTAAACAAGCAATGAAGTTCTACTAACTGGCTACTTTTACTGGTTGGGTATCAGTCAAAATTAAACTGAAAATAGAAGCACCTTACAATGAAAATTATATTCTATTAGAGTAATAAAAACACAAGAAAAAAAATAACTGAATGCATTATAGTACCATAGAACGTTGAGCAGAGAATATTGAGTTCATTACTGCAACATATCTGGAAAGTCAAACCCCACCATCACCAGAAAACGGATATAGTCAAAGCTTGAGAGGGAAAATATACAAAGAAAAATAATCATAAACATACTGTTCAGGTCCATCTGGAGATCCCTGCAAACACAGAATCTGCTCTTGTATGTCAGTAATGCAGTAAGAAACACAATCCATCATAATCTAGTAAGTCCCTATACTGACTTGTCAAATAAAAAATATTGCAGACATATCATTATACTTTGAAACTATGCAACATCTCAACTGACCTCAACTGATTAAGTGTAAAATTAAATTTCTTTAATCTGGACAACATGAAACAACGGCAGAATATCCATTGGTAATTTTACATGGAAACATAAGGATGGTTAAGCTAGAATGATTTGGGAAAAAAAAACATCCTTCCGTGCACAAATGAAGTTTAGCATCAGCGATTTTTCACCTTATCATATTGATATCTGCTTCTATTACTAACATGCTATGTGTAAAATTCAACTGTATAACAAGTACTCAAGTGCCACAAAATTACACCTAAAATATTAATGAAGTGCTCGATTGATAGAATTTCAACCTCAAAATTTACACAGAGAAATAGTTAAGTAAATATTCAACACTCACCCGGGGCTGAGGATTAAGCACTCCTGATCGGAAAACCCGTTGTATATCTATTTTTTGGTCAAAAGAAACATTGCATAAGAAGGTTATAGTTCTTTATGATCAAATCACCTAGTGCTGAATCAGCTCCACATGCAAGATGCAACACAAGAACATACTATTCAATGACACATGGTAACCTTTCTACCCTTCAAGAACACCCATTGTCAACAAATGTCTGAACATCCAAGCATCCAAAACACAAAAGAACCTCCAATGAACCAATAATACCATGTCAGAAGAACCATAAACAAACAAGTAACCTTGAAGGATACAACAAAGTGCCATAGACAATGACCCAGAGAGCAATGAAGAAGCAATCTTTCCTGGAGACTCCTCTTTCCCCAGTTTTTCATCTTTGATCATAAACTCCTCCAATTTTTGCAACAAATTGGAGTATAAAGCAGGCATTCTCCCATCATCCGAGCTCTGGTTATCAGCCCAAGAAGAATCGTAAACATAGTCACAAGAATTATACCCAGTAGCAATCACCACCACATGGTTCAGCTGATTAAGCAGCAAAATCGAATTAAAAAATGCAAGCGCCTGCAATACAGAGAAATAAAGGAAATCAATCATCGCCTCCCCCAAAAGGTGCTAGAAAATATATACCAATTTCCACTTATTAATGTATAAACAAGTAAACAGAGAATTAGGGATTCTGTAGTAAGAAAAAAGTATTTACATGAGAAATAAACTGAGAAAATGGGAGAGAAGAAGTGGACCAGAAGAATGGATTGGTATCTAACAACACCATCACAAGGCTAACATCATCTGCAATTCAACAACAAAGCAATGAAACAGATTGTTGAGCGCACATAGCTGGATATAATATGCATATTACAGAGAAAAATAGGGATTCACCAGAGTAGAGTTTCGAAGGATTTGAAGCCATGAGAGGTATCCTTTTCTTTGCTTAAATCTGGAAAGAAATTAAACGAGAATTCACTTCAAGTTGCTGCCCAACCTCAAGAGCTCCACTTGACGACAGGGATACTTTTGAATTTATAATTTCTTGCTCTGGTTTTTGTTATTTATACTAGTCCAGTGGACTGATTACTGCACCAATTGGGAAGCTGCGAATTGCCTCAGTCGACGGTGAGGAGCAGCGGCAGCCGTGACCAACCCACCGGTGGAGGCTGGATCCTAGGAGCTGCGATGAAACGACAGTTTAGGATTTGGGATTTCTGAAAAATGAAATCGAGAGGAACGAAGATTGGAACGAAAATCAACTTTTTATATATATGCCCTAATACACAAATAACCCCGAACTTGTCCAAATGCTGTAACTGCCCTCCGAACTTTCAATTGTAACAACTTACCCATCAAACTTATCCAATTGTAAAACATAACCCTCAAACTTGTTCAATTGTAAAACATAACCTCAAATTGCTGACATGGACGGTAATGAAGAAACACGTGAAATACAAAAACTGCAACGCTCGTGGAGTGTGATAATCAGATCTTTAGCGTGAAACGTTTTTACGGTTGCTTCAAGTACGGGATAAAAAAAATTTCCAATTTGGGGTTATGTTTTACAATAAGGGATGAGTTGTTATAATTGAAAGTTTGAGGGGCAGTTGCAACATTTGAACAAGTTCAGGGGTTATACGTGTATTAGGCGTATATATTTTTGGTAAAAAGCATCCTGAGGTCCCTGATCTTTCATTGTTTGGTGTATTAAGCCCTCGATCTTTTATTTAGACACATTAAGCCTCTGATCTTTCATCATTTGGTGCATTAAGCCCTCGATCTTTCATTTAGACACATTGAGCCCTTGATCTTTCATATATGTGTGTATTAGGCCATTCCGTAAATCAATTAATATATAGGTTTATTAAGGGCATGTTTGGTTAGGTTTATATAACTGCAGCGTTTCACATTTTCTCTGGACAATGCAACATTTTGGAGCTTTTCACGAAAAGCTCTTTTCATGAACAGTTGTTTGTAGTTACTTGTTATTGATAAAATTACCCTTCTTATTTCAACAAAATGTGCTTCAATTTTAACATTATTTTTATTTTTAGAACATAATTATCGAAGAACAAGGTTTTATTTTTTATTTAAATTATTTTTATTAATTTGTATAATATATTTTTTATTTTAGAATTTGTTATTTTTAGAACATCATTTGTTGTCACACCAAACATGCCCTTAATAAACCTATATATTAATTGATGGGTTAATTATATATAACTACCATGTGGTTTGGCCGATTTGTGATGTGGTACCTGTGGTATTTTTTTTTTGCAAACACAACCTTATGGTTGCAAAATTTTACATGTTTTTTTTTACTTTGCCAAATTTGGCCGATAACGACTTCGAAATGAAAATTTTCGATAATTATTTGTAATTAACCCTTAATTGATTTATGGAAGGACCTAATACACCCATGTATGAAAGATCAAGGGCTGAATGTGTCTAAATGAAAGATCGAGGGCTTAATACACCAAATGGTGAAAGATCAGGGGCTCAATGTGTCTAAATAAAAGATCGAGGACTTAATACACCAAACAATGAAAGATCAGGAGCCTCAGGATGCTTTTTGCCTATATTTTTCTGTTTTGATTTAAGGAAAATAAATTCGTTTTTATTCTCTGTTCCCTTGCTGCCCCCACACACACTCTTCTTCTTTAACTGGACCTGTTCACGGCCCAGTACCCACCCGGGCCCGTGTCTCCTGCACCGAATTTGGACATAAAATTTTGTCATTAGACCCGATTCGATTCAGGTCCGTTAAAACTTATTTATATTTTAAATAGGTTTGGGATTTATAAAAATAGCACCGGCCGGTGTAGCCCAACCTTGTTTTTATTAGTTAATGAATTTATATATTTAATATATTAATATTTATTTTTAAATATAAATTTTATTTTTAAAATTAAAAATCTATTATCTACCTATCTATTATATCTATCAAAGCTGGAAACAAAAATGACACATGACAAATTATTGAAGCTTCTAAACTTAAGTGTCAATTTAATAAAATTTTAGATTTTCTAAAAATAAATTTTTCATGTATCCAGCTCATTTTCTTTAACATTGTTATACTAAAATTTCAGGTATCTTTTCAATTGCTTTAGAATCCATCTTTCACACGATCTCTATCCATCTTCCTCTTTTCTCTATCCTTCCTTCTAACCGTATCACCTACCAACTCCTTCTCACTTTACCCTCTTTCACGCGACCCTATTTTTTTCAAATTTTAACCTACTACGACCTCTCTCACATCCATTAAACCATCAACCCTCCTCCCTCAAAATCAATCACATCACCCATTCTTTGACGATGGATAAAGAAAAAGAAAGAATGGCAAGTAAAGAACAAAGTGCAGACGAACTGGTATCTCTCGCTCTATCTCTCTCCGCTATTCATATTTGTTATTCTTCCCTGAATGTCTTAAAATTATAAAGCATTTGTTTATCCATGGCTTTGCAGTTTGCACACTTGGCAGCAACTGTTGCGAATATTTGCTTATGTTCATCATCACACATTATAATATGTATATTATTGGAAAACAAATATCCTAATGTCACTATACATTCTATACATTCTATTCTATATGTCTGATGTGTCTCTGTGACAATGCTAACTACATCTTCTATTTTTTTTTTCAAATAGAGAAGCAGGTGAGGGGTGTCGTTAACGACACAAACGCAGAGCTCGGTAAATTTGCATGTTTGGCTCAAGACATTAACAAACCAAGTTCGGTTCGAACGCATGTTCGGCTCAATACATTAACAACACGAGTTCGGTTTGAACGCATGCTGAATGAGTTGTTCTCCTTCTGTCCTAAAAGCATCTCTGATGGTTTATACTCACGACCACTCAATATGCATGTCACATCATCAATTTAATAAATATCATTTTATTAAACTATCTAACTCCAATGGTTAAACTCTATAACCACTCAATTATAATTGATCCACCAATCATAAAAGATCCACCAATTAATTAAACCAATCATATTATTTTAAAAATAAAAAAAATATATATATAGAAATTATCAAAAGCTCAATAAATATTGAGTGGTTGATAAAAGCTCAATATATTAAACTCACTCCAATAGGAGAGAATTTATTAAAGGAGTATAATGAGTGGTTCATTATACTCCATTGAAGATTATACTCCATTGAAGATGCTCTAATAGTTTTTTTCCTTCTATTGTTGATCAAGTGTTTGAGTAAGTTTTAGTTAAAAAAAAAACTATAATGGATCTGCACATTACTTAAAATTATTTTGTTCTCATTAAATTGTTACTATTATTTAATATATTTTTAAATATAATTTACCTAGTCATTCGAATCACACCTGGTGGAGAATTTTCTTTCTTCTTTAATGTAAGCGCATTGTGCGTAAAAAAAATTAGGTGAAGTTATTATTTTATAAAAAAATATTAAAAATTACATAAAAGGTTTAAACTTTATATAAATTCTTTATTTGTAGATATAATTTACATAAAGTTATTATATTCTTAAAAAAAAGCCAATACCTTTACGAAAAATTGAATTTTATGTAAATCTTCGATTTTTATACATAATTTACGTATATGTACAAAAAAAAATTATTAAGTTTGCGAAAAATCGAGTTTTACATAAAACCTTTTAAATTTATATAAATCATCCATTTTTAGACATAATTCACGTAACGTCATAATTTTAAAAAAATCATGAACTTCGCGAAAATGTAAGTTTTACGTAGAATCTTTAAACTTTACATAAATCTTCTATTTTTAGACTTAATTTACATACAATAGACTTAAGTTACATAAAATTGTATTTTTATATAAAAAAATCATTACCTTTGACAAAAATCGAGTTTTACGTAAAACCTTTAAACTTTACATAAATCATCTATTATTAGACATAATTTATGTAAAGTTGTTATTTAAAAAAAACACCAACTCTGTGAAAAATTAAAACCTTTAAACTTTACGTAAAATCTTATGTTTTTAGTCATAATTTACATAAAATAAGCCCTAATTTACGCAAAGTTGTATTTTTACAAAAAGAAATGATTAAGTTGATGGAAAATTGAGTTTTACATAAAATCTTTAGACTTTATATAAATAATATATTTTTAGACATAATTTACGTAAAGTATTTTTACAAAAAAAAAATATTAACATTGCAAAAAAATCACATTCCAAAGAAAAAAACATTGCAAAAAATCAAATTTTACATAAAAAAATTTAAATTTTATATAAATCTTCTATTTTTTACATAATTTACGTAAAATGTTGAAAAAAATCACTACCTTCGAAAAAAATCTAGTTTTACGTAAAACTTTTAAGTTAGTATATGGATTGAGAATAATAAGGATAATTGACAAGAACTCTTTTAGGAAGTAAAAAGCATCCCTAAAAAATCTCCGAGTTAGATCATTTTTATTGATTTTTTGTAACCTTTTGACATGAATGATGTTGTATCCGAAAAGTCATGTTATTAATGTTCTTTATTGTATTTATATTATTCTTGTAGTTCGTCCATTCATGTCTTTAATGTCATTAATAGCAATAACTCTTGAATTCCTTTAAGACCATTTTAAGAGAGGCGTGAGGGCGTATCCTCATGGGTAGAGAACGGATGGCGGATCCTACCCATTCAACTCCACCTGGCGCATGAACATGGCATATGCTACTCCATGCCACGTGGCATGGTATAACACTGGTGAGCCCTTCCTTCCTCTCAATATTACATTTTTGCCCCCCCAATGATAATATGCGGATGTTATCACACAGAAACTCCACTTCAGTAGCGTTTCAGCTTTTCATGTCTGTTCCCATTTCCATTTCCTAGCCCTGTTTTTTAGGAATAACGTTTTTCAATGTTCGTTTCCATTCAGTATCCATGCAACATTTCAGTTTCTGTGAAAACCAAAATGAATCACCAAAGGAACAACTTCCCAGAAATCAATAACACAACAAATCAAACACAAAATGTTACTTAACCTATAATTTCTGCATACACAAATGGGTTCACAGGCAGAAACTAAATTAACCAAAGCAAAGCAGGTTTTACATACATCAGAACAGACAAGTGAGACCTCTCAAAAATAATATGACCAACCCAACCAAAATCTCACCATCTACTAAACTAGCAACACTCGTGCCGAAGCTACAATGAACCCGAATTCAGAAAGCCGGCCACCAAATATAGCACGATTGCAAGTACGGAAAAGGTTAACGGATTCACCAGCGAGCAAGCATCTGATGCGCCTCCTATTGGGCCACCCATAGGTGCTAATCCGGGGAGTGTCCCGGTATTAGGTATGATTGTAGACTTCGGGGTTGAACCAGAACCGGCTGACTCAGGCCCAGGTGCTGGTGCTGGACTGAACGTTGAATCCTTACTCACTGTAGTAGGCGGAGCTATGACAGACGGAAATTGTTGTGGTCCTGCATCAGTTAGAACAATGCAAAAACCGGATCAACATATTAAGATGTAAAAAGAAAAACTTTAGCTTCTCAACTCATAAACTCCGTCGTGCTAATTGACTTCCAGACACACAAATGACGTGTTGTATGAATTCATCGATGACTACGAAGATGATCTTTGTAAACACCATTATCTTATAAGCCAGGTCAATATGAATGATATTAAAGGCCGGGACTACATAAGATGTAAAAAGGAAAAAAATTCGAGTAGCTTTTCAGCTCATAAACTCGGTCTTGCTAACTTTCGGACAAGAAAATGAAGTGTTATATAAAGAAATTCATCGATAACTATGAAGATGATATTTGTAAACACCATTATCTTATAAGCCGGATCAATATGAATAATATTAAAGGGCGAAACTTTATGAGATGTGAAAAGAAAAACTTTTTGACTAGTTTCTCAACAACTCATAAACTCGGTCATGCTAACGGACTTTCGGACACGCAAATGAAGTGTTATACAATGAAAGTCATCTATGACTATGAAGCTGATCTTATAAGCTTTAAAGCTAATGTAACCAATAGTAATATTCGGATATTCATCAAAATTTTACCTGGACATGTAGGTCGAAGTGATGTGGACAACCTGCGCCGGAGATTGAACACAAACCATTCAGTCACGAGGATATTACTCGATACATAATCTAACATAATGTTAAACAAACTATAAAGAAATAGCAGAACAAAGAAGATATGGCGTACTCGGTGACAATGCTGCCATTGACATATCCACCATAATTACAAGAAGTAACCTTACACCCAGCACTACTCCGTTGCCATGTGACATTCCCAAGCATAAGATTAGTATTTTTACACTGCATGCTCGAACAAGAAACCGCCAACGAAGCTGGCATGCAGTACAAACTGCAGAATGAACACGGTGGAGAAGATTAATAACTTCACAATTTGCAGAAAAAGTAGACATTAAGTTTAAGGGGGTATATTACACGCCCATGGACCCTCAGCTTAGACCTTATTTTCTTTATGGCCCCTTACCTTCACAGCCGGACATAAAAATCCATGAACTTTGCACTTTACTAACATAAAAGTCAAACCTTTGACTACTCCAATAGTAGGTAACCCTCTATTGTAGAAGTGACCTAGTTTATATTCTAAGAAACTTTAATAGTTGAACTTTTTGGTTTTGAGGTCATTAACTGTTTAGAGGAAGAAAAAGAAACCCTAAAAGTGGTGATTTTGGAAAATCGAAAACGTGGTTACATAGAAAATTTTGGTTATACATGTTTAATTTTTGGACTTTTCCATTTTGAGGTCGTTTATTTTTATAAGGGGCTTTTATGTTAGTAAAGGGCAAAGTTTATGGACTTTTATGTCCGGTTTTGGAGGTAAGAGACAATAAAGAACTTTAATTTTTGGACTTTTCCATTTTGACTTCATCAACAATCATTTTGAGGTCGTTTATTTTTATAAGGTGCATTTATGTTAGTAATGCCCAAAACTTATAGACTTTTATGTCCGATTTTGAAGGTAAGGAACCATAAAGAAAGTAAGGTCTAAATTGAGGAGCCACGGGTGTAATTTACCCTAAGTTTAAGAATGTAAAATGCAAGGGAATAAACAAAAAAGGCAAAGAAAGGTGTATGATTTACTTGAGATTCCCAGGCCCGCAGCTGCATTGCACACAATGACTTGCAGTGATATAGTAGCTCCCATTTCCCACAATCAGGCCATGATCGAAGGCATAACTTGGGAAGTTAGAAGCACAAGCTGCAAAGCAAGGAATATATTCAAAACTCAATCTTTACTCATCCTATTCAATCATAATCTAACAAGGAATCTTTACAGACTGTATTAAACAAAGGCAACAACGTTAAATAACAGAAATGCAGCACGTATTGACAGTAAATTAGAGGTGGCAATTGTGTACACGATTTGACAACAAAACACGAACCAAAAACGAATTCAGCGGAATATTGTTTCACTAAACATGTAATAGATCATGTTTGGGTTAATACCATGTAGACATGTTCGCTTTGGCCCAAATACAACCTATTGGACCTCGCAGCTTTAAATGCATTTACATATATTAGAACACACGCCTTACTAATAACTCTCCATACAATTCCGATGTGTGATTCAGTTTATTCATGCCCCCATTGCCATCCCTTAGAGAGACCTTCTACCCTGACGTCAACCTCTCCAGACCAAGTCGTTACATTTAGGATTTGACTTACTAACTCAAAAATGACACGAATATTTAAAATTATTATTATATTCTATCATGTGTTTACAATAAGAAAATGAAAAAACGAGCAGCGAACTCGACTTGAAACTCCTATTTTCTTATATGTTATCCCTAATAGAGATAGTAAAAATAACTGATTTGTGAACACATTACACGAACCTAACGTGATATTAACACTAATATGATAATTGACAATACACGAACACAACCCACTTACAGGAATTCCCATACCTACACTAAATATTATAAAGGGATAAGGTACCAAAATAAGCCTACTGTTTTTGAGGAAGTATCAATTTAGGCTCCACATACAAAATAACACCAATGTAGGCTTAACGTTTACAAAAAAGTACCAATTTAGGCATCAATAACGGAATGTGACACGCTATTCATATTACTCCGTTAAGTTCTGATTTCTTCTCTCCACTTCCAGTTGGCAGAACGTTACATATTAATATGAATGGCGTGTCACACTCAATTACTCAGGCCTAAATTGGTACTCTTTTATAAACTTTTAAGCATGCATTGGCGTTATTTTGTCCATAGAGTGATACTTTCCCAAAAAACTTGGACCTGTTTTGGTACATTATCCCTGTTATAAAGGTACCGACCTATGTTGCACGGAAACTCTTACTCGTTAGCGTTTTCGCCTTCAGTATCGGTTTTTGTTTCCATTTCCATGCTATATTTTCTTAGAAATAAAGTTTGCCAATGTTCGTTTCGGTTTCAGTTTCGTGCAACATAGGTACCAACTAATAGCCACAAAATACTCCTGCTACTGATATAGAATTGAAAAATCTCAGAACATGAACTCAAATTTACCTGGCAATGGAATAGCAAGAATATCACCAGCTGTAATAGAAGGATTCCCCATAGCATTAACATTCATCAAATCAGTAATAGTAGTGGTATACCTCGAAGCAATCCCAACCAAAGTATCAATCCCTTGCACGACATAAGACAAATAAATTGCAGGCAAAAAATTATCAGTCCCATTAAAACAAGTACACGGCAATGGAACCACAAGGCTTTCCCCAACATCAAGAACAGAAGGATCTTGAATCGAATTAGCCTCCTTAATCTGATCAGCCGACACCAAACCCGAATAAATCGAGTCTGCAATCGAAGACAAAGTATCAGAAGGCCGTGTTTTATAATGTGTAGACACAGACTTTCGAATTCCATCAACGCAAGAACACACTATTGGGATCTTAAGGAAAAGCTGAGAAGGAAGAATGCGGTTTTCAATATCTGGGTAAGAGATATCAATGGAGTTAGCAGTGAGGAGAGCTATGGGATCAATTTGAAAAAGAGAAGCTACTTCAGAGACTTTGAGATCGGTGTAGAGTGTGTAGCCGAGGAGAGCGCTGCAGGAATCGTTGTTCGAACATGGTTCGATTGTGGATTTTGAATTCACTATAGCTACTACATTGATGAAAATCAAAAACAGGGGTAAAGATTTAGGGGTTTGCATATTTGGGGGTTTAGGGTTTTAGGGTTTGGATTAGTGCTATGCCCTAAACCCAGAATGAGAACCTACAAAATACAGTAGAATGAGGTTTGTTTAGTGAGAGAAGAGTGGGTTTGTAAATTTCGGTGGTTTTGTTTGAGGGGAATTTGAGGATTTGGTTTCTTTCTTCTTCTTTTTGCCGTTAATGGCGTCCAGCGAGAAAGAGTAAAGAGTGGATTTTTAATTTTTGAATGGGGGAAAGGAAAGGAGGTGAAGGAGGAGACAAATGTAGTACAGAGAGTGAGCTGACACTAGTCAGTTCTCGATTCCAGAGTTTCAGACAAAATTATTCATTGGACTATTTTGTCCTTCACTTATTTGAAACGAAATTTGCGAAGAAGTAACCGCGACGTTGACCGCCGTCAACATTCCCTTTTTTTTTTATGAAATACTAATAATTTGTTGGAGAAAAAAAGAGAGATAAAATAGTAATTTTACATTGATGTTATTATTTATCACTTCAGACTAAGGGTTAAACCCCTAAATAGGGTTAATTTGAGAAAATAATTCTCCATTTAGGGTTTCAAAAAAAAAATTCTCCATTTAGAAAGAGTTAAGAATTATTTCCTCATTAGTGAAAACACCCGTGTAATGCATGGGATTGGGAATTTATTATAATTTTCCAAGTAAAATAAGAAAACTACATAATTTTTATTAAAAATTATAGTAAAAAATAAAATTCAAATTCATTTATAAAATTTACAAACTAAAAAAATTGCAATCCATAAATTTTATAAATCATTTTTTACAGAAAATTTATATTGATAATTTATAACAATTATTTAAAATATTAATATATAATTTGAATATAATAAATCTAATTTAACTTTCAACAATCTTTAATTTTAAAATATTAATTAACAATGCATATCTCAAATAATATCAATTAAAAAATCAAATAAAACTGGGAGTATTTCAAATGATAGCTGTTTTATAGCTTTTCCAACCAAATGTTTAATATGTAAATATTTTTAAATTTATTAGTATATTTGTAAACTAATCGTAAAATAAATTTAAATAAAATTATTAAAATTAATGGTATAGTTGGCCTTGTTTGATAAAAAAAAAAAAAACTACTTAAACCAACAAGTTAAACCCTTAATTAATATAAATGTGTTTGATAAATATTTTTTTTTGTTGACTACTTAATTTATTCAATTCAGTTAATATTTCACTTAATTGGATAAGTAATTTTTTTTGACTTATTTTTATTACTTAACACGCTCAGTTAGAGCTTTTAATTTATTTATTTTTTGATTGACGTTTATACCCTTAAATTGCCAGGAGATTTAGACAGATTTTATGGAATAAGTAGTCATCAACGTCTCTTTTTCTTCTTTCTTCAAACAAATTCCTTCTTTCCTTTTATCTCTGCAACAAAATTCCATTTTTTCTTCCCTCATTTCACGTGATTTTCCCATCTCTCTACTTGATTTGCAATCAACCTATAATCTATTTTTCAGATTTTAAAAACGAAAAACAATGGAAGTTTTCAAAAAAAGTTCAAAGTTGATAAAATCGTGGCTCTTCAAAATTCAGCTATTTATATATGAAAAGAGAGTGAAAAGACCGATACTGCTTCAATTTACCATATTTGACGATACCTTTGTTTCTCCTATTTCTTTCTTTCTCATATTGCTTTCTGTGATCTGATCCCGTTGAAGGTACGCATTATTTATTCAGCTATTTATATTCTGTTTGATTTATTTAATTGTTCTGGTCTGTGTTTTTTTTCTTTACAATAATTTAGCTATACTGTACTAGGTCTGATAAAATCCCACAGAGAAATATATATAAAATTTGTCATAGAATAGGTTCATTTAAAATCAAATATTGATATGCCAAATACTTTTTATTCTAAATTCCAGATTCTCTAAGCATGTTTCAACATGGTGTAATCTTAAATATGCAAGCTATGGCAATTTATATACATATTTCTTCCTGAGATTTTATGAATCATACTTTAAATGAACCTATTCTATAATTAGTTATATAACTTGCCATAGTATATAGTAGTATATATATAATTAACTAGAATAGGTTCAAAGATTGATATGCCATAGAATTTGTTCGTTTTTCTAGACTTTAAATATGCACATAACTTGCCATAGAATAGGTTAATTAAATCTTAATTATTATTGAATCATTAGTTAATTATGTATTTTATAAAAAGGAAAGTTGTGGTAGTGGGTTTTTTGTAAACTAATTACAATATACTAGAATAAACAAGTTAAAGACAATAAAAAAAATATCAACTTTGAATACTATTTGTATGAACAAATTAATTAGCCTAAAAATTTAGTTTAATAGCTAAAATTTAATAGCGTATTTGCTTTTATTTCCTTTTATCTTTGTGGTCTATTTCCTTTTATTTTTGTGGTCTATGGTGGAAGTGGCTTTGCATCAGTATTAGAGGTTATGAGTTGAAAGTTCATTTGTAATTCATTGATTCAATATGGTTAGTTTTTCCTTGAATGCATATATGACATCTAATGATAATACTAAAGCTAATTGAAAAGATCCCAAATTAGTCAAATTTTTTATTGATTTATGCAGTGAACAAGTGAATCAACTTGGGCAGCAAGGTAGTATAGCTTGAAGAAAGAATCTTGGGATAAAATAATTAGATCGTTTGAAGAAAAACAAAACATGAAATTAAATCAGAAACAACTAAAGAATGAATGGAACTATTTGAAGCAAAAGCACAACGTATGGTCTAATTTATTAGGAAAAAGTGGACATGGATATGATCCCGTAACAAATACTGTTAATTAGAGCGCTGAAGAATGGGATGAGTACCTAAAGGTAATTTATAATTATCCTTTCATTAATATTTAAGTTTTTAACAAAAAAAAAATTAACAATATGTCATCATGTTACAGAGAGTTCCCGAAGCAAAACAATTTCGTTATGTTGGATTGCAGTATGCTGATGAGATGAAATCATTGTTTGATGGTATAAGTGCAACTGGAAAGGAAGGATGGGGTCCTTCTAAAGATACTATGCCCTTTAAAGATTTTATGGAATCTATATTTGTAAATGGATCATGATCTTCTTCATTCACCAATCTATCAAATTTTGGAGATTTAAAATCACCTATTGATCTTGATGTGGATAATTCCAATGCAAATGTAGTTAATGATGATAAACCGAAGAAACGTGAAAAACACCAAAAAAAAATAAGACTGACATAATTGATGATCAATTGATGGCAATTCTTCAAACACTAGGGGAGACGAATAATGGACCTAGTATAGAGCAATGCAATCAAGTATTGGATGGGATGATTATGTTAACAATGATCGATCTGTTATATGTTGCTGCATGTAGTATTTTTTGTGAAAACAATACATATCGAGAGCAGTGGATGATGTTTGCTCAAAAGCCCGAAGAAGTTAGGATCAATTGGATCAAAATGAATGCTAAAAAATTAGGATTACTTTGAAATATTTGATATCTTCTATTTTTAAGTTCCAATCTAGTTTTTGTGTTACTTTTGAATTAGAAAAGTTTATGAATAAATTATTATTAGTATTATATTGAATATCATTTTATTTATTATATGGCTTGATATTAACTTCTGTACTTTTATTGTATATATATATATTAATATTATTTTATCCAAATTTGTGACAGTATGTTGACCGAAAAGCAAAGGAAGAGTTTAAAATTAATTGCAATATTTTTGATAAAGAAGAAATTGGATAGAAAGCGTATTGGGAGAAGGCCAGATACTAATTCATCTCTCAATGGAAGTGGGTATGTCAAAGAAATACTTAATGGAAATGCAGTGCATTGTCAAGAAATGTTAAGAATGAAAAAAGAAGCTTTTATATGCTTGTGTCTTCATTTCAAAACTAAACAATGGTTAAAAGATAGTCGTTATGTCAATGTTGAGGAAAAGATAGCAATGTTTTTAATGACGCTAAGCCAGAATTTTAGTACTCGTGCTGTGAAGCGGAGATTCAACCATTCAACTCAAACTATACATTTCTATTTTCATGAAGTTCTAAAGGCAATGCTATATTTTGCAAAGGAAATGGTTGTGCCTACTACTTTTGACCCTGATTTAGATACAGTGCAGCAGCATCGACGACTTCGACACTGAAACTATGCGTGATCCAACTAATAATTTTCCTTTTCCTCCACCCGGTAATGTTATCAAGTTACATACAATTTCTTTATTACATTTATAAAACTGAAAAATTAAGTAAATATATTCTTATATATATAATTATTATTATTTTTGTAGACAAATATTATTTATACGATGCTGCATACGCAAATACAAGAGGATTTATGGCTCCTTATCGTAATACTCGATATTGGCTTTCAGATTATCGAAATGGTCGGCATCCTAGAACAAAGGAAGAAATGTTTAATCATGCACATGCAAGATTAAGGAATGTGATTGAACGTGCCTTTGGTGTTTTAAAAGCAAGATTTCGTATTTTGAAGAGAATGGCGCCATATCCATATTTGGTGCAGAGAAATATTGTCATTGCATGTGTTGCTATACATAATTATCTTCGTAAAACAAGTGTGACCAATGATTTTTTTGATAGATTTGATGGAGAAGACTTGATTTTTGAAAGATCCACAAATGATGTTTCGCGAAGCATTGAAGGAACAACGCATGGACATACAGATCAAATGTTTATGAGCGGTCTACGAGATCAAATTTCTAATCAATTGTTTAATGCTTGAATTTTTTTTTTCAATTTTTTTTAAGAATTTATAATGTTTGTTTGTGTTTTTGTATTTATTTCCTTTAAATTAACTGAAACTATATAAAAGGGTAAAATTGTCTTATTTATAGTTTTGTAAATTTTTGTTAAGCCCAAAATATACCTAAAATATTATATATAAATACATTAAATTTACATTGAAATCATGCTAATTATATTCATTTAGAATACTTTTACGTCTTTATATGCTTCTTTGATGCAAGGTACTTAATTATTTGGTTAAATCCAAATAGGAGCTAAAACGGCTAAAACGAGGGAAAAACCTAAGTTACGTGCCAAAAATACGTATTAATCAGAAGACCGACTCAAGGAGACAAGAAGCAGCCGAGAGACGGGGGAGAACACCCCTATCGCGACTGAGATTCTCAAAATCTCAGTCGGGACACGCTAACACCAGTCACCAAAAAGATCGAAATTTTCAGCCTTTTTTCGTGCCCCCTATCGCGACTGAGATTCTCAGAATCTCAGTTGAGACAGCGAAGAATCCTGCACAGCTTTCACATGTCAGAAATCCAAAAAATGCGTCTGTTCGTTTGGATAAAAGCGACCCTTCACCAGCGGACACGGCCCTTCAATTACAACCATTCACCAACTATAAATAAGTGATTCATTTCAGAAATCAGAGTTGGAAAAAAGTTGGAGAAATTATAGTTTAGAGAGTTGTTATTATGTTCTGATTCAGAAAAGAGTTAGGCGTTTAGATTACATTTCTGTAAAAACAAACTTGGTGTACACAAGTTGTTCTTAGATTAGTTATAAACACAGTAGTGATTAGTTTAGTTTTAAAGATTGTTCAGAGACAAGTTTTCATTCTGGTAGTGGACCTAGCGGTCTCTATTCCGAAGATTCAACGAGAAGAACTAACGGCTGAAGCGCAAAAGGGTCTGACAAACCTACGAAGTTTGAGGGAAAGATTGACAACCCGGATCTCAAAGTTTTCATCAAAATGCTATCCATGTTTCTTCCTCTCTCTTAACTTGTGAAGATTCACAATTCATTAATAATACATTTATATTATTCAATATATTCTTCCTGTTGTTATTTTGATGTTATTCTGACAATATGATTTTCAAAGTAATAAACTGGTGTTTTCATTAAAACATTTTATACAATTATATATTTACAAAGAAACTTTGTTGAACACTTGAAAGAATTAGTTTTTATGGATGATATGATCGTTAGCGCGGCTTATCGGATATAAAATACCAATTTGATTAAGGTAGAAATCTGCTCCGATCCAGAGAGATTTCTACGGTTCAAAGCCATTTAATTGCATAAATTCTTGTATTATTCCATGTTCATAATCTTACCAAAGTTATAGTTGCTTTCTTCGCGTAATGTGAATAAGTTTCATACATGTTTCTATTTCATGAAAGCTTCTGGCTTGTGATTAATTCTCAAGACAGAATTGTACTCTAAGTTAATATAACATTCTCATCTAATCATAATTAATCCAAACCAATACAATTAATTAAACGATTTTCTTAAAGTTAAACCTAAAGACGTGAATAAAACTGAATTAAAATGAGTTTTAGTTAAAAAGCGTTCCTTGTGGGTTCGATATCTTTTATTACTACAAGCGTATACCGTGCACTTGCGGAAATCGCTCAACAAGTTTTTGGCGCCGTTGCCGGGGAACGCCAAAATTTTTAACAAAAATTTAGATTTTTCGTGTTTTATTTCGAATCTAGGTTTATATATACTTATTTTAATTTTTGTAATTTATTAATTTTCAGTTACTAACATATTTATTTTTTCAAATTATGTTTTGAAGGTAGTTTCGGTTCGTGTACGATTTCAGGTTCATGCGCAGTTCTCGAAGTTCAGGCATTGCACCAAACCCATTAGACCCATAAATTGAAAAAACCATTAAAAAGAATAAGAAAAACAAGAAAAACAAAAACAAAACTCCATTAAAGACAAATACCGAGCCAGATATTATGGCAGACCCACCAACACTTATGGATTACGCTAGGTCAGGGGTGGCCGGTGTAACCAATAGTATCGTTAGACCCAGAATTACGGCAAACCAATTTGAAATTAAGCCAGCATTGCTTAATATGTTGTAAAATAATGTAACATTTTACGGGTTACCTAACGAAAATCCTAACACTCATTTGACAAATTTCCTTGAAATTTGTGACACTTTTAAAATCCCAGATGTGACTGCCGAAGCAATCAAACTTCGCCTTTTTCCTTTCACTTTGAAGGATAGAGCCAAAGAGTGGTTAACTTCGATGCCAGGCGCAACGTTTGCAACTTGGGAACAATTAGCCCAAGCTTTTTTATCAAAATATTTTCCTTTAGCAAAAACCGCAAGAGTCATAAAAGAGTTAACATCTTTTTCTCAAAATGATAATGAAACTCTTTATAAGACTTGGGAATGTTTTAAAGAACTTCAACGTTTATGCCCACACCACCAATTGCCCGCTGAACTTCTAATGCAAACATTTTATAATGGATTAAATCCTACAACTAGAGGTTCATTAGATGCTATGTCGGGAGGGCTATTTATGAAGAAGACATCAGCCCAAGCAAGAGAACTTTTGGAGGAAATGGCAATCAACAGCAGTATGTGGCCCGCGGAACGTGGACATATACCGGTGGCAAAACCATCATCCTCAACCACATCATCGGTTAAAGGTATAGTGAACCTTGATCCAGTCGCGATGTTACAAGCCCAATTTTCTGCCTTATCGCACAAAATTGATAGGTTTGTGGCACCGTGCGATACCAATGGTAATCCAATCCAAACGGATGTGGATTATGAAAATATGAGTGAGATCGAACAGGTAAATTTTGTCCAAGGGCAAACCAAACTAATAATCCTTATTCTAATACTTATAATTCGGGATGGAGGAATCATCCTAACTTTAACTGGAAAGATAACAACAATAATGCAAATGCTAATCAAAATCGTACCAATAATTATCAAAATCAGTCAAGAGATACGATTAGCACTTTATCTTCTAAAATCGACAAATTTATAGATGCTATCAGTGGAAAAATAAGTAATCACGACGATGGTTTTAAACGGATCGAAAATAAATTCGATCAGCTTATTAAAAACCACTCATCTAGCATCCATAATTTGGAGGTCCAAATTGGTCAACTTGCTAAATCAATTCCATCCCGAAAAGAGGGAAGTCTTCCCAGCCATACGGAAGAAAATCCAAAAGAGCAGGTAAAGGCTATCACTCTTCGTTCAGGGAAAAATTATCTAGGCCCGGAAATGCCCGGAGATTTGACTTTACCAGGAACTGATTTACCAAAATCCAAAGAAGATGTATTAAACACAAAAAGTTCACCAATTGACTCAAGTGCAAAAACTTTTGTACCCAAACCATCTTTCCCGCACAAAGTCCGAAATAAGGACTATGACAAACAACTTTTAACATTTCTGGATAAACTTAAAAATTTGCACATTAATTTAACATTTATGGATGCAATTACACAAATTCCTAGCTATGGTAAGTTCTTAAAGGATTTAATTTCGAAGAAAATTAGTTGGTAAGGAATTTTATCCATTTTGCTAACTGAGGACTGTAGTTCAATAGTGTTAAGTACTTTGCCCACTAAACTCAAAGATCCCAGATGTTTTACTATTCCGTGTAAGTTGGGAGATATTGAATTCCCAAGTTGTCTTTGTGATTTAGGAGCAAGTATCAACTTAATGTTGTTGTCTATTTTTAACAAGTTAGGTTTAGAAGAAGATATCAAACGTACCAATATGGTTTTGCAATTAGCGGATCAAACCACTAAGAGACCATATGGTATAATTGAGGATGTTTTAGTTAAAGTCGACAAATTATTTTTCCTACCGATTTTGTTATATTAGATTTTGCATATGACGTTAATTGTCCACTATTTTCTGGTAGACCGTTTATGAACACGGGACGTGCTCTAGTTGATGTGTCGGAAGGGAAAGTAGTTTTAAGGATATGAGAAGATAAGATCGAGTTTAATATGAACAAAGCGATGAAATATCCTATGGAGGAATTCGCTTGTATGAAACTGGACTTAGTTGAAGAATGTGTCAAAGACGTTATTCAAAAAGAAGAAATAATATAACCTATAATGGGTGAAGAATTACAAGATAAGGACCCGGAGCCTTTGATTCGAGAAGATGGACCAGTTCCGCCTTCAATTGTAATACCCCCTAAATTAGAACTTAAAGAATTACCCAGTCATTTGAGGTACGCTTTCTTAGGCGAAGGCAATTCTCTACCTATAATTATCTCTAACAAATTAACAAATGATCAAGAAGAAAAATTGAAAGAAGTTGTTAGAAATAGGATAGGAAGTATAGGATGGCAAATTTCAGACTTAAAAGGAATTAATCCTAGTATCGTAATGCACAGAATTCACTTAGAAGAAGATAAGCCACCTAAAGCGGATAGGCAAAGACGCTTAAATCCGAATATGAAAGAAGTAGTCAAAAATGAGATTACTAAACTTTTAGACAATGGAATCATTTATCCGATCTCGGATAGTGAATGGGTTAGTCCAATCCATTGTGTACCTAAAAAGGGAGGCATAACTGTTGTAAGGAATGATGAAGGTGAATTAATACCTACGCGAACCACCACCGGTTGGAGGGTTTGTATAGACTATAGGAACCTAAACAAAGCAACTAGGAAAGATCATTTTCCTCTACCTTTCATTGATCAAATGATCGAAAGGATAGCCGGTCATGCATTTTATTGTTTCCTAGATGGTTATTCCGGATTCTTTCAAATTTACATTTACCCGGATGACCAAGACAAAACAACCTTCACATGTCCTTATGGAACATTTGCATATAGGAGAATGCCCTTTGGTCTATGTAATGCACCAGCAACATTTCAACGTTGTATGACAACAATATTTAATGATTTCATTGAAGATATCATGGAAGTCTTTATGGATGACTTTTCAGTTTATGGAGATTCTTTCGATGCATGTTTACAGAACTTAGATAAAGTATTGTCTAGATGTGAAGAAACGAATTTAGTATTAAATTGGGAAAAATGTCATTTTATGGTAGACGAATGAATTGTTTTAGGTCATAAGATATCTGAAAAAGGTTTAGAAGTGGATCGAGCAAAGACTTCAGTTATAGAAAAATTACCCCCACCGACTACTGTTAAGGGAGTAAGGTCATTTTTAGGTCATGCAGGTTTTTACAGGAGATTTATAAAAAACTTCTCTGTAATTTCCAAACCACTTACTAATTTGCTTATGAAAGATTCAACTTTTGATTTTAATGAGGATTGTTTACAAGCTTTCAATACATTGAAAACAGCTTTAGTCAGTACACCTATAATATCGAAACCCGATTGGAATTTACCTTTCGAAATTATGTGCGATGCAAGTGACTTAGATGTAGGATGTGTATTAGGTCAAAGGAAGGATAAGAAACTTCATGTTATATATTATGCGAGTCACACATTGTCCGGTGCACAGTTAAATTACACCACAACTAAAAAAGAAATGCTAGCGGTAGTGTTTGCATGTGATAAGTTTAGGTCATACCTGCTAGGATCTAAAGTCATCATTTATACCGATCATGCAGCTTTAAGATATTTATTTGCTAAGAAAGATGCAAAACCGCGTCTTATTAGATGGGTCATGTTATTACAAGAATTTGACATAGAGATTAAAGATAAAAAAAAGGGAATTGAAAACCTTATCGTCGATCATCTATCAAGACTTGAAGATGAAAACGGTCCCATCGGTGAAACATTAGGCATTCGAGATGATTTCCCTGATGAATATCTCATGCAAGTAAAAAGTGTCATAGCACCATGGTATGCGGATATAGCCAATTACTTAGCTGCTCATGTTGTACCAGATGGATTAAATTCTCAGCAAAAGAAGAAATTCTTTTCGGAAGTTAAGAGATATTTTTGGGAAGATCCATTTTTGTTCAAAACATGCGGCGATGGAATGCTTAGGAGATGTGTTAGTGAGTTTGAATATGACTCTATAATGTTAGAATGTCATGTAAGCACTTATGGAGGTCATAACTGTTGGTCCCTAGTAATTGGTTCCAAGGGGGGGTTAGGAACTAATATAACTTTTTCGCGTTCAATTATGCTGACTAGAAGTTATTTTAGGAGTTTGTTAACTCAGCTTTTGGTCAGCTTGGTGAGATATGTTTTAAGACAGCTTTAGTCAGATGTTGACTAAAGGTATTTTCTTGTAAGTTAGGAATTGACACTCTTAGAGGTCAGCTTCTAACTCAGCACCACTTATTTACTCAGGGTCAGCTTTGGCAATTTATATGCTGAGTAAATAAAGCAAACAACACATGCAATATGAGAGAGAGTTTAGAGATTACTCAGTATCACTTATCCTGGTTCGGCCTCTCTGCCTACGTCCAGTCCCCAGAGTCCTCTGGGCTTTTTGAATCCAATACTGAGCTTTTTAACGGTAGAGCACAAACCAATTACAAGGCATTTGAATATGCAAGAGTACCTTCCTCTATTCGTCTACTCAACTCCTACTAAGTGCTACAACCCAGCACCTAGATTTTTCTACCACTGAATGCTTACAACCAAGCACTCAGCTTAACACTCTCAATATTCCTATTGATCACAAACTTGTTCTTTTTCAGCTAAAGAACACTTTAGATGATTACAAAACAATCAATCTAGCATTTACACAGAGAATGAAAAGTTGGTGTAAGATCTTTTTGTATTTAAGTGCTTTCAAGATTTTCTCTCTTTGTATTTTTCTTTTGATGCTTCAGTGATTATCCAAGGTTCTTCATTGTCCTTTTATAGAAGGAAAACTGCAGATTTGGATCGTTTGAATTATTGTTACCGTTAACACCAAAACGGCTCTTTTGGGGGACAGATTCTGGTCAGCTTCAGTCTGTACCGCCATTCCCTTCCTCTGTTTTCTCCAGGCGTCAGGTTTTGTCTTCATGCATCAGACTTGTCTTTTTGTGCCAGTTGTCTTTTACCAATAATCCAATGGCCCATGTTTCTTGGAATTAGTCTTTTGTGTGTCTTCGAGGTTCCAATTATTGGTGCAGAAGATTGGCAGACTTTGTCCTTTAGTGAACGGATACTCCATGCTGTCTTGACTGTCACTCAGCTTCATTCGTTATCTCCGAATGTTCTACTTCCAAGCTGATGTTAGACAAGGTGCCGAACGGCCTCGCCCGGGCGGACCGGGGGGTGGACACCTCATGGCGACGTAAGCGGTGATTGGCGCCGAAAGCAACCAATCGTGGAATCAAGCTGCTCGGCAGGACCGGAGCTCGGAGATATGGAAGAGTCGCCACCCACGAATGGGAAAATGAACACCGATCCCTTGCGGGAGACCGGTGAGGGTTTGGAAAACTTAGGTACGAGCCGAGAAGGCTAGCTCCTTTCCGGAGAAAGGCTACTAGGCACCCCGACATCGCCCGGTTATGAACCACCGGCCTCCTACTCAGCGTGTTAGGCGATAACGGACTAATCGCATATTTCTTTAAGTTTAAAATTCATTTGAAACCTTTTCTTTCTCGCTTTGAAAACCGTTTTGAGCATGTTATTTGAAAGCCATTTTAGTAAAGAATCACCCATTTTGCATAAATTTAAAGTATATAGGAGAGAGAGGGGGAGAAGAAAGAATTGATTTATTCACAGTGTGATTTTATGTTTTAGACTATATTACATCTATGCTAATCTCACTCCCAAAAACGAGTTTATTTACATGGTTCGTACCTTAATCGCCGTTGGAACGATTTAGGTACGTTTCAAAGCCCTGTTAATGATGATTACTTGAAACGCCGTTGGAACGACTTGAGCATTTGAAAACGTTGAGCAAACAGTTTTAGTCTAAAAACATGATTAAGCATACAAGTCAATTTATTTTGTACAAAACCATTTAGTTAGGAAAGCAATTCAAAACTTCATTATTTACAACGAAACAATTTACAATGTTCGTTTAATCCGTCGTTGGAACGGATTAAGGTTTCAACACGTGATGTTTTGGAAACGGTTTAAAAATGATAAAAAAAGTTATTTACACTTTAGGAATATCTAGAAAAACTTTTAATTTAGACAAACAACTTGAAATCTCTTTTTGTCTTTTATTTTTCCCTTTTCACTCAATTAACCTTTACTTGAATATATTTACAAGAATGGACCATTTAAATCCCAAAAATTCACCAAATAAAACAAATTTGAAATATATACATATAAAGGTCAAAAAGTGAAGTGAATATACATATATATATATATATATACATTTTTATCTAAAAATAAGGATATATCTATAGATTAAAAAAAAATAAGTAAAAGATACTAAATATATGTATAATAATGATAATGAAAAATACTAAGTATAATACACTTTTATCCTAATTAAAAACAGGTAAAGCAATGAACAAAGTTCATTAAGAATAAGAAAATAAACCTTATATCCCAAAATAACTATTATAATAAATATATAGAAAATAACCCTCCCCAAATATACATTAAACATCAAAATAACATCTAATTATCCCCAAAACGTCTACTAATTAATTACCCCAAAATGCCCAAGTAAATAACCCTCTAAAATAATACCCAATATAGTTTAAATGAGTTAAAAGAAAATATATACATATAGTTTTGCAAAATCAAATTAATGAAAATGATACCCAAATGTACAAAATAAATAAATACATAATAAGTAATTATTAGTTATATACCTCAAAAATAATTTTAAAAAACATATTGCATAATTATACATATACATATACAAGAATAAATGTAAAAAAAGATGAGAAAAACGTTGAAAAAGGGGTTTTTTTAAGTTCCAGCAGCTTTACCGACGGAAATTCCGTCACTAAACTGCCTTTACCGACAGAAACAGAAGAATTACAGAAACAGCTCCTATATTTTCCAGATTTATTAAAAAGCTTTAGATCTGATCTAATCTATCATTTTGGCCACCGAACTACCCAAATCGGGTCATAGTCTATAACGGAGCATCCCAAAACGATGTTTTATTTCAAAACGTTAATCAAAAACATTTTTAAATTTTAGATCTACAACGTTTTAGTCCCGAACTACCCTTAAATCGGGTCACGGTTCGTATTGGGACTTAAAACGAGGTTTTCCGTTTCAAATCAAAACCAAAGATTTATTTAATGAAAACATGAAATTAATTCAACAAATCTAAACAATAAAAGTGCAAAAACAAATAAATAAATAGATCTAAACAACAAAAAGAGATGAATAAATAAACGGGTCTAGTTCCTCGGATTATTACCTCTCAATCGGTAATAGGAATGCCAAATCAAGTCGATTGATAGTGTTTTGAGTCGGATTTTTTTGTGTTTTTGCTTTGTTCGGGTCTCGGGGAATTTTTCCAGGGGTTCGGATTTTTTTCCCCTCCTTAATGTTTTGGACTCCATCCTATTTATAGGCAAATGGAGCCCTAAGCTTAATTTATTTTTGGCTCCAAGCCAACTTGGAGCCAAAGACAAGCTAAATTAGCTTAGGAAATTACATAGCAATTTCCTTTTCATCATTAATCATCATTATTATTATTATTTGTTATTTTATTTATTTTTTATTTTCTTTAAAAACAAATTAAAGCACTTGGCCAAAGCCAAGTGCAATTGGGTTGGGCTTGGGCGGCCCAACCCCGTCACGGGCCGTCCAACGGCCCGTGACGAAAATAGCGGCCCCCGACGGGGCCGAGTTTATATTTGTAATAAAAAAATAAAAGTAAAAAATATTTAAACAAATAAAATCTACCTAAAATTAACCGAAATCAAAAAAAGGATTTTTGTCAAAACCGATTTTATAAAATTAGCTTTTATAAAATCGATCTTTTTACAAAACTATTTTTTTATTGTTCAAATTCTACAACCAAAACCCCTATCGATCCGAGATTTCATTAATAATGAAACACCCCGAACTCGGCGAGACGATTTAAGATTTCATTATTGGAACCGATTCGCCCGTCATCTCGATTCGATTTCCGAATTCGATCAAACCGGTCTCCACGGTTCCTTTGAACAACGTTTTTTTTATATTTATTATTTTTATTGACTCATCATTTATTTTAATCGACTGATTTTGATTCCTTTTTATAATTTTTCTTCATCGGTCCTCCGACCCCGGTGTCTACAGTTGCCCCTACTTTCTATTTTTGACAGTGACGTGTGTGCTTTTTCGAAAACCTCTTTTCGTGAATTCAACACATGCAATGCGAAATATATTAAAGTAAAAGACACATATAGAGTGGGAGGAGAAATAACTGATCTCCATGTCGCAAGTTCCTATCTTGTCTTCAATCTTCACTTTGGCTGTCCCGTCCTTGCCTCTGAATCGGCTGCCGGCGAACGCTCCTTCTGGGGCCCCTAGTCTCTAAATCGACCGCAGGTAAAATGGCTCTTTCTAGCAACCCTAGTCTAAATCGACCGCAGGTAAATGGCTTTTTCTAGCGACCCTAGTCTAAATCGACCGCAGGTAAATGGCTTTTTCTAGCGACCCTAGTCTTTATCTCGACCGCAGGTAAAGTTGCTTTTTCTAGTGACCTTAGTCTTTATCTCGACCGCAGGTAAAGTTGCTTTTTCTAGCGACCCTAGTCTTTATCTCGACCGCAGGTAAAGTTGCTTTTTCTAGCGACCCTAGTCTTTATCTCGACCGCAGGTGAAGTTGTTTTTTCTAGCGACCCTAGTCTTTATCTCGACCGCAGGTAAAGTTGCTTTTTTCTAGCGACCCTAGTCTTTATCTCGACCGCATGTAAAGTTGCTTTTTCTAGCGACCCTAGTATTTATCTCGACCGCAGGTAAAGTTGCTTTTTCTAGCGACCCTAGTCTTTATCTCGACCGCAGGTAAAGTTGCTTTTTCTAGCGACCCTAGTCTTTATCTCGACTGCAGGTAAAGTTGCTTTTTCTAGCGACCCTAGTCTCTATCTCGACCGCAGGTAAAGTTGTTTTTTCTAGCGACCCTAGTCTTTATCTCGACCGTAGGTGAAGTTGCTTTTTCTAGCGACCCTAGTCTTTATCTCGACCGCAGGTACTCTTTCGTTTTGAAATTAATCATTCAACCCTAATCTCCACATCGATCGCAGGCGTCCTTTCGTTTGCATATCTCCACATCCATCGTTCGACCCTAATCTCTACATCGATCGCAGGCGTTTTCTTGTATTGTAGATCTCCAAATCAAACATCTGACCCTAATCTATACATCAATCGTAGGCGTTTGCTTGTTTCGCATATCTCCAAATCAACCGTTCGACCTTAATCTCTACATCGATCGCAGGTGCTCTTCATTGATGGTAGCTGGGCTTTATCACTCGTTCGAGAGTTGGAATTGAGACCTCCTCCAAGAGGTTTTGACCGCAGTCGCTTTGATATTTGGGCTTTATCACTCGTCCGAGAGTTTGTGACCGCAGTCGCTTCATGCCGTAGACTAGAGTCCGTAGCGGGCCTGTGCCCATTGATAATGCTATAGACCGCAGTCCGTAGCGGGGCCTGTGCCCATTGATGATGCCATAGACCGCAGTCCGTAGCGGGGCCTGTGCCCATAGATCGAAGCCTGCCTAGACTTGCACAAATTTCGTGGAGCTATCCAAGTATTTCTACGTGCGGCTTGACTTAAGTCACGCCCATTGATGCGGATTCCGTGAAGAACCCGATCTAAGGGATAAGTGTACCCCGTCGTTATCAAGTAATAAATTTCTGGGTTTAAGTCCAGGTTATCGTCCACAGGATTTATTTCTGCAAGTACCGAATTACTAAGTCTCGGATGTTATCTAGGCTTAGGGGGGTTTTGAGTTTGGTTTTGTTTAATTAATCTACTCCTAGGTTGAATTACACTAATTCTAATTAAGTTATCTAATTCTAGCTAAGTTATTCTAAGCCTAACTAAATTACTCTACCCCTAATTGATCTTTTACCAAAGCAATCAGACTGAATGAACATGAAGGAATACGATGATAACAATGATAGAGTGTTTAAGCAATTGAATTGAAACTAAGTCGCTTATGTCCAAGGCGA
Organism: Euphorbia lathyris; assembly: GCF_963576675.1. NCBI lineage: Eukaryota > Viridiplantae > Streptophyta > Magnoliopsida > Malpighiales > Euphorbiaceae > Euphorbia > Euphorbia lathyris. The sequence goes on from NC_088916.1 coordinate 76,560,601, forward strand.
TTAACCCGACCTATCCTCCTAAAGTCCCTAGTTCGTGATTCCCTTGTAAGGCCGAAACTAGCTCTAAGGCTCAGTAATTTGGGCTTAATCTTCTATAGGGTCGTCAATCCTATAGGCACTGACTAGGTCAGATTCAGCTCGCAATATGTGCCAACCTAATTTTGGGATTATCGAATGAGTTAAACCAATCAGACAAAGCGTAAGACAAAGATTAAAACATCAAAACAGTTGAATAAACAAAATCTATATTATATATCAAAGATGAAGGAATTGTCACGAAGTTACAATAAACCTAGAATTCATAGCATGTATCAGAGGCTAGACAGAATATAAAAGAAGAAAAATCCCTTTCAGGGAACCTGTCTACCAATGCAGGCGTCTTTCTAGGATTTAAGGATGGAGCTTGAGTAATCCTCGGTGAATGGAGCTTCGGAGGTGTCTTCAATGGAGGTTTGAAGGTTATGGAGGAGGTGGAGAGGATTTCTCAAGGTGGAAGCTAAGCTAATTACAAAAGTAAAAGATATCTAATTTACAATTGAAAATTTCTATTTATAGACGCGTCTCGGGCCTCGTTTTGACCTAATTTCGTGTCCTTGTTGGTGTAGGAAGACGTGGGGCCGAACGTGGCTTCGTGGGGGCGGAATTGGTCTTTTTGACCAATTCCCGCAGGTCTGCTCGCCGAGCAGGAAAGGCTGCTCGCCGAGCAGGATTGCGACGAGCAGCCCCTGCTCGCCGAGCAGGCGCCTGGCGCCCTGCTCGGCGAGCAGAAATGGCCCCTGGGGCCCTGCTCGCCGAGCGTTTTCGCCCGAAGCGCGCTCGATCCGTACCGGATGACTTCCAAACCCTTTTTCGTCTGAACTTACACCTGCACACGCATAAAAACTCCAGAAAACATTAGTCCAAAAGCCGAATTGATCCGTCAATCGCTTATTTTGAGCAAACGCTTCGTTTGGTGCGACTTTTGACGGACCAATTAGCTTCAAAAGATAACAGAATTCTATTATGCGTGTTATTTCGGCCGTATTTGCCTAAATTGATCACAAAACGAGCCTAAACGACGAAAAGTAAATAGAATGCTTCCAATTTCTAACTAACTCACACAAAAGCATTTAAATGCGAGAATTGCTCGCTTATTAGCCAAATAAACCTAAAAACCGTCCTAAAAACCTAAAACCCCTATCACCCATCATCTGGTGAGTATTGTATAACCTAGTGTAGTGATATGTATGCACATGATTATGAATGAATGTATGTATATTTTCTCTTTTTTTTTCTTCTTTCTCCTTTTTTACATTGCTTCCCTCCTATTTTTCTTTACAGGGAGGCCTCCATTTTATGGACCAAAGAGTACAGGAGGGCGTGGCGGCCGGGCGAGGAGAGTCACTACGGAATGATGACGCTCAGTTTTTACATCGTTATCGAGAGATGGAGGATGAGTGCTCCAGCTGGGAGGAGCGAGGTCGGGCAACCGAGGAGAGGAGCCGTGTGGATATAGAGGTCCAGCGAGCTGTTGAGGAGAGTTTGCGGATTGCGGTAAAGGGTCATCGGGTTGCCGAGGAGGCCTTAGCCGAGGAATGGGCACCTTACTTCAGAGGCTTTGATTCACTTGAGGGCTTTTGGGACTTTGGGGTTCCTCCTCCTTGATAGTCCCGTCAGTGTTTTGGTTTACGACTTTATTAGTACTATCGTGATGTATAGTGGGTATATGTGAAAAAGATGTTTGTGTAGGCTTTTTATTTGGTGGTGGGGAAAAGAAATGTATAACTCATGACTTGTAATACCATACATTCAGTCGATCATAATCATTTCAAACATTCTCTTCGAGTATATTCATGCCTTTATTTATTTACAAGCAACAGAAATACTTAGCCACTTACACATTATTTCCATAATTGCTCAAGATATAACTACTGTTACCAAGACCCGCCTTTTTTCGGTTTTCAGGTCCCAGCGATTTTTCAACTCTCCTTTTATTATCCCGGAATTTTCAAATGAGCGCCCTCTTGGGTTTTCACTCATTGGGATGTCCCTTATTGTTGCATAGATCACCCTTTGCGGGTTTTCAACCTATCGGGAATTTTTATTTCTTTTTATTTCTTTTTTTTTTACGAAAAGTATTTCTTAAGCCTATCTAGATTGGTAGGTTTGGAGAACTCAATGCCATCCATCGTGGTTAGTTTCACCGCCCCTTTGTTTAGGATCTTCTTCACGAGAAACGGTCCTTCCCAGTTTGGCCTAAACTTGCCCCTAGGGTCGGTGCGCGTCATTCGGATCTGTTTCAGCACCATGTCTCCTTCTTTGATAGGACTGACCTTAACCCTTTCGTTGAAAGCCCGGGCCATCCTCCTTTGATATAGCTGTATATGGTAAAGGGCCTCCATCCTCTTCTCGTCTACCAATGCCAGCTGTTCATAACGCTTCTTCACCCATTCTGCTTTAGGAATCTCTACTTCTATCGCGATTCTCAGCGATCGCTTCTCAACCTCAATAGGCAGAACCGCTTCTGCCCCATATACTAAGGAGAATAGCGTTGCCCCAGTTGACGCTCTAACCGTCGTGCAATAAGCCCATAAAGCGAGCGGAAGCTGCTCGTGCCAATTCCGATGCGATGCTACTGTCTTTACGAGAATCCTCATAAGGTTCTTATTGGCCGCTTCTACTGCCCCGTTAGCTTGTGGGCGATATGAAGACGATCTATGATGCTCAATACCGTACTCTTGGAAGAGACTTTTCACTTCCCCTTGAAACTGGATCCCATTATCCGTGATCATGTGGTGAGGCACCCCAAACCTGGTGATTAGATGCTTTACAATAAACTTTCTCATCTGCTTTGATCCCAGCTTACTAAACAATTCTGCCTCTACCCACTTGGTGAAGTAATCAATGGCAACTGCGATGAACTTGTGTCCATTTGATGCATTAGGCCTCACCTCACCGATGATATCATTGCCCCAAGCTGCAAACGGCCAAACGGGTGCCAACACATGCAGTTCCATAGCTGGCAGGTGATTATAATCGCCATGGATTTGACAATCGTGGCATTTCTTCGCATATTCATTGCAATCTCTTTCCATAGTGAGCCAATAGAAGCCTTGCCTTATGATTTTCTTTGCTAGCACTGCTCCTCCCTTGTGGGCTCCATAAATTCCCGAGTGCACTGACTCCATTACTTCACGGCCTTCTCCCTCGTCTAAACATCTCAATTGTAACCCATCGGTGTGCCTTTTGTAAAGCAGATCGTTGTGGATAACAAATTTCTGAGCTAGCCTTCTGATCACAGCCTGATCCCTAAGTTCTGATCCCGCCGGATACATCCCGTTTTTCATGAAGTTCACGATGTCGAAATACCAAGGCTTTTCATCCACTCCTAGCAACATTACGTCTTCATAGCACGGTTTGTGAGACCTCTTTAGCACCAAAGGCTTTGAGGCCAGATTTCGTGGATTATCCCAAACTGACACCAGAGTGGCCAAAGCATCCGCCGCTTGGTTCTGTGCTCGAGAGATGTGATAAAAGCGACACTCATTGAATCTCTGTGCCAACCCTTCTAATTGGTCCAGGTACGGGCGCAACCTTTCCTCCCTTACTTCCCAATTTCCTTGTGCCTGTTCGATGATCAGCTTTGAGTCGCCCCAGATTTCGACATACGATGCTCCCAATACTGCTAGTGACTCTAACCCGTAGATGCACGCTTCATACTCGGCCATATTGTTAGTAAGAGGGAATGATAACTTCTTCGCCATTGGGATCCTTTCTCCTTTCGGTGAGATGAGTAGCAGTCGTACCCCGGCTCCATTCGAGTGAACTGCTCCATCGAAGAACATTTTCCATGGTATAACTTCTACTGCGTTCAAGTGCTCATCGGGGAAGTCATAGTTTATCTCTTCTTCTTCCGCAGTTAGAGGCTGATTGGCTAAAATTTTTGCTACGGCTCTCCCTTTAATAACCTTCTTCGTCATATATTCGATGTCGAACTCTGATAATAACAACAACCATCGGGCCAGCTTCCCAGTTAGAGATGGAGTTCGATACAGATACTTCACGGGATCCATCCAGGATATAATGATCACCTTGTAGGACTGAAAATAGTGTCGTAGCTTCCTTGTTAGCCATACTACTGCCACACACATCTTTTCGATCATGTTATACTTGAGCTCATATTCCAGGAATTTCATACTCAGATAATACACCGCATACTCCACACCGATGTCCCCTTCTTGGGCCAGCATTGCCCCAATAGATCGCTCCTCGATCGCCACATATAGAAGAAGTGGTTTCTCGAGTTTAGGTGGCCTCAAAACTGGCGGATTAGTCAAATAAGTCCGTACACCCTCCAGCGCTTGCTGACACTTATCATTCCAAATTGTGGGTTGATCTTTCCGTAACAGCTTAAAAATGGGTTCACAGATCATGGTGAGTCGTGCTATGAACCGACTGATATACTGAACCTGCCCCAGGAATCCCCTTACTTCTTTCTCATTCTTCGGTGCCGACATTTCCTGTATGGCTTTCACTTTATCGGGATCCACCTCAATCCCCTTGTTACTGATTACGTAGCCTAGGATTTTCCCCGACGAAACGCCAAAGAAGCACTTCTTCGGGTTCAACCTTAGCTTGAATTCTGCGATTCGGGCCAAAAACTTCTCAAGTGCTATGAAGTGCCCTTCTCTTGTATCCGAATTGACCATCATATCATCCCCATAGACCTCCACCTCTTTGTGTATCATGTCGTGGAATAGTGCCGTAGCCATTTGCTGATAAGTTGCCCCGGCGTTTTTTTTTAAACCAAATGGCACTACTCTATAGCAACATGTCCCCCACTCAGTAGTGAACGAGGTCTTTGCTTTGTGCTTCTCGGCCATCTGAACCTGCATGTAGCCCATGAAGCCATCCACATTCGTGTGCAAGACGCTTGATGCTGCACTGTCGATCAATACATCGATGTGAGGCAATGCGAATTCATCTTCAAGCCTTGTTGAGATCTCTATAGTCGACGCACATTCGCACCTTACCGTCCTTCTTTGCGATTGGCACTACATTTGCCACCCACGACGGATATTCAATTACTTCGATGAAACCTGCCTCTAACTGTTTCTTCACTTCTTCCCTGATCTTATCTACCCATTCTGGCCTCATGCGTCGGAGCTTTTGCTTTACGGGTTTAGCATCGAGGTATTTTGGAATACGGTGAGCTACGATGGATTTATCGGTTTCAGGCATGTCTTCGTACGTCCAAGCAAACACTATTTCGTATTTTTTTTAATTATTCTCTCAAATTCTTTCCTCTCTTCAATAGTTAATTCTTGAGCAATTTGTATAAGTTTAGGATTTTCATCCGTGCCAAGATTGAAAGTTGACATTTCTATTGTATTGATTTCAAATGTAGGCATGTTATATGAATGAGAATGCATGGAATGATCAGAATCAACATCAAGCAAGTAAGCAAAATCAGAATTCATTTCATTGATAGTATTGGTGAGTACATCATCAGATTCAAACAAAGCGGTAATCTAGTTGTCATCAACAGGGTTCTCGAGTTTCTCATAAGTCTTAGAGGTACTGGGCTCATCCACCGCTCCCACAGTGGCCTCAATAGTGATCACCTGCTCCTCAGCATTCAGGTCAAGCATCATGATCCCCTCTATGAAGCAGCATGCATTTCTTTTGCCCCAGTCAGTAACATCTTTGAAGATCTTAAATCCGGGCAGATTCTTTCCCTCGGTGCCTCGGCCCGACTCTACCATTACGACAATTTCCGGCTCGTCATCAGACTCATCCCATATATGGATTGGAGCTTTCTGATTGATACCTTCCTCTTCCGAGGAACTTCCCCAGATATCCACAACAACCAGATCCATCATGTGAGGGACGTTCGGATTTACGTAGGAAGGGTCCGACGATCCATACCGAGCCCATCCTATAACCTCATCATAATCCTTCAAGAACACCCTACTCAACCTCTTTGCCACAAGTGGAATAGCACCCTTTCGGATGCACATGAGTTGCTCCTGATCGCTTAAGGTGACCTGACATGAAGCATACTTGAACCTCCGCCTTCTTGCGTAATCCACAAATGCTTCTTCGGGAAATTGCTTGATCCTTTCTAAATCTTCCAACGACCCCGTCCACGGAATGTACATCTCATACCTTTGCACAAAGGCCTCCATAAGGGACCCCCAGTCCCCTTTTGTCTTTGCCGAGAGCATTCGGTGCCACATCAAAGCTTCTCCGATGAGTGTCTTTGGAAAATGCTGAACCAACTCACTTCGATAGAGTCCCGCGTCAAACATGTAGGCACGGAAACGGTTTACATGATCGATGGGGTTCTCATCTCCCTTGTACTTAGCCTTGGTTAACACTTCCTCAGGTGTCTCCTCATCGAGTGACTCAAGCATTTCCTCTGGATGTCCCCATGCGGTGCATTTCTTGATGAATCTCTTAGTCATTTCAGCCCAGTTCACCGTAACATTCATCGGAAGAGACATATACCACACCAGCGATTCTCCTGTCAACGAGTTGCAAAACAAACTCGTGATTTCCTCCCCTTTGAAGCCCAACGGCCCCATCACTGACAAGTAGAAGTGCAAATGCTCCATAGGGTCTTTGTTGCCGTTATACTTACTAACTGCTGGCAACGGGCGCTTGATGGGCCCAACCTGCATTGCGCTACTTTCTGCCGCTCTCTCTTTAGCCTTCTTATACTTTTCCAAGAATAAACTTGCCAATTGTGACCAATCACCCTTGATGGAATCAGGCAAGGATCGGAACCACTCCAAAGGCTCGCCTATCAACGAAGGGTGGAACCACTGAGCGATCTCATTAATCCCAAACGGTTCAACAAACATAGCACACATATACTCATACAAGTGGACCTCAGGGTCCTCCACCCCACTGAATATCTTTAACTCAAGAATAATTCTCCGAGATGACCCCTGCTTGGTCTCTTCAGTGTCATCTTCGTCATATGGCGCTCCATCGCCCAATTCCTCATCTATCATCTCGCCCACTGTTTCCTCTCCCGGAAAAGACACATACAATCCGCTTCCTATCGTCATTTTCTCATCGGAGTCCAACAGCTCCTCTTCATCCTCCTCAAAGGATTCTACCACCGTACTCTCCTCGAGCCCGGATTCGATCATACTTACCCTATGATTAGGAAATGGATTGCGCCTAGTGGAAGGGTTTGCTGATGATGGATCAGCTATCTTTTTCTCTTCAATCAAATTTTGAACCTCATGCTTCAACCTCTCACAGTTCTCAATAGTGTGCCCGTAGTTGCTATGGAACTCACAGTACCCCCTAGCTTGCATCTGAGGAGTAGACGGTGCTTTTCCATTAGGAGTGAGGGCTTTCAACAATCCCCTTTTCTGCAATCGTTCGAAAACTTTTGCGTAGCTTTGATCAAACTTGGCGAACTGCCTCTTTTCGATAGCGTTAAGTTCAAGCACTTTCACTGCGGCTGATTCTGTACTCGCACTTGGCCCTCCGGCACTATATCCAGACTTCGTCCACTTAGTGTAAGCTTTCTTCGGCTCTCCATCCCCCTCAACTGTCAAGGCACAACTATACATCTGATTGAAATCGGTAAAAGGCATATACCGCAGCTCATTCTTAATATACGGCAACGTGTTACCAACTACCATTCGGATCTGATCCTGCTCAAGCGGCTTCTGCTTTATGATTGCCGCCTTGGCTCTCCACCTTCTCACAAAATCGGAAAAAGACTCACCAGTTTGTTGCTTAGTACTCTCCAGCTTCTTCAGGGTAACCTCAAGCATAGTGTTGAAACTATATCGGGCGATGAATGACTTTGCCAACTCCTTCCAATCTCTCTTCGTCACCAGTGGCAACGCATGAAACCATACGAGGGCCGCTCCCTCCAGATAGGTATTGAATAGTCCCAGGACTTGATCCTCAGTTAGGATCGTGTGCTTCATTACTGCGACATACTGATTCATGTGAGCCGTGGGATCCCCGGTTCCATCGAACTTTTTCATGTCCGGAAGCCGGAATTTCAAAGGCAAAGCAGTTGCCGACAAGCAGTTTTTCAAATTATAAAAGTCTTGACTCCCGGAACTTCCCCCACGCAGATCCTGCATCTCCTGAGTGATGTGCTGCTTCCACTCCTCTTCCTTAGACTTCTCTTTCTCAAGCTGTTTCTGGATATAATCCTGATAGTCATCTTCGTTCCCGAGGCGGGGACCAGCGTTCACTTCATTCTCAGCGCGCTTACTACCACTCTTGTTATCCTTCAACGCTAGCTCGGCGAGCTGGGCCAAAATTACGGCCAACTGATCATTAATGTTGTTCACAGAGGTTTCTAATTCGGCCACTTTTTCGTCGGTCGTAGACATACTGGCAGAAGACTGAGTATACTTGGACGAAGGTGATTCAGAAGCCACAATTGCTGATTCAACCCGTAGCTGATCAGACTGCCTGGCTAGTCGATTACTCTCGCGAAACCACAACCGCTTAATGATGAAGTCTGCGTGGACGGTCGTCCATTAATATATATGCATGATTTTATATGTATGATTCGTGGTGTGTGCGTTTATTCATTTATGGATATATAAGATAAGAAGAACAAACGTTAGTCTAGTTACACGTATCACAACATCTCTCTTCCACCCTTATTCCTCCACGCACTCGATGGTCCCAGTCTCTTCCCTAGGATTTTGGTTTGGGGCTCACATTGCGGTCCAGGGGACGCGTGATGCCATCGATTATTGCGGAAAATTAAATCATTCATCATACAATACAGTTCGTTTTTGACGCATCAGCGTTTAGTGACTACGAAATCGACCAAGTTGGATTGTCCTTTCGGAATAACTCGTCTTTTGTCCTTTCGCGAGACGTATTAGTTCGGGTTTTGACTCCCTTTGAGCGCATCTCAATTTTTAGACGTGGTACGAGTTATTCTTCTAGTCCAATCGTTCGTTATTGACGATGACCCGTTCCCTTTTATTTGCGTGAGTTCGTGTCTCGATTTTTGGATTACAACGGGATCTTTTGGATCTATCAAGAGATGCAGCCACGTGTTTATTTAGTGATGAAATCACTTTTGGATTTTATTTTAGGGAACGGACTCATCGCGTAACGCGTTTGTTCTTAGCGTCGAGGATCCGTTTGCTCATTTTAGCTACGTGAAAAGACGATGAGTCTTATTTTGAGCGCACGGTAATCTTTCGGCTAGCAACAATTCATTGTTCTTCCCAATCCACGGGATATATCATCTTGGTGTGGTTATAGAAAATCAACGTTTCGTTGAATCGCGTGTTTGTTCGAAGCGAGGATATCACCGTTTTCTTTCCTTTAGGCGCGAATTAAGCAAACACGTACATCGGGCCATATTTCTTGCAGTTTTGGTAACGGTCGAAATGATCGAGTCGTTAGTCAAAACCCGCAGTCTCGTCCATATGGCGCAATTATGCGGTTTGGCTTAATTCGGCTTCGAGATTTTAAACGGGGTATACACTCGTTCGAGGCACGTATTCAACGGCATTGGTTTATTTTCTTTAACTACTCTCGGGATTGACATATATCGTAGATTCGGAATGATTTTGGTCGTTTAGTTCATTTTTCGCTTTTCTTTTCTTAGTCACTTCTACGGACACGTCCATTTCTCTTAAGAACGACACAGGGCATAACGTAAAAGCTCGTCTTTTATTCGGAAGGGACGGGCTACTTGTGCGAAACTTTTCACGTTACGACAGGGTCATTCAAAACAGAAATGTTCTTCGTTTTCGTTTCGTTATGATCTCGTTTTATCCCAATTTATTTAAAGAATGTGAATAACGGCTACTGTTAATATAGTCTTTTGTATCGGAATGTAACTATCCTTAACACCAAACCGATTCATACTAATACGTGCTTACGTCATAACGTATTTCCTGAACGTGTGCCTTCGTCGGGACACAGAAAGGGACAAGGCGGGCCGCACATGTTCATTCATACGAGATGGCTAAGTCGTCTTTAGTTCAAATCGTTTCGATGTTTTAGGGTAATTAGTACACCGATTCAAGAGTATATATTAACGCATCGTCTCATTTTCTTTATATACTTTAGGATTTAGACACGTATCATGGCGATTTGAAAACACAAACTGATTCATTTATCACACCAAAAATAGTAACGGGTAATCCTATGGCAACTTCTAAGGCTACTATATGCTGACACGGCTGAGCGCGGGACCTCACAGGACCGCACAAATTCGCCCCTAACGAATGGATGGGGACCCTTTGGCGCCTTACTGTAAGGGGGAACTTACACTAGCCTCTTTCGAGCGACGAATGGACTCTCGCTAGAGGTTTCGCGGAAATTACCCAAAAGGTTTGCAATAATGCACATGAATGCATACGAAAAGAAATAATACGATCCGTCCCCGTTAAGGGCTTAATACACGCCTTCCGGAATCAAATTTCTCGCTTCCCCAGCAGAGTCGCCACTTGTTAGACAAGGTGCCGAACGGCCTCGCCCGGGCGGACCGGGGGGTGGACACCTCATGGCAACGTAAGCGGTGATTGGCGCCGAAAGCAACCAATCGTGGAATCAAGCTGCTCGGCAGGACCGGAGCTCGGAGATATGGAAGAGTCGCCACCCACGAATGGGAAAATGAACACCGATCCCTTGCGGGAGACCGGTGAGGGTTCAGGAAACTTAGGTACGAGCCGAGAAGGCTAGCTCCTTTCCGGAGAAAGGCTACTAGGCACCCCGACATCGCCCGGTTATGAACCACCGGCCTCCTACTCAGCGTGTTAGGCGATAACGGACTAATCGCATATTTCTTTAAGTTTAAAATTCATTTGAAACCTTTTCTTTCTCGCTTTGAAAACCGTTTTGAGCATTTTATTTGAAAGCCATTTTAGTAAAGAATCACCCATTTTGCATAAATTTAAAGTATATAGGAGAGAGAGGGGGAGAAGAAAGAATTGATTTATTCACAGTGTGATTTTATGTTTTAGACTATATTACATCTATGCTAATCTCACTCCCAAAACGAGTTTATTTACATGGTTCGTACCTTAATCGCCGTTGGAACGATTTAGGTACGTTTCAAAGCCCTGTTAATGATGATTACTCGAATCGTCGTTGGAACGACTTGAGCATTTGAAAACGTTGAGCAAACAGTTTTAGTCTAAAAACATGATTAAGCATACAAGTCAATTTATTTTGTACAAAACCATTTAGTTAGGAAAGCAATTCAAAACTTCATTATTTACAACGATACAATTTACAATGTTCGTTTAATCCGTCGTTGGAACGGATTAAGGTTTCAACACGTGATGTTTTGGAAACGGTTTAAAAATGACAAAAAAAGTTATTTACACTTTAGGAATATCTAGAAAAACTTTTAATTTAGACAAACAACTTGAAATCTCTTTTTGTCTTTTATTTTTCCCTTTTCACTCAATTAACCTTTACTTGAATATATTTACAAGAATGAACCATTTAAATCCCCAAAATTTACCAAATAAAACAAATTTGAAATATATACATATAAAGGTCAAAAAGTGAAGTGAATATATATATATATATATATATTTATCTAAAAATAAGGATATATCTATAGATTAAAAAAAAATAAGTAAAAGATACTAAATATATGTATAATAATGATAATGAAAAATATTAAGTATAATACACTTTTATCCTAATTAAAAACATGTAAAGCAATGAACAAAGTTCATTAAGAATAAGAAAATAAACCTTATATCCCAAAATAACTATTATAATAAATATATAGAAAATAACCCTCCCCAAATATACATTAAACATCAAAATAACATCTAATTATCCCCAAAACGTCTACTAATTAATTACCCCAAAATGCCCAAGTAAATAACCCTATAAAATAATACCCAATATAGTTTAAAGGGTAATTAATTTATTAGTCCCTATATTTTGACAAAACACACTGTTTAGTCCCTGTATTTTCAAAAACACATGGTAAGGACCCTAACCTTTTTCTCAGTGAACTGTTTAGTCCTTCCGTCTGTTTGTTACATTTTTTACCGTTTATGACTTCAGAAATGACTAAATTACCCTTTACTATTTACCTTCAAACTTCAGAAGAGTAATCCAATTTAGAAGAAGAAGTTATTTGCATGGAGAACAATAAAAAGAACAGACTCAACGCTTACGAATTTGAACGTTTAAGAAGAAAATTAAGAACAAGAACACTCAAAGTTGATTTCAGATGCATTAGAGTTTAAAGGAAAGCAAAATAAAGGAAAAGAAGAACACAAATCCAAATTGACTAACAGAATCTTCATGAGAGTCTAACGGCAGGGACTAAATAGTTCACCAAGAAAAACATTAGGGACTAAACAGTTCACCGAGAAAAAAGTTAGGGACTTTAGTGTGTGTTTTTGAAAATACAGGGAGTAAACAGTGTGTTTTGTCAAAATATAGGGACTAATAAATTAATTACCCTAGTTTAAATGAGTTAAAAGAAAATATATACCTATAGTTTTGCAAAATCAAATTAATGAAAAGGATACCCAAATGTACAAAATAAATAAATACATAATAAGTAATTATTAGTTATATACCTCAAAAATAATTTTAAAAAACATATTGCATAATTATACATATACATATACAAGAATAAATGTTTAAAAAGATGAGAAAAATGTTGAAAAAGGGGTTTTTTTAAGTTCCAGCAGCTTTACCGACGGAAATTCCGTCACTAAACTGCCTTTACCGACAGAAACGGAAGAATTACAGAAACAGCTCCTATATTTTCCAGATTTATTAAAAAGCTTTAGATCTGATCTAATCTATCATTTTGGCCACCGAACTACCCAAATCGGGTCATAGTCTATAACGGAGCATCCCAAAACGATGTTTTATTTCAAAACGTTAATCAAAAACATTTTTAAATTTTAGATCTACAACGTTTTAGTCCCGAACTACCCTTAAATCGGGTCACGGTTCGTATTGGGACTTAAAACGAGGTTTTCCGTTTCAAATCAAAACCAAAGATTTATTTAATGAAAACATGAAATTAATTCAACAAATCTAAACAATAAAAGTGCAAAAACAAATAAATAAATAGATCTAAACAACAAAAAGAGATGAATAAATAAACGGGTCTAGTTCCTCGGATTATTACCTCTCAATCGGTAATAGGAATGCCAAATCAAGTCGATTGATAGTGTTTTGAGTCGGATTTTTTTGTGTTTTTGCTTTGTTCGGGTCTCGGGGAATTTTTCCAGGGGTTCGGGTTTTTTTCCCCTCCTTAATGTTTTGGACTCCATCCTATTTATAGGCAAATGGAGCCCTAAGCTTAATTTATTTTTGGCTCCAAGCCAACTTGGAGCCAAAGACAAGCTAAATTAGCTTAGGAAATTACATAGCAATTTCCTTTTCATCATTAATCATCATTATTATTATTATTTGTTATTTTATTTATTTTTTATTTTCTTTAAAAACAAATTAAAGCACTTGGCCAAAGCCAAGTGCAATTGGGTTGGGCTTGGGCGGCCCAACCCCGTCACGGGCCGTCCAACGGCCCGTGACGAAAATAGCGGCCCCCGACGGGGCCGAGTTTATATTTGTAATAAAAAAATAAAAGTAAAAAATATTTAAACAAATAAAATCTACCTAAAATTAACCGAAATCAAAAAAAGGATTTTTGTCAAAACCGATTTTATAAAATTAGCTTTTATAAAATCGATCTTTTTATAAAACTATTTTTTTATTGTTCAAATTCTACAACCAAAACCCCTATCGATCCGAGATTTCATTAATAATGAAACACCCCGAACTCGGCGAGACGATTTAAGATTTCATTCTTGGAACCGATTCGCCCGTCATCTCGATTCGATTTCCGAATTCGATCAAACCGGTCTCCACGGTTCCTTTGAACAACGTTTTTTTTATATTTATTATTTTTATTGACTCATCATTTATTTTAATCGACTGATTTTGATTCCTTTTTATAATTTTTCTTCATCGGTCCTCCGACCCCGGTGTCTACAGCTGAGTTCCTTCTTAGTCAGCTTCGTTCTGGCGACTTTGAAGGAAGCTTCTGATGCTAAGTTCTACTCCACTCAGCTTCTCATACTTTCATGCTGAGTTCCGTTTAACTCAACTTTGGCTTATGTTGACTTCTGACCTGTCTTACTTTATATATTGTATATTTTTGCACTCAATATTGAACAAACACATTAGTACAATTAAATCAAAGCATTTAATTTAATTGCCTCTTAATCATGGATGATTTTGTCAAATCAAAATCTTGTGGAAAGGTGTTTCAACAAACTCCCCCATTTTGATGTTGGCAAAATACATAATTATGGAACTCAGTTATAAGTTACTCCATGATTGATATTTTTGAAATGACTCCCCCGTAAGGGTTGCACATATTGTCTTAACTTAATTCTAAACCTTCCAAGATTTAATTGAATTATCTTTAAGACATTTGTGTATACTGACTTAGTTTTAATGTTGGATTTTTCAAGATCTGAATTTTTGAGTTTTAAGTCAGCTTTCAAAAATATTAGAAGTATGTTGTTACTCAGTTTATTATCTAAGTGTTTTAGTGTTAATTTTATACTGAGTATGTTTTACTTCTTAACTTGTTTGTTCAATTTTATCGACTATATTGAGAAAACAGTACTTGGCATAGATTAAATAAGAAAATAAAGCAAACACATACATGAAGGTTTCTATGCACGTTCTAAACAAACATTTACTAGACTACAGCTAGTTCTACTTCTTCTTCTTCTGAGTTTGGAGGTCAGCTTGAGCTCTTCCTTTACCTTTGTCTTTACTTCCTGAGACATTACCTGGAAGCTGAGTTCCACCTTGACTTGTCTCCCCCGTTTTGCCATCATCGGGTTTATAAAGGAAGGTTTCATTTCGTGCGGCATTGGAAAGGTAATGGGAGTAGCGCTGAAGCCGCTTAGTGCTTTCACCCAAACCATCAATAACAGGAACACTGTCATCCTGGACATGCCGAGGAACCCGGAGGGAGCTGCTGATCATGCTAAGTAGGCATTCATGGGATTTGCTCAGCCAGGTGAGCGAGCCGGTGATCTGACCAAAAGATTGATGGTACATCTTGATCAAGGCAGAATCAAAGAACATCCGCTGGGCATTGTTGATGCGCATGGCTTTCATAATGGCCTAGGAAAAACTCAGGAGTTCACTGTTGGAAACTGGATCAACATCCATCTGTGCCTTGTTGATGTTGAGTATGCTTACTGCTTCACTCAGCTGGTCAATTGTACACTGAGAAGAGGAGGATACTAGGTCACGCGTACTGGTCAGCTCAGCATGAAGCTTGGTAAAGCATTGTTGAAGTTCGACAGAGGTGGCAAACTCAGCATTGCCCGGGGCGCTTGATTTGGTCAGTTCTTCAATTAACTTGATAAAATATCCTTAAAGTTCAGTATAAGTGGCATACCCTGGATTGACTTCCGTTAGCTGTTGAATTTTGCCTTCAAGCGAATTCATATGGTTCGCCATTGTGAGCACCAATTCGGTTAGTTTTGCTATTTGATCTTGATTGGGTTGCCGAGTCTGAACCGTAGTCATGATGCTGACCAGATCCTTCAGTCCTCTGAGTTCATTTAGGAGCTGAGTGATACCTGACAATTGGGAGGACTCAGCTTGAGTAGATTGATTTGCATCAGCTTGAGGAAGGTTCAAATCTTGAAGCAAGGACTGAGCAGAAGCAATGATACGGCGTCCTGACTCAGTGGCATTCAAGTATGTGAATGTTGCAGCATGAGACTCAGAGGCTGGTATTGAGCTTGATGGTGATGGAGGAGTTGGTTCTTTGCCAGATTGAGTACCTTGATTGGTACCTGGACTTTGATTGATTTCAGGAGCTGTGTCATCAACATTCTGAGTTGGAGGTGGAGTTTGATTAGGCATGTTGACCTGCTCATCTTGAATGGGTGAAGTGGAAATAGGATTTGATCCATCTTGAGCAACTTGGATTGGATCTTCAGGGGTTTTGGCTTGTTCCTCATCCTGAGTAACAGAGGCTTGTTTTTGTACGGAATTTACTGGAGGTGACTCAGTTTCAGCATCATTCGAGAAATACTAGAACTGGATTATGGAGAGGTCAGTTTCAATATCATCAATAGGAAAGTTGTCCATAAGATCAATTTGCTTTTGTGCCTTATTTTTGAGTCTTCGTCGTGTCGGAGCTTTTGGGGATGAAGGGTCAGCTGGAATACCTTCACTGGACTCAGTAGCAACTGTCTCCTCTTCTACATATGGATTCTCAAGTTGCTCAGCATGATCCTGAACAGCAACATTTTCTTCTTCCTCAGCTGTCTCCTCAGCATTATCCTGATGTTGCTCAACATTAGTGGTTTCTTCTTGCTCAACATGAACTTCTTCCTCAGTATGAGTTTTAGCTTCCACTTCTTTCTCAGTTTCTTTTTCTAGGTCAGTTCCATGACCTTCAGAGATAGCCCCATCTAGGGGATCAGTTTCAACTATTTTTAAGGTGTTAACCTTCTTCCTTTTCATTAAAGGGGATTCAGGTGTTTCTTCTTCAACCTCAGGCTCTTCTGGCCTCTTTCTCTTCTCTGCTGACTCAGCTTTTTCCTTAGCCTTGTCAGCTTTAACTTTTTCTTGAGACGACAGCCTCACCTTCTTTGGGACAGCATGAATGTCTTTGGAGCAAGTTTCAAGAGCCTTCCTCTTTTTCTTCTTCTTCTCAGGCTGAGCTGTCTTAGGGGACTCAGCATGAGCCTCCACTTCCTTTTCAGGCTCATTTTCAAGCTCAACTTCTAGTTGCTCAGCTTCTTCATTTTCCTCAGCATCTCCAACTTCTTCATAGCCTTTCAAGGGTTGATTGTACAACAATCCATCCAGCAGAACTGCAGTGATTTCACTCCCCAAGCTACTTGTTTCATTTATCATCTCGATCTGCTTGTCCTCGAGAATTTTTGTGATTAGAGAGCCCAAACGGAGTTTCTTACCACCTCGTTGAAGAGCTCCAACTAAGAAGACGGGAAGATTGAGCGGAGTGTAGGTCAGCATGTGCCATATGAAGCACTGCTCAAAGTTAGAGGCAGATGAAGCTGAGCTGAGTTTGGGGAAGATAAAGTTGGTCAGCATGTAATGGACCATCTTTTGTTCTTTACCCATACAGGTGCTGGGTATTTCACCTTTATGATCCTTGGGTTTACAGAACCCTTTGATCTTCTCAGCCTTGTCTTTTGGCACTTTCTCTTTTGTTGTTCTAAACTCAATTCCTTCGTCTGGTAAATCTAGTAAGGTGGCTAGATAGGCAGGGGTTACGGTGATTTTCTAACCTTTAACTGAGGTCTCCAAATAATCAGAATCATCTTCATCAACATGTAGATTCGAATAGAATTCCTGTACTAACCTAGGATAGGTTGTTCCTGAGAGAGAGAAGAGACCAGTCCACTTGTTCTTCTCGATCTAGTCACAAAATGGTTTCTCAGAGGTGACGAATCCTAGAGAGAACCATCTGCATTTCAGAACCTCCAGATTGTTGACCTTTTTGTGTACTTTGATCATCTTTCTTTTTATTTGCGTCGAAGGACCCACGGGGTCAGCCTGAGTGGGTTTGCCAGAGGTTTGGCCAGGTTGAGTAGGAAGGTTATGGATTTTGTTTTTGCCGGGAGCCATTGTTGCAGATGAAGGTTTTAAGGTTTTATGGAGAGAGGGAGGTTCGACTATAAGAGATCGCAAGCGTAAAGAGTGATGAGTGGGGATCCTTCCACTTTTTATATAGATTTCCGGCGGCCCCTATTTATTTACTAGCCGTTTTACCCAAGGACGTTCAACCGACAGAGATTCTGTCATTTATGACATCTTCGGCGCATGGGTTTTGCCATTAAATGTTCGTCTTTCCAAGGTGCCAGAAGTTACACGTGTAGGTATTTTACGCGAGTGGGTTACTTTTTGATTTTGCTAGAATTCGAAGCATTCGCGATGTTGAGTGCCTAGTTTTTGTTAACATGATTTTTCTTTCTTTAAATAACTCAACATACGTTGATTACTCAGCATGTACTTCTACTCAGCATAAGGTGATTACTCAATATTTGTATCTACTCAGTATAATCACATAATGTATATGTCAACTTAGCATAGGGTGATCATTTCAAACTTTGGTGAATAGAAGTTTCTTATTTGTTAATTTACTCAGCATGGTATTTTCACAAACATTCAACATTTCACTCATCATGGCAATCACTCAACATTCAATTTTTCATATAGATTTACTTAGAGTGGATTTGACATACCGATGGCTTCCCTTAGTGTATTGAATTGTTCTCGTCCCAAAGGGCTTAGTGAAGATATCTGCAAGCTGTTCATTTGTTGGCACATAGGTCAGCTTGATCTCATCTTTTAGTACGTGATCTCTGATGAAGTGATGTCTTATGCTAACATGCTTCATCCTGCTGTGTTGGACTGGTGTAGACACCGGGGTCGGAGGACCGATGAAGAAAATTTATAAAAAGGGATCCAAATCAGTCGATTGAAATAAATGATGAGTCAATAAAAAAATAATAAATAAAAAAAACGTTGTTCGAAGGAACCGTGGAGACCGGTTTGATCGAATTCGGAAATCGAATCGAGATGACGGGCGAATCGGTTCCGCGAGTGAAATCTTAAATCATCTCGCCGAGTTCGGGGTATTTTCACGCCATTTTCTTATTTATTTTATTTTTAATAAAGTCTCGGGACGATAGAGAGTTTTATTTTGGTATTCGAGTAATCCAAAAAATATATATGGTTTTGTAAAAAGATGATTTTATAAAAGTTAATTTTATAAAATCAGTTTTGACGAAAATTATTTTCGATGAAAATCGTTATTGATTTTGGTTATTTTTAGATGTATTTTGTTTAGTTAAACGTTTTTTATTTTTTTTAGTATATATAAACGCGGCCCCGTTGGGGGCCGGTATTTACGTCACGGGCCGTTGGACGGCCCGTGACAGGGCTGGGCCGCCCAAGTCCAGCTCCCTGCACTTGGCATTCGGCCAAGTGCATTTTGGTGCACTTGGCCAAATGCCAAGTGCAATTCTAGTTTAGGATTTATTTAAAAAATAATAATAATTAAAATCAAATAATAATAATAATAATTAAAATAAGTAATAATGATAATAATAATAATAATAATAACAATAGTAATGATAGCAATTAGCCATGGATATTTCCATGAAATTTCCTAGGCTAATTTGGCTTATATTTGGCTCCAAGTTGGCTTGGAGCCAAAAATAAACTAAGTTTAGGGCTCCATTTGCCTATAAATAGGATGGAGCCCAAGGCATTAAAGAGGAGAAAAAAACCCGAACCCCTGGAAAAATTCCCCGAGACCCGAACAAAGCAAAAACACAAAAAAATCCGACTCAAAACACTATCAATCGACTTGATTTGGCATTCCTATTACCGATTGAGAGGTAATAATCCGAGGAACTAGACCCGTTTATTTATTCATCTCTTTTTGTTGTTTAGATCTATTTATTTATTTGTTTTTGCACTTTTATTGTTTAGATTTGTTGAATTAATTTCATGTTTTCATTAAATAAATCTTTGGTTTTGATTTGAAATGGAAAACCTCGTTTTAAGTCCCAATACGAACCGTGATCCGATTTAAGGGTAGTTCGGGACTAAAACGTTGTAGATTTAAAATTTAAAAATGTTTTTGATTAACGTTTTGAAATAAAACATCGTTTTGGGATGCTCCGTTATAGACTATGACCCGATTTGGGTAGTTCGGTGGCCAAAATGATAGATTAGATCAGAACTAAAGCTTTTTAATAAATCTGAAAAATATAGGAGCTGTTTCTGTAATTCTTCTGTTTCTGTCGGTAAAGGCAGTTTAGTGACGGAATTTCCGTCGTAAAGCTGCTGGAACTTAAAAAAACCCCTTTTTCAACCTTTTCTCATCTTTTTTTACATTTATTCTTGTATATGTATATGTATAATTATGCAATATGTTTTTTAAAATTATTTTTGAGGTATATAACTAATAATTACTTATTATGTATTTATTTATTTTGTACATTTGGGTATCCTTTTCATTAATTTGATTTTGCAAAACTATATGTATATATTTTCTTTTAACTCATTTAAACTATATTGGGTATTATTTTAGAGGGTTATTTACTTGGGCATTTTGGGGTAATTAATTAGTAGACGTTTTGGGGATAATTAGATGTTATTTTGATGTTTAATGTATATTTGGGGAGGATTATTTTCTATATATTTATTATAATAGTTATTTTGGGATATAAGGTTTATTTTCTTATTCTTAATGAACTTTGTTCATTGCTTTACATGTTTTTAATTAGGATAAAAGTGTATTATATAGATATATCCTTATTTTTAGATAAAAATGTATATATATATTTAGTATCTTTTACTTATTTTTTTTAATCTATAGATATATCCTTATTTTTAGATAAAAATATATATATATATATATATATATGTATATATGTATGTATATTCACTTCACTTTTTGACCTTTATATGTATATATTTCAAATTTGTTTTATTTGGTGAATTTTGGGGATTTAAATGGTTCATTCTTGTAAATATATTCAAGTAAAGGTTAATTGAGTGAAAAGGGGAAAATAAAAGACAAAAAGAGATTTCAAGTTGTTTGTCTAAATTAAAAGTTTTTCTAGATATTCCTAAAGTGTAAATAACTTTTTTTGTCATTTTTAAACCGTTTCCAAAACATCACGTGTTGAAACCTTAATCCGTTCCAACGACGGATTAAGCGAACATTGTAAATTGTTTCGTTGTAAATAATGAAGTTTTGAATTGCTTTCCTAACTAAATGGTTTTGTACAAAATAAATTGACTTGTATGCTTAATCACGTTTTTAGACTAAAACTGTTTGCTCAACGTTTTCAAATGCTCAAGTCGTTCCAACGGCGATTCGAGTAATCATCATTAACAGGGCTTTGAAACGTACCTAAATCGTTCCAACGGCGATTAAGATACGAACCATGTAAATAAACTCGTTTTTGGGAGTGAGATTAGCATAGATGTAATATAGTCTAAAACATAAAATCACACTGTGAATAAATCAATTCTTTCTTCTCCCCCTCTCTCTCCTATATACTTTAAATTTATGCAAAATGGGTGATTTTTTATTAAAATGGCTTTCAAATAACATGCTCAAAACGGTTTTCAAAGCGAGAAAGAAAAAGTTTCAAATGAATTTTAAACTTCAAGAAATATGCGATTAGTCCGTTATCGCCTAACACGCTGAGTAGGAGGCCGGTGGTTCATAACCGGGCGATGTCGGGGTGCCTAGTAGCCTTTCTCCGGAAAGGAGCTAGCCTTCTTGGCTCGTACCTAAGTTTCCCGAACCCTCACCGGTCTCCCGCAAGGGATCGGTGTTCATTTTCCCATTCGTGGGTGGCGACTCTTCCATATCTCCGAGCTCCGGTCCTGCCGAGCAGCTTGATTCCACGATTGGTTGCTTTCGGCGCCAATCACCGCTTACGTCGCCATGAGGTGTCCACCCCCCGGTCCGCCCGGGCGAGGCCATTCGGCACCTTGTCTAACAAGTGGCGACTCTGCTGGGGAAGCGAGAAATTTGATTCCGGAAGGCGTGTATTAAGCCCTTAACGGGGACGGATCGTATTATTTCTTTTCGTATGCATTCATAAGCATTATTGCAAACCTTTTGGGTAATTTCCGCGAAACCTCTAGCGAGAGTCCATTCGTCGCTCGAAAGAGGCTAGTGTAAGTTCCCCCTTACAGTAAGGCGTCAAAGGGTCCCCATCCATTCGTTAGGGGCGAATTTGTGCGATCTTGTGAGGTCCCGCGATCAGCCGTGTCAGCATATAGTAGCCTTAGAAGTTGCCATAGGATTATCCGTTACCATTTTTGATGTGATAAATGAATCAGTTCGTGTTTTCAAATTGCCATGATACGTATCTAATCCTAAAATATGTAAAGAAAATGAAACGATACGTTAATATATACTCTTAAACCGATATACAAACTACCCCAAAACATCGAAACGATTTGAACTAAAGACGACTTAGTCATCTCGTATGAATGAACTTGTGCGACCTGCCTGGTCCCTTTCCGTGTCCCGAAGAAGGCACATGTTCAGGAAATGCGCTATGACGTAAGCACGTATTAGTATGAATTGGTTTGGTATTTAGGATAGTTATATCTCAATTCAAAAGACTATATTAACGATAGCCGTTATTTACATTCTTTAGATACGTTGGGATAAAACGAAATTATGACAAAACAAAAACAAAGAACATTTCTGTTTCGAATGACCCCGTTGTAACGTAAAGAGTTTCATAAACGTGGCCCGTCCCTTCTGAATAAAAAATGAACTCTTACGTTACGCCTTGTGTTGTTCTTAAGAGAAATGGGTGTATCCGCGAAGGTGACTAAGAAAATAAAAGCAAAATAAACAAACGACCAAAATCATTACGTATCTACGATGTATATCAATCCTGAGAGTAGTTAAAGAAAATGAATCAATGTCGTTAAATACGTGCCTCAAACTGGTATATACGCCGTTTAAAATCACGAAGCCGAATTAAGCTAAAAAACCGCATTATCGCACCATATGGATGAGACTGTGGGTTTAACTAATGGCTCGATCATTTCGACCGTTACCAAAACCACAAGAAATATGGCCCGATTGGCGTGTTTGCTCAATTCGTGTCTAAATGAGGAGAGCGCTAATATCCCTGCTTCGAATAAGCATGCGATTCAACAAAACGTTGATTTTCTATAACCACGCTAGGATAGTATATCGCGTAAATTGGAAGACATAAAGAGTTGTTAATAGCCGAAGGATTATCGTGCGCTTGAATAAGACTCAGCGTCTTTTTCACGTAGCCAAAACGAGCGAGCGGATCCTTGACGCTAAAAACAAACGCGTTACGCGATGAGTCCGTTCCCTAAGGAAAAAATCCGAAAAGTGATTTCATCACTAAACAAACACGTGGTTGCGTCTCTCGATAGATCCAAAAGATCCCGTCGTAATCCGAAAATCGAGACACGAACCCACGCGAATAAAAGGGAACGAGTCATTGTCAATAACGAATGATTGAACCAGAAGAATAACTTGTACCACGTCTAAAATCCGAGATGTGCTCAAAGGGAGTCAATACCCAAACTAATGCGTCTCGCAAAATGACAAAAGACGAGTTATTCCGAAAGGACAATCCAACTTGGTCGATATCTTAGTCACTAAATGTTGATATGTCAAAACGAACTGTATTGTCTGATGAATGATTTACTTTTCGGCAATAATCGACGGCATCACGCGTCCCCTGGATCGCAATGTGGGCCCCAAACCAAAGTCCTAGGAAAGAGACTTGGACCAACGAGTGTGTGGAGGAATAAGGGTGGAAGAGAGATGTTGTGATACGTGTAATTAGACTAACGTTTGTTCTTCTTATCTTATATATCCGTAAATAATAAACGCACATACCACGAATCATGCATATAAAATCATGTATACATACTAATGGATACCGTTCGCGCAGACTTCATCATTAAGCGGTTGTGGTTTCGTGAGAGTAACCGGCTAGTCAGGCAGTTTGATCAGCTACAAATTGACAACTCCGAATCGGCAGTTGTGGCTTCTGAATCATCTTCGTCCGAGTATAGTCAGTCTTCTGCCAGTATGTCTGCGACCGACGAAAAGGTGGCCGAATTGAAAAACTCTGTGAACAACATTAATGATCAGTTGGCCGCAATTTTGGCCCAGCTCGCTGAGCTAACATTGAAGGATAACAAGAGTGGTAGCAAACGCGCTGAGAATGAAGTGAACACCGGTCCCCGCTTCCGGAACGAGGATGACTATCAGGATTATATCCAGAAACAGCTTGAGAAAGAAAAGGCTAAGGAAGAGGAGTGGAAGCAGCACATCACTCAGGAAGTGCAGGATCTGCATGGGGGAAGTTCCGGGAGTCAAGACTTTTATAATTTGAAGAACTGATTGTGGGCAACGGCTTTGCCCTTGAAATTCTGGCTCCCGGACATGAAGAAGTTCGATGGAACTGGGGATCCCACGGCTCACATGAATTAGTATGTCGCAGTAATGAAGCACACGATCCTAACTGAGGATCAAGTCCTGGGACTATTCAATACCTATCTGGAGGGAGCGGCCCTCGTATGGTTTCATGCGTTGCCGCTGGTGATGAAGAGAGATTGGAAGGAGTTGGCAAAGTCATTCATCGCCCAATATAGTTTCAACACTATGCTTGAGGTTACTCTGAAGGAGCTGGAGAGTACTAAGCAACAAACTGGTGAGTCTTTTTCCAATTTTGTGAGGAGGTGGAGAGCCAAGGCGGCAATCATGAAGCAGAAGCCGCTTGAGCAGGATCAGATCCGAATGGTAGTTGGTAACACGTTGCCGTATATTAAGAATGAGCTGCGATATATGCCTTTTACCGATTTCAATCAGATGTATAGTTGTGCCTTGATAGTTGAGGGGGATGGAGAGCCGAAGAAAGCTTACACTAAGTGGACGAAGTCTGGATATAGTGCCGGAGGGCCAAGTGCGAGTACAGAATCAGCCGCAGTGAAAGTGCTTGAACTTAACGCTATCGATAAGAGGCAGTTCGCCAAGTTTGATCAAAGCTACGCAAAAGTTTTCGAACGATTGCAGAAAAGGGGATTGTTGAAAGCCCTCACTCCTAATGGCAAAGCACCGTCTACTCCTCAGATGCAAGCTAGGGGGTACTGTGAGTTCCATAGCAACTACGGGCACACTATTGAGAACTGTGAGAGGTTGAAGCATGAGATTCAAAATTTGATTGAGGAGAAAAAGATAGCTGATCCATCATCAGCAAACCCTTCCACTAGGCGCAATCCATTTCCTAATCATAGGGTAAGTATGATCGAATCCGGGCTCGAGGAGAGTACGGTGGTAGAATCCTTTGAGGAGGATGAAGAGGAGCTGTTGGACTCCGATGAGAAAATGACGATAGGAAGCGGATTGTATGTGTCTTTTCTGGGAGAGGAAATAGCGGGCGAGATGATAGATGAGGAATTGGGCGATGGAGCGCCAAATGACGAAGATGACACCGAAGAGACCGGGCAGGGGTCATCTCGGAGAATTATTCTTGAGTTAAAGATATTCAGTGGGGTGGAGGACCCTGAGGTCCACTTGTATGAGTATATGTGTGCTATGTTTGTTGAACCGTTTGGGATTAATGAGATCGCTCAGTGGTTCCACCCTTCGTTGATAGGCGAGCCTTTGGAGTGGTTCCGATCCTTGCTTGATTCCATCAATGGTGATTGGTCACAATTGGCAAGTTTATTCTTGGAAAATTATAAGAAGGCTAAAGAGAGAGCGGCAGAAAGTAGCGCAATGGAGGTTGGGCTCATCAAGCGCCCGTTGCCAGCAGTTAGTAAGTATAACGGCAACAAAGACCCTATGGAGCATTTGCACTTCTACTTGTCAGTGATGGGGCCGTTGGGCTTCAAAGGGGAGGAAATCACGAGTTTGTTTTGCAACTCGTTGGAAGGAGGATCGCTGGTGTGGTATATGTCTCTTCCGATGAATGTTAAGGTGAACTGGGCTGAAATGACTAAGAGATTCATCAAGAAGTACACCGCAGGGGGATACCCAGAGGAAGTGCTGATGTTACCTGATGAGGAGACACCTGAGGCGGTGTTAACCATGGCTAAGTACAAGGGAGGTGAGAACCCCATCGACCACATAAACTGTTTCCGTGCCTACATGTTTGACGCAGGACTCTATCGAAGTGAGTTGGTTCAGCATTTTCCAAAGACACTCGTAGGAGAAGCTTTGATGTGGCACCGAATGCTCTCGGTAAAGGCAAAAGGGGACTGGGGGTCCCTCATGGAGGCTTTCGTGCAGAGATATGAGATGTACATCCCGTGGACTGGGTCATTGGAAGATTTAGAAAGGATCAAGCAATTTCCCGAGGAAGCATTCGTGGATTATGCTAGGAGATGGAGGTTCAAGTATGCCTCATGTCGGGTCACCTTGAGCGATCAGGAGCAACTCATGTGTATCTGAAGGGGTGCTATTCCACTCATCGCTACAAGAATGAATGGAGTGTTCCTCAGGGACTATGAAGAACTGATAG
This sequence comes from Euphorbia lathyris, assembly GCF_963576675.1. NCBI lineage: Eukaryota > Viridiplantae > Streptophyta > Magnoliopsida > Malpighiales > Euphorbiaceae > Euphorbia > Euphorbia lathyris. The sequence goes on from NC_088916.1 coordinate 76,586,661, forward strand.
GCTGGGCTGGGTATGGATCGTCGGACTCTTCCTATGTAAATCCGAACGTCCCTCACATAATGGATCTGATGGTCGTGGATATTTGGGGAAGTTCCTCCGACGAGGAGGGTATCAATCAGAGAGTTCCGATCAACATCTGGGATGAGTCTGATGATGAGCTGGAAATGGCTGCTAACACCGAAGGAAAGATTCTGCCAGGTTTTGAGATCTTCAATAATGTTACCGACTGGGGCAAAGGAGAAGCAAGCTGTTTCATCGAGGAGATTATGATGTTAGATCTTAATGCCGAGGAGCAGGTGATCACTATTGAGGCCACTGTGGGAGCGGTGGATGAGCCCAGTACCTCCAAGACTTATGAGAAACCCGAGAACCCTGTTGATGACAACTAGATTACCGCTTTGTTTGAATCTGATGATGTACTCACCAATACTATCAATGAAATGAATTCTGATTTTGCTTACTTGCTTAATGTTGATTCTGATCATTCCATGCATTCTCATTCATATAACATGCCTACATTTGAAATCAATGCAATAGAAATGTCAACTTTAAATCTTGGCACGGATGAAAATCCTAAACTTATACAAATTGCTCAAGAATTAACTATTGAAGAGAGAAAAGAATTTGAGAGAATAATAAAAAAAAATACGAAACAGTGTTTGCTTGGACGTACGAAGACATGCCAGGAATCGATCAATCAATCGTAACTCACCGTATTCCAACATACCCCGATGCTAAGCCCGTAAAACAGAAACTTCGACGCATGCGGCCGGAATGGGCGGATAAGATCAGAGAGGAAGTGAAGAAACAGTTAGAAGCAGGGTTCATCGAAGTAATCGACTATCCCCCTTGGGTGGCAAATGTAGTGCCAATCGCAAAGAAGGATAACAAAGTGCGAATGTGCGTCGACTATAGAGATCTCAACAAAGCTTGCCCTAAGGATGAATTCGCGTTGCCTCACATCGATGTGTTGATTGACAGTGAAGTGTCAAGCGTCTTAATGTGGACTGTTTCATGGGCTACATGAAGGTTCAGATGGTCGAGAAGCACAAAGCAAAAACCTCGTTCACTACTGAATGGGGAACATACTGTTATCGAGTTATGCCGTTTGGATTGAAAAACACCGGGGCAACTCACCAGTGAATGGCTACGGCACTGTTCCACGACATGATACACAAAGAGGTGGAAGTCTACGTGGATGATACGATGGTCAAATCAGAGACAAGAGAGGGGCATTTCACAGCACTTGAGAAGGTTTTTTTGGCCCGAATCGTAGAATTCAAGCTAAGGTTGAACCCGAAGAAGTGCTTCTTTAGCGTTTCATCGAGGAAAATCCTAGGCTATGTGAGCCGTAATAAGGGGATTGAGGTGGATCCCATAAAGTAAAGGCCGTACAGGAAATGCCGCCACCGAAGAATGAGAAAGAAGTGAGGGGATTTCTGGGGCAGGTTCAGTATATCAGTCGGTTCATAGCACAACTCACCATGATCTGCGAGCCAATCTTTAAACTACTACGGAAAGATCAATCGACGGTTTGGAACGACAAATGTCAGCAAGCGTTGGAGAGCATCCGAACTTATTTGATTAACCCACCGGTTTTGAGACCACCTAAACTTGGAAGACCGCTTCTCCTATATGTGGCGATCGAGGAACGATCCATTGGAGCAATGTTGGCTCAAGAAGGGAACACCGGGGTGGAACACGCAGTGTATTATCTGAGTAAGAAGTTCCTAGAATACGAGCTTAAGTATAATATGATCAAAAAGACGTGCGTGGCAGTAGTATGGCTAACGAAGAAGCTGCGGCACTATTTTCAGTCTTACAAGGTGATGGTTGTTGCCTTTATCCGAATTCGACATCGAATGTGTAATGAAGGAGGTTATCAAGGGAAGGGCCGTAGCAGAATTTCTGGCCAATCAACCCCTAAGTGCGGAAGAAGAAGAAGAGATAAACTATGATTTCCCCGACGAACATCTGAATGCAATAAAATTTATACCGTGGAAAGTGTTCTTTGATGGAGTGGTTACCTCGAATGGAGCCGGGGTAGGAGTGCTACTTATCTCACCGAAAGGGGATAGGATCCCAATGGCAAAGAAGTTATCGTTCCCTCTCACTAATAATATGGCCGAGTATGAAGCGTGCATCTACGGGTTAGAATCGTTAGCAGTGCTCGGAGCATTGTATGTTGAAATCTAGAGCGACTCCAAGCTGATTATCGAACAAGCACAGGGAAATTGGGAAGTAAGGGAAGAAAGGTTGCGCCCGTACCTAGACTAGCTAGAGGGGTTGGTACAGAGGTTCAGCGAGTGCCGCTTTTATCATATTCCTTGAGCGCAGAACCAAGTGGCGGATGCTTTAGCCACTTTGGTGTCGAAATGGGATAATCCTCGGAACCTTGCCTCAAAGCCTCTAGTGTTGAGGAGGTCCCACAAACCATGCTATGAAGATGTAATGTTGTTAGGAGTGGATGAAAAGCCTTGGTATTTCGACATCGTGAACTTCATGAAAAGTGGAACTTATCCGGCAGAATCAGAACTTAAGGATCAGGCCATGATCGGAAGGTTAGCTCAGCAATTCGTCATCCACAATGACTTACTCTACAAAAGGCACACCGATGGGTTACAATTGAGATGTTTAGACGAGGGAGAAGCCCGTGAAGCGATGGAGTCAGTGCACTCAAGAATTTGTGGAGCCCATATGGGAGGAGCAGTGCTAGCAAAGAAAATCGTAAGGCAAGGTTTCTATTGGCTCACCATGGAAAGAGATTGCAATGAATGTGTGAAGAAATGCCACGATTGTCAAATCCACGGCGATTATAATCACCTGCCAGCTATGGAACTGCACGTGTTGGCACCCATTTGGCCGTATGCAGCTTGGGGCATTGATATCATCGGTGAGGTGAGGCCTAATGCATCAAATGGACACAAGTTCATCGCAGTTGCCATTGATTACTTCACCAAGTGGGTAGAGGCAGGATCATTTAGTAAGCTGGGATCGAAGCAGATGAGGAAGTTTATTGAAAAGCATCTAATCACTAGGTTTGGGGTGCCTCACCACATGATCACAGATAATGGGATCCAGTTTCAAGGGGAAGTGAAAAGTCTCTTCCAAGAGTACGGTATTGAGCATCATAGATCGTCTCCATATCGCCCACAAGCTAATGGGGCAGTAGAAGCGGCCAATAAGAACCTTAAGAGGATTCTCGTAAAGACAGTAGCATCGCATCGGAATTGGCACGAGCAGCTTCCGCTCGCTTTATGGGCTTATTGCACGATGGTTAGAACGTCAACTGGGGCAATGTCGTTCTCCTTAGTGTATGGGGCAGAAGCAGTTCTGCCCGTTGAGATTGAGAAGCGATCACTGAGAATCGCGGTAGAAGCAGAGATTCCCGAGACAGAATGGGTGAAGAACCGATATGAACAGTTGGCGTTGGTGGACGAGAAAAGGATGGAGGCTCTTTACCATGTGCAGTTATATCAAAGAAGGATGGCCCGGGCCTTCAATAAAAAGGTCAAGGCCAGCCCTATCAAAGAAGGGGATATGGTGCTGAAACAGATCCGAATGACGCACACTAACCCTAGGGGCAAGTTTAGGCCAAACTGGGAAGGATCGTTCTTCGTGAAGAAGATCCTGAGCAAAGGGGCGGTGAAGCTTGCTACTATGGACGGCATGGAGTTCTCCGAACCTACCAATCTGGATAGGCTTAAGAAATACTTTTCGTAAAAAAAAAAAAAATAAAATAAAAATAAAAATTCCCGATAGGTTGAAAACCCGCAAAGGGCGATCTATGCAACAATAAGGGACATCCCAATGAGTGAAAACCCAAGAGGGCGCTCATTTGAAAATTCCGGGATAATAAAAGGAGAGTTGAAAAAATCGCTGGGACCTGAAAACCGAAAAAAGGCGGGTCCTGGTAACAGTAGTTATATCTTGAGCAATTATGGAAATAATGTGTAAGTGGCTAAGTATTTCTGTTGCTTGTAAATAAATAAAGGCATGAATATATTCGAAGAGAATGTTTGAAATGATTATGATCGACTGAATGCATGGTATTACAAGTCATGAGTTATACATTTCTTTTCCCCACCACCAAATAAAAAGCCTACACAAACATCTTTTTCACATATACCCACTATACATCACGGTAGTACTAATAAAGTCGTAAACCAAAACAACGACGGGACTATCAAGGAGGAGGAACCCCAAAGTCCCAAAAGCCCTCAAGCGAATCAAAGCCTCTGAAGTAAGGTGCTCACTCCTCGGCTAAGGCCTCCTCGGCAACCCGATGACCCTTTACCGCAATCCGCAAACTCTCCTCAGCAGCTCGCTAGACCTCTATATCCACATGGCTCCTCTCATCGGTTGCCCGGCGTCGCTCCTCCCAGCTGGAGCACTCATCCTCCATCTCTCGATAACGATGTACGATCTGAGCGTCATCATTCCGTAGTGACTCTCCTCGCCCGGCCGCCACGCCCTCCTGTACTCTTCGGTCCATAGAATGGAGGCCTCCCTGTAAAGAGAAATAGGAGGGAAGCAATGTAAAAAAGGAGAAAGAAGAAAAAAAAGAGAAAATATATATACATTCATTCATAATCATGTGCATACATATCACTACACTAGGTTATACAATACTCACCAGATGATGGGCGTGACTTAAGTCAAGCCGCACGCAGAAATACTTGAATAGCTCCACGAAATTTGTGCAAGTCTAGACAGGCTTCGATAGGCAAATTAGGATTCGATCTATGGGCACAGGCCCCACTACGGACTGCGGTCTACGGCATTATCAATGGGCATAGGCCCCGCTACGGACTGCGGTCTATGGCATCATCAATGGGCACAGGCCCTGCTACGGACTGCGGTCTAAGGCATTATCAATGGGCACAGGCCCCGCTACGGACTGCGGTCTATGGCATTATCAATGGGCACAGGCCCCGCTACGGACTGCGGTCTACGGCATTATCAATGGGCACAGGCCCCGCTACGGACTCCAGTCCACGGTATGAAGCGACTGCAGTCACAAACTCTCGGACGAGTGATAAAGCCCAAATATCAAAGCGACTGCGATCAAAACCTCTTGGACGAGGTTCAATTCCAACTCTCGGACGAGTGATAAAGCCCAGCTATCATCAACGAAGAGCACCTGCGATCGATGTAGAGATTAAGGTCGAACGGTTAATTTGGAGATATGCGAAACAAGCAAACTCCTGCGATCAATGTATAGATTAGGGTCAGATGTTCGATTTGGAGATCTGCAATACAAGGAAACGCCTGCGATCGATGTAGAGATTAGGGTCGAACGATGGATTTGGAGATATGCAAACGAAAGGACGCCTGCGATCGATGTATAGATTAGGGTCGGATGTTCGATTTGGAGGTCTGCAATACATGAAAACGCCTGCGATCGATGTAGAGATTAGGGTCGAACGATGGATGTGGAGATACGCAAACAAAAGGACGCCTGCGATCAATGTGGAGATTAGGGTTGAATGATTAATTTCAAAACGAAAGAGTACCTGCGGTCGAGATAAAGACTAGGGTCACTAGAAAAAGCAAGTTTACCTGCGGTCGAGATAAAGACTAGGGTCGCTAGAAAAAGTAACTTTACCTACGGTCGAGATAAAGACTAGGGTCGCTAGAAAAAGCAACTTTACTTGCGGTCGAGATAAAGACTAGGGTCGCTAGAAAAAGCAACTTTACCTGCGGTCGAGATAAAGACTAGGGTCGCTAGAAAGCAACTTTACCTGCGGTCGAGATAAAGACTAGGGTCGCTAGAAAAAGCAACTTTACCTGCGGTCGAGATAAAGACTAGGGTCGCTAGAAAAAGCAACTTTACCTGCGGTCGAGATAAAGACTAGGGTCGCTAGAAAAAGCAACTTTACCTGCGGTCGATGTGAAGACTAGGGTCGCTAGAAAAAGCCATTTACCTGCGGTCGATTAAGACTAGGGTTGCTAGAAAAAGCAACTTTACCTGCGGTCGAGATAAAGACTAGGGTCGCTAGAAAAAGCAACTTTACCTGCGGTCGAGATAAAGACTAAGGTCACTAGAAAAAGCAACTTTACCTGCGGTCGAGATAAAGACTAGGGTCGCTAGAAAAAGCTATTTACCTGCGGTCGATTTAGACTAGGGTCGCTAGAAAAAGCCATTTACCTGCGGTCGATTTAGACTAGGGTTGCTAGAAAGAGCCATTTTACCTGCGGTCGATTTAGAGACTAGGGGCCCCAGAAGGAGCGTTCGCCGGCAGCCGATTAAGAGGCAAGGAAGGGACAGCCAAAGTGAAGATTGAAGACAAGATAGGAAATTGCGACATGGAGATCAGGTATTTCTCCTCCCACTCTATATGTGTCTTTTACTTTAATATGTTTTACATTGCATGTATTGTATTCTATAAAAGTTTTTTTCAAAAAGCACACACGTCACTGTCAAAAATAGAAAAGTAGGGGCAACTGTAGACACCGGGGTCGGAGGACCGATGAAGAAAAATTATAAAAAGGGATCCAAATCAGTCGATTGAAATAAATGATGAGTCAATAAAAAAATAATAAATAAAAAAACGTTGTTCGAAGGAACCGTGGAGACCGGTTTGATCGAATTCGGAAATCGAATCGAGATGACGGGCGAATCGGTTCCGCGAGTGAAATCTTAAATCATCTCGCCGAGTTCGGGGTATTTTCACGCCCTTTTCTTATTTATTTTATTTTTAATAAAGTCTCGGGACGATAGAGGGTTTTATTTTGGTATTCGAGCAATCCAAAAAATATATATGGTTTTGTAAAAAGATGATTTTATAAAAGTTAATTTTATAAAATCAGTTTTGACGAAAATTATTTTCGATGAAAATCGTTATTGATTTTGGTTATTTTTAGATGTATTTTGTTTAGTTAAACGTTTTTTATTTTTTTAGTATATATAAACGCGGCCCCGTTGGGGGCCGGTATTTACGTCACGGGCCGTTGGACGGCCCGTGACAGGGCTGGGCCGCCCAAGTCCAGCCCCCTGCACTTGGCATTCGGCCAAGTGCATTTTGGTGCACTTGGCCAAATGCCAAGTGCAATTCTAGTTTAGGATTTATTTAAAAAATAATAATAATAATTAAAATCAAATAATAATAATAATAATTAAAATAAGTAATAATGATAATAATAATAATAATAATAACAATAGTAATGATAGCAATTAGCCATGGATATTTCCATGAAATTTCCTAGGCTAATTTGGCTTATCTTTGGCTCCAAGTTGGCTTGGAGCCAAAAATAAACTAAGTTTAGGGCTCCATTTGCCTATAAATAGGATGGAGCCCAAGGCATTAAAGAGGAGAAAAAAACCCGAATCCCTGGAAAAATTCCCCGAGACCCGAACAAAGCAAAAACACAAAAAAAATCCGACTCAAAACACTATCAATCGACTTGATTTGGCATTCCTATTACCGATTGAGAGGTAATAATCCGAGGAACTAGACCCGTTTATTTATTCATCTCTTTTTGTTGTTTAGATCTATTTATTTATTTGTTTTTGCACTTTTATTGTTTAGATTTGTTGAATTAATTTCATGTTTTCATTAAATAAATCTTTGGTTTTGATTTGAAATGGAAAACCTCGTTTTAAGTCCCAATACGAACCGTGACCCGATTTAAGGGTAGTTCGGGACTAAAACGTTGTAGATCTAAAATTTAAAAATGTTTTTGATTAACGTTTTGAAATAAAACATCGTTTTGGGATGCTCCGTTATAGACTATGACCCGATTTGGGTAGTTCGGTGGCCAAAATGATAGATTAGATCAGATCTAAAGCTTTTTAATAAATCTGGAAAATATAGGAGCTGTTTCTGTAATTCTTCTCTTTCTGTCGGTAAAGGCAGTTTAGTGACGGAATTTCCGTCGGTAAAGCCGCTGGAACTTAAAAAAACCCCTTTTTCAACCTTTTTCTCATCTTTTTTGACATTTATTCTTGTATATGTATATGTATAATTATGCAATATATTTTTTAAAATTATTTTTGAGGTATATAACTAATAATTACTATTATGTATTTATTTATTTTGTACATTTGGGTATCCTTTTCATTAATTTGATTTTGCAAAACTATATGTATATATTTTCTTTTAACTCATTTAAACTATATTGGGTATTATTTTAGAGGGTTATTTACTTGGGCATTTTGGGGTAATTAATTAGTAGACGTTTTGAGGATAATTAGATGTTATTTTGATGTTTAATGTATATTTGGGGAGGGTTATTTTCTATATATTTATTATAATAGTTATTTTGGGATATAAGGTTTATTTTCTTATTCTTAATGAACTTTGTTCATTGTTTTACATGTTTTTAATTAGGATAAAAGTGTATTATACTTAGTATTTTTCATTATCATTATTATACATATATTTAGTATCTTTTACTTATTTTTTTTAATCTATAGATATATCCTTATTTTTAGATAAAAATGTATATATATATATATATATATATATATATATATGTATATATGTATGTATATTCACTTCACTTTTTGACCTTTATATGTATATATTTCAAATTTGTTTTATTTGGTGAATTTTGGGGATTTAAATGGTTCATTCTTGTAAATATATTCAAGTAAAGGTTAATTGAGTGAAAAGGGGAAAATAAAAGACAAAAAGAGATTTCAAGTTGTTTGTCTAAATTAAAAGTTTTTCTAGATATTCCTAAAATGTAAATAACTTTTTTTGTCATTTTTAAACCGTTTCCAAAACATCACGTGTTGAAACCTTAATCCGTTCCAACGACGGATTAAGCGAACATTGTAAATTGTTTCGTTGTAAATAATGAAGTTTTGAATTGCTTTCCTAACTAAATGGTTTTGTACAAAATAAATTGACTTGTATGCTTAATCACGTTTTTAGACTAAAACTGTTTGCTCAATGTTTTCAAATGCTCAAGTCGTTCCAACGGCGATTCGAGTAATCATCATTAACAGGGCTTTGAAACGTACCTAAATCATTCCAACGGCGATTAAGGTACGAACCATGTAAATAAACTCGTTTTTGGGAGTGAGATTAGCATAGATGTAATATAGTCTAAAACATAAAATCACACTGTGAATAAATCAATTCTTTCTTCTCCCCCTCTCTCTCCTATATACTTTAAATTTATGCAAAATGGGTGATTCTTTACTAAAATGGCTTTCAAATAACATGCTCAAAACGGTTTTCAAAGCGAGAAAGAAAAGGTTTCAAATGAATTTTAAACTTAAAGAAATATGCGATTAGTCCGTTATCGCCTAACACGCTGAGTAGGAGGCCGGTGGTTCATAACCGGGCGATGTCGGGGTGCCTAGTAGTCTTTCTTCGGAAAGGAGCTAGCCTTCTCGGCTCGTACCTAAGTTTCCCGAACCCTCACCGGTCTCCCGCAAGGGATCGGTGTTCATTTTCCCATTCGTGGGTGGCGACTCTTCCATATCTCCGAGCTCCGGTCCTGCCGAGCAGCTTGATTCCACGATTGGTTGCTTTCGACGCCAATCACCGCTTACGTCGCCATGAGGTGTCCACCCCCCGGTCCGCCCGGGCGAGGCCGTTCGGCACCTTGTCTAACAACTGGATTCTTAGATAAATCAATGGCACTCTTGTTATCACATTTGATCTCTATCGTCTTTGTTTTGACTCCATAATCTTCAAGCTGTTGCTTTATCCATAGGACTTGTGCAACACAGCTTCCAGCAGCCACGTACTTAGCTTCGGTTGAAGCAATTGCAACCCCAATAAATGATTCTAAGGTAGTTGTTAAGTTTTTGAATGAAATATTTTGCCGATTTGGTGTCCCTAGAGTTATGGTAAGCGATGGAGGTACTCATTTCATAAATAGAAGCTTTGAGTCGCTTATGAGAAAATATGGAGTACACCACCGTGTATCTACGCCATACCATCCTCAAACGAATGGTCAAGCGGAAATATCAAATAGAGAACTCAAATGGATACTTGAGAAAACGGTTTCGTCTTCTAGAAGAGACTGGGCACATAAACTTAACGATGTGTTATGGGCATACCGTACTGCATTTAAAACACCTATAGGAATGACACCTTATAGACTAGTCTATGGTAAAGCTTGTCATTTACCAGTAGAGTTAGAACATAAAGCATATTGGGCTATAAAAACCCTTAATTATGATTTGCAAAGCGCAGGAAAAAAGCGTTTGTTCGACTTAAATGAGTTAGATGAATTACGCTATTTATCCTACGAAAATGCAAGGGTTTATAAGGAAAAAGTTAAAAAATGGCACGATGCCAGAATTAGAGTTAAAAGCTTTAATATTAGAGATAAAGTCTTACTTTTTAATTCCAGATTAAAGTTATTTCCAGGTAAGCTCAGGTCTAGATGGAATGGACCGTTTGTGGTTGTTAAAACATTTGATTATGGAGCTTTAGAGTTAGAAAATGCCAAAGGCGATCGATTTAAGGTCAACGGTAATCGATGCAAAATTTATTACGAAGGAGCTCCAATTCAAGCAATTGAATTCGTGGACGGATTCTATGAAAATTAATTTATTTGGTTTTCATATTTTTAATTTTTAGTTTTTCTTATTATTTGTTCATAATTTTTATTTTTATTTTTATTTATTTTTAATTTAATCTATTTTTATTTTAATTTTTTAGGTTAATTTATTTTTGTTTTTATTTTTATTTATTTTTATTTTTGAATTTGTGTACAAATAAGTTTTTGTAAAATAAAATTCTAATTTAGTCATGTTTTGAAAAATTTCATAAAGTGTTAAGTATTTTTAAGAAAAATATATATTTAGAAATCTCTGTGGAGATTCTAGAAATCTCAGTTGAGATTCTCCATGTTTCAGAATTAGGGAATTCTCAGTAGAGATTCCGAAAATCTCAGTTGAGATTTTCAGTATTTTAACATTTTGAAATAAACTGTAAGAGATTACAGACATCTCATTTAAAATATTCAGTCAGTTTTATCCACAAGGTATCAGTTTGACATCTTTTATTCTTAACAGACACAACCTTTCACTAGTGTAACCTATATATTCCTGTAGATTCAGAATTCTTTCATTACATTTCATCTCTTTCAGAATTCTGAGTTTCTCTCTTCATTTCTAAAGGCTACAGACACAATCTTATTCACAAACATGACCAAATCTCTGAAAAATGCTAGGAAGAACACTTCTGCTCGTGGCAAGCGTGTTGATATCTCTTCACGCTATGGAGCATGGTTTCCCATCTACAATCATGATGAGGGGAAACGATATTTGCAGTTTAGATATGCATAATTTTGTGGCATGCTGTATCTGGACGAGTTCCTGAACGAAGAACTCGGGATAAGCGATGACATGAATCGCTATCTGACAAACTTGGGATGGACCAAGTTTGCATCCATGAAGTTTCCTATTATTGGAAACTGGGTACTAGAGTTTCTGTCTACCGTTCGTTTCGTCAATAAGAGGCGTGTTCGTCTCAGTTTTCAATGTGAGGGTAAGATATTCACTTTTGGATATCCTGAACTTCATTCTTGGTTTGGTTTTCCGCCACGGGACACTACTCCGCACCATCCTGGCAGAGATATGACTTCTACAGATATATGGAGAATGTTGATGGGATTTTGGAGATTCAATCCACGCCTTGCCTTCAACAAATCAATAAATTCTAACTCCATGCTGTTTCTTCACAAATTTCTCTGTCATAGCTTGTTTGGTCGAGTCAGAAGCAGTGTCGTCCAGGATACAGATTTGTATGTGCTAGGTGATATTTTCCAAGGTAACACAGTTAATTCCTCAAAGATTTTGATGGAGGGATTAGTTGCCGCTTCCCGTTCGAAGAATCGGACAATATGGTTTGGGAATGTTATATGTGGAATAATTCTAGGAACCAAGGGATCAGTTTCTGTTCCTTGGACTGATAAGGAACCATTTCCTATTCTTAATTACGAGTTTCTGGAAAATGAGGGACTTGTAAAGAAAGAGTTTCGTTTTGGTCCAAAATTTCTTTCTCCTGGAGAAAGACAAATCTTCATTCAAGCGAAGATTGACAGGGCCAATGCACGCCGTATTCCAATTCATAAGGATACTGTTTAAATTTTCTATTGTTTGTTTTTAAATAGTGTACATATGTTTGATGTTTGTATGCATATATGTTTTTATGTATATATGTAATAAGGTATTCATTGTATTTATCTTCATTATGATTAATAAATTTTCATTTTTTCATAATTAATGTATCTTTTAATTAAGGCAAAACCTTTGGTTTTCCTTCAATTTAATGTTTCAGTTTTGTTTTTTTTTTAGTTTCAAGAATTAAAACTTAACATTAATGTTACTTAATTACAAGAGGAGTTGAATTAATCAAGTTGATATTGTCAAAAATATCCAATTTTAGCCAGCAGTTCCGGAATCTCGGTTGAGATTCTAAAATCTCAGTTGAAACAGCTAAAGAACCAAGTTTTAGGAGAATTACATCCCCTGGAATGCTTGCTGTCGCGACATGTGTGACGGGATTTGGGGTGATTTTTGCATCAATTCCTATTCCTACTCTAATTACATACCTATTAATCTATCCTAATCAATACCTATAACTTACACCTATATAAATCACCTCTATTTACACCAATCAATCATCTTTTACTCTTCCCAAAACCAAGATTCACTCACCTTCCTAATATATCTTTACCCTATTCATCTTCTTCTTCCCTAAATCACCACCATTATCTTTACTCTACCATTTATCTCTTTCAAATTTCTTCATCTCTTTCACCAATTTCACACAAAAAATGCCTAGAGAAAAAAAAGTTGCTAACAAAACCAAAGCCACTGAAATCAATAGATTACGAGTTCAATATGGAGCACCGTTCGATATTACGACGGAGGGGGAGGGCCGAAAATTTCGCCACTTTTCACATACCCAGATAGAGTTCGTCGACATGCCTTTTATCGATACTGACATGGTAAACGTATTTTCTTTTACCGAACGTATTGATGAATTTTTATCCGTTCTTGGTTGGACAAAATTTGCTAGTATGCGTTTTCCTAGTAGTAAATCGCATATTGTGGAGATTTTGGTCACTCTAACTTATGATAAGAACAGAGGTATTATTTCTTTTCGAAATAATGGTATTCGTTTTGAAGTAGGGTATGCGGCGATGGGCCGTTGGTTTGGTTTTCCTACTCAAGATTTTTATTCAAAACCAAAGAAGTTTGATGCACAAACAGTTTGGCAATCTTTGACCGGCCTAGAAGTTTTTCATCCGAAGAACACATCTAGCAAATTAATTAAGGATAATTGTATCTTTTTCTTTCACAAATTTTTATCATTTTCTTTATTTGGTCGGGTTGAAAGTTCAAAGGTGCAAATCCGTGACTTGTTTGTGTTAGATTGTATTTTTAAGAATTTGACCATTGATAGTATTGGAATGATATTTACTAATTTGGTCCGAGCTTCCGCTTCACGTAATAAGCAAGTGCCAATGGGTAATTTAATTACCGGCATTGTTTTGGGTGCTCGGGGTGAATTAGCGGATTATCAAAATATGCCTCATGTTGGTTTGCCTTCCTTGGATATTACGACACTTCAAAGAGCCAATTTGTTGAAAAAATTGGGACCACCCGCATTTATATCATACGAGGATCGTACAAGATGTATTTTTGCTACTTTGGATGGTGAAGCTTCAAGTTCCCAAGGATTAGGTGCCCAAGACGGTGATGAAGAGCATGGTGAGGAATATGAAGAAGAGGAGGAGGAGCATGTTTATGTTAATGCCTAAGAGTGAGCAAATGAGGAACCAAATATTGAAGAACAAGTTGGATGGCAACGTGTTTTGACACAAATGAACGAGCATAACCGTCAAATGAATTTGCGGTTAGATGAAGTCGTTGCCAACAATACCGAAATGAGTTCGAGGATAAACACGGTGGATGCCAATATCACTACTTTGAGACGTGAGCACAAATCTACTCGTCGCCGGTTGCTATCTTTCTTCCGACGCCAAGGAGTTGAGCCTACGCCTTCACCACCGAGTTCACCTTGATAGGTTTTATCCTTTCTATCTTTAACTCATTTTCGTTATTATGTTTTGTTAAGTTTGGTACAATCTATTGGTCCCGTGCGATTAGTTCCAAGGGGGGGTTAGGAACTAATATAACTTTTTCGCTAATTAATCTTGCTGACTTAATAATTTTGGTGAGTTTATTAACTCAGCTTTGGTCAGCTTGGCCGATCTTAATGTAAGACAGCTTTAGTCAGATGCTGACTAAGACTGTTTCACTTGAGAGTTGGGAATTGACACTTTTGTGGTCAGCTTCCAACTCAGCACTCTAACTTACTCAGTGTCAGGTTTAAACAGTTTATATGCTGAGTAAATATAACAAGCAACACATGCACACATATATATATATATAATCAAGAGAGTTAGAAATTACTCAGTATCACTTATCCTGGTTCGGCCTCTCTGCCTACGTCCAGTCCCCAGACTCGTCCGAGCTTTTAGAATCCAATACTGAGCTCTTTAAGGGTAGAGCACAAACCGGTTACAAGGCAGTTGAATATGCAAGAGTACCTTTCTCTATTCGTCTACTCAACTCCTACTAAGTGCTACAACCCAGCACCTAGATTTCTTTACCACTGAGTATTTACAACTAAACACTCAGCTTGACACTCAATTCACAATTGATACAACTTGCTCTTTTTGGAATAAGAACACTTTAGATGATTACAAAGCAATCAATCTAGCATTTACATAAGGAATAGAAAGTGGGTGTAAGGTTTCTTTCTTGTTTTTTAGTGCTTTGAACTTGTATTTTTCTCTCTTGTATATTTTGTAATTCGGCAATGATCCAAGAGAATTGCTTGTCCTTTTATAGTTGAACTTTGAGGATCAAATGATTTGAATTTGATTTGTCCGTTGAATTCAAAACGGCTCTTTTGGGGGACAAGCTTTTGGTCAGCTTCAGATGTGCAGGCCTATCATGTTTTCTGATTTCCTCAGATGTCAGGCTTGTCTTCTTCCTACAGGCTTTGTCTTCTTGCGGCAGTTTGTCTTTTAGCAAAGAACAGTTGACCCATGCACCTCGGAATTTGGCTTTTGCGTAATTCTAAGGCTTCTATTATTGGTGCAGACATTTGTCGAATTTGTCTTTTAGTTAACGGATCATTCATGCTGTCCTGAAGATCACTCAGCTTCACTTCGATAGTCATTGTCTTTGATTGTCACCAATTCTCATACTGAGTTCTTTTTCACTCAGCTTCCATGGTCAGCTTCATTCTGCATGATCTAGTTATGAAGCAAACTTCTTTCATACTGAGTTCCGTTCCACTCAGCCTCTTTGATCAGCTACTTTCTTGAGCTGTTGTTTTGAAGATGACTTATCTTCTCTTATGCTGAGTCGCTCTTCACTCAGCTTGTATTGTGTTCTCATGCTGACTTTGTCCTGTCTTAATCTTTATTTCCTTTTGCATTTATACTCAATATTGAACAAACAGATTAGTACAATTAAATCAAAGCACTTAAATTTAATTGTCTCTTAATCATGGTTTAAACTTAAATGATTTTGTCAAATCAAAATCTTGTGGAAAGGTGTTTCAACACAATCTTTCTAATTATGTTTGGTACAATTATCTTTATTATTATGTTTGATTGTTCTCGTACCATATTTTTAATTCCCATTCGTATGATTTAATTTCGTACTATTTTTCGTGTTTTATCAATTTTTGCACCAATGAGGACATGGTCCAAATTAAGTGTGGGAGGAGATATTTCATATTCGTTTTAATTTTAAGTACGAATGAATGCAACGAATGCGAATGAATTCTATTTATTTAAGTATAAATGCATGTTGTTATTAATGTTTAAGTAATGTACATAATGCAACACTTTCAAAACAAAAACAATGGCAATTTTCATAACCATAAATTTTTGTTAAGTATATATTTCATATGTTTCAAATAATTCTACTTTCAAAATAATGTTTAACATATTTTAAGGTTATCATTATCGTTAGAAATAATATTTCTATACGGGCAATATTTTTACAAATATTTTTACAAATCTCCGAAACGCTTTTTATCAAAAACGTCTCGAGTAAATGTATATAAGTAAAATTTCTTTAGTTTCAAATCTCTATTTTATATCATGAGTACATGATAGATATAAATCTTATTTTCAATTTTCAATTAGGTTTATAGGCATAAATCGAACTAACAACTTTAGCTTTTTAGCTCGGTATGATTTTCGTCTTACATTAAAAACCAATTGAAGTTTTTAAGGAAACTTTAGTCATAATACATGTTGAATTTCAAGTCAATATAGGATGAATGTGCTATTTTTCTTTTCCAATTTTATTTACATGTTAATTAAATCAAGTAGTCGTATTCTTAACTTTTGGCCACGATTGAGACCAACCTTATCACAATCGAGGTATGAAAGGAAAGTAAAAGTAAATAAATGGTACTTTTGGCCACGATTACGACCACCCTTATCACGATCGAGGTATGAAAGGAACGTTAGAAATTAAAGCAAAATTAAACGTGTTTAAAGTTTTAAGTAACGATTGCGTCCACCCGTGGCATGGTCGGTACCTCTTAAACGAACACAAAAGCAAATTAATTCATATAAAGTCACGGACGAGACCACCCTTATCACGGGCGTGACTAAGTAAATATATTAAACCTAAGTTCTTAATAAATCTATATTTGTAATAGTTTAGGTTTGGGAAAGGAAATTTTGTGCTTTGAAATGCCTTGAGACGAAAGATTCAAAAACATGCGTGCTTACACCGTCCCGAATGCTTCAATATAGAAATTGAGATACAAGACGAATGATATATCTCTTTTACACTAGCTAGTTTGATACTTTGCGTATAAATTTACCATGAAAAGTTTATCTTTCGGTTTAACTAATTTAAAGAGGAATATATGGATATATGTTCTATTTATAAAGAGATTGATTAAAGAATAAATTCAGCGAAATTTTGCTCGGGACTAGCAAAAGCTTAAGTGTGGGAGTTTGTTAAGCCCAAAATATACCTAAAATATTATATATAAATACGTTAAATTTACATTGAAATCATGCTAATTATATTCATTTAGAATACTTTTACGTCTTTATATACTTCTTTGATGCAAGGTACTTAATTATTTGGTTAAATCCAAATAGGAGCTAAAACGGAGCTAAAACGAGGGAAAAACCTAAGTTACATGCCAAAAATATGTATTAATCAGAAGACCGACTCAAAGAGACAAGAAGCAGCCGAGAGACGGGGGAGAACACCCCTGTCGCGACTGAGATTCTCAAAATCTCAGTCGCGACACGCTAACACCAGTCACCAAAAAGATCGAAATTTTCAGCCTTCTTCCGTGCCCCCTGTCGCGACTGAGATTCTCAGAATCTCAATTGAGACAGCGAAGAATTCTGCACAGTTTTAACATGTCAGAAATCCAAAAAATACGTGTGTTCGTTTGGATAAAAGCGACCCTTCACCAGCGGACACGACCCTTCAATTACAACCATTCACCAACTATAAATAAGTGATTCATTTCAGAAATCAGAGTTGGAAAAAAGTTGGAGAAATTATAGTTTAGAGAGTTGTTATTATGTTCTGATTCAGAAAAGAGTTAGACGTTTAGATTACATTTCTGTAAAAACAAACTTGGTGTACACAAGTTGTTCTTAGATTAGTTATAAACACAGTAGTGATTAGTTTAGTTTTAAAGATTGTTCAGAGACAAGTTTTCATTCTGGTAGTGGACCTAGCGGTCTCTATTCCGAAGATTCAACGAGAAGAACTAACGGCTGAAGCGCAAAAGGGTCTGACAAACCTACGAAGTTTGAGGGAAAGATTGACAACCCGGATCTCAAAGTTTTCGTCAAAATGCTATCCATGTTTCTTCCTCTCTGTTAACTTGTGAAGATTCACAATTCATTAATAATACATTTATCTTATTCAATATATTCTTCCTGTTGTTATTTTGATGTTATTCTGACAATATGATTTTCAAAGTAATAAACTGGTGTTTTCATTAAAACGTTTTATACAATTATATATTTATAAAGAAACTTTGTTGAATACTTGAAAGAATTAGTTTTTATGGATGATATGATCGTTAGCGCGGCTTATCGGATATAAAATACCAATTTGATTAAGGTAGAAATCTGCTCCGATCCAGAGAGATTTCTACGGTTCAAAGCCATTTAATTGCATAAATTCTTGTATTATTCCATGTTCATAATCTTACCAAAGTTATAGTTGTTTTCTTCGCTTAATGCGAATAAGTTTCATACATGTTTCTATTTCACGAAAGCTTCTGGCTTGTGATTAATTCTCAAGACAGAATTGTACTCTAAGTTAATATAACATTCTCATCTAATCATAATTAATCCAAACCAATACAATTAATTAAACAATTTTCTTAAAGTTAAACCTAAAGACGTGAATAAAACTGAATTAAAATGAGTTTTAGTTAAAAAGCGTTCCCTGTGGATTCGATATCTTTTATTACTACAAGCGTATACCGTGCACTTGTGGAAATCGCTCAACAATTTTCGTATTATAATTATCAAACAGATTAATTATATTCAGCAATTAATTTTCAGTATAAACCAAACAGCTTTATAGTTTATTACTTTCAGCTTTTAGAATATTCAGCACTTAATTTTTCAGCACTTAATTTTTAGTTTTATCAAACAGCACCTTAATCATTGATTTTGTTATGGATCCAGTTTTTATTTAACTTTTTCATCGAGTTTGGAAAAGGAAAAGATCGATTTTGCGACTCTAATGCTGAAAATCGCAAAATGAGAGGGGAGAAGGTCGAGTTTGGAAGAACCTACTCGTAATTGATTTCTATAATTTTCTAGGAAAAGTACAAAAATAAACCTTGTGGTTTGGCCCATTTTCGAACAACACTCATGTGGTTTAAAAGTTTGCAAAATGGTACCTTGAGGTTTATTCCGTTAGCAAACGCATATCAAATTGACTAACGGTGTTAAAAGTCAAAGGAAAAAGAGTTAATTTGGTTCTTATATTTATTTATTTTATAAATTAAACCCTTTTATTATCTAATTATTACAAAAAAAAACAAAATTAAAAAATAAAAATCAATTACACCATCTTCTCCCGCTCTCTTTAATTTTTTATTTTTTTCTTCTTTCTCCCTCTTCTTTCTCCTCTTTATTAATTTCTCTCAGAAATCATTGTTAGTTAAAATGTAAAATCATTGTTAATTACACCATCTTTCACCAATTTCAGCATTCGAATATGCACAATCTCTCTTGCAGCTTCAATACCTTGATTCACAGCATTCACCACTGATTCATCAGCAGCACAGTCAATGCAATCTGAAAACGTGCCTGAACAAGGGCGTGAGGATCGGTTGCGTTCCCGGCAGCTCTTGACAGAATGCTCTAATCTGTCAGTTGACAAATTAGTTGAATTGATTTTGTTGAGATTGAAATTGCAGGGCCGCCACCTGATGAATCTCCAGCATAGTCTTTTTTATTGACACCGACTGCGACAGAAACCACCATAGCCACCAGCATCAAGGATGAGACGCCGATGACGGCAATCTTCTTCTTCCTGCCCGCATCCATTTTGTGAGAATGTTAAAAAAGGAAGAAGATTATTGTGAGAATGGAATTGAAAACAAAATTTGAAAAAATGGATTAATATTTATTTAATTTATTTGGATGAATCCATAGCTCTTAATTTGCCCAAAGGGCTTTGGTTTGATTATTAGGAGATGGAAACTCAATTTGTATGTAATTTAATCTCTCTAAAAATAGATTTATTTTGAATAATTCTAGAATTTGAAAGAGTTCTTTTTGTTAGTTAAATTGATTTTAGAGAGAGAAATTAACAAAGAGGAGAGAGATGGTGTAATTGATTTTTATTTTTTATTTTTTATTTTGAGATTTTTTGTGATAATTAGATAATAAGAGGGTTTAATTTATAAAATAAATAAATATAAGGACCAAATTAACTCTTTTTTCGTTGACTTTTAACACCGTTAGTCAATTTGGTATGTGTTTGCTAACGGAATGAACCTCAAGGTACCATTTTGCAAACTTTTAAACCACATGGGTGCTGTTCGAAAATGGGCCAAACCACAAGATTTATTTTTGTACTTTTCCCTAATTTTCTTTTACGTTTTACTCTCTATCTATCCTAATCAATAAACTCATATTTTCATTGATCCACGTCAATAGGCCGAATTTCTCTAATAATGTGTGTCGCCTAAACTCGACGAAAAAGTTAAATAAGGGCCGAATATATAACAGAATCAATGGCTCAGTGGCTCAATGTAGAAAAATAATTTATCAGTGGCTTAATCCTTCAAACATGTAAGGTGCTGTTTGATAAAACTGAAAATTAAGTGCTAAAAAAATAAGTACTGAATTTTAAGTGCTGAATATTATAAGTGCTGAAAATATTGAATGATTTAATTTTTAAAAAAGTATGAGTTGATAATGTTTAACTTAAAGTTAAATATTTTGACTTATCAAAATAAGTGATTTTTAACTTAATTAACTAATTTAAGTGGTGGAAAAACAACCGTTATCAAACGCACTTAAATTAAATAAGTGCTTAACATTTTAATTTAAGCAATTAAGTGCTTTATCAAACAAGGCCTAACTTAATTATGATTTTTGCCAATTTAAACGATGATGAATGAAAAATTAATATTAAAGTAGGTCACTTAAAATAGTTTTATCGAGAATAAAAAAAAGGTATAATGCATTTTTAGCCTATTATATTTGTCCAAAACAATCAATTGAGCTTGTAATTTGAAAAGGTTTCATTTTCCCTCATGTAAACAACAAGTAACTAATTGACTCGCCTATTGGCCATTTGTACTTGCTTAAAATGTACAAAGTTTAACTTTTCTAAAATCTCTTCTTATTGTGGATTTTAGGGGTTCACTGTTCACTTTAAGCAAATATAAAAGATCAATAGAACATTTTTAAAGTTCAAGGGTCAGTTGGCGTTTTAGATCAAATTTAGACGATGCACGATGTATTAAGTCAAGAAAAAATGTTATCTCATCCCACATAGAAGGATCACTTTTTTGGGTTTATAGAGGGATATAGCTTTTACAGAGTTTCAATTAATAAGAAAGTTTAGATACTCACTCGTGCACGAGGGTATAGTTGTATATAGTTGAAGTTCCACTCGATTTGGGATGCACTTGCATGTCATAAACGATGCGAATGCCGAACTAAAATGTAAGTCTTTAGTGTTAGTTTATATTTTTATTTTTTGTGGTTACTTTAGCAGAATTAATTCTCATTTAATGAAATAATTTTTGCAATTAATTTAATAAAATATTTCCGACAATTACTGTTGTTCTAACAAAATACGAATTTTTTTTATCTCTAAAAATCTCTTTGTTTTATCTGTTTTTGCTCCTTATTCGTGTTCCAGTGGTAACTAACTATTCACTATTAGAGTTTGTTTACGTGTTATACTGTATCCTGATAGACTATTATTAATAACGACGAAATTTGTCTTATAGATACTGTTCATACAAGCTTTAAATTGTTCATTTCGAGTTTTATGTTCTCACGAAAGGCTTAAATGTATTTCATACTCTTTCAATTGCTTTTACTTAGTTTTATTTATTTTAATGTAATCTCATGTACTTTTTGTAATTACATTTTAGTATTTTTCTATATTTTTTTCATGTTTTTATTTTTGGACTAATCATATCTAATATAATTTTTCTACTTAATCGGTTCGAGACTCGTCAGATGTTGTATCATCTAACAGTTAAAGTTTACTATGTATATTAGAAGGCGAATGTGAAAGCTGTAATTCAAATGACAAATGATTCTTAACCACTCAAGCCAACCTTAATTCGTTCGTCAACAATTTATTTTGCATTTAAGAGATAAGCTACAAAAATGATTTTATTATTAACGGTCAAAAATAATTTTATCTCATGGTGTTATAAATGGTACACTTGAGAACCTAACATTTACAAGTTACACGAGTTTTTTTTTTTTTTTTTATGGAACGCAAGTTTCAAACATAATTAAAAAAGAACATAAACATTTTATTTCAAGTTATGCACTTATTGTATATCAATTGGTTAAAAAAAATGATAGAACATTTTTACTGTTGAAATACAATTTTTAAGAGTTTCAGATTCCGATAAAAATAAATTAATTAAGAAAATTAGATCCCAAAAATATTCAAATCAAGGAATTAAATTAAAACTGATTTAAGCTAAAAATATTTGTTAAATGTCTTAAACACATAATCTTTAGAAATTAGATCAATGTAAAAGAAAATGTCTTATAAAACATAAATGACTAAAGGCTAAACTTCTAGAATCAATAGAAGAAACCAAATGGAACCAGATGCCTAGAAGCAAAAGAGACGGTCATCTGGCGTTGACCCTGTCACATCACGTATATTCCCCAAACTGGCAACAAGTACAAGCTACAAAAAGCCATGTCCCCTCAAGCTATCTGCGCACGCCTAAGTTATAAACCTCAACATCTCTCTGTGCATAATGTTGGACGAATTCCGCAAGTGCACGATTTCGCTTGTAGTAATAAAAGATATCGATCCGACAGAGAACGTTTAATATTTTGATTAAAAATTATTGTTTTGATTAAATTCATTTTCTCAAGGTTAATAGAAAATCGTTTAATGGTTAAATAGTTTCTGATTCTAATTATGATTGCAACTACAATTATAGTTACAGAGATTAATATCTAGATTATGACTTATTCCAAGGTTAATTTATACTAAGCAAAAACACAACTTTAAACTTTGGTTTGTTTAAAATAGATGTAATAAATTACCAATTGATTCAATTTAAAGGAATTGAACTGTTACCAATCTTTACTTTCGGTCTAAGACTGAAAACCTTAATCAAATTTGGAATCTAAACCTGATTATTCGAATTATCGCAATGACCAAATGTAAATCCGAATTGGCTTAAGTGTTCAATAGAGTTTGCATGAGAAAATACCAAATTGCTTTCTAAATATTTTTACATGAAAACACCGATTAATATTACTTAAAGAAAATCGTTAAATCAAACTTTAAATAAAACAATAGTGAAAATGGAATTGAATTAAAAGATATTATATTAATGTGAGTTATAAACATCACAAGTTTAACAGATAAGAAGAAGTTTGAAAAGCTTTTGACCGAAGTATGAATTCCGGGTTGTCAATCCTTTACTCAACTTCGTAGGTTCGTCACACCGTGTTTCGCCTTCAATTCTGGATCTTCTCGTTGAGTCTTCGAAAACAGCAATCACTCGATCAACTTCGAAGCATAAACTCGACTTGGGTAAGCCTTAATGTAAATAATAAAATCTATAACTTGTATCTCTAATTTTTTGTAATTGAACCACAATTGAACAACAACTAGACAACCATCATACAGAATTCTTCCTCTATTTATAATCTTCCAAAAGGTACGCTGGAGAGACGTGTCCATTGGTGAAGAGTTGCCTCGATCCGAATGAAAGGATACGTCGTTTGGAGAAATAAACATGGAAAAATACACAAACAGCTTCGTTGTCACTGGCAAGATTCATGAATCTCGATAGAGATAAGAGGGCGAAAGGGGAAGAGAGGCGCGCATCTTGCTGCCCAGCGTGTGTCCCTATCGAGATTTTCAGAATCTCGACAGTGACAGAAGCTCTCCTTTCCTCCTTTGCAATGTATTTCAATTCTCGTATGTGACTTTCAATTCTCAGACGTGATTTATGTTGAAAGCTTGATTTCTCACTCATTTTAGCTTTGCCCAAATAATTAACACCTTGCACACAAACAACAAATACTCACGTAAAATCTTTTCAAAATAAAGTAATTAACATATAGTTTACATAAGATTGAACACATTTATGCATGTTAAATTAGGTAACGCCTAAGTTAGAAAGTTAGCAGACTGTACGTCTACTGCTTCAAAAACGCGGCTCAAGACAGAAGATTCCATCCTTCTGTAACGGGAAACTGTTGGACAAAAGGATACAGAAATCAGAAGTTGATGTTGACAGGAGTCGTTTCCCTCCAAACGACTAGTTTGAAATTCAAACGGAACTTCTGTCCAGCCTTTACTATAAATACCAAGACACATGCTCATTGTGAAGTTGACAAAATCACAACCTGCAAAAAGAGATAAAAAAAAGTTTAAAGTGTTCTTAGAGCAATATTTGTGATACACAATCATTGTAATATTTGTGTTCGTCTAAAACGAGATTTAGATCTTCGTTGTGTGCTATATTAGAACTACTTTATGTTCATAGTATTTCAGAAGCTCTGTTATTTGCTTCGGTTATAGGCAAAATAGCTGAGAAATAGATAGTCGAGTGAAATTGTAAAGGGATGTACTTTACAGAGGCTATATCTATTGTATAGAAGTTTGTCATCTACCCGTGAAATAGTGTTTTAGTGGATTAAATTTCGGAAGAAGGTATTTCGATGACTAAACGTAGGCTAAAGGTCGAACTAGTATAAATATGCTGAGTAACTATTTTCTAACTCTTCCTTTGCTGCTTTTGATTATTCATGCTCTAACACTTATCTTCTATGTATATATACTGCTTCTGACTAACTATCACGTAAACTATAATCACTGCCTCATTAAAAGCTTTGTCCAATTGATAAACCGTTGAGTGCACTCTTCCAAATCAGAACCAAGCTCATTAGTCTACATTTGCCGTTGATCTGAACTCGCTTCTGACTTTGAATTTTGTATATGTGCTTAGCAAATAGAAACACGCCAAGTTAGTAGATTTGAAAAATGTTTAAATTAACCAATAGTTTCATTCACCCATTTGGAACTAATCCTATCTCACAATGGACCAATATTTACAATTTTAGAACAAGAATAAAATTTCGCTAATAATGGTCAAAATTGGTTCAATTTGTTGATATTATAATTTTTTTTTTTTGAATTTTTTGTTGTTATTGTTTTTGGTTAGACTGATAGTCATGATTAATTTATATTCGAGTCGGATAAACTTGTTTTGAGAGATGAAGTTCTTTCACCAAATCATTTGATTACACTTTTATTTTTCGTTTAATGGTTAAACTGGTTCAATATTTTAACTATTTGAATTAGGGGTGGACACGGTTCGGTTAACCGGTCCATTAGGCAAAAAAACTAACTGAACCGTTATCAACGGTTTTTTAACCATCCAAACTGAAACCGGTCCATTTCAATCGGTTAATCATACAATTGGTTAACCATTAATTTCGATTAGGTTTTTCGGTTAACAGTTTTTAACCAATTCTCACTAGTTAACCATAAATCAACGGTTAACTATAATTTTTGCCCAAACCTAAATTTTTAAACAATATTAAAATACACATAATTTAAAAAATTCAAACGAAACGAATTCATATAAAAGTTCAGAATTCAAACATAAGTGCCGAACTAAAAAACAATCCATGTTTTATTTTTTATTTTTTCAAAGAACTGTATTTATTTATTTTTAAAGTAAAGCAGTATAATCTATGTTATATATTTATACTAATATATGTTATAATCTATGTTAAAGTATACCAATATCTTATAATCTCTGTTATATAATATATTAATTTTTTTAAATATATATTTATTAAACAGTTCGGTTAACCGTTAACCGCGGTTTTTGAACATGCTAACCCGAAACCAAAACGAAACCGGTATCTATCTATTTTCAACCATTAAGAAAACCACCGGTTCGGTTAACTGCTTTTTTCGGTTCGAATTATCGGTTTTCAGTTTGGTTACCGGTTTGACCGGTTTTTTTTGCCCACCCCTAATTTGAATCAGGTATTTAGTGTGTTACTTTTGTTGTTGCTTATACATGTTAAAAGTTAAATAAATTGTTTAGAATAAAACAAAAGGTTAAGAAAAGAAAAATCAAAGACTTAATTATTTCATGTATAGAGTAAAGATAAAAAAAAATTACTTGTACCTACCAACGGTAAGTTTTGTATATTCTCCCTAAATTTTATTGTGGGAGTTTTGTTTCCTTGTGTACAAATTTTCTAATCTTTAATTTGAATTTAATCACATTATAACATAGTGGAAAAAAATCAAATTGTGAAAAACTGTTGTTGAATTAGGGGTATTTTGGTAACTTTAGCACTTTGCTTTTTGGATTTAGACTTATCAGGATGACCCCACCTCCACCTATTTACTTTCCGTTTGTTTCCGGGCGTGGAGGAAACAATTTCTGCTAGTTCCTTGCCGTTCCCAGAGCCATAGTTCCGTTCTTCACGCGATAATTCGGCGCGTGTACGTATGTTCTCGTGAAAGTTTCGATAAAAATGAGGTTGTACCGTTGTGTAATAGACAGTGCGGCACTGTACAATTAAAATTGAATTGGTTTCATGGGTTTTTACAAAGGGAAAAAATAGGGATCATTTAGAATGCGTCTAAAAAGTGTAAACTGATTTGGCAATATTTTAAAAATGTCTACGGTTAGAGTGATGGAATGTTAAAAATTAATAAAAGTTTATTTTTAGTAATCTTGAATTAAGGTTGTCAAACATTTTTTAATATAAAAAAAATTAATTTACTTAGGGTCCGTCTGTTTTACCTGCTGTTTGTTGTTTCTTGTTACGGTTTGCTGGTTGCTGTTTGAAAAGGCTGCTGTTCCAAAAAGCAGAGATTCCCTGCTTTTATAAAAAACTACTTTTCAACTACAAAAGGCAAACAGGAGGTGTCTAACCAAACACCTTAAACTCTCATTTTCAAAATGAAAAGGCAAACATGAGGTCGAAAAGCAGCTACCAAACACCCCTTTAGAATGCTATTGGTTCATATTTTTTATGATTTTTTCTCTAATTTCATTATTGGTTGACAATATTTATAATTAAATAAAATATATATTAAGTAATGATTTGTGAGATCACTATGACAACTTTTTTTTAAAAAAAAAATTGATGTCTAATCATATATTTATTACGTGTTATTAATGAATGATAAAATAACTTACATGTGAAGTATAAATAACAAAATTCATGATTAAAAAGACTGTCTGATAAATTATTTTTTAAATTAATCTAACTTGACAATATTATGATAAAATTACTATTAAGAGCATCTCCAATAGAGGTTGTCCTAAAGAGTGTCAAAAATTAATACATCATACTAAAATATAATATTTTATAAAATTAAAAACATATTATCTATCGTACGGCTTGGACAAAAAAAATCAAAATATTTCGCCAGATTTATAAATAGTAATCCCGAATTCTATTATTAAATCACAGAAAATATAATTTTTTTAAACAAACTAATATGTAATTGGTGTATAATAAGAAAAAAAAAATATGTGCTTTATAATAATATCTGAAATTGACAAGATCCTGAGATTTTAGAGGCCCGGGAGCGAATTACCAAATGGGGCCCTAATAAATAAGTGGAAATAAAAAAAAAATAAGTAGAAAAGTAAATTGTATAAAAGAATATTACTTAAAAATGACACTTTTCTTGTTACATTTAACAAAATATCTAATAAAAATATTTTATATTGCTTTAAGCACCCAAGTTTTTTTTTATACAAAATTATGTCTATGAGCATTTCTAGAAGTAAATTTCTTAAATTTAATAAATTATGAAATAGTTTTAATAGATTTTATGCTCTTTACGATACAAAGCATGATAACAGAAAAATGAAAAATCAAATTTGAAAATCACATCATTTAACGAGGTTTAGCGCCTAAGTACTTGAAATTGAAAGATTTTGATACATTTTTCCAAAAGTTCTTTTGAAGACCGAGTAAATCAGAATCTGTGAGAGTTTCTCAAAGACAACAAAAAATGCTATTAGTAATTGGAAGTTTCATAGTGAGGTGATTAGAAAACAAAATTGATTATATGGCTGATGAATTGAGGATGTATGATTATATTACTGTTTAATATTCTGTGGGATTGGAGTGTGATGAAAAATGGAGAGATAAATTATAAATTTTTGTTGGGATTGATAGGTGGGAAAGATAATTATAGAAATACTTTGAGATAAATTAGAAAATTGATGCCCAAATTTTTTATTAGTAAATTTGGAAAGAATCCGAGATAAATTAGGAAATTTAGAAAGACTATTTAGTAATTGATGCCAACATTTTTTATTTGGTAAAACTAATTTGGAAAAAATCTAATGCCAACGTTTTTAATCAATTATAATTTTTTTAAAATTTAATCAAATATAATTTAATAGGCACTAATACATTACTATAATTGAGGCTCTTCTTATCCTTGGGCCCTGGGCAGGCGCCCCTCTTGCCCATGCTCATGGACGGGCCTGAGTTAGAGGTAAAATTGCTCTACCAACCTTAGTGGTAAAATTGCACTATTTTAGACGTTAAAGATAAAATTGCTCCTGACGGTAAACGTTAAAGATATTTTTCACCTTATCTTTTTTTTATATTAAGTACTGTACAAATTTTATCCAATCATCTAGATAAAAATATAAATTTGATTTTAAAATTAATTTTGTTTGAAAACTTTAAGGTCAAATTTGTCATTATACCGTTTTTTAGCTAAATAAACTATATTAGTGGAGCGTTTAATTTATAGTTTGGAACAACAAGTGGAATCAAAATCATAGGGAATGAGAATCAGGATCATACCAATTAATATTGACTTCGGTGATTAAGGGATTCTAGACGCTTAAATTAGATATCGAGTTCTACCATACACAAAAAGCTCGAAGACATCGTTCAGTTGTTGTAGCTCGTTGTTGAACTGATTGGGCAGAGGAAAGCTCTTTCTGCAATCGAGCACCCGTGGCATAAGAGGTCTTGTTCAAAGTTTCACCTTTTTGGACTTACACACACTCTGTCTTTAGAGCGTCTTCCTTTTGACTCAATTTACGACAAAGTCGATGAAAGTCCTCCTCATTCTAGGCTAATTCTTGATGAGCCTTCTTGAGGGATTCTTCATTATTTTTACTGGACGTTGTTCAGAGATTCTGCTCCAGCTAAGCTATCTTTTTCACGAAAGTTTCAAACCTCGATGTGGCTTCAAAATACAAAGACAGAGCCTGCCCAAAATAGTTAAATGAGCTTTAGAATAAAACTAAAATGAGGCAGAAGGTTAATATTGGGGAAAAAAGTACATGAGCAAATTGGTTGTGAGAAAGGTCGATAACAGATTCATTAGGTTGCTGATTACATAATGCCTTTTCGATAAGAACCCGAGCTATCTAGGAAAGGCTATGGGTCATGTTCAGCAGATCCAGCTCTAGCTAGTTCGTTTGGAAGCTTTGAACCGCAGTATCTCATATCCTTCCCAGTTGTTATCCTCCGTTCAACGATGATCTTCATTATATATTTTAGGCGATGACAAGAGACTCTATGAATGATCCTTTGGAGTATTTTGTCATCTAGAGTTGCCACAATAAAGGCATCGATTAGAGTTCCACACAACATAACAAAACGAAAAGTAGAAAAGGTATGACGGAAATACGTTATAAGTAGTGTACTTATTGAAAATTGTATGCTCATGCAGATCGAGGGTTATTGGTTAAGGATCACACCAGGCCAATAACGAAGGATGGTTGGAGCTTTCCCCTCTCATGTGGTTCTGACTCCCGGAGGACGAGTTGGGGGATTATAAGCATAAATTCCGGTCTATGTGTGCCCTCTTTTGAGCAGGAACCGCAGGCATCATGAAACCTTTTTTAATAGCATATGCCTTCGTCCTCCTTTGAGTTGTAGGAACCACATTGAGACCCTTCGTGGTGGAAGTTGCAAGCACCACAAGACTTTTTGAAGCATTAGGAACCACTTCGGTCCCCTTCGTAGTGGTTGAAGAGGTAACAACCTTCAATTGTCCCATTGGCTCTGTTTGGGAGCACCATCAACCCTCTTAGAAGGTACCGTTAGTTCATTCTCCAGCAAATGTCCGTAGGCATTAGGTTGAACATGTCCGATGAATTTATTGGCAGTTGGAACCGGGACAACGACACACATTCCATCCGGTACGACCACATATAGAGGAAGTATAGATTGATGAGCACTATGGTAGTAAGTAGAGAATCATCAATGTTTCAGGGCTGTTGAACAACTTTTACATCAAAATATATCTAGTGGGCGCCATATCACAAATCGACTATAGAAGCTTAAGTCAATCTTAACAAGTTGGATCGGATTCAACACAATGCTTGAAACTTATCAATCTCAAACATATAAAAAAAAGGGTAAACTAGAACTAGAGTTGTTAATAAATAAAAATTCATAATTACATCCATAAAACTTCTATGACTTTACAATTAAGTTATTGATTATTTACTTTCAAAATTAAGCTCCAATGTTTTCACGATTTTAATGATAAAATCTTGAATTGTTTTTGACAGAGATTGTTTCTTAATAATTTATTGTTCAACGCATTAATAAATATAATAATATTTAATAATGATGATCCGTGAAACCAAACCGGGCCGAATCATAAACACGGGTCCAACCTATACTTAGGCCCATGGTTCAAGATCAAACGGGCTCCGAATAAAGGAAGCGGGTAAAACGAGTAACCGCCCCGAAATCCTAAACGGAGCATTAAGCCTCCCACTCAAAACAAACGAGACCACGTTTGTAGCCACGTAAGGGACGTGGCCTGGAAAGAGTAACCGCCCCCGGCGGTTACCTAGGAACACTTATAAAAAGGACATAGAAGCAAATGGGGAGGTACGTTTTTTACATCTTTTCCCCACAATACCAGTATCAATTTACCAACCTTCCCATAAAACTGACTTGATCGTCGGAGAGTTTTCCCGAAGATCCTGTCTTCGGTTCTGTTTTGCAGGTAACCGCAGCGAAGATCATCAAATCGAATCTAGCAAGTTATCATTGGTGCGGTGAACATGGACCTTTTTTACCAACATTTGGTTAAAGGTACCCTGAGAACATGTCAGAACCATCACGAACGGCCGGAGTTACAACCAGATCAGCTAGTACGAACTCAAGAGGTCCACGGCAGCCTGCGAGTACACAGCATGTGGTACCCAGCTCGTCGAATCCTTTAAGGCAATTGAGTCCCTTATTGGAGGTCCAAGTGCAAACTGAGATGGAGATGTCTAATAGCGATTTTGTACAAATGGCAGGACAGGTCTTGGCTTCGAATATGAGCCAAGCGGCTGGGGATCGAATGATTAGTTTGTTAACTGCAATACCGCCGTAACGGCTGCCCCTCAAGAACCTGTTGTCATCTCCACACAACAACCAACTATTCCTGCCATATCTACGCTTCCACAGCCATCTCGAGAGCCAAATCAGATGGGTCAGAGTAGTCGCATGACACCACATAGCCATCCAGACCACTACTCACACCAAGATCCTATTATGACGATCCATCCGACCTGGCAGTCATCCCAACCAATGCCAGGAATGCAAGGAATTCTTCCGCTACGACAAACGGAACCCTTTGACCACGGACATTCAGGGTTGATGACGTCTGGAGGGAATATGTCTGGGCGGGAGCATACTTGGAACTATGATCCTCTAACTGGACAGCGGTTAGCCCCACGGCGAGAACAAGTGACGACACAGTATGGCGGGTGGACGTCACCCAGAATTCATCAGCAACGGATGGAAGAAGTTCGGCGGGAACCCAATACTGAATTGGAAGATCAACTGCGAAGCATGATGGAGCGGATGGGATACACACCTAGGGCAAGAGCAGCGGTGCAGAGTGATTCGCCTTTTGCCCCATCATTGCGAGAATTTATTCCAGATCACAGAATAAAAGCACCGGCGATACCTAAATATTATGGGGATCCAAATTCTGACCCTGAGGCGCATGTCAGAAACTATAGAGAGTTGATGGATGTTGCAGGAGCAAGCGAAAGCATAATTTGTCGATTGTTCTCGACCACTTTGGGAGGAGCAGCATCCGATTGGTTTCGATCCCTACCAACTGAATCTATTCACAACTAGAATCAATACAGTCGTGATTTCTGTGCAAAGTTCGTGGGCTGTAAAGCAGTGGATGTGACGGATAGGCAGCTGAAGGAGATCAAACAGAGAAACTATAATTCCCTAAGGGAATTTGTAGTCGCATTCAATGATATTCTGGTGCGGTTACAGAACCCAGATATCGTGAGCATTCGCAAAATCATGGCGGATGGAACCACAGATTGGAGCATGCGGGAGGAAATCATCCGCAATAAACCACGCACAGTGGCTGAACTCATGAAGATAGCAAAAGAATTTATGGAAGTGGACGATGTTAACAGGGCGCATAGAGCTCAAACCCGGCGAGAAAGAGATGCGGCTAGATCCACCTCGGACAATCGCCGCCATCAAGGCCAAGCATATTCTAAGGGTAATCTGGTTCGAAAAAGCGATCGTTCCTTTAAATGGGGGGGGGGGGGGGATATCAAACACCATTGAACACGACTCGTCATGAGGTGTTACTTTGGATTGAGAAAAACCCTCTGAAAAAGGATGTGCAGTTTCCTGAGGTGAAAGGTCGAACCAATTTGGGGCGATATCCTAACAAATATTGCAGGTTCCACAGATTGAACGGCCATGACACGAACGATTGCTATGAATTGAAGAAGGAGATTGAAAAGCTGATTGAGAGAGGCAAACTGAGTCAATTCATTAGAAAAGAAACGATTGATGAGAAAGCAACGCTCCCACATGAGGTAGAAGCAAGGCCAGAAAAAAAGCAGAAAAAGGGGTGATTAACGTGATAGCAGGCGGGATCTATGAGCCTCCAACAAAAAGGGCTCGCCGTGAACAGCGAAAAAGCAACACGCGTAGGGGGGATGCCCTTAATTACTCATTTGCGCGGATCACGGAGCCGCATGCGGATGCTTTGGTGATTACGATGGCCATTGAAGGATGGGACGTTAAGCGGGTCCTTATTGATACAGGCAGTTCTTGCAATGTCATTACTCGAACTGCATTCAACAAGTTGGGAATTAACGACGAGCGAGTGGAACATACGTTCATGGATGTAACTGGTTTTGGAGGTCAATCATCTCAAACAAGTGGACAGGTGGTGTTGGAGACAGAAATGGGCGACAAGAATCTAAAATGGCGAGGTGATCTAGAATTTGCAATTGTTGATCTCCCATTGGCCTACAACATAATTCTGGGGCGTCCGTTCCTATCGGAAACGGAGTCGCTCATCTCAATGAAGCATTTGACATTGTATTTGCCAACACACCAAGGGCGAGTCATTGTTGAAGAGGATCAACTTATATCTCAACAAGCTTATACATTGTCACTTGAACCGAATCCAGATGGAGAGGATAAAGTTGATGAGAAGTTACCGGCTGAAGCGTTAGGAGAAACAGAACTATTCGCCATCTCAAATGATAAGAACGTACGGATAGCGACAGGACTTCCAGAGGAAATGAAGAAAGCCATTACCGAGGTGTTGATCCAATGCGAGTCGGCATTCGCCGCTCCGAATGAAGTGCTGAAGGGGATAAGTCCAGATATAGCAACCCATCGTTTGAATGTGGACAAAGGTGCAACCCCAGTGCGACAGAAAAAGAGAGGACATGCTCCAGAACGGCAGAAGGCGATTGAAAAAGCAGTGGCGGATTTGCTAGAATCAGATGCAATTCGAGAAGTCACTTATCCGGAGTGGCTAGCCAATGTGGTGCTAGTCAAAAATCCAAATGGAACGTACAGAATGTGCGTCGACTTCAAAGATCTGAATAAAGCTTGTCCGAAGGATATGTATCTGCTACCTAACATTGATATATTGGTAGATGGGACTGCGGGATTTGAAGCTTTATCGCTCACCGACGTGAAATCCAGTTACCACCAGATACCAATGGAGAAGGCGGATGAGATCAAGACGTCGTTCATAACTCATCAGGCGACTTATTGCTTCAAGGTGATGCCCTTTGGATTGAAAAATGCGGGAGCAACATATCAACGGATGATGAACAAGATATTTTCAGACAAATCAGGCGAGAACTTCTCGATTTATGTAGATGACATGATCATTAAAAGCAAGAAGATGCAAGACCACCCGCAGGATATTAAAGAAATCCTGGAAGTACTGATCAAATATGGCCTCAAATTGAACCCAGAGAAATGCACGTTTGGAGCAAGAGCAGGAAAGTTCCTGGGTTTCATTGTTAGCGGCAAAGGAGTTGAGGCGAATCCTGAGAAGGTTAAAGCAGTGATGGAGATGAAGACACCGAGGAACATAAGAGAAGTACAGAGACTGAACGGGCGGTTGGTGGCATTAGGGCGATTCATATCATGCTCAGCTAGGAGATGTCTACCTTTCTACAATGCCATCAAAAAATCTAAGTCCTTTGAATGGACGTCGGATTGTCAAGAAGCATTTGAGGGGATAAAGTGATTACTATGCTATCTGCCCTTAATGAGCAGGCCAGAGGATGGAGAAGATTTATTTCTTTACGTATCCGTCACCAGTATGGCGATATGCACGGTGATGGTGCGGGAAGAAGAGGGGCAACAATATCCAGTGTACTAT
Source organism: Euphorbia lathyris (assembly GCF_963576675.1). Taxonomy (NCBI): domain Eukaryota; kingdom Viridiplantae; phylum Streptophyta; class Magnoliopsida; order Malpighiales; family Euphorbiaceae; genus Euphorbia; species Euphorbia lathyris. The sequence continues at coordinate 76,621,054 of NC_088916.1, forward strand.
ATGAGCAAAGTTTTGAAAGACGCAGAACTTCGGTATTCAAGGTTAGACAAAATGGCCCTCGCGGTGATAACCACGGCGGCTAGGTTAAAGCCATACTTTCAGGCGCATACTATCATTGTGAGAACTGGAATTCCAATGCGAAAGGTACTACAGAAACCTGACGCATCCGGCCGATTAATGGAGTGGTCGATTCGGTTGGGAGAGTTCGATATTCGCTACGAAGGAAGACCAGCTCTAAAAAGTCAAGTACTTGCCGATTTCGTGAATGAGTTCACGTGGGATGAAGACGAATGTCCAAAAGCATAAAAAGAAGAATGGAGTATGTTCACGGATGGGGCATTGTCCACAGATGGAGCTGGACTGGGAGTCGTCATTAAGGGACCGGATGTTATTCGCCTGTACTATGCGGCAAAGTTAACATTCGAAACTACCAATAATTCCGCGGAGTATGAAGCAATGATATGCGGATTGAAGTTGCTTAATGAACTTACACCAGAAAGAGTGGTCATCTACAGCGATTCTAAACTCATGATAAATCAGATCACAAAAAATTATCTGGCGAAACAGTAGGATCTGGTCAAGTACCATCAGGTGGTCGGCAGACTGACGCAGGAGTTAACAAACAAGGGAGTCGTCTGGGAAATGGTGCATGTTCCGAGAGGCCAGAACACAAAGGCTGACGAGTTGGCAAAAGCAGCGGCGAGTAGAGAACCACGGAGTAAAAAAGCATGCAATTTGGAAATAAGGTCAGCACCAGCATTCAAAGTCGATCAGATTATGGTCATCGAAGAGCTGGAAGATGATGAAGATTGGCGGATGCCCATCCGCCAATATCTGGAACATGGAGATTTGCCGGTTGATAAAAGCTTAGCCAGAAAACTAATTGGGCAGTCAGCGAGATACTCAATTCGAGATGGAACTTTATACCGGAAATCATATACATGTCCATGGTTGAAATGTATTAGCCGCAATGAAGGAGACTATGTACTGCGAGAACTCCATGAAGGAATTTGTGGCGCATATGAAGCATCCGCGGCGTTGGCAAGAAAAGTCAAGTTGATGGGATATTATTGGCCAAAGGTGGTGGAGGATTCCCAGAAGATGGTAGCGGAATGTCACAGCTGTCAAATCCATGCGAATGAAAAGCATGTTCCCGGAGCCGAACAAGTCACTATAATGACGGCGTGGCCATTCGCAACATGGGGGATCGATATAGTGGGCCCGTTCCCAGAAACGACAAAGAAAAGGAAGTACTTGATAGTCGCAGTCGACCACTTCAGCAAATGGGTAGAAGCGGAGGCAGTAACCGCTCAAACACCTGAGCGAATGATCGAGTTCTTACGAGAGAACATTATCATGCGGTTTGGAATCCCACAAACGCTTATAACTGATAATGGCACCCAGTTCAACTGTGTAAAATTCAAAGCATATTGCGAAAGCATAGGGATCAAAAATCATTTTTCTTCTGTAAATCATCCCCAATCGAATGGTATGACAGAGGTTACCAACAGGGCCATAATTCAGGGAATCAAGAAGCGGCTAGGCGATAAAAAAACATGTTGGGCGGATGAGATACCTCATATGCTATGGGCATACAGAACTTCTGTAAAGGCAGCAACAGGCGAAACACCTTTCTCGCTGGTTTATGGAGCCGAAGCAGTCCTGCCTGTTGAAATCAAGTCGCCTACAGATCGGATAATTTATTATTGTGACACCCAAAATCCTATCAACATTAGAGATGCATTGGATTCTGTAGAAGAACGAAGAGAACAAGCTTACATGCAAATGGCAGTGTACCGCAATAGAATCAAGAAGTATCATGACAGAAGGGTGCGAAAGGTGATAATCAACGAGAGCGACTTGGTCTTGAAAAAAGCGGATAAAATACAATCCAGAGAAGGCAAAGGCAAATTAGGCGTCAACTGGCTCGGGCCTTACAGGGTATCCAAGAAGCTGGGACCATCGACTTTTGAAATAGAATAAATGAGCGGAAAAAAGCTCCCGCGCACCTAGAATCTAGAGAATCTACGCCTATATAAACAGGCCGAGTAGTTCAGGGAAATGACGAGTACTCTTTTTCCTTTTATGAGTTTTTCCCACTGGGTTTTCTGATAAAAGGTTTTAATGAGGCTTTGATCCCGCACAGTTTGTATACCCATGTAACAAGAAGTCTTTTTTCTTTATTAATAAAGATATTCAATTGTTGCATCATTCGCAAAACCTTATGTTTAATCTTAAACACACATAAATGTGTTGCCTATTAAAGAAAGGCGGATGCATGATTACGCATCATTCGCAAAACCTTATGATTATTTTTGAAAGAAAAATTATAAGGCATAAAATTAAGCGAATAAACGAGTACTCAAAAAATTGCGAAAAGGGTCTGGCCACCCTAATGAAAAACAAAACTAACTACGAAAAATTACAAGTATGAAGTCGGCAAGAGGCAAGGGTCACATACGAAAATAACCGGCATTAAAGCGACGAAAGATAAAACAACAATTGCACATATATGAAAAGCGGCGGCAAGGTCGCTCGGTTGATATATATACTGGCAGTTTGTTACATACAACAGTTCGGATATAAATAAAATTATATTACAGTTTCTTCTCCTTCGCCTCTATTGCCCCCTTCGCCTTCAGCGGCTCCTTCATCTTCTCCTGTGGGATGATCTGCTTCAAGCGAATCCCCAACAATCAAATCAGTAACCGCATCAGAGCGAGAAACATCTTGTGGTGCCCCTCCTTCTACGTTCTGATTTGGGATCTCACAGCTAATTGGAGAATCATGAAAACTCTGCCAATCCAGGAGAAGTACCTCATCCATATCAGCATCCTCGGCCTCCAACTTGTCCCATTTCTCAGCTAAATCCTTTTCAGGAATGGGAACCTTGGGGCGATTAAGTACATGATCTGGATGTCCATGCTCATAAGCCGCATGAATCCGCTCTCCATACCAATAGATGCGAGCACCATCTTCAGCTGTGATCTCCTCGGCCCTCCTCTTTTGCATCTCCAAGGCTTCCTTGGACGAATTCAGATCATCAATGACTTTCTGAAGCTCATCGGACTTAGCCTGGAGGGATTTGAGAGCTTCCTCCTTCTCGCTCATAGCCTTCTGACAAGCACCTTCAAGGACCTTTACTTTGCCTTGGACATCATCAAAAAGCGACTTCTGAGTCGCCAATTCAGTACCAAGGCTTTCCAACTCTCTAGCTCGTTCAGCATCCCTGTAGAGAGCACCCTCCGCGAAATTGATAATCTGCATATAAGACGATACGCGAATAAAAACAGCGAATAGAGACATGCGTTTGAAGGATAGAACATAAGTGGAAAGCAATATACCTCTATAGCTCGCTTCTCAATCCCCTCCATGGCAGTCGGAAGCGGCACCTGTTCGCGCACATGAGAAGCGGAGGGAAGTCGCCCAAGGACATTGCATATGGAAGAAACAATGTCCCTACAGGAAAAGCTCACGGCTTTACCAAAGGTTCTGGTCCACCATCCGCTGATATCAGAAATCGGCTATGGATACACAAGGAGAAGGGTCAGGAGAACAGCGAAAACCGACAAGAGAAAATAAATAACGCAAGAAGAGCGAATAAATTATGATACCTCATGAAATGGGGGACCGCCCTTGGCTTTGGATGGAGTGGACGTAGATGTACCACCGACAGTCAAGGATACGGAGGTATTCTTCTTCCTAGGGCGAGAAGACTCCACATCCACATTACTCTTCCGCTTCCTATTTAAGGGAAGCTCCTCAGAAACAGAAGCGGGGCCCTGTGAAACGGAAGCAATTGGGGGGGAAGCCGCCTCAACAGAAGGAGTCGCCCCCACAGGAGAATTCGCCCCTGCAACAGAAGTTGTTCCCGCCATCCGCTTCTTCCTTCTCGCCAGGGCTTTCGCTTCCCGATCTGCAGCGAGTTGAGATAAAGGATCACCCCTGCAAAGGGTTAAAAGAAGTCATCAACTTGGAAATAAGTTAATAGTACCTTGTACAAAAACGCGATAGGGGATATAGACAACACGATCTCCCTCGCGGTAGGCAATCGCTACTCGGCTTCTTAGCATATGGAATGCCTGATCATATGTCCATACAAAAGGAGGAGTGCTCTTCAAGAACTTTATAATATCGGATTCGTCCTTGCTGGGGTAACCAAAGTTCAAACTCTTTACATTGGGTCGGCCCCAGCAGCGAAGAAAGTTTGGATTCCCTTCATGGAACTTAATGAAGAAATAAGACTTATCCCACTCGCGGATTTTGTTCGACTTCTCATCAAAGCCGTAGTAACCGCTCTGTCGGATGAAAGTAAAGTACTCCCCCGAACTCTTGAAATGATGAAGCTTAGAGAAAATCTTGAGCGAGAGGGGAACCTCCAAACAATCCGCCAAAAATTTATCCAATGTTAAGTCGGCCCATCCGTTGGGATGCAGTTGTCCGGGTGCGATTCCATAACCACCAAGGATGGAAGCAATCTCATCCACCAGCGGATACGTGAAACCGCAGATAATCTGGGCGACAAAAATGGTGAAATACCCCCTTGGGTAGTCGCCCGGCCCTCTATTCTCCCCGGGAATGATGGTTTCCAGACCTTGGAGCCAAGGATACTGCTCCCGCAAGTCATCAATCGTCTCGCGGCAAACTAGGCTTCCCAACCTGTCCTTTTTTGGTAATAAACGGGGAGTTGGGACAGGTGGTGGAATCAACTTCTTAGGGTCAAAACCTAGACCCTCATCAGTTGTATTCGCCAGATGGAGAAAATCGGCGGGATGGGAATCAGACCAAGGAGAGCTGGTTGAAACTTCATCAACCATCTCATCAACCTCATGAGACACCTCGCGAACGTAATTTTCGTCGAACGGTGCGAAATCGAGGTCAGGGTTCGACATATTAACGAAGAAAGACGAGCAGAAATAAGAAAAGGGTCGAACGAGTTACGAGTTGCGGAAAGGAACACTTACATGTGAAAGAGAATACAGAGAAGAACGAACGCTAAAGGGTTGACGCCGGAGAAGAAATGACGGAGAACGAAAGAACCACTTTCGAATTTTGAATATCCAGACGAAGACGAAGAGTCCCCTATAACATATGAAAAGACCCTAAAGGGCTCTTGCCAAACTAAGGGGGAGGCATGTGATGATCCGTGAAACCAAACCGGGCCGAATCATAAACACGGGCCCAACCTATACTTAGGCCCATGGTTCAAGATCAAACGGGCTCCGAATAAAGGAAGCGGGTAAAACGAGTAACCGCCCCGAAATCCTAAACGGAGCATTAAGCCTCCCACTCAAAACAAACGAGACCACGTTTGTAGTCACGTAAGGGACGTGGCCTGGAAAGAGTAACCGCCCCCGACGATTACCTAGGAACACTTATAAAAAGGACATAGAAGCAAATGAGGAGGTACGTTTTTTACATCTTTTCCCCACAATACCAGTATCAATTTACCAACCTTCCCATAAAACTGACTTGATCGTCGGAGAGTTTTCCCGGAGATCCTGTCTCCGGTTCTGTTTTGCAGGTAACCGCGGCGAAGATCATCAAATCGAATCTAGCAAGTTATCAAATAATTTTAATTATAAAATAATAAATAAAAAACGAATATAAAAAAGTATTGTTAAAAATGATATATATTATTAACTTATTAGAAGTGAAATTAATATTTATAGTTTTTTTTTGTTCCAAAAAGTTTAGGTCGCTCTTAAGATCAGGACAATCATAAAGACTAAATTTTGACGGAGTAGGAAATCGAATCTGAAACCTGACAAGTAAAGATTCAACTCGTTACCACTCAGACCAATCCTCATTGGCTAATTAATATTTAGGAATAAAGAATCAAAATAGGCCTATGGTTTTTGAGGAAGTAAATGGTACCAATTTAGATCTCAATAACGGAACGAGATACGTCATTGATATTACTCCGTTAAGTTCTGTCAACCGTACGTGGAGGGAGAAATCAAAACTTAACGGAATAATAGAAATAACATGTCCAATCCGTTCTCAATGCCTAAATCGATATATTTTTTTAATATTAAACCTATATAAATACTATTACTATTTTATACGTTAAGCCTAAATTGATATTTAAAAAAAACCATCAACGTTTGTTAATTTATCTATTAGTTTCCCTCGTAAAACATTGAGTTTTCAAAATTCGGAAATGTTGAACCGGTCGGCTCGACCCGCAGCAATTAATTCCTGAAAGTATAAAAGGAAAAAATTGATATCCAAATTTCTAACGCCTGAATTCATTCCAAGGCGGGAACAGAATTTTATTCCCTCCAATACTCTCTCTCCTCACCACGTGTTTCAATCGAACTCTATTTCCTACTTCAGAATTCCCCAATTCCTCAAATCCCCAAATTTTTCAACCCTGTTTTACTCAATTTACCTAATTTCATGGACACATCATCTGCCGGACAAGTGCCAGTGGTGGTGGAAGCTGCCGCCGGCGAGATCCAGCACCAGGAGAGCAGCAGAGTTCGCCGGCGGATGGTGCAATCTACTCTCATACCGCACAAATCCTCAGCGAACGACTCTAAAGGTGAACAAAAGAACGAGAAAGATTGCAGTGACGAGGTTAAGGATGGTGATGAGGATGAGTGCTGCGGGAGTCAAGGTAATAAGAAGAGAACGCGGAAGAGGAAAGGAACTCCCCAAGTTAAAACTCCTAAAGCTTCTAAGACTAAGAAGGTACAATTTGAATTTACTTTGTATATACTTAGATGATGATCATATTGTAGCTGTTCTCTTTACTACGTTTGAGCAATTGCAATGTCTTATGTCAGTGGTCTGTTACAGTAGGGTTCCTCTGCTTTCTTTTGATGATTCTTCTCTATATTTTGGAATCTGGTCAAGATTAATTGAAAGTAATATCAATGCTAATTTGAGTCAGTTTTATTGCAGTACAGAATCTGAGAGGCAAATCAGGCAATGAAGCAGCATATAGTGATATTTTTTTTATAGAAAATTATAGTTATAAAAACCTGTATAATTCTCAGCGTCCACACTGTTTGCTACTAGTTGTCTTTCCTGTCCCCTTTCAATTGAGAGGATACTGACTGACTTGTTTCCCTGCTTTTTTTTTTTTATAACAGGCAATGGAAGCATCCCCAGAAACAAACTCTGAAAAGGATGCTACACCTAAAAAACCAACACCCAAGCGTGCAGCCAGGAAGAATAGCACACCTAGAAAGAATGCTACACCTAAAAAGAATACAACTCCTAGAAAGAAAGGCACAACGAATGGAAAAAATGCTGTTGATTCGGTAGAGAATGGGGATGCGCCAGTTCAAATCCCTAACCTGAGGTTAGAGGCAAAATTGATGGCTGAGGTTAGTGATTTTGCTTTTGTATATATTGCTAAAATGAATTTGCTGCTGCTTGCTTGAATAGTTGTTACTCCCTCCATTCCCTTATATAGGTCATTCTAGCAAATTAGTTTTTTCCTCAAATATAAGTCATTTTAGGATTCCAAGAACTTTTAATTTAGTTTTTTATTTGTCCAATTTTTTTTTTTTTTTTGTATTGGTACATGTGTTTTTTAATATTCCAATCCCAATAGTGACATGAGAGAGAATTTTTTTTAGTTAACCAATATATTTCTTAATTTGGGTGAAATATCCTAGAATGACTTATATAAGTGAATGGAGGGAGTATTTTGTTTCTTAACATTGATTGATGTGCAAGTACCATTGGTTCTCCGATTTAAAGCTATTAATTGATGAACTGAATCCCCTATATAAAACTCTTGTGATTTCAAAAACTTTGGCACTAAAGTTTAGTTCGGAGTCATTGCATAAATATTGAGTTAATAGCTTTCATAATATTTTGGAAAGCTATAATATTTAGCATTGTTTATTTATCAGGAAAACTCACGTGTATTTGGTGGAAAGCAAATACATCCCTTTTTCCAATTGAAGAATGTGAGCAGCAGATGTGATGATAAAACTACCCAGAGAAAATCTAAAAGCATTACTGTCGGTCCTATTCATGTATTTGAAACAGAACAGGTATGAATCACCAGTTTGCTATGTATGCATTGATGGAGATGTGAAGGGACAGAGCTAGGGCTTTTTGACCAAACCTATACACACACATACGAGTTGAATTTGGTGATAGTATATGCCAGTTTTAATAATTTCAAAGTGTTCCCAACAATCAATGTAGATTCACTGCAGTTATATATTTACTTTTAAATCACCTGCGGTGAAACTTGAATCTTTCTGTGTAGGATGATGCTGCGCCTCTTGATTGGATAAATTGGAAACTCGATGAGGAATCCTTTAACAACAGCAGTTGTACACAAAAAAGTGCTTTCTCATCAATATTTGAATGCACTGTCAAGGCATTAGAGTTTGATCAGTTTCCTCATCTGCTGCATCACTCTGGTATATCACGTCTCAAAGAAAATATGTCTTTGGATGAATCTCAACAAGAATGTCTTGCTGAAGCTTCAGCAGCAGCCGTGTCATCTAATGTGCCGGGGGAGTGCTGTCAGCTTGTTGTGGATGCAAAAGCGGTATGTACTGCAAGTTTATTCCTAATGGTTATTTATTTTCTTTTCATACCACTTTCACTTCTATCTTTTTGGGTTTAATTTTTTTTTTTTACACCATCATGTGGATTAATACTATGAACATTGTCATATTTTAGATTATATATGTGTACTTTGGCAGGATTATCAGGTTAATGAAATAGTTCCTGGTGTTGTAAAAAAATCAGATGAGCGGCAAGGCAAATTTCTGCAAGAAAGGTGAGGTTTATTCAACCTGTTTGTGGCAATCCTAGGTTGAGCCACCTGTATTTTCTTTTTAAATTTATGACCACAGATAACTGACGCATCTAGTTCTTTATACCAGTTTCGATTTGTATACTTGTTTCATTATATACACATAAATTTATTGATTCTTAGGCCTTCAAAAGTCATGCATGGCTGCACATTTCCCTGTGGCGGTGGTTCAGGCCCTTCAGACAATATTTCATGTTCATGTTTTTGTGCAGAATCCCCTCCTGCTGTTTCTATTGTAGTCTGTCATTTGGTGGCACCACCATTTTGTATACAGCTAAAATCTAAGATATGGTCCTTTTTCTTGTGTATCTGCATTGTAGGTTCATGTCATCTCACATTGCGGGTTCTAATCAGTTTGATAACAGACTGTGGACTGATAAGTATCAGCCCAAAATGGCCACAGAGGTCAGATGATTGTCATTGATGCTCTGTATCTTCTTATTCTTTGTCTCTAACATGATCTTCTTCATGTAATATTGGTATACTCAACATTTCTGCAGATATGTGGTAATGATGATTCGGTGAAATTTTTGAGTGAATGGCTTCAAACTTGGAGTAAAAAAGGTCAAAAAGCAAACAAAGATTCCTCTGAATGCAATGGGCAAGATCCTGATTATGATAATTTCCAATGGGATTCTGATTCAGAAAACATTAGCGAGGACACCAATGTCAAGAATGTTCTCTTAATAACGGGACCTGTCGGGGTAACAATAATTATATTTATCTTCCTGCATCATTTTTGTTATAATAGCGTTATAATGATGTTTTACCATGTGATTCTGCTTATTGTGACTTTTGTACTTGGCCTTTAAGTGTCGATAAAATTTCCTTCCTTCCTAAACTATGGATCTCTGATTTTGCATGCAAGTCCAACTCATTCTTTTTGCCTCTCCTGTTTTATGCATATTTCTTTAGCATTGGGTCTTTATTTCGTTGTCGGATGTCTGATACATTGATTCTGGTTTCAGTTCAGGGTAGGTTTTCTTCCTTTCTATTGTGATATGATGATCTGTCTATAAAATGGAATCTCTCTTCTATGCTTGTTTTGCACTTCTGTGTTAGTTTTTCTCTGCTTCAATGCTTAGTATGCTGTCTCTTTTTCAGGACAAAATAACTAGCATATTAATATGTTGTCTTAAATTTTCTATTAATATATATCCGTGCAAACATCTGTTCAACAGTGGTAGTTAAAATGCATGGCTTTCTTACTGCAGAGTGGGAAGTCTGCTGCTATCTATGCTTGTGCTAAGGAACAAGGGTTTAGAGTTTTGGAGGTGCGGCAAGTTAAATTTAGCATATCCTGTTAATCTATATTCTACAATTTTCTTGTCCATAATCTGTGCTTTCTGTACTTCATAATTTTCCAGTAAAACAACTCACTAGCTTTTATGTTTGGGTATGTATCCTTCAAATTTAAAGTCTCAAAGGATAGTATAATAGCCCGTGTGAAACTAAATATATTAATATCTCTACCAGGCCAGTGCATCAGAATGTCGAAATGGAGCTGCTCTGAGGGATAGATTTGGGGTGTTACAGTCACAAGCCACATTAGACTCACAACTTCTTCAATGGTCTGTCAATTTATATTCACTTATTCATCAGTACTACATTTATATTTAATTGTTTTTATGTTATTTTCTTGGCCAATGATTATTTCACCTGCAAAGCTTATAACGTCCTCTACCTCAGTAAATGAACAAAGCAAACGATGAAAAAAAGCATTTTATGATACTTGAGATTTTTCTTGTTCTTCCAGGTCACAGGAGAGTTCCATAGAATTTCAGAGCATGGATGTCACCCTTTCTGATGGGAAAATCTTGCAGCAACTTGGTAGTGAAGTGACTGAAGCAATTCTCATATCAGATGAGGATATTTGTTCTGGAGCTACTGAAAAAACTGATAAGTTGGTTTACAAGGACAACTCAGTTGTCTGTGGTCAAGGTCAAAAACTGCTGTTTCTATTTGAGGATGTTGATATTGTTTTTTCTGAAGACCGTGGTTTTGTTAGCGCAATACAACAAATTGCTGACAGCGTAAAGTGGCCTGTCATACTCACCAGCAATAGTAAGAGGGTTTATTGGTTAAAATAGCTTCATTCCAGTTGCCATTTTGTTCTCTGATAATGCATTTTTTTTCATTGCTAACTCTTGTTGTGGAAATTAACAGGTGACAAGCCTCTTGTTCCGAATAGTTTGGACAGGCTAGAAGTAAATTTTAAAATGCCATTAGGAGAGGAGCTTCTTCAGCAAATAAATATGGTATGTGCTTCCAATACATTCAGTGTTTTCATAATTTTGATTGACTGCCGCTTTGAAGTTAATTATTTTAAGATTTCTAGGTTTGTGCTGCTGAGAAGGTTAATGTTCAACCTCATCTGCTAGAGCAATTAATTGAATATTGTGAGAAAGATATTAGGAAAACGATTATGCATCTGCAGCTCTGGTGCCGGGCTGAGCAATTCAGAAAAGGTGAATCCTGCCTTGCCTCCATGCTTCATTATGTTATCTGGATACATGATTCTGAATGAATTCTGGTGGATGGTTCCTGTTTAGTCACATGTAAAACTTAAATAAAATTATAGAGCAATAGATTTTGCCTAAATTATGATTGAGAATGGAAGTAACGGATTAAGGGCAGTCATGGAATTGAAAGAGACACGTAGTTAGGGGTAGCTGGTGTATGTTATATTAGGGGTTTAGTGTGAGTATTAGGTAAGGAGTATATATAGGTGTTGTATGGAGAGGGAAAGGAAGCTTTTGAAATATTGCGTTATTTTGTGGTCTCTTAGCAGTAGTTTAGGGATGTGGAGATCTTCTCCTTGGATCAGTGTTCTACATTGTTATTTCTCATTTTTATCTTTCTGTTTTGAGCTCTCTAATTGTTCCATTCTTACTGATCTTAGTTCTCTGGTATGTCAAGTTTTTGGATTGTTGTGAGAACTGTATTTTGGAAGTTTCGAATCTGGATGCAGCGATGAATTTAATATTGGATCACTGTGCCGATAATACTTCAGTTGGAAGTTGTAAATCTTGGTAAAACTACTTATAAATACAGTTTGGTGTTTTGGCAGAAAATTCACTGCACAAGTTAAAAATTATCAATACAGTTGGCTGTTGCAATGTAAGTGGTTGAGAATGAGTTGGGTGCAAGATACTCTGAACAGCATCGCTAAAAATGGAAAAAGTAAAGCTTTTTTTTTTATTTATTTATCATATCTTGCTGCTTTTGATGGCACAGGGGTGTATTTTTGGAAGTTTCAGAAGCTTACCCTTTTTCTTGTATAAATCATCGGGTTTCTTGTTTTGAGTTGTTTTATGTGGAGTTTTTTTCTACCTGTAAAGTTCCTCCAAAGAGAGTAAAATATTTGAGGAACCTTTGATTGCAACAAATCTTTACATGCATAAACTGTCTCTTCAACTTGCATCTTTTATAGTACCAAGAACAAGACTGTTTAAATTTTTTCCTTTTGACTGCCTAGGTGAAGTAAAGAGACTTTCTACTCTGCCGCCTTTTGACCTTGAAGCTGGATATCAAATTTTGCCGAAGATGCTCCCTTGGGATTTCCCTTCTCAGTTGTCTGAGCTAGTAGAGAAGGAGATCACTATGTCATTATGCATGATGGAAAATAATTCGATTTTCAAGGCTGTTACAGAAGACATACTTGATACTGAAAATATGCAAGGAAATTTGAAGAAGCGTATTTATGACACAAATAGTATAGAAGCCAAGAAGAAAGCCATGTTAAGCAAGAATTGCTCTGAAAACGATTGCATTGACTTTGTTGGTCTTTATGACACAACTTGTGATCTTTTTGATGTCTCGAGCAGCCCAGTTCCGTACTCTGAGAAAAGCAGCAGGAAAAAACTTGTTGTTATGTCTTCTGATTCTGAAGATGAGTTTCTTAAAGACAGGGTTCCAGCAACTCCTGACAAAAATGCTAGCAAGAAATTATTCCTTGAGGTTGATGATGGATTTCCAGCTCATCATCCATGTGGCGAAAAAATCTTAAGCCCATCAACTGACTTGGTCCTTTGTTCTGGGATAGAGAAACAGGAGGAAAACATTTATCGTTGTTCAGAAGCGAAAAAGTCCAGCTTGCAAGAAAGCTTGAACCAATTAACTGATCTCCGACTTTGCGCTGGTTCAGACAAACTAGAGGAAAACAAATATCAATTTTCAGAAGCAACAATTGACTTAAATGTTAGAGATGCATGTGTATCAGTTGATGTGTCATGTGTGCCAGAATCATCATATGTTCCTGAGACCATAATTAATGACGGGACAAAAGTATTATTTGGTAGGGTATCTTCTGAAATTGTAGAAGAAGCATCAGTGAGCAATGAGTTCAGACAAAATTTGTTGCCCATTGAAGCAGATGATTATTATGAGCCTATGGCTGAATTGCGTAAAGATTATGATTTGTTCTGCGGAATTCGTGATATCAATTCTGTATTGCCTCGTGAAGAAGCAGAAGATTCTCAATATGAACTTGGGCAATCCATTATGAGAGAATCTCAACTGATGGATGAGTGTAGCTGTATAGATTTCAGTAGGAAATTCAAGCTACAAGAAAATTCTAGATCATCGACAAATGCTGATCCGGTACAAGAATCATGGAGAAGACTTCGCAATCAGCATGCAGATCTAAAACAACTTGTTGCTTTAGAACACAAGTCCTCTTCTCAAATTGTAGAGCTTTCTGGTGGGATTAGCCATCTAATTTCAGAAGCAGAACTGTTGCATCCTCGATGCCAATCTCTAGTAAGTATTAACCTAACCATTAAACTTCTGCCAATAGCGTTCTGCATATTGATCCGTGCCGGTATGCTTTTGCAGGATTCCTTGGGATTGCCAGTTAATGCTTCTGAAGAATCAAATGCCTTCAGCTGGTGTGATGAGCAGCTGCAAATGGCATCAACAATTCTGCAGCATGGATTTTGCTTGTATGCCAAAGACATTGCTTCTGTTGGGTCAAGTATCAGCTCTGACAGCAGAGTTGATTTGATCTCGGATGTGCTGTCTTCCGTTGGTAAGATGAAAATCAGTGGCTCACTTGGACAAGATAGAGATAGCAAGGCCTCAAACATTGGGCTGTCAGAGAATGGGTTATTACCAAATAGGTATCATCTTTTTTGCTATTGTCATACTTCCGCAGTTGCATTATGCCACAAATCTAGAGAGTAGGGACTCACTTGAACTGTTGATGTGAATTAGTTTTACAATTAGAGTTCATAATTCATGGTAAAGTTAGATTACCTTGTAAAATGTGCTAAAAAAATCTACTTTTTTTTTTGCTAAAGCTTTTTTTTCTTTTTCTCCAGGACATACTTTTTGTATTGCTTCAATTATATATGCATTTTAGTAGGGATAAATTTTTTAGTAGGGATAAATTACATTTGTGGCCCTTAAACCATAACGTTACTTACATTATGGCCTCTAAACTTCAGTTGTTGACATTAAAATCATTGAACTTCACATTTTGTAACATTAAAGTCCAAATTTAGAAAAATCCATTAAAAAATTAACTAAATCATGAGGGTAAAATAGATATTTGACTGTAATGTTTAGTGACATGGATAAAAGAAGAGATAATGATATAGTCAAACTTGTTCGAGTTATCATTTTGTTAATTTTTTTTACAGATTTTTGTTGATTTGGACTTTAATGTTACAGAATGTAAAGGTCAAGGATTTTTATGTCAAGAAATGAAGTTTAGGGGTCATAATGTTAGTAGTGCTATAATTCAAGGATCATGTATGGATTTTACTCGTGGTTATTAACAAGGTTACTTCGACTAAAGCAAATCATCCCCAACTATGTATATTTTAATAAAAGCAATTAAAGGTTTTTTGGCATATTTTGGACGAAATAAGTGTACGATAGCTCAAAATCTGCTCAAATTGTTGTTGGGAAAGGCATGTATTCTTTTTTTCGTTTTTTTTGGGAAAGCAGTCGTAGAGCCACAGTGCATCTAATTTCTTCTTTGCCATTCAAGTGCTTACTTGGTTGTTTCATGTACTCATGCAGTGAGAATGAGTTGAATTTTGCAAGTATTATTCGGTCCATGGTCCCTTCACGAGCATATACAAGCATTAAAGGATATGCATTGTGCGAATATCAATCTTCTCTAGGACAAATTTCTAGATCAGAATCTTCTCGTTTAACTGATGGTGTTGTTGATACAACAAGAAGACGGAGGTATGCTCTTCAATTCATGTCGTAAATTTGTAACTCATAATTATTATGACCAACATACTACCTCATCTATGTTTCATGGCATAAATTGCACAGACCGTCAGTGAAGTTTGCAGTCTGTTTCACAGAAGTCGCTTAACTTCATTTTCTTTTAATAAAATCACTTAACATTTTGATTTCAATATACTCGTTCTGGCCAATTTGTGGTATAAAGAATGTTGATGTAGAGAGTCAAAGACTATATGCCAACTAAGCCATGTCGGACAAAATGTGATTTTCTTTTTTGTGGCTTAGGATATACCAAGTGGCACACACGTTTCTGTCATATCAGTCATAAAAGTCAGACATATCTGACGTGATTTAGTTGGCATATAGTTAACTGTGTTCCGTGTCTTGTAAATATTCCATGGACTTTTGAACACAAATTGGCCGAGATAAATTTATTAAAATCAAATTTGAATTTCAGTGATTTTATTGAAAGAAAATAAAACTCAGCGATCTTTGTAAAATAGATCCCAAACTTCAATCACTATTGATGCATTTTACCATGTTTCACGGGGAACTCTTCCAATTAATTTAGTTGAAACCTTCTGATGCAGGGGACGGGCTGCGAGAAACTACTTGAGCACCGGCTCACTAATGCTATCAGCTGAGGAAATTTCATTGCTGGGTCAATCTAATGTTTATGGGAAGTTTACATCCCAGTAGATAGAAACACATAACCCTCTGATCAAAGAAAACTAACAGACTGAGCTCAATAACCTCTTCACTAACCAATTTTAGTCGTAGCTTCGTTGCAGCAAGCAACTGTATGGATGTCTTGCAGGACATTGTTCATTTTAATTTGCAGACCGGAGATTAGCAGAGCCGTAGTGGCACTCATCAACGATGAGAGGCAAATATTTTGCCACGCCGAAATCACTTCAATGCAGAAGAGTAATTGTAGGTATTTGGTTGCATGATTTCATCCCTCTATAGCTTTTATTTTGAAAAGCTCACATCAGATTCCTTGATGGCATGAAAATGAAAAACATGACAATTTAATAAAACAGGTTTGTAATTTATTTATTTTATTTGAATTTAATGAAACCAAATTTGTTGCAAATGCTTGTATATGAGTTTAGGTGTCTTCTATGGTTACTTTGTTTTTGACAAAGTAACAATTGTTTTGTGTTTTTTCACCATTGGTCCAATAGTGAAAACACATAAAGTAAGGTTTACTTTGTCAAAAACAAAGTAAACATAGCCTTTCATATTGGGGATTGAGGAAAATATGATAGTGGATAGGGAGGGAAGGAATTTATGTCGCTGACACGATTTGATTTCACACTTACGTATGACGGTTCATGTTAGCTGATCCCGAATCATTTCGGGACTAAGGTGTTGTTGTTGTTACTGCTTGTATATGAATTAGCTGTAGGCTGTGGCTCAATTGACAATCTAGATTTGCTTTCTTTTTTCTTTTGTAATGCTAATTTTAATTGTGTCAAGTGCAAAGAACTATATTTGATTCGGATTGAATTATCGAGTTCAGTGTCGGATGTCAGCACCTGATATTGACACAAAAATTTGTTGCAACTTTTTAGTTGCAATTTGAACAACGATTTTATATATACTCAATCCATACCTGAGCATTAGACTTGGAGATTTTTTAACCAGATTTTATTTGAAAAGAAAAATCCATATATTTGATTCTAACTTTGTTTTCATAATATTTTGTGAGCAATATCGGTTTGAATAAGAAAAACATAAATTAAATTAAAATAACAAAGACAATAACTTAGTAATCTGTAATTAAAATAACAAAGACACGAGGCTCGGTATAGACTTGCCTAGAATTGTGAACTTAATGTTTCCATTCTAATATTACCAAAAAAAAAAATGTTTCCATTCTAATAATGTTTGGTTGTAATTGATAATGCTGTGTTGCTTTTACATGACAATAAAACATATCCTTTATCTCCTCTTGCATTTTCTTTTTCTTTAACATTAAATTAAATTGGTGAAAGTTTGTTGAAACTATTTCTTCCATTCAAATTGAGAAATGCATTGATGACTATTTACTGTCGTAATTAACAGAAAACTCTTTCTCAATCTTGTCACTTATAGCAATCTCATATTGTTCAACAAATTACTTGATTGTGGTACCGTAATTTACATAACCATTAAAATATGCATATATATTCTCGCTTCTTCGGATAGAAACCGTTGCAAAAAAATAGACGCATGTGTTTCTCAGGAATATATTCTGGGATGGAATGGTTTCTACACATTGTAAGAAATTGGAAAGTTGTTTAATCATTGATTGCGCTCTAAACAACGCCCATACTCAAATGCTTTCAAGTTTCTTTCAAAGGCTTATTTGGGAAACGTTGTTATAGACTGTCGTCTTAAACTCACTTATTACTTTATCAAAATCAGCAAAGTTTTTGAACTTTGGGCAATTTGTACATGATGTTCCACATCATAATCATTGAGTTGCGTTAGACATTACATGTCTAATAGCTACTAATGGAGATGTGGGTAGTAGGCGACCTCTAGGGCTTCTTCCGTCTCTGTGTCGGGAATGGTCCTTGAGATCATTCTGACGGTGAAGTTAGTAATCGGATAGAGAGAGAAAGTAAAGTAATAAAGTATGGAGAGAGAATGTGACAGACCTTATAATTGTGTGTTGGAGATCTCTTTATAGAGTTTAAAGGTGCCATTGTGGGCTCATGGGTCTTGGCCCATCCAACATTGGTTTAGTGCCTTAGTGGGCTTGTGTGTGTTGGCCCATAATCCTGATCAGCTACTTTATACTCTTCGATCGATCTGTTAGTATTGCATCGGGTTCTTGTTCCGTTGGTTTAATCCAAGTCGAGAAAAGCCACTTGAAAGTATCAACAT
Organism: Euphorbia lathyris; assembly: GCF_963576675.1. Classification (NCBI taxonomy): domain Eukaryota; kingdom Viridiplantae; phylum Streptophyta; class Magnoliopsida; order Malpighiales; family Euphorbiaceae; genus Euphorbia; species Euphorbia lathyris. The sequence continues at coordinate 76,638,929 of NC_088916.1, forward strand.
TTTATTAGATGATAATGTCCAACCTAATATAATTGATTGCGCATGACGATTGACTCTTATAAATGTTGCAAAAGATATTCTGTTGATAATATATGTTGTGTCAAAGCTTACCATATCAATACATTTTTCAAAAACTACTTTTTAATGCGGATGAATGCACACAATATTTTTCAATCTTCCTTCATCCTTTGTGTGAATCAAGAACAAATTACTTATTGTCTCAGGATCACTTTCATCGAGCCTTAGCTTCCTTCTACTTTCAATAAAATTTCTGCAATCTCTTTGTGAGAAACTCCATTTTCTGGTACACCACTCTAAACTGCAAACACTTTAAAGCTTTTGTACGGTCTAATATGATTCACTTCTAACAGTTCAGCTTAAACTTTTTGGGGACTTGTGCTAATTTTTTTTATCAAATCATTGATATTTTTAATATAATTTTGTATTAAGAAAATATAAAGAGCAATGGATGAACTGAAATGGTGTGAATTTTAAATGGTTGAATATTTAAATCACGTATGCACTCAATATGAAAAAGAGTGGAAATAGATCTTATTACATTATATTAATTTATTTTTTCAATTTAAGTTAATATCTGTATTTAATTAAGCACGACTTAAATTTTCGGGGTCTATGCACAGGAGCTCTTTGCACACCCTTATCTACAGCCCTGACTTCCAATTACCTATCCGCTTGAATACTCAAATTCCTTTGACTCGAAATCAATCTTATCATTTCCGAATGCAACTGATGGCTGTGATAAGAGAGTCAGTTTAGTAACGGTCGAAAGACTATTTTTTTTAATGGTGCACTTTTTAGATTTTTGCTGGCAAATTGTTTTCTCTCCTTTCTCTCTCACATGAGAGTGTCCTCTACACAATGTCGCTTCCTTTCGATCCTTTGTTTTTTTAACTTATCGTATTCTTGGTATGCATGTATACAAACTCTCAAAACTCGGATGTATCATTCTTATAACTAGACACTCGTTCACGTTCGTATTATTATCCGCTTTAGTGTAAGTGTAAATTTTCAGTTAACAAACGATCGTCTTTCAAGTTACCTCCTCTAACATGATTAACATCTTCATCCACATTTTGTATTCATATCTGCTTCAGTATCATCTTCGTTTGACAATAGATCATCTCTAACTGCTTCATCAATATCCATTATCATCTTTTGATGATGGTGCAAACAATTTCTGCAATAAGTTCTTCACATATTGGTTCTCTCTTAAATCATTCGTCTCGATTATAAATATAATAAAACAAATAGTTTGCTTTTCATGAAAATTTTATCCTTTGAATGAACAATGAAAAATTAACAATCAACGATCCAAAATTTTATTCGATTTTATTTAATTGGATAGAGCAAATATTAATTGGATATTGGTTGTGCAAAGTGCTTGGAGGAAATATGTAATAAGACTAGCAATCAAAATCATAGGGTGGTTTAATTTCAATTGTATCAATTTTAGTTGTTCAACACATGTAACCGGCACAAACAAAAACGCGTTTAAAAGAGCCCTTACATAAGCGTAATCCTTATAAACCGCATTGCAAAACCAGTCTTTTGTAACACGCTTTTATTTGTGTCCATTACAAATTACTTTTTTTTTATTATTACTATTATTCTCATTCCTCCATCTCAATTATGAATACAAGTATTAACTGGAAATTGCTGTGTGAAATACTTGGAAGGGAATATGTAGATGTTTTTCATGGACGGAGTTGGAAAGACGCATGGGCAGAGATGTAAGTGTAAATTTCTTCTTTTTACAGATTAAAAACTAAGGCTAATTAATTTATTAGTCTCTATATTTTGACACTCTAACCTTTTTCTTAATGATCTGTTTAGTCCTTCCGTCTGTTTGTTAGATTTTTTTACTGTTTATGACTTTAGAAATGACTAAATTACCCTTTACTATTTACCTTCAAACTTTAGAAGAGGAAATCCAATTTAAAAGAAGAAGCTATTTGTATGGAGAACAAGAAAAAGAAAAAATCCTCCCATCAAAAAAAAAAAGATCCAATGCTTACGAATTTGAACGATTAAAAAAGAAAATCAAGAAGAAGAATACTCAAAGTTGATTTCAGATGCATTAGAGTTTAAAAGAAAGGAAAAGAAGAATGCAAATCCAAATTGACTAACAAAATCTTCATAAGAGTCTAACGGCAGGGGCTAAACAGTTCATCGGAAAAAAAGTTAGAGACTTTATCATGTCATTTTGAAAATATAAGGACTAAAACAGTGTGTTTTGTCAAAATATTGAGACTAATAAATTAATTACCCAAAACTCAAAGGTTCTGTTTATATGTTTTACAAATATTTAGTTTAGAAAAGTAACAGATTTACTTTTTTATTTAATATGATTTTATAATAGGAGCATCTCTCATACTAATCACTCAATAGTTGCAACACATCATCAATATGAGACCGATTTAATGAATTTTCATTCTACTAAAATATTCGTTCTAATGAATTATACTACAACTACACAATCATATAGGTAGGGCTGTAAATTAGGGGTGGGCAAAAAAACCGAACAAACCGGTAAGCGAACCGAAAACCGGTAATCCGAACCGTAAAAAGCGGTTAACCGAACCGGTGGTTTTGTTTTAGGGTTGGGAAATTTATACTGCCTTCGGTTTCGGTTTCGGTTCGAGATCTTTAAAAACCGCGGTTTACGGTTAACCGAACCGTTTAATTTATATATTAAAAAAATAATATAAAACAATAATTATACTATACTTTACAAAATATACAGAGTACAGAATGTATTATTCTTATTTATAAATACAACGTACAAATTATTATTTACTATACATACATAGAACCAAAAGACCTAACAAAAAACCTAATGTAATATTCTTCTGTTCTTATCTTTCATTTTGAAGGAAAGAAAAACCCTAAGCACAGAAAAAAGAAGGCGCCGCCTCCTCCTCCATCCAAAACATTCCATCTCCTTGCATCCCTTCCGACCGATCTCACACCTTCATCGTGCCTCCATCCCTACTGAGCGATCTCGCACCGCCGTCGTTCCTCCATCCTTTCCCAGAGATCTCGCACCGCCGTCCCGATAATCGTCGTCATAGGAATACCAGATCTCGTGAGCAGCGAAAGAGATGTGGCAACCCAACCACCAGTTAGATTAACCACCTACATCAGGAGAGGAAGTGGCTATCAAGCTTTCCTCCACTAAATGAGTTCTTGCCTTCTGGTGGTGTTCTTTCAGTATTGAAATTTTTCCTCTTATTTCAATTTTTAAATTTGAGATTTTTTTTATGGATGGCTGAGTGGCTTAAGGCATTGGTTTGCTAAATCGACATACAATCTTCTTGTATCATGGGTTCGAATCCCATTTCCTTTTTGTCTTTATTCTCTGGTGTTCTGCAAGTTTATTAAGTTTACTGTTTTAATTTGTTTATTCAGATGAAATTGATTAAGTTTTTTTTTTTTTTTTTTGTCTCTGTTTCATGTGTTAATTTATTTGTGAATTTCTTCTCTTCATTCTATGGTATTCTAAAACAAGATTTAATTAAATTAAGTTTATAGATTTACTAATTTATTGCTTTCATCAATGCATATATATTGGAAACTGAATAATTCATATATATACTTTCAATTCATATATACTCGAAAAACATTCGCCAATATTGTCGGATTAGTTTGTTTCTGTATTATTTTAGCAATGATTGACAAGGATAAGATAAAAAAAATTTACGGTAACCGTTTGTTTTGGTTAACCATTACGAAAAATGTGTAAATGGTTAAAAACCGATAACCGAAAAACTTAACCGAAAATATTGGTTAACCATTGATACGGTTAACCGATATTAATGGACCGGTTTCGGTTTTGATGTATAAAAAACCGATAGGTTCGGTTTGGTTAATAAAATACCCTGTTGGACCGGTTAACCGAACCGTGCCCACCCCTACTGTAAATGAACAGAGCCGCTCATGAGCAGCTCGGTGATCGGCTCGATAAAAGCTCGACTCGGTTCGATTTATAAACGAGCCGCTCGTGAACACGATTTACTGGCTCGGTTCGTAAACGAGCTAAACTTGAACAGGCCAAAGCTCGGCTCGAAAGCTCGCGAGCAGGCTCGATTTGTAATCGTTCAAATTCGTAAGCATTGGATCTTTTCTACAAAACTAAAATTTGTTCATAAATGTTCTAATCGAGCTGCTCGCGAGCTTTAGCCCGTTCAAGCTCGACTCGTTTACGAACCGAGCTAATAAATCGTGCTCACGAGCGGCTCGTTTAATTTTAATTTTGGTGACTTAATTTTGCAGAGTTAAAGAATGGGGAAGAGGAGAATAGAGACGAATTAGCATTCTTGAGTATCTGGTGGATGGATGGGGGAACACAACACTCTGCTCTGCACTCTATATATTATATTATGGGCGGTGCTTGCTTATAAAATATAAATATTCTTCTTCCATGAACTTAAATCATTGAAAAAATCTTATGCTTTTGCAGGAGGATATCTTCTTTTTTAAATCTTTATTTTAGTTTCGTTACTTAAACTGAATTTCGACTGCATCACAAAAATGTTTATATTAATTTCTGGAATATGTAAGTTCTTATTTTAATTACTCCCTCTCTTAATAATATAATGTTTTCTCTAATTTATCTCATTTACAGTATAGTAAAATCTCGATAAATGTATATTTTTGAAATCAGAAAAAAATATACATTAAGGGAGATTATTTATTTATCGATCGATAAATCAATATTTATTATTTTATAGATAATTTTTCATTGTAAATGCATACATTGTATGTGGTAAGAAAAATCAAAAGACATCAATTAAAGTATTACTTAAATTAATAATGAACAATGATGATGGAAATAATCCAAAGTCAGATGATAGTTGCGTTGTCGCAAATTTATCGTCAAAAGAGGTCTTTCAAACAATTATCACTTTCTACTTGCTACAACATGAACAAAATATACCAGAAGTTGTCTTTGCACTACAAAAAGTTAAGGATGGTGTTCATTTTGGTTTAGGTGGAAAGAAAAAACAATCAACTATAGATAAAAAATTTCAGAAGAAATGACTTCTAGTTGATTGATTGAAAGATTTTGGTGTATATATATATATATAGTATGTAATTCAATAATTATTAATTTATATTTTCATTGAGCCTTAAGGATTTAAATATTTTTATTACTTAATGCATTTAGCGAGGTTATTACTTTAGTACATTGGCCCAAGTTGGGACCGAAAGAATTTATTATATAAACAAGATTATTACTTTATCAAACATTCATTTATTAAGGTTTAACTGTAGGAGAAATATCGTTATTTTCAGAAATATAGTTATTAAGTTATAAAAGTTAAGAAGAAATATAAGTTTTGCATACAAGTTAGAGATTTAAGAGAGGAGTATTAAAGATAAATTAATTATTTTAATAGTCTCATTAATATTGTACTACTCTATCCATTCCATTGTGTATTTCACACAAATTAAAAAATATATTGATTAAATAAAAAAAACTCATCTCATGTCACTATTGGGGAATAAGCATTGAAATATTAAAAAATACATATATCAATTTGGATATAAAAAAACTAAACTAAAAGTTATTGAAATCCTATAATGATTTATATTTGAGAAAAAAAAAACTAATTTTCTAAAATGACCTATAAAAGAGAATGGAGTGAGTAGTTTTGTTAAAAACCATTAAACAATGTATAAAAAGTAACAGAAAGAGTATTAATTTATGGTGCATAAAATAAAAAATATATGTTTTATATGTTGCACATTGTTTTTGTTCCAACCAAATTTTGAAAGTTGGATTGGAGATAGGTCTCAGTTTTTAAAATACACTTTAAGGACAAGGATAAATTTTCTCATATTTGACACATTGTTATTTCTTTTTTTTGGTAGGCAGACACATTGTTATTTCTCATATAGATAATATAATATAATATATTTATATCATTTCATTATATGGAAAAGCACAATTACAACATAAAAATACTAAAGAATAAAACATTATACAAGTGTCTTCAAAAAAAAAAAAAAACATTATACAAGTAGCTAAAAGAATAAAACTAAAAAAAGTACCATAAAAAAGTACAGTTATGATAAAAAAAGACAAATAAATCTCATACTTTTCTTAAATTTAAACTCGCATTAAAACAGTTGCAAACCAATCGTTATCCTTTAGTATCTTTCGACCAATCGGATCAGAGTATTTTCTACTAATACAATCTCGTAGATCAATGGATCTACATAAAAGATAATACGCTTTCGTTCTTACTAAACCCAAAAAAATATAAATAAAAGAGTTATAGCTGAAAAATACAAATTAGATGGAAAAAAATATGATGAACTGTATGGATTTCAACTAAAAAGAGAACACTGACAAAGAAAAGAATACTAAAAAGTGGGAATAGAAACATAGATGAAAGGAAGAAAAAGGAAAACAATATTCATTCTCCCTCCTCCGAATAGATCTAATTACTTTTGTTATTGATTAGGCTTCACATCTATAACCCAAGGTAGAGTTTGGAAGAAAAAAGGGAAGAAGAAAAGAGAAAATAGGGGGTGAGGGTTTTAGTTTTTAGAGAGAAGGAAAGACATAAAAAAATTTCGGTTTAAAACCTAAAAAAGGGTCATTTATAAATATTATTCCCAACTTAGTAATGGTTGCGAAGTAATTTATTTGAAGGAGTGTTTTTAACTTTCTAATTAAAAGTGGTCCCGTTACAATTACAACGTTGGATAATGGTACAAGACACAAATTTTTTTTTTTTTTTATCTTTTATACCATTACGACAATGCACCGTTATAATGATATTATTTTCAATTATAAAGTTAAAAACAATCCCATTTAAAAGGATTATTTTCCAACTATTACGAAGTGGGTATAATTCCTTTAAATTACCCCTTTTGAGGGTTTAACCCTCTTCTATTGAATTACCTACTATTTAGATTTCAAGCTTTTATCTAAAATTGTTCATCCCATATCCAGCTCAGCTCACTGTTAATTTAGACGGGTTCGGCTCTGCAGAAAATAGAGTCTCATTCACTTGTAGTGTGTCCTTCATCATTTCTATTAATAGAGTTTCTATTCAGTTGTAGTATGTTCTTAATTCATTTTTTATTAATAATTTATTATTTATATGTCTTTTTTTACTATTGGTAAATATAATAATAATTAATCATTTTAATAATAAAATAATAAATAAAAAGTGAATAATTATTTATATTATTAGCAGAGATTTCACTAAGAGCCTCTATGTTCTTATTTATTAAACCAGAAAGAACAAAATAAAACTAACTGGTATAAATGATACGATTGGCCTCCTTGCTTTCTGCTCTGAAAAAATAAGCGCTCCGCTTCTCTTCTGATCTTCTTATCCTTCAAACTTTCTTCTCTTGTGGTTTTACTTTGAGGTAGGGGTGAGCAAAATAACCGGTAACCGATTACCAAACCGATAACCGAACCGAAATTTTAGTTTGGTTCGGTTATTTTAACAATCTGGTTCGGTTCGGTTTTCATTTTAGCTAATTTTGGTAATCGGTTATCGGTTCGGTTAGTGAAAAAAAATATCGGTATAACCGATAACCGAACCGAACTTCATATATAAATATAAAAAATATAATTTTATCTTTATATATATATAAATAAAAAGTCCAACCCTAAAAAATACACTTTTATCTTTGTATATATATATTTTGGTTTAGTAGTCTTTAATTTATTCAATTGTAACTTTTGTACAAGGATATTATTTGAAAACTAATTAAATAAAAATGTAGAAAAAATTAAATATTTTATGTTTTCGGTTATTCGGTCGGTAACCGAACCGAACCGAAAATTTTCGGTTAAATGAAATTCGGTTACCAAACTTGTTCGGTTCGGTTCGGTTATGAAAATAGGGCAAATTTCGGTTCGGTTCGGTTAGTAACCGAACCGAACCAATGCTCACCCCTACTTTGAGGAGGAAGAAATAAGTAAGTCTTTCTTTTTCTTTCTCACACTCGGTTAGAGTTTTTTTTTGTATCTTTTTGTTCTTACCTTTTTTTAGTTGGTGTTCATATATTTTTTCGAATCTTTTTATCTGTGAATTGTATTTGCTCTCTATTATTCTTTTATTTATACCTTTTTCGGATTTAACAAGAGCGAAAAATATTTATTTTATTGATAGATCAATAGATTTATGTAGTTGTAACAAAAGAAAGGACTCACGTCCGAATGTTCAGAATGACTTAAAGGATGAAGTTTGTATTACAGACGTTTTGTGGATTTGGATTTTTAAGAAACATATATTTTATTATTTTTTGTGTTATTTATACCTTTCATGTTTTGTTTTGCTTATTATAACCGTTTTTATCTCATTGTAGATTTTGTAAGATTTGATTTCTTATCATTCTCTTTATGTACTTATTGTATTTTTATGTAAAGAAGCTATATGCATTTTTATTAAAAAAAAAAAAAAAAAGAAATATAAAAATAAAAATAAAATTAAATGATATGAGGGTATATTAGTAAATTGGATATAATAAGAGGAACCGGCGTTTAAACCGGGTTGCAATAATTTGGACGTACGACCCATCTGACACACTTAATCACAAAAAGATAAAAAAAATTACTAGATTCACAAATATTACAATTCACGAGGCCCCAAACTCTGACATTTTCCTTAATTTTGGCCATCCAAATTCATTTTTATTATTTCTTTTTCTTTTTTTCTTATTTAAACACTTTTTAAATTAACTTTTTATTTTAAAAAAAATCATAAAATGTTAATATAAAAGGTGCCTGTACACACTGTCAGGATTCTTACTTTGGCTTGTGAAGAATTGTACTATTTGGATTTTATTCCAATTTGTATTCACCAATTACGAATTTCCCATTTTAGCCTTTCAGGATTTATTTGGTTTCAAGCTATTAAAAAATTGGGTTAAATGCATATACCTACCTAACCTTCCTTAAATTATTAATAAAATTCCACTATAGTTTTAAAAAATATTCAATTTATGTCAATACAACAACTGAAATCTTGTTCTTAAAGGCTACATCAATGCAACTTGTTAAAATTTGAACTACCACTTTTTTTTTTTTTGTGGATAATTCATGTTTGAATAGAACCACATTACAATTTTTTAGAATTCTCAAAGTTATTACAACTTTATATAATGTTATCCTGTGAGAGTTTTAATGGGTATATTACACCCACTTTCACAAATATATATACAAATATATATATATATATATATTTGTTACTGAATTTTACTCATTTTCATAGTATAATTATTAAATTTAAAAACGTAATATAAAAGTCACTTAATTTTACACTTTTTAATATTATAGTACTAAACTTCAATCAACGTTTTAAAATAACCGTTGACTTCAAAAAAAAAAAAGTTAAGAATTAATGATATTCAAAACAACTTTAATTCTTCAAATTTTTCGTTTTGAGATTATTTAAGTGATGTTTGGTTAGAAAGGAGAAAACTCTAAAATGGTGATTTTGGAAAATAAAAAATATGATTTCATGGCAAATGTTATTTTAAATAACTTTAATTCTTGAACATTTCAATTTTGAGACCGTTAACAGTCATTTTTAGGCATTAATAAAAGTTTAGTTGCCATAATATTAAAGTGTAAAATTAAGTGGCTTTTAAGTAGTTACTATTACATGAAAATGAGTAAAGTTTAGTAGCCATTGATGTAATTTACACGAGTTTCAGTATGTGGCTAGTGGAAACCCTAATATAACTTCAAAATAATCTATGTGTCACTTCAATTTGTTTAAATCATCAGTAGCGTCGTAGAGTATCACGTACTACTACGAGTAGACAAACAGATCAGCAATGTCAAATTAAGCAAATTAACGATCGATCATTTAGAAAGTAATATGTGACAATATAAAGTGAGCTTGTTTTGATGTCTGAGATAACACTAAAGAAGATCAATGAGGGGTCTCAGTCCAATCACTCCATTTTGATGCTTAATTCAACTAAGCTAGAGGATGATACTCAAGAGTATGTAGCTGAATGTACAAGAAGAATATTACATTTTAGTATATCTTATCCTTTTTGTTTATAAGAGGATTAGATTGTGTGCGCTAAATGAGCTGGAACCCACATGATAACTACTTAACAATGGAGGTTCGCTATGCATGACCCCGGGTCTTCCTTCACTCGGAATACCTTCTTAGCCACATGTAACATTGAATTATGTACGATATCGGATGTCCTCCCAGAAATCCACAAAATGGAGTTCTTTAGGGATTTATTATAACAGTTGACTGAATGGCAAGTCTCTTAGTTGAAGCGTTGACTTATATTTCGTTGAAGTTTAAGTTCAGCTCAAGCGTGTCATGAAAATATCTTTAGATTAAAGTGATGACGTATTGGTGCATGTCGTCCACTATTCAGGTGAAGTAGGTAGAATAACTGATGTAAGCGTGTAATAATAGTGTTACTTGTTGATAGACCATATGAAGTTGAAATGTGATGTCACTCTTTCTAAATTAACGATCGTTGCCTTTGAATTCCTGAAAGATGTCAACTTGGCGTGTCTTTTCCCTTTGATCAATGTAATTAATGAGTGAGTTCATGGTGTTGTTTTGACCTTTGAGTAACATTGCGACCTTTGAGTTCATGCCTCTCATTCTTTTTTATTTGTTTTCTTTGTTGTGTGGAAGGCTTGCGTCGGAAAAATTCTAAGAAATCACATACCCTTAAAAACTTTGAAGATTCAATTCCCTTTATGAATATTCAGATTATTATCATGGCGCCTCAAAAATTAAAATTTAGTAAAGACGTCGGGAAATTGAAGGAGGGGGAGAAGGTCGATTCCTTTAAACAAATTACTCCGCAAGTTTGGAAGCAACCCTCAACTTTGACTGCTCAAGAGCTCATAACCACCGTGTTTGATTATCCAGAGCTCAATTAATGGAGGCAAGTCTTTCCACCTATGAACAAAGGGTGTGTTCTAGTTTTGACGGGAATATTGATGTATCTACTAGTGAAGTGGGGTTTGAGATTTCACCTTTCGAACGCGATGATCAATGTCTTAAAAGAATCCGATATCTGTTCGTTCTAGATCTCACTGAATGCTTGGCTCGAGATATCCACCTTCATCAAAATATCTGAGGATCTTGGGATTAATTTGAATTGACCTTTGTTTCGATCTTATTAGAGACCCGCAAAGATGATGTCGAGCGATTTGACGTACTAGTGGATGAACACACGCCAAAGAGAATTTTTAACCATCAAAATGCAGAGTACGAAGGACTTCAAGTCGGGATGTTTTTGGCTTAAGAGTGGTGCGAAATCGCGTTCCGCTTGCTCTAATGCTCTTTTTTGGTGTCTTTCTCTTTCATTCTTGGTTCCCTTTGAAGTATTGATCGGACCCAATCTATCTTTTTTACAAAGGATTAAGGTAGCCCGTCCAATTTCATAAAATATCTAGCCAGTCGCATGAGGTTTGGGAACGTTGTAGGTTGTGAGGTTTTGAGCTCTTTGGATAGGTCCTTGCTTCTACAGTTTGATGCCATGGCATCGACAAATTTGTCTATATTAAGGTGTTGAATCTAGAATGCAGTGTTTTAGAACCTTTCAACCTATTCCTGAAGGTTCTCATGTGGTTTCTGAATCAAGTAGTTCAGATATTATATGGTCTTGCTCTCCGGTATTGACATGATAAGGTGTATTATATTCCTTTTATTTATAGAATGATTGGATTGTGTGTCTAAATTAGATGAGCACGTGACATCTGCTCGATGGTAGAGGTCTGCTGTTAACCTGAAACGATTGCAACAGTAGTTCCACAAATCAAGACACAAGACTTGATCAGAATGTGTATGATCTTGAGGTCTTCCTTAATTGATTTATGGCATTGCCGGTTATTGTTGAGGTGGAAAATATCTTATTAGGCCACATATTATACCATATTAGAGCATCTCCAATGGATTATACTTCTAACCACTAAATAGTTATGATACGTCATAAATGTGGAACCAATTTAATAAACTTTCATTATACTAAAATATCCCTCCAATGGATTATACTACTGTTAGACGAGGTGCCGCGGCCTAATCTCCCGGACGGACCGGGGGGTGGACAACCTCATGGCGACGTAAGCGGTGATTGGCGCCGAAAGCAACCAATCGTGGAATCAAGCTACTCGGCAGGACCGGAGCTCGGAGATATGGAAGAGTCGCCACCCACGAATGGGAAAATGAACACCGATCCCTTGCGGGAGACCGGTGTGGGTTCGGGAAACTTGGGTACGAGCCGAGAAGGCTAGCTCCTTTCCGGAGAAAGGCTACTAGGCACCCCGACATCGCCCGGTTATGAACCACCGGCCTCCTACTCAGCATGTTAGGCGATAACGGACTAATCGTATACTTCTTTAAGTTTAAAATTCATTTGAAACCCTTTTCTTTCTCTTTTTAGAAACCATTTTGAGCATATGATATTGAAAAGCCACCTCAGTAAAGAATCACCCATTTATGTTTATACATACACAGAGAGGGAAGAAAGAAATGATTTATTTACAACCGTATTTAAATGTTATGTTGTGTGTTTATACTACACTAACTTATTTCCCCAAAACGAGTTTTATTTACATGGTTCGCACCTTAATCGCCGTTGGAACGATTTAGGAGCGTTTTAAAACATCGTTTGATGAAGCTTACCCGAATCGCCGTTGGAACGACTCGAGTATTTGAAAACGTTTGAGATAAAGAACCTTTTAATAAGAAAACGTGGTTAAACATACAAGTCAATTTCATTTTGTACAAATCCTTTAAGAAAATGATTCAAAAATCTATTATTTGCAAAGAAAACGATTTTAATTACAATGATCCTTTAATCCGCCTTTGGAACGGATTAAGGTTTTAAAACGTGGTGTTTTGAAGACGATTTGGAATATTAACAAGAATGACTCTATTTATTTACATTAGAAAAAAAACTCATTAGTTTAAATAATTCAATTGAAAACTCTCTTTTTGTTATTTATTTTCCCCACTTATTTAATGGACTCTCTAATTGTTATAATTACAACAATAAACTTATTTTAACTAATATTTACACTTAAATAAAGCCCATTTGAAATATGGACCCATGAATGGGCTCAAAGGGTAAAGAAAATAGTTTGTACATACGTATATACATTTAAATCAAAAATAGAATATAAAATAAGAGTTAATACAAAAGAAGCTATATGTATATATAAAAATAATAGGTACAATATATCTATACTTTGAAAATGTGAAAATAATAAGTAGATCCTATAACTAAGAAAATAATTCTTATCCAAAAATAATTTTATTCAATAATCACTAAAATAACCCAAATGTTCCAAAAACTATACATATACATAACTACTATAGTTTTAAATACCAAAAATACCATATGCTAATATATATTAATTATTTCTCAAAATACCAAATAACTAACATTTAAAACATAATCCAAATTAATAAAAAGGAATACATATATATACTTATACTTATATTGTAAAATGGAATAAATAATAATATACAAATATTCTAGAATGATTATATATGCTAAAGTTCTAAAATAATTTAAAAAACATATATTACATATTTATTTATATGTACTAAGGATTAAAAGTTTAAAAGTTAAGAAAAAGGGACTGAAATGGCATTTTTTACATTTTGGCAGATTTACCGACGGAAAATCCGTCGGTAAACAGCATTTAGTGACAGAATAGGTAAATTCCAGCAGCACTCCTAAATGTTTCCAGATTTATTCAAAAGCTTTAAATTAAATCTAATTCAATCGTTTTGGGTTTCCGAACTACCAAAGATGGATCATAGTCGAAAACGGAAATTCCTAAACGACGTTTTTTTTTAATTTCAAAACATTATTTGGAAATTCCTTTTAAATTAAAAACTTGTAATTACAACGTTTTCGATACCCGAACTACCTTTTATCGGATCACGGTTCGTATTGGGACATAAAAAACGAGGTTTTTTATTTTAAAACAAAACCGAATTTTATTTAACACGAAACGAAAATTAAATAAATACGTTAATTAAATAAAATGTGACAAAATAAATAAATGACTAAATGAATAAAACCTATAGCATAAAAATAGAAGAAGAGAATAAATTAAATAAAATAAAGAGTCTAGTCCTCGGATAATACATTGAATTCGGTATCTGATAGTTGAAGCCGATTGATTCCACGAACCACGAGCTCCCGTTTTTTATAAAAAATTTAGTAAAAATTGAACTTAGGAAATTTAGAGATTTTCAATTTTTAGGAAAAAAAATGTTTTTTCCTAAAAAAATCAACTTCCTCTCTCTAGAAAAATATCTAGTGTGAGAAGCTCTCTAAGGATTCCTCCTCCCTCTCCTTTTTCCTCTCCCCTTTTTGCATGGGGATCCGTGCCTTTTATAGGCAAACGGGTCCCCGGACCAATGGGCGACGCCCATTGGGGTTGGGCGGCCGCCCAACCTAGTGTTGGGCTACCGCCCAACATTTGTTCGGCGATCGCCCAACGGCGTTGGGCGAGCGCCCAACGCTAGGTTGGGCGCCCGCGCCCAACCTCCGTCGGGCATTCGCCCAACCTCCGTCGGGCGTTCGCCCGACGTGGTTGGGCGCCCACCCGACGACCCTCGGGGCGTGTCTCGAGCCATCGGGCGTGCGCACCCCGCGGCCGCCGAGCGCGCGTCCCGCGCCGCCGGACGCTCACACGTCGAGGCCGCCGAACGCGCGCTTCGCGCTACCGGACACGTGCGCTTAGCGGCCCACGAGAGCGCGCCCCGTGCCACCGGACCCGGGCATTGCTCGGACGTCGAGAGCGTGCCACTTGCGGTGCGTCCGATGGACGCCGAGCGCACGTCCCGCGCCGCCGAGCGGGCGTTCGACCATTGTCGTCCGCGTGCCGGATGCCGCTAAGCACCCGCGCCGTGCCGCTAATTTTCCTTCGCTTATTATTCTTTATATATTTTTCAAAACTTCCGGAATCAATCGCTTCAACCGTCTTGTTTTCAGGTTTTTGTCACAGGTCCTCCGACTCGGTGTCTACAGTTGCCCCTACTTTTCTATTTTGACAGTGATGTGTGTGTTTCGAAAACGTTTTTTTGCTAACGCAACACATGCAATGTAAAACATATAAAAGTAAAAGACACGTAAAGAGTAGGAGGGAGCATACC
Organism: Euphorbia lathyris; assembly: GCF_963576675.1. Taxonomy (NCBI): domain Eukaryota; kingdom Viridiplantae; phylum Streptophyta; class Magnoliopsida; order Malpighiales; family Euphorbiaceae; genus Euphorbia; species Euphorbia lathyris. The sequence goes on from NC_088916.1 coordinate 76,654,084, forward strand.
TGACCTTTGCGCTGCGCGCTCCGGCGTTGTTCTCTGATTTCTTCAGACTCTGCTTTGGGTTGCACCGTGCTGCCTCTGAATCGGCTGCTGGCGAATGTCCCCCTTTTCGACTCCGGCCTACGTTGGCTGACTGCGATGAGAACGGCTCTAAAGCGATTTGGTCTACGGCGGTGGGGATGATGGCTCAATAGCTACCCTAGTCTACAATCTTCGGTAAAAATGGCTCAAAAGCTACCCTAGTCTGCGACTGCAAGGATGATGGCTCAATAGCTACCTTAGTCTACAATCTTCGGTAAAAACGGCTCAAAAGCTACCCTAGTCTGCGACTGCGAGGATGATGGCTCAATAGCTACCTTAGTCTACAATCTTCGGTAAAAACGGCTCAAAAGCTACCCTAGTCTGCGACTGCGAGGATGATGGCTCAATAGCTACCCTAGTCTACGATCTTATATAAATATGGCTCAAAAGCAACTCCGGTCTGCGACCGTGAGTCAGATGGCTCAAAAGCAACTCCGGTCTGCGACCGGGAGTCAGATGGCTCAAAAGCAACTCCGGTCTGCGACCGTGATTCAGATGGCTCAAAAGCAACTCCGGTCTGCGACCGCGAGTCAGATGGCTCAAAAGCAACTCCGGTCTGCGACCGCGAGTCAGATGGCTCAAAAGCAACTCCGGTCTGCGATCACGAGTCAGATGGCTCAAAAGCAACTCCGGTCTGCGACCGCGAGTCAGATGGCTCAAAAGCAACTCCGGTCTGCGACCGCGAGTCAGATGGCTCAAAAGCAACTCAGGTCTGCGACCGCGAGTCAGATGGCTCAAAAGCAACTCCGGTCTGCGACCGTGAGTCAGATGGCTCAAAAGCAACTCCGGTCTGCGACCGTGAGTCAGATGGCTCAAAAGCAACTCCGGTCTACGACCGTGAGTCAGATGGCTCAAAAGCAACTCCGGTCTGCGACCGCGAGTCAGATGGCTCAAAAGCAACTCCGGTCTGCGACCGTGAGTCAGATGGCTCAAAAGCGGGGATTGTTTCTGGATTTTCTTACAACACTGTTGTCTGTATTTTCTCACTGGAGCTTTCATCTCGGAGGTTCAATGGGAACGTGTGTTAGTCTGAAATGATATAGACTAATGATTGTTCTTCTGTTGACTGTCGTCTGTATTTTGACTGGTGTCGTTGTTCTGTAAAAAATGACTGTGGTCTGGAGTTCATATCTTGACAATGTTGGTCGCTGTCTGGGAGAAATGCAGGCTGAAACGGACTGCAAATCGGAGGTCTGTGCACCTAGTAATTAATTATTTACTTTTTACCTTTATTTCAAATCGTACTTTTTTCACTATTTACGGGAATGCCATTCCCTTTTCCTATATAAGGTGGTGGGGTTTCATTTCAACCCCACACATTCTCTCTCCTCTTTCTCTCACTAGACTTCAATTTGGATTAGTCTCGGGATGGATTTAGATGAATGGAATGGCACTAGAGGCATGGACGAGGTTTACGTAAACCTGGATAGAGTGGATACCTTTCACGACCCTACGACGCATTTGAGCAGGACACGCTGCAACGAGGTAAGTAATTTCTCACTTTTATTCGATTCGAACTCTAGGCTTTAGCATTCCTATACGAACATGATTTGCATGCTAACCCTTAGACTGCCTTAGAGGACTTTAGCTAGAAAACGTGAATTCCTTTATTTACAAGTAACACCTGTTTATTTTTGTAAGAATGCGCGTTATATGCATGTGAATAGTGACACTACGAATTTATGCATGCTAACAGTAAAAACGACGTGAATAGTGAAGACGTGAATAGTGCACGTGAATAGTGAAAACGTGAATAGTGCAAATGAATAGCAAAAACGTGAATAGTAAGACTTAGCTAATGCACGTGAATAGTAAAAACTTAGCTAGTGCACGTGAATAGTAAAAACGTAAATAGTGCACGTGAATAGTGAAAACGTGAATAGTAAAAACTTAGCTAATGCACGTGAATAGTAAAAACGTGAATAGTGCACGTGAATAGTAAAAACATGAATAGTGCACGTGAATAGTAAAAACTTAACTAATGCACGTGAATAGTAAAGCCTAATCTATGCTCCTCGTCACCGCAGACGAGGGTGAATTAAAGAATTGACTAAACCTTACGTGAATGACCCTACAGGAGAGATTTTTACAGAAAATTGGTCCTAACTGACCGGATGTCTCTAGGTTAGAAAATGAAAGAATACCTAGTCTTAACGCGTTCTTATCAATTGCATGCTTTAGGAGCTGTATTTAAATTTTCTTATCTTGTTCCTTTTTAGTTCATTGAGATTTCGGGGACCACCGCCGAGGTTCACTCATGGTATGATAGGCTAGGCGCCGCGGCGAGAGCCCGCGTGCGTGAGTTGGGCTTCGAGCCCTTTATTGTAGCGCTGCCCCGCACCAACGGGGTATGCGATCCTTTTGGCCTACGGGCCTTGTGTGAGCGGTGGGTTGATTCGACCCACACCTTCCACCTTTCCTTTGGGGAGATGACTATCTCGCCTCAAGATTTTTCGCTATTGACCGGATTGCGAGGGAGCAACACTTCCGTCCCTTTCCATTTTGGTATGATGCGATCGTGGGTCGACCCTGCTAGGCTTGCTGCCTTGATTGGACCGGGAGTTCGTCTATGCGCCAAGTCTACTCCGGCGAAGTTTGTTTCCACCGCGAGCCTCTTGAGTAGACGAGATTTTTGCGAGACTGACGATACCGACTTGGCGGTTCGTAGCTTCTTGGTATATGCTCTGAGTGAGACGATTTTCCGCACGAAGGGCGGGAAGGTACATGCGGGCCTCATTCAGGCGCTCAGCGATTTGGATGCAGCGGCTTCCTACGATTGGGCGGGGGCAGGCTTAGCCTTTCTTTACAAGTTTTTGGATCTGACTTGCCGGAAGCGCAAGGACTTCGGTGGTTATACCTTTGCTCTGCTGGTACGTGACGCCTCCTTGACTTATCCGTCTTATCTTCTTCGCATTTTTCACACTCCTAGTCCTCGTTTTTACCGCAGGTGTGGGCGTATGAGAGACACATCCTTCCCAGCCGGTCTCGATCTCGACCGAGAGTACTGAGGCCGCCTTTCATGACTCAGTGGAGGGATTTTGACTTGAGCACCGAGAGGAGTCGGACAGTGTCGCGGCTTCTGGATCGGATCGACTCGCTGACCCTCACACAGGTAGATTTTGCCTAATCATGCTTGGTTTTTTGTTTGAGTCTTTCTGACTTTCTCTTTTTGCATTTTTTTAGATTAAGTTCCGATGGGACGACCTCGACTTCGGCCCTGGTTATACATATGTATCGATGATCCAGGAGCAGCAGTGTGTGCTCACCGGCCCCTGCGTGCGGGCGTGGTATTTAGGGGATCGAGGCATCACCAGAGTTAGGGACGCTCACTGGACGCCGGGCGAGATCCCCTTCTCTATGTTCGCGGTGCGGACCCTGCCACTATCGGTCATTCGTCGGGTCCTGACCCGTCGGTATGTTGGTAGAGCGGTGTGGATTCACGCCGGGGGCCGTGAGCCTTACTTGTCTACTTTGCTGAGCGCGAGGGATGCCCCGGCGGCGGCGATGAAGGTGGATCCGGTGGCGGATGTGTTTTCGAGGGAGGCTGTCGCGGTAGTCTTTGGTCAGGAGGAGGTCCCGGTAAGTGATTCCATTCCCTTTTTATTTTACCCCTTTTATTCATGAGATGTTCAGAGGTTTTATGATGTGTTTTGTTTGCAGGAGGGATCCTGGAGGAGTGCCCACTTATCTGATTTCTTCGACGGCACTCGGGCTCAGACGCTAGTGTGCGAGCAGCCCTACTATATTGGCAAGTCCTCCAGCGCTGCCCGACCGGAGAGGTCTTCCCTAGGCGTGCCTATACCAGACTATGGGAGAGATTATGCTACGATCTGCTATGACGAGTCCGGGGCACCTTACGCGGGATTTGAGGCGGCCCCTCCTATCTTCTCCTCGAGGGTCCCGTTTGATCCCTCGGACGCTTCTCTGACCACGAGAGAGACTTTTACGGATTACATGGGGCTGTCTGGTTATCTCCGAGACCGCCTCAGCTTGCGCTGCACTGATCACCCGGTATGTATCATTACTGTACTTTAGTGTAGTGAAATGTATGCATGTATGTATGATTTATGTAGAGTGATCTGCATACCCACGAGCGGAGACAGAGCGAGCTAGTGCGGGAAGCTGATGCCCGAGTTGGTCATGTGTATCAAGAGAGGAACGACCACTGGTCGGGGATGATGCGACGGGAGACTGAGGGTCGCCTTACCGTCGAGGAGAGGGCGCGTGATGAGTCGATCAGACGCCTTGCTGTAGAGGAGAGAGCACGAGCTGCTGATGAGAGAGCACGAGTTTCTGATGAGAGAGCGCGAGTTTCTGATGAGAGAGCGCGTGCTGCCGAGGAGGCACTATCTGCGGAGCGGGCATCACACCTGAGAGATTTTGAGAACTATTGGGACTTTCCTCCGTATTAGGCTCGTTATGTATTGCTTTGTAGCTTTCATTATTGCTTTGTAGCTTTCATTGTTGCTTTGTAGCTTTTATTAGGGTTTCTCCGATGTATAGCTGATGTATAGGGAGTGGGGTGGATAGTAGGTAGGCTTTTTGTGAAAAGTAGGACAAGAAATGTATAACCCGTGATTCATATTACCATGCATTCGGTAGATTATAATGATTCCAATCATTCTCGTCAGATATATTCATGCCTCTATTTATTTACAAACAACAGAAATACTTAGTCTCTTGTACATTGTTTTTGTAATTGCTCAAGTTATAACTATTGTTACCAGGACCCGCCTTTCGGTTTTCGGATCCCGGCGATTTTTCTCCTCCCCTTTTACTATCCCGGAATTTTTAAATGAGTGCCCTTTCGGGTTTTCACCCATTGGGATTTCCCTTATTGTTGCATAGGTCGCCCTTTGCGGGTTTTCAACCCATCGGGAATTTTTCTTTATTTATTTTTTTTTTTTACGAAAAGTATTTCTTAAGCCTATCCAGGTTGGTAGGTTCGGAGAATTCCATGCCGTCCATTGTGGTTAACTTCACCGCTCCTTTGCTTAGTATCTTCTTTACGACGAATGGTCCTTCCCAGTTAGGCCTGAACTTCCCCCTCGGGTCGGTGTGCGTCACACGGATCTGTTTCAGTACCAAATCTCCTTCTTTGATAGGGCTGGTCTTGACTTTTTTATTGAAAGCCCGAGACATCCTTCTTTGATATAACTGTACATGGTAAAGGGTTTCCATCCTTTTCTCATCAACTAAAGCCAACTGCTCATATCGCCTCTTCACCCATTCCGTTTCGGGAATTTCTGCTTCCACTGCGATTCTCAACGATCGCTTTTCGATCTCAATCGGCAGGACTGCTTCTGTTCCGTATACCAAGGAGAATGGCGTTGCCCCAGTCAAGGTTCTGATTATCGTGCGATAAGCCCACAACGCGAGTGGGAGGTGCTCATGCCAGTTCCGATGTGATTCCACCGTCTTTACGAGAATCCTTTTAAGGTTCTTATTAGCTGCTTCTACTGCCCCATTAGCCTGTGGACGGTACAGAGAAGACCTGTGATGTTCATTGCCATATTCTCGGAAAAGATTCCTTACTTCCCCCTGAAACTGGACTCCGTTATCCGTGATCATGTGATGAGGCACTCCGAACCTGGTGATCAAGTGTTTTTCAATGAACTTTCTCATCTGCTTGGATCCCAGTTTGCTAAACGACTCTGCTTCTACCCATTTGGTGAAATAATCGATGGCGACTGCAATAAACTTATGTCCATTTGAAGCATTAGGCCTTACTTCGCCGATGATGTCAATGCCCCAGGCAGCGAATGGCCAAATAGGTGCTAGCACATGTAGTTCCATGGCCGGAAGGTGACTGCAATCGCCGTGGATTTGACAATCGTGACATTTCTTTGCATACTCGTTACAATCTCTTTCCATGGTGAGCCAATAGAAGCCTTGTCTGATAATTTTCTTAGCTAGTACTGCTCCTCCCATATGGGCTCCACAAATTCCCGAATGTACTGATTCCATTGCCTCGCGGGCTTCTCCCGCATCCAAGCATCTGAGTTGTAATCCATCAACGTGCCTTTTTTAAAGCAAGTCATTGTGGATGACGAACTGACGAGCTAGCCTTCTAATCACAGCTTGATCCCTAGGTTCTGACTCTGCCGGATATGTCCCATCTTTCATGAAGTTCACGATATCGAAATACCATGGTTTTTCATCTGTCCCTAACAGCATTACGTCCTCGTAACATGGTTTGTGAGATCTTCTCAATACCAACGGCTTCGAAGCAAGGTTCTGGGGGTTGTCCCAAACTGACACCAAAGTAGCCAAGGCATCCGCCGCCTGGTTCTGTGCTCGAGGAATATGATAGAAACGACATTCCTTGAATCTTTGTGCCAACCCTTCTAGCTGATCTAGATATGGACGTAGTCTTTCTTCTCTTACCTCCCAGTTTCCTTGTGCCTGTTCAATGATCAACTTTGAGTCCCCCCAGATTTCGACATATGACGCTCCCAGTGCCGCTAATGACTCTAAGCCATAAATGCACGCTTCATACTCAGCCATATTATTGGTGAGAGGGAAGGATAACTTCTTAGCCATCGGGATCCTTTCTCCTTCCGGTGAGGTAAGTAGTACTCCTACTCCGGCTCCATTCGAATTAACTGCTCCGTCGAAGAACATTTTCCACGGTATAACTTCGATTGCGTTCAAGTGCTCATCGGGGAAATCATAACTTATCTCTTCTTCCTCTGCATTCAGGGGCTGATTGGCCAGAAATTCTGCCACGGCCCTCCCTTTGATAACCTTCTTCGTCACATATTCAATGTCAAACTCGGACAAAAGTAACAACCATCTGGCTAACTTCCCCGTCAAGGATGGAGTTCGGTATAGATATTTCACGGGGTCCATCTGAGAAATAATGATCACTTTATACGATTGGAAATAGTGTCGCAGTTTCTTTGTCAACCATACTACTGCCACACATGTCTTTTCGATCATGTTGTACTTGAGCTCATACTCCAGGAACTTCTTACTCAAATAATACACCGCATGCTCCACACCGGTGTCTCCCTCTTGAGCCAACATTGCCCCAATAGATCGCTCCTCAATCGCTACATAGAGGAGAAGCGGCTTTCCTAGTTTAGGCGGTCTCAGCACTGGCGGATTAGACAAATAGCTCCGGACGCTCTCTAAAGCTTGCTGACACTTATCATTCCAAACAGCGGGTTGGTCTTTCATTAGCAACTTAAAGATTGGCTCGTAGATTGCGGTGAGTCTTGCTATGAACCGACTGATATACTGAACCTGCCCCAGAAACCCTCTCACTTCCTTCTCATTTCTCGGCGCCGGCATCTCCTGTATGGCCTTCACTTTATCAAGATCCACCTCGATTCCCTTATTTCCGATTACATAGCCTAAGATTTTCCCCGACGAAACGCCGAAAAAGCACTTCTTCGGGTTTAGCCTTAGCTTGAATTCTGCGATTCGGGCCAAAAACTTCTCGAGCGTGGCAAAATGCCCTTCTCTTGTCTCTGATTTGACCATCATATCATCCACGTAGACTTCTACCTCCTTGTGTATCATATCATGGAACAGTGCTGTGGCCATTCTCTGGTAAGTTGCCCCGGCGTTTTTCAAACCAAACGGCATTACCCTGTAACAGTATGTCCCCCACTCAGTTGTGAACGAGGTTTTCGCTTTGTGCTTTTCGGCCATCTGAACTTGCATGTAGCCCATGAAACCGTCCACATTCGTGTGTAATACACTTGACGCTGCGCTGTCGATCAATACGTCGATATGAGGTAATGCGAACTCATCCTTGGGGCATGCCTTGTTAAGATTTCTGTAATCAACGCACATTCTCACTTTGCCGTCCTTCTTTGCGATGGGCACCACATTTGCGACCCAAGGGGGATAGTCGATTACTTCGATGAATCCTGCTTCTAACTGTTTCTTCACCTCCTCTCTGATCTTATCTGCCCATTCTGGTCTCATACGTCGGAGCTTCTGCTTTACAGGCTTCGCTTCGGGGTAAGTTGGAATGCGGTGGGTTACGATTGATTGATCAATTCCAGGCATGTCTTCGTATGTCCAAGCGAATACAATTTCGTATTTTTTAATTATTCTCTCAAATTCTTTTCTCTCTTCAATAGTTAATGCTTGAGGAATTTGTATAAGTTTAGGATTTTCATACCAAGATTGAAAGTTGACATTTCTATTGTATTGATTTCAAATGCAGGCATGTTATATGAATGAGAATGCATGGAATGATCATGATCGACATCAAGCAAGTAAGCAAAATCAGAATTCATTTCATTGATAGCATGAGTGATTGCATCATCTGACTCAAACAAAGCAGTAATACAATTTTCATCATTAGGGCCTTCGGACTTCTCGTGAATTTTGAAGGTACTAGGCTCATCTCCCGCTCCCGCAGTCGCTTCGATGGTGATGACCTGCTCCTCGGCATTTAAATCCAGCATCATGATCTCCTCGACAAAGCAGCTCGCCTTTCCTTTGCCCCAGTCGGCAACATCATTGAAGATTTCGAACCCTGGCAGAATCTTCCCTTCCGTGCTAACAGCCACTTCCGACTCATCATCAGACTCATCCCAGATGTTGATCGGAACCCTCTGATTGATACCTTCCTCGTCGGAGGAACTTCCCCAAACGTCCACGACCATCAAATCCATTATGTGAGGGACATTCGGATTTATGTAGGAAGGGTCCGACGATCCATACCGAGCCCAGCCAATCAGTTCTTCATAGTCCTTGAGGAACACTCCATTCATTCTTCTAGCCACGAGTGGAATATCACCCTTCCGGATGCACATGAGTTGCTCCTGATCACTCAAGGTGACCCGACAAGAGGCATACTTGAACCTCCATCTTCTAGCATAATCCACAAATGGTTCCTCGGGGAATTGCCTGATCCTTTCTAAATCTTCCAACGACCCTGTCCACAGAATGTACCTCTCATACCTCTGCACAAAGGCCTCTATGAGGGATCCCCAGTCCCCTTTTGTCTTTGCCGCGAGCATTCGGTGCCACATCAAAGCTTCTCCTATGAGTGTCTTTGGAAAATGCTGGACTAACTCACTTCGGTAGAGTCCCGCGTCAAACATGTAGGCACGGAAACAGTTTATGTGATCAACGGGGTTCTCATCTCCCTTATACTTAGACATGGCTGTTACTGCTTCAGGTGTCTCCTCTTCGGATAATGCAGGCATTTCCTCTGGACATTCCCGTGCGGCGTATTTCTTGATGAATCTCTTAGTCATTTTTGCCCAATCTGCTTTAACGTGCATTGGAAGAGACATGTACCACACTAGTGACTCTCCTGCCAGTGAGTTGCAAAACAAGCTCGTGATCTCCCCCTCTTTGAAACCTAGAGGACCCATAGCCGACAGATAAAAATGCAAGTGCTCCATGGGGTCCTTCCCTTCATTATACTTGCTGACAGTCGGAAACAGACGTTTGATAGGCCCAATTTGCATTGCGCTATATTCCCCTGCCCGTATTTTGTCTCTTCGATACTTCATCAAAAACAAGCTTGACACCAGTGACCAATCATGCTTAGTCGCGTCAGGTAGCGATTGAAACCACTTCAAAGGTTCGCCCACCAGCGAAAGATGGAACCATGGAGTGACCTCTTCCACTTTGTATGGCTCTCCAAACATAGCACACATGTATCCATACAAATGAGCTTCGGGGTCTTCTACCCCACTAAACAATTTCAACACATGCATGATCCTCCGAGATGAGACTTCCTCGGTCTCCTCAGTTTCAGTTCTATCATCCATCACTTCTTCCGTTGGCTCCTCTTCCAAAGCCGACACATACAAACCATTTCCCACATTATTCTTCTCATCGGAGTCCAACAACTCCTCTACGTTCTCCTCGAAGGATTCCATCACTACACGTTCTGTCAGACCAATTCCGATCATGCTTACCCTATGATTAGGCAATGGATTACGCCTAGTGGAAGGGTTCGCTGACGAAGGATCAACTATCTTTTTCTCCTCGATTAAATCCTGGATTTCGTGTTTCAACCTCTCGCAATTCTCAATTGTATGCCCATAACTGCTATGGAATTCACAATACCCTCTAGCCTGTATCTGCGGAGTAGGTTGAGCTTTGTTATACGGGGTAAGGGCTTTCAACAATCCCTTTTTCTGCAGACGCTCGAAAACTTTAGCATAGGTCTGATCGAACTTGGCGAACCGCCTCTTTTCAATAGCATTAAGATCAACCACTTTCACTGCTGCGGATTCCATGCTCGCGCTAGGCCCTCCAGCACTATATCCAGACTTCGTCCACTTGGTATAAGCTTTCTTCGGCTCCCCATCACCTTCGACAGTCAAGGCACAACTATACATCTGATTGAAATCCGTAAACGGCATATACCGCAACTCATTCTTGATATACGGCAACGTGTTGCCAACCACCATTCGGATCTGATCCTGCTCGAGCGGCTTTTGTTTCATCACTGCGGCCTTAGCCCTCCATCTTTTCACAAAATCGGAAAAGGATTCCCCAGCATGCTGCTTAGTGCTCTCTAATTCTTTCAAAGTGACCTCCAGCATGGTGTTAAAGCTATACTGAGCGATGAACGACTTTGCTAATTCCTTCCAATCCCTCTTTGTTACCATCGGCAATGCATGAAACCATGTGAGGGCAGCCCCCTCTAGATAGGTGTTAAACAGCCCCAGGACTTGATCCTCAGTCAGGATCGTGTGCTTCATCACAGCAACATACTGATTCATGTGAGCGGTGGGATCTCCAGTTCCATCGAACTTTTTCATGTCGGGGTGCCGAAATTTCAAAGGCAAAGCTGTTGCCGATAAATAATTCTTCAAGTTATAGAAATCCTGACTTCCGGAGCTTCCTCCGTGCAAGTCCTGCACTTCCTGTGTGATGTGTTGCTTCCACTCCTCTTCCTTAGTTTTCTCTTTCTCTAACTGTTTTCGGATATAATCCTGATAATCCTCCTCATTCCCAAAGCGAGGGCCATCGTTCACCTCATTCTCAGCACGCTTACTACCACTCTTGTTGTCCTTCAATGCTAACTCAGCTAGCTGGGCCAAGATCGCGGCCAGCTGATCATTGATATTGTTCACAGAATTCTCCAATTCAGCCACTTTCTCGTCGGTCGCAGACATACTGACGGAAGACTGAGTATACTCGGACGAAGATGATTCCGAAGCCACAACTTCCGATTCAGAACTGTCAATTTGTAACTGGTCAAACTGCCTAACTAGCCGACTGCTCTCTCGGTACCACAATCGCTTAATGATGATGTCTGCGCGAACGGTATCCATTAGTATGTATGCATGATTTTATATGCATGATTCGTGGTGTGTGCGTTTATTTATTTACGGATATATAAGATAAGAAGAACAAACGTTAGTCCTATTTACATGTATCACAACATCTCTCTTCCACCCTTATTCCTCCACACACTCATCGGTCCAGGTCTCTTTTCTAGGATTTTGGTTTTTGGCTCACATTGCGGTCCAGGGGACGCGTGATGCCGTCGATTATTGCGGGAAATTAAATCATTCATCAGACAACACAGTTCGTTTTGACGTATCCACGTTTGGTGACTAAGAAATTGACCAAGTTGGATTGTCCTTTCAGAATAACTCATCTTTTGTCCTTTTGCGAGACGCATTAATTCGGGTTTTGACTCCCTTTGAGCGCATCTCAGTTTTTAAATGTGGTTCGAGTTATTCTTCTAGTTCAATCGTTCGTTATTGTCGATGACTCGTTCCCTTTTGTTTGCGTGGGTTCGTGTCTCGATTTTGGATTACAACGGGATCTTTTGGATCTATCGAGAGACGTAACCACATGTTTATTTAGTGATGGAATCACTTTTGGATTTTATTTTAGGGAACGGACTCATCGCATAACGTGTTTGTTCTTAGCGTCGAGGATCCGTTTGCTCATTTTAGCTACGTGAAAAAGACGGCGAGTCTTATTTTGAGCGCACGGTAACCTTTCGGCTAGCAACAGTTCGTTGTTCTTCCCAATCCACGGGATATATCGTCTTAGTGTGGTTATAGAAAATCAACGTTTCGTTGAATCGCATGCTTATTCAAAGCGAGGACATCACCGTTCTCTTTCCTTTAGGCACGAATTAAGCAAACACGTACATCGGGCCATATTTCTTGCAGTTTTGGTAACGGTCGAAATGATCGAGTCGTTAGTCAAAACCCGCAGTCTCGTCCATATGGCGCAATTATATGGTTTGGCTTAATTCGGCTTTGTGATTTTAAACGGGGTATACACTCGTTCGAGGCACGTACTTAACGACATTGGTTTATTTTCTTTAACTACTCTCGGTATTGATATATATCGTAGATTCGGAATGATTTTGGTCGTTTAGTTTATTTTTCTCTTCTTTATTTTCTTAGTCATCTGTACGGACACATCCATTTCTCTTAAGAACGACACGAGGCATAACGTAAAAGCTCGTCTTTCATTCAGATGGGACGGGCTACTTGTGCGAAACTTTTCGCGTTATGACAGGGTCGTTCAGGACAGAAATGTTCTTCGTTTTCGTTTCGTCTTGATCTCGTTTTATCCCAATTTATTTAAAGAATGTGAATAACGGCTATTGTTAATATAGTCCTTTGTATCGAAATGTAATTATCCTTAACATTAAACCGATTCATACTTAATACGTGCTTACGTCATAACACATTTCCTGAACACGTGCCTTCGTCGGGACACCGAAAGGGACAAGGCGGGTCGCACATGTTCATTCATATGAGATGACTAAGTCGTCTTTAGTTCAAATCGTTTCGATGTTTTAGGGTAATTAGTATGTCGATTCATGAGTATATATTAATGCATCGTCTCATTTTCTTTACATAATTTAGGATTAGACACGTATCATGGCGGTTTGAAAACACGAACTGATTCATTTATCACATCAAAAATAGTAATGGGTAATCCTATGGAAACTTCTAAGGCTACTATATGCTGACACGGCTGACCGCGGGACCTCACAGGACCGCACGGATTCGCCCCTAACGAATGGATGGGGACCCTCTGGCGCCTTACTGTAAGGGGGAACTTACGCTAGCCTCTTTCGAGCGACGAATGGACTCTCGCTAGAGGTTTCGCGGAAATTACCCAAAGGGTTTGCAATAATGCATATGAATGCATACGAAAAGAAGTAAAACGATCCGTCCCCGTTAAGGGCTTAATACACGCCTTTCGGAATCAAATTTCTCGCTTCCCCAGCGGAGTCGCCACTTGTTAGACGAGGTGCCGCAGCCTAATCTCCCGGGCGGACCGGGGGGTGGACAACCTCATGGCGACGTAAGCGGTGATTGGCGCCGAAAGCAACCAATCGTGGAATCAAGCTACTCGGCAGGACCGGAGCTCGGAGATATGGAAGAGTCGCCACCCACGAATGGGAAAATGAACACCGATCCCTTGCGGGAGACCGGTGTGGGTTCGGGAAACTTAGGTACGAGCCGAGAAGGCTAGCTCCTTTCCGGAGAAAGACTACTAGGCACCCCGACATCGTCCGGTTATGAACCACCGGCCTCCTACTCAGCATGTTAGGTGATAACGGACTAATCGTATACTTCTTTAAGTTTAAAATTCATTTGAAACCCTTTTCTTTCTCTTTTTAGAAACCATTTTGAGCATATGATATTGAAAAGCCACCTCAGTAAAGAATCACCCATTTATGTTTATACATACACAGAGAGGGAAGAAAGAAATGATTTATTTACAACCGTATTTAAATGTTATGTTGTGTGTTTATTCTACACTAACTTATTTCCCCAAAACGAGTTTTATTTACATGGTTCGCACCTTAATCGCCGTTGGAACGATTTAGGAGCGTTTTAAAACCTCGTTTGATGAAGCTTACCCGAATCGCCATTGGAACGACTCGAGTATTTGAAAACGTTTGAGATAAAGAACCTTTTAATAAGAAAACGTGGTTAAACATACAAGTCAATTTCATTTTGTACAAATCCTTTAAGAAAATGATTCAAAAATCTATTATTTGCAAAGAAAACGATTTTAATTACAATGATCCTTTAATCCGCCTTTGGAACGGATTAAGGTTTTAAAACGTGGTGTTTTGAAGACGATTTGGAATATTAACAAGAATGACTCTATTTATTTACATTAGAAAAAAAACTCATTAGTTTAAATAATTCAATTGAAAACTCTCTTTTTGTGATTTATTTTCCCCACTTATTTAATGGACTCTCTAATTGTTATAATTACAACAATAAACTTATTTTAACTAATATTTACACTTAAATAAAGCCCATTTGAAATATGGACCCATGAATGGGCTCAAAGGGTAAAGAAAATAGTTTGTACATACGTATATACATTTAAAATGAAAAATAGAATATAAAATAAGAGTTAATACAAAAGAAGCTATATGTATATATAAAAATAATAGGTACAATATATCTATACTTTGAAAATGTGAAAATAATAAGTAGATCCTATAACTAAGAAAATAATTCTTATCCAAAAATAATTTTATTCAATAATCACTAAAATACCCAAATGTTCCAAAAACTATACATATACATAACTACTATAGTTTTAAATACCAAAAATACCATATGCTAATATATATTAATTATTTCTCAAAATACCAAATAACTAACATTTAAAACATAATCCAAATTAATAAAAATGAATACATATATATACTTATACTTATATTGTAAAATGGAATAAATAATAATATACAAATATTCTAGAATGATTATATATGCTAAAGTTCTAAAATAATTTGAAAAACATATATTACATATTTATATATATGTACTAAGGATTAAAAGTTTAAAAGTTAAGAAAAAAGGACTGAAATGGCATTTTTTACATTTTGGCAGATTTACCGACGGAAAATCCGTCGGTAAACAGCATTTAGTGACAGAATAGGTAAATTACAGCAGCACTCCTAAATGTTTCCAGATTTATTCAAAAGCTTTAAATTAAATCTAATTCAATCGTTTTGGGTTTCCGAACTACCAAAGATGTATCATAGTCGAAAAAGGAAATTCCTAAACAACGTTTTTTTTTTAATTTCAAAACATTATTTGGAAATTCCTTTTAAATTAAAAACTTGTAATTACAACGTTTTCGATACCCGAACTACCTTTTATCGGATCACGGTTCGTATTGGGACATAAAAAATGAGGTTTTTTATTTTAAAACAAAACCGAATTTTATTTAACAAGAAACGAAAATTAAATAAATACGTTAATTAAATAAAATGTGACAAAATAAATAAATGACTAAAAGAATAAAAACTATAGCATAAAAATAGAAGAAGAGAATAAATTAAATAAAATAAAGAGTCTAGTCCTCGGATAATACCTTGAATTCGGTATCTGATAGTTGAAGCCGATTGATTCCACGAACCACGAGCTCCCGTTTTTTATAAAAAAATTAGTAAAAATTGAACTTAGGAAATTTAGAGATTTTCAATTTTTAGGAAAAAAAATGTTTTTTCCTAAAAAAATCAACTTCCTCTCTCTAGAAAAATATCTAGTGTGAGAAGCTCTCTAAGGATTCCTCCTCCCTCTCCTTTTTCCTCTCCCCTTTTTGCATGGGGATCCGTGCCTTTTATAGGCAAACGGGTCCCCGGACCAATGGGCGACGCCCAAAAGAAATTGGGCGTCGCCCATTGGGGTTGGGCGGCCGCCCAACAATCGTTGGGCGAGCGCCCAACGCTAGGTTGGGCGCCCGCGCCCAACCTCCGTCGGGCGTTCGCCCGACGTGGTTGGGCGCCCGCCCGCCGACCCTCGGGGCGTGTCTCGAGCCATCGGGCGTGCGCACCCCGCGTCCGCCGAGGGCGCGTCCCGCGCCGCCGGACGCTCACACGTCGCGGCCGCCGAACGCGCGCTTCGCGCTACCGGGCACGTGCGCTCAGCGGCCCACGAGAGCGCGCCCCGTGTCACCGGACCCGGGCATTGCTCGGACGTCGAGAGCGTGCCACTTGCGGTGCGTCCGACGGACGCCGAGCGCACGTCCCGCGCCGCCGAGCGGGCGTTCGACCATTGTCGTCCGCGTGCCGGATGCCGCTAAGCACCCGCGCCGTGCCGCTAATTTTCCTTCGCTTATTATTCTTTATATATTTTTCAAAACTTCCGGAATCAATCGCTTCAACCGTCTTGTTTTCAGGTTTTCGTCACAGGTCCTCCGACTCGGTGTCTACAACTACAATCACTCAATCATGTAGGATCTACTAATTAATTTAATGATATATATTAGTATAACTTTTCATTAACCTCAATACCAAATGTCATGGGGTTATGTCGGAACTAGGCCAAAGCCTCGTGTGGCGCCGAGATTTCTTCGAGTCTCGGTCAGCCAACTTCTACTGAAGGGGTCTATCCCTTTTGAACATCAAGCATCCCATCAATTCGTCTGTCGATATTCCGTCCTGAGGGGACTCCTTGTGGTTAAACCTCGCCTCACAAAGGACCTGCACTATGGGCCAACTTGAGGACCCAAAGTGTCCGTAGGGATTCCACCATCCATCTCCCTTCCCGAAGTCCGGATGTCCAACACTCCTAGTCCCTATTGGACTAGGTTAGATCGCTTAAACCAATCCCAACAACTAGCACAGGAGTTGGCGGAGATCTGATGCCAGATGATCATGTCTGTCCCCTTTTAGCGTTACTTACGCCGACTTGAAACTCACGTTCAATGGACATTGACATGTCTCATTCACCACTCGCCGTCCATCAGACCAATCCTCTTCGAAGCCTTGCTACAGCTCTCGCCGATGATTGGCCCGATATTGTTTCCAAAATCTTCCCCTAGCTCTTGAAAAGTTTAAAGGGTGAATATACGTTTTGTTTGCAAGTAGAAAGTAGTGAATAGTATTATTAAGGGAATCCAAAAGAGTGATTGGAATTTTGCACGAGATGGTAATGTATGATATCAATATGGATAAGTTGATTTGATTGATAATGCAAATGGAAAAGGACAGTTCAATTATGCCTCAATTTTCTGCGGGCTTTACAAACTATTTCCAAATCAACCTTTTTTGGTTTTTCTTTTATCCTTTTTAGATTTTCCGAATCTATAAGAGATTTCGAATGCTTAATAGTACAGTACATAATTTCTACGGAAAAATAAAAAGAAGAACATTTTTAAGTTTCTTACTTTTGGATTTTTATCAATGATGAGGGTTAATTCATCATGGGTATTTCAGCATTTATCCTAATCATATGGCAAATCAGCTAGCCGTTCGGTGTTCGGTTCGATAAAGTTCGATGGTGTTTGGTTCGATTTATTAAATGATCCGAGATTGAGTATGGAAAAACTCGTTCAAAGGTCGCAAGCAAACCGGTTATAGGTTAATGAACAAGTTCAATTATAATGTTTATGAACACGCTCGTGAGCAATTTTGGTTTAATTATTTGTCTAAAAATAGTATTTTTATAAAATAGGAAAATGTAAAATTGTATAGTTTGCCTAAACTTTAGTTTTCTAAGGTAGTTTTATGTTAATTTTTTTTTAAATGAACATAATTAATATGTTGTTTGTAAGTAAAGTTCATGAAGAAAATTAGCGAGTTGTTTAAAAGCAAAGATCGTAAATAAATAAATAAGTAGCTCACGGACAAGATGTTGAGCTCGAACTCATCAATTTTCTGACGAACTAAGCATGAGAAGGTAAAAGTTCGGCTAGACTCGATTGCAACCCTACTTTTTACAGTATAACTTAATTTATATCCTTACCACTTGCATCGTATTAATCCAATATTTATACATGTTTTTGAGATAAAATACAATATATATATATTTCGTTAGAATATATATGTGAATATTATTTGTTTATAGTAGATACATGTTTTGATAGAATGCCTAAGTTTACAACTACATAAATCATAGACTTCTAAAATATATATGTGAATATTATTTGTTTATGATAGATATTATCTTAGTAATATTGTAATTAATTAGTTACCTTATGTATAGCCTAAAATTACTTTATTATATTCAATATTAAGTATAATATAAGATTACTCTATTGTATTCGGTATTAGTTGTTATCTTAAGTATAGTTTAAAATTACTCTATTATATTCTGTATATAAAACTAATTTGGTCAAGAAGATAAACAAGAGATGATATTTTTCATGGTATCACATTCTTATAGTTTTTAGGCCATTTTCTAGCATCCCTCTTATACACCTACCTCTGTCCTTCGATGTCTCTCCCTCTCTCTTCTTCGTCCGTATACCCACCACCATGGCTGAACACAAATTTCATCATGCTCTTATTGTGTTTAATATTAAGAATCAAATCCACCAGCCGACACCACATGCAGGTATTCTAGGCCCCTGCACACAGCAGATCTTTACTGCCAAACACAGTCTTCCCCCACCGACATTGATACCACCATGTACACTCTTACTCTTAATCCTCCTCCTCCTCATGACATAAATTGGTAAATGGACACCGAGGCCACCTCCCATATGACCTCTGCACCAAGTACTCTCACGTTTTATTTTAATTTGAGCAAAAGTAATGGTATTATTTGTGGTAATGGCCAATCAAGTCCAATTCATGGTTACGGGCACACTATCTTGCCAACCTCAACCCCACCATTGGCTTTAAAACATGTCCATCATGCACTTCACATTGTTAAAAACTTAGTGTCAGTCCGTAAATTTACTTCTAATAACTCTGTTTCTGTGGAATTTGACATGTTTGGGTTTTCTGTGAAGGATTTATAAGGTGTGAGAGTCAGGGCGAGCTATATCCTATCACCACCACCATCTCCCAACCGATATAAGAAGATGATGACAATATATTACAGTATAAGAAGATGATGACAACTGATTTTAGCGCCAAGAATAACAGTTGACGAATTCTGTTAGTAAGCTGGATATAATCCAATGAGGTGATTAACATATAAGATTGATGAACTACTTATCATACATTTCATAATCTTTATAAAGAATGAATAAAAAATATAAATAGTTAGTCAAATTTAACTAATGGGAATGATTAGCTAAATATTTTAGGGGTTATCTCACAATGTTGGAGTGTCTCACTTTTTAGGTGCACGTTTGACATTGTTTTCTTTAGCTTAAAAAATAGTTTTTCCAGCTAAAACTTATGTTTGGTAAATGCAAAATTGTTTTCTTTAAAGCTAGAAAATATCTACAAATTAAAAGAAGAGTTTAGTAAATACAAAATTGATTTCCTTAAAAGATATGAAAGCTCGGAAACTGCTTTTAGAGAAAACTAAAATTGTAGTTTTTAGGGAAAAAATTTTTCACAGCTTATGAGGAAAGCTGAATCGTTGGTAACAACAATATCAAATTAATCCTAAATGGCTAATTATGTAAAACAAATGCCATCTTTTATAAATAAAAATATCACATTTCTTTACCAACATATCGATGAATCATAAGTTTTTTTTCGTACTTTTTTCTAAATAAAATATTAAGTGAATTTTTCATTTTAGTTTATTGACTTTTAATAAATATAAATGAAATAAATAAATAATGATATAATTAATATATGAATGGGATCTTACAAATTGGAAGTGATATCAACCATTAGAGACTATACTATCGAGAGATGAAAATGCTTTTATTAACAAAACCCTTTCTATAACTAAGGATACTATTATTTACATTATACGTGAACGTCATGTTATCACTCACTAGTAACATATCAAATACATATAATATTTTGTAAGTCTCATATTGTTCAGATCCTTATCATGTTATATACTTGTTAGATTAAAAAAATACAAACATTTTATCGAATTTAAAAACATTTCGTTCTTAAAATTATTATGAAATTACAAAAAAAAAACTTCTAAAACCAATTGATATGGAGCCATTGATACATGAACATATCAATATAATATTTTTTGGTAATATGGAAGGGTTTAAACCCGAGAAAACAAAAACGGAACAAGAAAAGAAAAAGAAACACAATCATAAGCATAATCATATACGAATCATCCTAAGAAGATATGTACCATAGAAATCTAAAAAAATAACATCTTGAATGCTTTCAGTAGGCACATCACACTCGTGAAAACTCAGAGTCAATTTTCATGCGTAGTTCTCCATCCAATTCGCGGCTCGATTCCCTTCGCGAAGGATATAGACAAGCCGCACATCTCAATCCCTATTATAAAGCTCTCGACATGACGAAACTAAGCAATAAAAGCGGTGCCTATGCTCCGTTCCATTGCTGACCAACCGAATAACGACTAACGAGCCCATCTTAAACACCACCCCGATGATAGAGCCTATCCTAAACATATGTGAGACCAAAGTATAACCCTCGTAACTCATGCCAAAACAGTCGTGCAAACACCAAGATTCACCGCATACCACAATATAATATTTAAATTTGGGCTTAATACATCATTTGCCTCCTGAACTTGTTCAAAATGGTTGATTGACCCCTGAACTTTCAAAATGTCTCGATAGCTCCCTGAACTGCATAAAATATTCAGTTAACCCTCTGAACTTGCATAAAATGCAATCAATTAATCACCCGGTAGTAAAAAAGTAAATTAAATACGGAAGATATGTTGCACGCATCTTAAAAAAGTAAAACGATCAAGATCGGGATATGCGATTATAATATTAGAGAAGAAAATGTTTTATAGTTGAATAAGTAAGAAATTCTTTTTTAACATGTTTTAATATATTTTGTAAAGTATGTAATAACATTCTAAGGTACGTGTAATGTATTTTCCGTATTTGACTTACTTTTTTACAACCGAATCATTAATTGATTACATTTTATGCAAGTTCAGGGGACTAACTGAATATTTTATACAAGTTCAGGAGGCTATCGAGATACTTTGAAAGTTCAGGAGGCCAATCAATCATTTTGGACAAGTTCAGGGACAAATGATGTATTAAGCCTTTAAATTTGTAATGATATATGAAACTAACTTAACTTCTTAATTATTATAAAAACAAAAGAGTTACACCATACTTACTTTATTTTTATTATCATTGGATGAACTTACTTTGTTAAAGTTCACTATAATCCAATGATGAAAAAAACAAAGTAAACTTTACTTTATAGAAAATAAAGTAACACAGAAGTCACTCAAAAGAAAAATAGTAAATTTCAAATAAAACCCCTGTGGTTTCACTAATTTTCAGATAAAGGATTGTGGTTTATTTTTTATCAAAACGAGGATTGAGGTTTCGCACTTGGATTAATGTTATTAAAACCATCTTTAACGACCTGAAAATGAAATTTTTTAAGAATTAAAGTTGTTCAATGTCATATTTTTTATGGAACTACATTTTCGATTTTCGAAAATCATCTTTTTTAGAACTTTCTCTCTCTAAACATTAACTTTCTCTCTCTTTACCAAACATCATCTAAACAATCTCAAAATAAAAAAGTTGAAGAATTAAAGTTGTTTAGAATATTAGTAGTTCTTAAAATATGTTATTTTTGAAGTCATCAAGGGTGATTTTAATAGTATCAATCGAAAAAGTCCTTATTTTGCTAAAGTTGAAAACATTAATCCTCGTTTTGACAAAAAGTAAACCACAGTCCTTTATCTGAAAATTAGTGAAACCATAGGGGTTTTATTTGAAGTTTAACCAAAAAAAATAAAAAAACCTAACTTGTGAATATTTAATATAATATTTAAATTGGGGCGTCTGGCTTTCTGGGTTCTCCCAGAATTTAGGGTTGAGTTCTTCCTTTTCTGCGGAGCTCTGGGCTATTCTTACTGGAATCAATCTTGCTAAAAGGCTGGGTGTTAAGAGGCTCTCTGTGGAGTCTGATAATTTGGAAGCAATCAAAATGATTTCTGAGAATCATTCTATGGGTCTTAACAGTCGCAACCTCATCAAAGCTATTATAAGGCTTTGCTCCTCCTTTGAGTTCGTAGAGTTCAGACACATTTTTAGAGAGCAGAATCGTGTTGCTGATCGCTTGGCGGCGGCGGACCATGAAGGGACGTTAGGCGTTACTACCCTTCCTGTTTCCCCTAGTTTCATCTCTCATCTTCTCTTAGAAGATAGGATTGGGGTTAGCTTCCATAGGCTAATTCCTGTGTAGTTTGTTGTTATTCGTTTTTTTTTCCTTTTCTACCAAAAAAAAAAAAATATAATATTTAAATTTGTAATAAATGAAACTAACCTAACTTCCTAAATTCCAAACATAACTATAACATTTATGATATTATTACCTTATATATTTTCAAAATTACAAACCCATTTTAATCCACATTCCAATAATACAGTACAAAGAATCTTCTCTTTCATCACCATATATGATAGTATAGTATATCAACCCCTCTCTGCAAATTGCTCAACCTCTCTTTCTCTTTCTCTTAGCCCCACTCAGTGATTCCCGTGACTGCAAAAACCTGCACAAACAGATAATAAAAATCATTGCTTTACATCACAATCACTAATCTTTTCTCCATTTTTATAAACCCCTATTTCAATCCCCAAATCCCCCCTTCCATTGCTCACAAACAAAAATGCCTAGCTCAGGTTGGAGATCAAATTCTAGAAATTGTAAGAATAGGTCAAGTGAATTTGGGGGTTCTTTTCTGGAGAGGAAAATGGAGGGATTGAATCAAATGTATTATGGGAATAATGGGAGTAGTAGTAATGGGTTGGGATTAGGAGTGAAGAAGAGAGTAATGGTAGTTGTGGATCAGAAAAGTTACTCAAAACATGCTATGATTTGGGCACTTACTCATGCTGCTAATAAGGGTGATTTGCTTACTTTGCTTCATATTATACCTCCTTATCAGAAGTCTGATTTGGGTTCTTCTGGTTCTGGTTCTGATTCTGATTCTTATCTTGCTAAATCTCTTGGTTCTCTTTGCAAGGCCTGTAAACCTGAGGTATGGCTGTGTTTTTGGTTAAAGATTGGGGGTTTCTGTTGTTTTGATTGTTGGGTTTTGATTTTATGGGGAGATTGCTATGTTGCATAAAAACTCTTCTTTGCTAGCGTTTCCATTTTTCGTATCCACTGCAGTTTCCTTTTCTTTTCTGTTTAAGTCACCATTTTGACAGGTTTCATTAAAAGGGGAAATTTATTTAGTTAACCTTCAAATCCGGGGAATTTGTTGGAAGTGAAATTGCGGTTATTTCAGGGTCTAACCTTGATTTAACCATCGTTTCCATTTAAACTCATTTTTTAAAAAGTTAGCTGAATAACCTTCCTTTAATTAACATTTTCTAACCCCAAAATAAAACAAGCAAACTTTTAATTAATTTTTCTTAGAAATAACGCTTTTCGCATCCGTTCCCTGCAACACAGGAAGATTGTGTTTTTTTAGATGTTTTTTCTCATTGAAGATGGTGGCTTTTTGGTGTTTTGATTCATGGGTTTTATAGATCAAGAAAGAGGGTTTGGATCTTGAGCTTACCTTCTTCTTGCATTGTTTTGAGCTTTAATTGTGGTAAAAAATTTAACCAATAGTATTCAACTTTGATTTTACTAACATTGTTAAAATCGAATTTAAAAATGACTTAAATCGGAGATGAAAATGATATTTTAAACAATTTTACTTTTTTTTTTTATTTTTGATAAAAGAAAAAAAACCCGATTGTAAACAACTTTAATTCTTTAATTCTTATTTGATGTGGTAAACTGTCGTTTTTTGAGGTCATTTATTTGATTTTTGTGTTAGCAAACCATAAAATGGAACGAATTTTATGTCGGGTTTTAAAATTAAGTGAATCTTTTATCCCTTTAATTGTTTCATTAATCAAAGAGTCTTTATTTTCTTGATTAGACAGATCTTGTTGCATCAGTAGTTTCTCATTCTAATGTTCTTTGATAAATCATTCTTGATCTACCACTTTCTAGGGGATAATTTCATTTCCTGTTTCCTTTCTTCATGTATGGTTATTTTCAGTCAATTCATTCATAATTCAACATTTTTCTTTTTCACTTTTTCACTTTTCTTTTGTTCTAATTAAATTTTACAGAGAAAAAAGATAGAGAGATAAGATAAATCTACTGTCTTTTCATTTTTTGGGGATGTTTTTTCAGACACATTTATCTTTTCTGCCTCTATGTTTTTACATTAAAAGAGTTACATGTCAATTCGGGTTGTCGTGTCATGATGGTTTTATGATAATCGTGCTAAACGAGTCGTGTCAATATGTAAATTGTATTATCGTGTCCGTTTCAGGTGGATGTGGAAGCACTAGTGATCCAAGGGCCAAAATTGGCTACAGTAATGAACCAAGTGAAGAAACTAGATGTGGCTGTGCTTGTTCTTGGCCAGAAAAAACCTTCTCCCTTTCTCAACTGGTGGATACTTCAATTTATATCAATTTTACTTTTATCATACAAAACGGTTAAATGTTTTTTTCCGTGGTAGAAATTCTAGTTCGGTTTTACACTTTTTCGTCAATGCAAAACTGAACTAGAATTTCTATCTCGGGACAATAAGAAGTGGAGTTAAAGGAGAGTCTCGGGGTACAATTGAAGCATCTCCGGACCCTCTTACTAAATGGAGAGGGCCGTCTGGAACCACCCTTTTCAAAGTGAATTGCGGAGATGCAATAGACTCACCGTGCACATTGGGTATGTTGCATCTCTGGAATCCACCTTGAAAAGGGTGGTTCTAATAAACGGCCCTCAACCTAGAAAGAGGGTCCGGAGATGCTACAATTGTATCTCGAGACTCTCTCCGTGACACCTCCTATCCCTCCACCTCTGGGGGGATCAACTTTACCCTTGTTGCTAGTGGGTGAGGTAGGAGGTGCACGGAGAGAGTCTCGAGATACAATTGTAGCATCTCCGGACCCTCTTTTTAGGTTGAGGGCCGTCTCGAACCACCCTTTTCAAGGTGAATTCCGGAGATGCAACATACCCAATCTGCACCTTCCTACCTCAACCACTAGCAACAAGGGTAAAGTTGAGGGAGAGGAGTGCGCGGAGGGTCCATATTAACCCGAAAATGAAAATAACTGATGGAAATTTCCGTCTAAACATACAATTTCCATCAGTATATTCATAATTTGTCTCTTGGATTAGACACCATTGATGGAAATGTTCGTCTCTGATGCTTAAGAAAACAGTAAATTTTAATAAATTTTCGTCCACTGACCCCGAACCGAGTTCTAACATTTTACCCCTTTTTGGCAGTCTCTGTGGGAATAGCAGCAGTGAGGAGTTTGTAGAGCAGTGTATCAACAATGTAGAATGCCTTACAATTGGAGTGAGCAAGCAGAGCAAAAGTGTAGGTGGATATCTTATTAGCACCAGATGGAAGAAGAATTTCTGGCTCCTGGCTTAATTTACTTCTTAATTACTTAATTAATTAACATCTTTTAGTGTTATTAAAAAGGTTTAATTAGTCCCTAATCTCACTCTTTGTAAACAATTAAGTGCTAACTAGCTAGATCATGATGATCCTTTGTAATCAATGACACTATCATGAGAAATAAATCCATAATCTCTTTATAAAACTATGTATGTTGGATAATAAAAGCATTATTGGGTGCATTTTGAATTTATTTAAGATTAGAAGAAAAATATTAATTTTGTTATTGTCCTATAAAATTGCTTAATTTTACTCATTAAATATAGGTATAATATCTATTTGGCTCCCTAAACTAAGGCTTCAAAGTCAATTAGTATCTTAAACTATCAAAATCATCAATCTACTAACCAAAAATCATCAATTAAGTCTCAGTTCTAAACAAAAATCATGAATTGATGTCTTATCGAAAATCATTTTAAGATATGATGATGATGCAATTGATGATTTTTTCTTAGTTTGGGGACTTGGTTGACGATTTTGATAGTTCATGGTCCTAGTTGATTTTGAAGCTTTAGTTTAGGGATCCAAACTTGTCTCGGATTTTACCTGTTTTTGAGTAAATAATAGTAAAAATTAAGGATAGAATTTAGGGTAAATTTTAAATAAAACCTTTATGGTTTCACTAATTTTCAGATAAAGGACTGTGGTTTACTTTTTGTCAAAACGATGATTTAGGTTTCGCATTTATATAAATGCTATTAAAACCATCTTTAACGACATGAAAATGAAAATTTTCAAGAATTAAAGTTGTTCAATGTCATATTTTCTATGAAACTACATTTTCGATTTTCAAAGATCATCTTTTTTGGAACACTCTCTCTCTAAACATTAACTTTCTCTCTTTTTACCAAACATCATCTAAATAATCTCAAAATGAAAAAGTTGAAGAATTAAAGTTGCTTAAAATATTAGTAGTTCTTAAAATATGTCATTTTTGAAGTCGTCAATGTTGATTTTAATAGTATCAATCGAAAAAGTATTTATTTTGCTAAAGTTAAAAACTTCAGTCCTTATTTTGAAAAAAGTAAATCAGAATCCTTTATCTGAAAATTAATGAAACCACGGTTTTATTTGAAATTTACTCTAGAATTTATTAAGAAATGGTAAAATTGAACAGTAATTTTGCTGTAATGGAAAAATTAACTGTCCCTATCAGAAAAACAAGTTGGCAAAAGTTAATGATTAACTTGTGCAGTTCAAAGAAGATAAATGATTCTTTAGGAAACCACTTATGATGATGTTAAGTACAGTATTTGTCTCTTTAAGTTGAATGCTGCAAGAAATGGTGAAACTTTTTCAGAAGCATGCACCTTTCAATCATCAAACCTCTGTCCTTTCAATAAATAGAATTGATAAAACGAGCATTGTTTCACGTTGATTGTCCGGTTAGAAATAATACTTAGTCGTGCTTTGTAACTATGGTGAAATCAGATAAAGATTAATCAATTTTGAAATTGCAAAGAAATTGGATAAAAATTGTCGGACTTCTTTACATTGTAGTGATTCATACTCAAACGCAACACGAAGAACCGTGCTGCTTTTGAAATGACTTCCAACAAGAAAATCGGATATCATCCGATTTTAAAATTGCAAAAAGTTAAACAAAAATTGTCCGACTTCTTCACATCATAAAGATTCCCACCCAAATGCAGGAGAATCGTGCTGCTTTGGGAACGACTTCCAACAAGCAAGTCAAAACAATCTTTGTCGACTTTCTTGCAACAAGTCGGATAATTTTTCCGGCTTCCTTGTTGGATGTCGGACAAACCGTAACCCGAGCAAGTTATGTAAGATGTGAAGAAGTTGGACAATCTTTGTCCTAACTCCGTTGCAGTTTTATTCCTTTGCAATTTTAAAAAAATCGGATAATCTTTATCCGATTTTACCCTAATTTACAGAACACAGTCACATATATTATATTTCTAACCGGACAATCTATTGTGAAATAATGCTCCAATTGAACATCATCCAGAACATTCATTCGAGTAAAACCGAATTAAGGACATACAACTTTTTCACGTTGACAAGTGTAATTCTTCGACTAATTTGATTTCAAATGTCAAGTTAAAACGACACCCATATTATCAAAGCTTAATTTTGAACTAAATTGATCATACTGCCCCCGAACACTTCATTGTCAAATTGATCCTTAATTATGAGTAAAATTGCATACTATTATTATCCAAAATGTAGTCATAGAATTCAAAAATAGTGTAAAGGAAATAAATTAGGAAAAACTTTCTATTTCTAATAGATTGGATGATGAGAACCTGTGTCACTCAATTTTTCCTCCCTTTTCTATATCTGTATTCCCCTGCCTCACACATCTTCTCTTTCATCAGACCTTATCATCTAATTTATCATTTACAAGCGGAATCAATTCTAGCCGACTCCGTGGAGTCCGGGGCGTCCGAGGAGTTCCCGGTGGAGGTTGCTGTTGGGAGAGCATGTGCCTTACGTACCCGTAGAATGTACATCCTAGAAGTGTGATACCACAGCCAACAGCATTCAAAAGTGCAATTGGGTTCTTGAATATCAACCATGAAACTAGTACCGCGACAGCGACCTGCATATATCAACGAACAACTCAGCAATGAAATGATAGAGACAATCCATCTGACACAACCCGTTTAATACATTTATCATTTTTGTTGAACAATATGGAATATAGAGATTGCATAGTACGATTATGACACGATAACCCACCCCTATTCAAGTTGGGTTCGGATAAAACAAGCTGCGATAATGTAGATGAAAATGACAAGGCAAAAAGGACTCATGTAGTTGTCAAAATGTCGACTTTAAGTATCTCTACTTTAATTTAGTGACTTTTTGTTTCGGGGAAATGTGACACTCGGTTTAAAGGCTTTGTTACCTCGTGTCTTTCACATCCAGCTAGAAGGCAAGTGAGATAGAGATAAATACCATGTAGGACACGTTTTAGACGGAAATATGTCCTACAGAGCATCTACTTTCACCTCATTTTACGTGTGAAGAAACTATTAAAAAAGATGCACATTTTACCCGAAATAGAAGTTCAGCTATAGGGGTGTGTCAATGATCAAAAGCCACCAGACCAAAGTATAGAGTTGAAGACAACATTTTGTTAAGTAGACGGCCAATTTGTCTTATTGCCACATTGGTATTGAAGAGAACTTCATAGTTCGTGTAGGTAGTCCTATAACTAGGGGTGTCAAAACGGATTGTCGAGTCGAGCATACTATGTGCTGTATATATTCTACATGTTTATATAGAATATAAAAGATACAAAAATGATAAAATGGGTCATGTAAGTTGTCGTGTCTGAAATTGATAGCTCTATTTTATGACATATATTATATACAAGGGTCAGTCTAAAGCTAAGTTAAAAATATACGAACCACTTAAATTCAGTAAATAGGTTATTCAGAATAATTAAATGTAGGAATGAGTAATCTTAATTTGTCTCACCTTCAAGTTTCCAGCAACGTTAAATGTGACTGCAGTCGTAGAATGGATCACGTAGAAGATGGAGAAGTTAAGACAGAAAGCCAACACCCCAGAAATGAAAATGATCACCATGGCAGGAACAACGGACTCGTGGGTGCTAAACCAATCTATAACTCCATTACCTTCAAGAAGGATTGCTGGTAATCCCAAAATCATGGTGGCAAAAGGCGCCATGTAGTACACTGTGTTTATGCTGAAAACGAACGGCAAAATTACAGAAAAGAAAATCAGATTGGGTTACATGGAAATATACAGCAAACACACTCAAACCGAGATCCCACAAAACGAAAATTTGGCTTTATTTTTGTGAAAATTATTGGCTTTTACCAAGCAAATATACAAGGGCGTGCTGTTATGATCATCAATAAGCCTAGGAAACAGAAAACATCCACATATTTGGTATGTATTTTTCGAAAAAAAATACTTGACTATTGAAGGGGAACTGGAATATAACGCCCGTATATATGAACTCAGAAATAAAGAAATGTAACTCGTAAAAATCTCCAATCTGTGTCCCTAGAAAATTTCACTCCTATATCTGAAAAAGTAATCTTGTATATGGTGGGATTTTGACGCAAAATTGACACATTAATGTCTTATGTCTATCATATAATGTAGTTGCTAAGCTGTTAAAAGCAGATTGAAAACAATTTACATTGTACAGAATATAAGTAACCCGTAAATAGCTGTCTTCACATAGCAAGATTGCAATTAAGTTCATCAAAGAAAAATATTTAATATCAATAACAGTGCAGACGACGCCATTTAACATTTTATGATAAGACTAGCACTGTATGATTTTAATACGATAAATCAAAAGCAAAATGCAGGTAATGATTAACACTTATAGCATTGTTCATCCATGGAAGTTACAAACATTAAAAGAAAAATCTGTAACTAGACAAGGAGCGGAGAGGGTGGAGAGGCTTTCAACAACAACAACAACAACAACAAAGCCTTAGTCCCGAAATGATTCGGGGTCGGCTAACATGAACCATCATATAAAACCGTGAAAATCAAGTCGTGTCAGCGACACAGATTCGCTCCCTCCACTCCGTCCTATCCACTACCATATTTTCCTCAATTCCCAATAAACTCATATCACTCTCGATCACCCTCCTCCAAGTTTGCTTAGGTCTTCCCCTACCCCTCACCACTACATCCCTTTGCCACTCTTCGGTTCTCCTAACCGACGCATCAAGCGCTCTACGTCTCACATGGCCAAACCACCTTAGTCGGTTTTCTCTCATTTTATTCTCAATAGATGTGACCCCTACTTTTGTCCTAATTATTTCATTACGCACCCGGTCCTTTCTCGTGTGACCACACATCCATCTCAACATACGCATCTCCGCCACCGACATCTTATGGATGTGGCAGTGTTTCACTGCCCAACACTCCGTACCATATAACAATGCTGGTCTAATTGCCGTCCGGTAGAATTTTCCCTTCAATCTATTAGGATACATAAGATGAGGATATCATGGAGAAAATAAGAGGCTTTCCCATGGAGAAAATAAGCAAGATACATAAGATGAGGATATCATGATCAGAAAATAGATGCTACCTGTCAAATTTGTATCCATGCAGCAAAGATTCTGCAAGGATAGTCTTTGTTGAAGTAGCCAAGCATCCGAACAGGGCAGCACAGAATCCAAGCATATTAAAGCTAAGCTCAGTAACAGAAGTAAGAAGTATTCCTCCAACAATGGGTACTAAAGCTGCCCAAATTCTCCAATCGAAATATTTTCTCCAGACCAACCACTGCAAAACAACTGTCCAAATCCACGAATGATTATATGAGCAACTGAATTCAATTACAATAAGCTTGTTAGTGAAAATGATACTGACCTGTGGTAGCAGGAGTAAATGACTTGATTGTTTGCATGAAAGAAACTGGAATATAACGCAAGCTCACATTCCCCAAAACAATATTGATACAGAATACAAATGACATAGGGAATATCCTTCGCCAGCGATCTTCTGGGTCGACCACTATCAAAGGTTTGAGCTTCAGCACCTTGATTACAATATATGCTCCAATTGATGAGCATATGAAGTGAATGCAAGACACAGTGAGCGGAAACTTGAAATCCAATTTCTGTTCAGATAAACCATTTGAAATTTATTGGTAATTCGTAAAAAAAGAGAAATATAAATTCTTGATAGCCCACAAGAATCAAACAAGAAAATCGACACGGTATGAAAACTTCTTGAAAATATGTAGACTAACAATGAAACAGCCAAGTAAAAGAATAGCCAAATACAATAAGCATGATCATTTCCAAGAAATCATAGTACAAAAACATAGCTGTTGATTCATAATGATTAATACATCTTGCACACAATTAATTTATCAGTTCAAGAGTCACATATATATTTGGACAAATCTGGTAAAAGGATTCAATGAAGGAAAAATATAAGCATCCCATCAATCCTGTTTCAACAATTCATGTATGTAGATCTGTTATTAATCCCCTCAGCAATTGAGAACATTGCTGCCAATATGAAAAGGTGCAAACAAAATTTCTAGCCTTTCTTACAGTATCAAATATAGAAAACGCTTATGCAAAACGAAGCTGTTTGCCAGTGAGTAAAAAGGCTTTGGGGCACATTCAATAAAGGAAAATTAGAAGTATCTCATCAATTCCTGTTCAAACAATTCATATCTGTAGATCTGTTTTTAATCCCCTCTGCAGATGAGTACATTGCTGCCAATAATGAAAAGGTGCAAACAAAATTTGTAGCAGTTCAGACAGTATTAAAGATAAAAAATGCTTAAGCAAGACGAAGCTGTTTGCTAGTGAGTATAAAGGCTTTGGGGCACATTCAATTAACCTTATGAGTATCTCATCAATCCTGTTTGAACAATTCATATCCGTTGTCTGTTTTAATCCCCTCTGCAGATGAGAACATTGCTGCAAATAATTAAAAGGTGCAAACAAAAAATCTGTAGCCTTTCTGACAGTATTAAAGATAGAAAATGCTTGAGAAAAACGAAGCTGTTTGCCAATGAGTAAAAAGGCTTTGGGGCACATGCAATCAAGGGAAATTATAAGTATCTCATAAATTCCTGTTCGAACAATTCATATCCATAGATCTGTTTTAATCCCCTCTGCAGATGAGAACATTGCTGCCAATAATTAAAAGGTGCAAACAAAAATTGTAGCCTTTCCAACAGTATTAAAGATAGAAAATTCTTAAGCAAGACAAAGCTGTGTGCCAATGAGTAAAAAGGCTTTGGGGGCACATTCAATTAAGGGAAACTATAAGTATCTCATCAATTCCTGTTCGAACAATTCATATCCGTAGATCTGTTTTACTCCCCTCTGCAGATGAGAACATTGCTGCAAATAATTAAAAGGTGCAAACAAAAAATTTGTAGCCTTTCTGACAGTATTAAAGATGCAAAATGCTTAAGCAAGATGAAGCTGCGAGTCAAAAAGCTTTGGGCCACAAAATAATCTAATAGAAGTGTCGGAGAAACTGATGACCAAGTAAACTATAACCCACATACCAGCAGTTTGATTGCATAAAGTATTAAAATACATCAAACCTTTGTACATCAGTTGGTAAACATGTTCCTAATTATATATAAATCGTCAAAAGTACATAAACAGCTGGAAAAAGGAAAATTTAATAAAAGCCCTGAATCTAAAGTAGAAACCAAGCACCGATGAGTCCAAAATAATAATACAAATAAAGGAAATAAAAATTCTCCTTAATCAGCAAAATTCAATTATTGAAACTCAAAATTAAGTTCAAAGATCAATACACAACAACATCAAAAATGAAAATAAAAATAAAAATTCAGAATTCCTGTAAAATTCAGCATACCTAACACCTTCATCACAAAATTAGCCAACCAATCAAACAAAATATCACGAAGATTAGCTCTACCGTCACAAAATTCATACAGAAAGCGATAGAACAGAACTCCATAGCGATCGAAGAAGCAAAACCGTACCTGGAAGATCCACTTGTTCATAATAATCACGGTAACATTGAAAGCCCACCACTGAATAATAGCAAGCAGAGATCTGAAAACGCTCCACTGAAACAACACACTCTCCTCCATTTCTCAAACTCTCTGTGTCTCAATCTCACAATTCCAGATCGGAAAACCACGGAATTCACCTTAAATTGACTCTCTGCTCTTCCCTTTTAGACAAGTCTACTCAATTGAAAGCGTGCAAAACAGATTAACATACTCAAAATCGAAATTGGGTCTGTAAATAGAGGCAGAAAGAGTTGAAAATTGGGAGAATAAAGTAAAATTGATTAACCCTAATGGCAGTAACAATGTGAAGGAGGACGTAACGGAGCAGGAAGCTCTTCTGCCATGTGATTTAGGCCTCTTCGGTGTTTATGCTGTTTTTTGTATTCAAGTTTAAACGTATCTCTCTCTTTCAAAACTCATTCCTTTTCTCTCTCTTTTATTATAGAAATGGAAATGGAAATGGAAATGGAAATGGTGGTAATGATAGATCTCCTAATTTGTTTTTCTTAATTAATTTTGTTGTGGCTATGTTTATGCAAATAAGGTAACAAAATACAAGTATTATTGCTACCTAAGAACCATTTACCCTAATTTCCCCCTAATGATAATAGGGTCAAATACATTGGTTCTTACCCTAATTTTCCCCTAATGATATTAGGGTGAAATACACTAATATCATAATTAATTACAAAATTACAACTAAATCGTATTATCAAACTTAATTCTTAATATGTCATTATTCTCTATATATTATGATTTTACACCATAATTTAAAAATTCTACACTCTAATTTATAAATCATAATAGAAAATATATTCTAGACTTCTAATTTATAAATTCTAATCTTTAAAATATATTAAAAGTACTGATTTTATTAATTTGACATAATGTAAAATTATGATTTGACATAGTTGTAAATAGTTTTTTAAAAGACGAATTTATGTGTAATTTTCCCATGATAATAGGTGAGACAATGATACTAGGTGTGACGGTTATTCGTGTCAGTTATCAGATTAGTATCAAATTATGCCATCATTTTCGTTTCGTGTTTTCGAATCACGTATAATTTTACGATATATATTAATAATGACATTTAGATCCTGTTTGGTAGGGGTGTGCATCGTTTTGGTTTAAACCACGTATCGAACCGACCGAATTCGGTTTTTCGGGTCGGTTTTTTAACACTTCGGTTCGACATCGGTTTTATTTTTAGATGTATTTCGGAATTCGGCAAAAAAATATAAAAAAACCGAACCGTACCGAATTAAACATATTATACATTATTATAATATACATATATAATTGATTATATAAGTTTTTTTTATTTTTGTTAAGATAATAAACTACAATGGATATATTTTGAAAGTATTTAAAAGAATTGTTGTTGACATAAATTTAATTAGAAGATATAATGATTTTTATGTGTTGTTTCTAATTTTTTTTAACTAAATTCGGTTTTTCGAGTTAAAACCGAACCGAATATTTCGGTTCGGTATTATTTCGGTTTTACATGTTATTCGGTTCGGTGTCAATTATTTTGTTAATTTCGGTATTCGATTTTTTCGGCTCGGTTCGATTTTGAACCGATGCACATCCCTACGGTTTGGTTCGGATGTTAGCTAATAGTTATTATTGTTATTGCGGTCAGTTGTTTGTTATTAGATTATTAATTATTAATGTTTGATAAAATTATGATTAATTATTACTGTTGTTACTATGTAAATCAATAAATAAATTATAAAAATAAAAATTGTAATACATAAATTTATATAAATAATCTAATTAAATAAAAATTAAAAATAATAATTTATTGAATGAAGTAAAACTTTATTCTTTCGACAATAATATTATAGAGATATAGATAAAGTTAAAGAAGAAATGTATTTTGTAGAAATAATAATAATAATTTTGTCAACCTCAAATAAATGTAGATGTTTATGAAAAGCTTCAAAAATAATACTGGTTCTATAAAAAAAAATTAAAAGATGTAATTGTGTAAACCTAACCAAACAGCGTGTTTCATGTGGTCTAGAGTGAAATGTTAAACGTTGCTCAAAAACTGAAACAAACAACCCCTTATAAATATAAGAGAATATGTTAATATTTTAAATGTTTTATGTTATTTTTTAATTAAGATGTTAACATCAATCATCCGAAAGTCCGCTAATATCATATTGGATTCGTGTAATGGATTTACAACTCACGTATGATTTTATTATTTTTATTAAGGATGATATGAAAAAATATGGAAGGTTCAAATATAATTGTAATTTTATTATCTTTATTAATTAAGGTAAAAAAATAAGAGAATATGATAATAATTTTAAATATTCGTGTCATTTCAAGTTAGTATGTCGATCCTAATCCAACCTAAAAATTTGCGTCTCAATTTTATGTCAACCCGGTAATGACACATTATCAACTAAACTAAACTTGAACACTAAAATTAAATTTTGATTTCGTATCGTGTAATCAAACCGTGTGTAATTTTAACACCTTTAGCTAATGGTGGTATGTGATGTGATTAACTTCTGAATATTGACAAGTCGAATCAATTTTATATATTATTAAAGGAGCTTTTTTTTTCAATCATGAATTTCGTTATTAAGTCCACACATACATGATGTTGTCATTCATGAGTAACTAGTTAAAATCGTGTGAGTCTCTTTTTGTTTGAATTTTTCTTATCACGCGTTATGTATGTATTAGATAAAAAATATAAAAACAAAAAACACAAATTGTTAGCCCATAAAATAAAATTTTCATTTTATTTCAAATGCGAACATAAGATAAAAATTTAACATAAAATTTTAAAAAGAATAAGACTGGAAAAGAAGGAAATAAATAATAAAAATATATATCCTAGATATTCCTATTTTCTTTAGCAATTTAAAAATAACTGACATGGTGGGTCAATTAGCCACATGACGTGTTGAGCATCTACACGTCATGTGGTTCCGAATGAAATTTTCTGTTTGTGAAAATTTAGTCCACATATCGTGTAACTATAAAATTTGCCAACATGCTCGCTAAACAAAGCCACGTGATGTGTTGAGTTGTCACACGTCGTGCGGTTTTTAATGTAAGTTTCTGTTCGAGAAATTTAATTCCACACGTCGTGTGACTATCCACACATGACGTGTGAAGTTTAAAGAAAATTCAATTCGGTTAAGTTTTTAAGGCACAGAACAATGGTTTCTTTGCTGAAAAATGAGGTTTTCGGAAACTAGAAGTCTCGACGAATCCACGAGTTATTTTTGGAGTCGAAACGAAGTCCTCTTGAAGGAATTCAAATTTTTGAAATTGACACGTGTTAAACATGTGAGGAACGTGTGTGAGTGAATTTAGGAAGAAGTCGGAGAAAGTTGTAATTTCTACATTCTAAAAAACTATAAATAGTGGCCAAAATCTCTATTCCAAACCACAACAAATTATCCAAACAAATCGATACAACAAATCCGACTTTACGTCTCGTTTTCTTTAGCGTACGACCCCTGTTTTTCATGTTTCCAAGTTTATAATCATTCCTTAGCAACCCATTTTCAAGTTTCAATCGTTCATTTGCTAATCCTGAGCTCGAGAATTAATGTTTTTCTTACCCAATGTTCATAAAAGTAAGTTTCTGCACCCTTTTAATATTTCTGCCCAACCAGTTTCTTTTATTCGTTTTGACCATCTAGAAGTCATTTTTGTCTGAAATCGTTGCTCTATTCTCATCCCATACAACCTAACTTTAATTCTAAGCTTTTGTTTCGCTTCAATCCGTCCCCGAAAACTTATTCCACAAGCCATTTTCAATCCCCCAAAATCCATCTCTTTACAAGAATTTGTTCTTTTTTTTTTTACATTTGTTGAAGTTCCACGGA
The DNA here is from genome assembly GCF_963576675.1 of Euphorbia lathyris. Taxonomy (NCBI): domain Eukaryota; kingdom Viridiplantae; phylum Streptophyta; class Magnoliopsida; order Malpighiales; family Euphorbiaceae; genus Euphorbia; species Euphorbia lathyris. The sequence continues at coordinate 76,690,770 of NC_088916.1, forward strand.
TTGAGTCATCCACACTCGCTACCAATCATTCAAGTGGTTCATTTTCTCGTGAATTCGAATCTGATTACCTCAACGCCTCATCAAAATAGTCATTTGTTGGCTTTAAGTTTGTTATTTCAATTTCTATCATTGTTATTACAATTTTATATTTTGATTTCCATTTTATAGTTAGTTTGGCTCAAATTCAATTCTGCAATTAATTTAGCTAATTTTTATATAGAATAATTCCAGTTGTAATTCCTGGTTTTTCAACTTAGCACTTGTAATCAAACAACATTACATCAATAAAATAGAATTTTCTTAAAATCCTTGTGTCAATTTTGAATTTCAATTCCATTTATTTTACTCGTAGTGTCTATAAATTATCTAGAAAAAAAAACTTTTATAGCGGAGTTAGGAATATAAGAGGGACTTTTTTTCAATTCTTCCATCATTCGCTAATTGTTTCATTTAGAATTCAAGTTTATGCGCGCATGATTCATAACTTTAGCTGTCAAAATCAATTGGGAATTAATTTCCCTAGCACACCCGCACCCAATCTACATGTGACAAGATTAGTAATAGTATGAAAATATCGGTAACACAAATATTTTACCGATTTCATCCCCAAATCTATTGTAAAATCACAAAAAGAAACAAAAACAAAAAAAAACACAAAATTCTTCATTTTTGAATCGTGATATGCAATTAGGGAAAAACACGTAATAAAATATTTAAGTTTTTTTTGTACGATATTTGAAATTTATTCAATTGGTCAATATTATACATTTATTTATATTTTCTTTTTGAAATAAAAGGTTATTGTTTCATTCATAGAGAAAATAGTACATGTCAACATAAGTAATTAAAAAACAAGTACATTAGAGTAGCTTAAATTTGCATCTTCAATATCATATATCATGATAAAGCAATGTTAGACAGTGCTTTAAACTGTATATGGTATAACGGCGGGAAACAAACTTATCCAGAATCGACTTCAGAGTTTTTTTTCTCGAGAAATGACTTAATAATCATTCAATGAGCTATATCTATATAATTAGTACATAAAACTCTTCTGTTTTTTCATGAAGTAAAACATAATAACACCCATATAGGGTGATAGACCACGACCACTCATATAGAGAGAAATACAAGAAAAAACAAAAAAAAAACTTCAAATAAAAGAGAAACTATCAAACCTATCATAATAGTAGATTGATCAAAAAAAATTATTCAATAAAGAAAAAATTAAATCAAAGTAAAGAAGGGGTTTATTTTTTACTAGAAGCCGGAAGAAAACCTCAAAAAATCTGGATGAAGAACTTATGAGTTTTCTTAATGGCTAGTAGGGATGCACATGGTTTTATTTGTCTTATCATATTATCAAATTTTGTTTGTCTTGTTGAATTCTCTTATTAGTTTAATGGCCTCGAACTATTGTGGGCTAGAAAATTCACGGGTAGTATGGGTTTTTATGGATCTTGTCCATTAACATACGCATGATATCATTTTCTTTTTTGAGACTCACACCTATCTGAATTGTTTAGATGCATTTCGAAGAAGAGTTAAGTTTGCCGCGTGTGTGGGTGTTGACATGAAGGAAGGAGTGGTTGTTTGGGTCTGTTATGGCATCTGCTGGGGATGGTTAAAATTCTAAATCCTTATCAAAATTTTATGGATGCGGAAGTCAATTCCTAACTCTCAAATAAAACAGTCTTAGTCAGCATCTGGCTAAAGCTGTCTTACATTAAGTTCGGCCAAACTGACCTAAGCTGAGTTAATAAACTCACCAAAATAATTAAGTCAGCAAGAGAAAAAGTTATATTAATTCCTAACCCCCCCCCCTTGGAACTAATCACACGGGACCAACAAGTGGTATCAGAGCCTAAGCTCACTACTCAAAGATATAACTAAATTGAGCGGATCCCAATAAATGGCTGAGAACAACACTCGTTTCCTTCCCGGGAACCAAACAACACAGATACTCCCTGAGGGATTATCTATTAGTAGGCCTCCCCTATTCTTTGGATCCAACTATACATTCTGGAAGAATAGGATGAAGAACTTCATTCAAGCCACAAACATGAGTGCATGGCTTGCAATAGTTCAAGGCCCATACGTGCCATATAAAACTGTTGACAATGAGAAAGTTGTTAAGAGTGAAACTGAGTGGTTAGAAGATGACCTTAGAAAACTTCAAAACAATACTTCGGCTATCAATATGCTTCACTGTGCTCTAGATGTTGCAGAATACAATAAAATATCAGGTTGCGAGTCAGCACAGGAGATATGGAAAAAGCTCGAGGTGACCTATGAAGGCACAAGCAAGGTCAAAGAGTCAAAGGTGAACCAACACATGAGATTGTACGAGCTGTTCGAAATGAACGACAACGAGGATATCTCTGGAATGAATGCTAGATTCACTAATATTATAAATGAGCTGAAAAGACTCGGCAAGAACTTCACTGAAGAAGAGCAAATAAAGAAAATCTTGAGAAGCTTACCCAAGAGCTGGAAAGCTAAGAAAACCGTTGTAGAAGAAGCTCAGGACCTGACTACATACAAGTATGACGAGCTGATCGGATCTCTGCTGACTCATGAGATCTCAATGCAAAACTTTGAAGCTAAAGAGAAAGAAAAGTCAGAAGATAAGAAACAAAAGTCATGAAAGCTGACTCATCAGACGATGAGGAGATGGCCATGTTTACACGAAAAATGAAGAAGCTGTTTAGGAAGAATGAGAAGAATGGCAGAAGGCCATTCAGAAAAAATGACAGATACAAAGCTGAGTCCAGTGACAAATACAAGAAGGACAGCTCCAAGCCTGTCACATGTTTTGAGTGCCACCAAACTGGGCACATCAAGTCAAGCTGCCCAAACCTCAAGAGAGATAAGAAGGGAAACAAGAAAGCAATGGTAGCAACATGGAGTGACAGTGATGAGTCAACATCACCCGAAGCTGATGCAAATGAAATGGCAAACATATGCTTCATGGCCGATGATGCTGACCACTCTCAATCTGAGCAAGCTGACCTCTCTGATGACACTGACCAGGAGGTACATAACAATGAGGTAACATCCTTAGTTTTGCTTAGAAATGAGATGGTAAACGCCCTGAGTGATTTATATGCACTAACTAAAAAGTGCAATAAGAAAGTAAAGGCACTCAGCAGGCGGTGTGATGAGATTGAAGAGGTCAAGCTGAGTGACCTCCGATGTCTTCTCCAAGACAACTCAACTTTGCATAGTAACATGGAAATTATGCAAAAGTTTGTCTCGGAGGTCCAATCAGATTCAAAGAAACTGAAAAAGGACGCCACTACCTTACAGAGCCAAATAAGAGGCTCAAATAAAATAAACCCCATACTGAGTACTCAAGTACTAGTCAGCATAAACAGTTCACACAGTGTGACTGTTGCGGGAAAAAGGGACACACAAGAGAAGTGTGCTGGTACAATAAGCGGACTGTCCAATGTGACTTCTGCGGAAAGAGAGGACATACCACAAAGGTATGTTGGCATGCTCAGCACAATAATGCTGACCACCCCCAAAGGGTAATTCATTGTGAATTATGTGGCAAAAGTGGCCACACTATCAAAGTATGCCATCACAAATTAAAATATGACTTTGCACCTGTTTATACTAACAAACGAGGACCCAAAAAGAATTGGGTACCTAAAGATGAATAGTCTAAAATGCAAGTGAGCCTGAGATGCGTGGAGAAATCAAAACTGTGGTATATAGACAGCACATGCTCGAGGCACATGACTGGTGATGAAACTCAGTTCATCACATTAGAGCTTAAACGAGGTGGAAGTGTAAGCTTTGGAGACAATAAGAAGGGTAAGATAGTCGGCTCAGGTACTATCGGAGGTAACCCATCTATTGAGTCAGTCTCCTTAGTTAAAGGTCTCAAATATAATCTGCTGAGTGTAGCTCAGCTTTGCAAAAGCGGCAGAAAGGTTGTATTTGATGATACTAAGGTGTCGTTTGATAAAACTGAAAATTAAGTGCTGAAAAATTAAGTACTGAATTTTAAGTGTTGAATATTATAAGTGCTGAAACTATTAAATTATATAAGTGTTTGATAAATATTAAAAATAAGTGTTGAATATAAAATATTAGTTGATAATTTTAACTTAAAATTTTAAGTCAAATATTTTGACTTATCAAAATAAGTGATATGTAGCTTAATTAAATAATTTAAGTGGTTAACTGATCTTGTAAGCTTCCGGATCCTGTGCTTAATGATCTTCCGGATCCTGTGCTTAATGATCTTGACAAGATTAACCGTAGGTTCCTGTGGGGGGAAGCTGCGGAGGGCAGGAAGATCCATCTTGTGCCTTGGAGTGAGGTTTGCCAGCCTAAAGATTATGGGGGTCTGGGTATTAGGAAAGCAAAGGACAATAATAAAGTTTTATTAATGAAACTCCTTTGGCGTATGTGGCAAAACCCCTCCTCTCTTTGGGTTCGCCTCCTTTGTGGTAAGTATCGGAAAGACAAAATCTTCGGGGGCCCGAAAGAGAGAGTTGCTAATTGTTCCTTCCTCTGGAAAGGACTTAGTGCTGTGTTTGATGAGTTCTGCTTGGGAGTTGGCCTGGAGGTGGGGAATGGTAAGTCCATTAGTTTCTGGTTTGATAACTGGATTGGGGATAAACCGTTAATTGAGGTGTGTTCTTCCCCCCCGCCCAGTGATATACGCAACTGGAGGATTGCCGATGTGGTTGACTCGGAAGGGGACTGGATCTGGTCAAAGTTTGATACTTTCTTTAGCCTTGAGACTCTCCTTAGAATGCGGGGAGTGAAGGTGAGTAATCAAGAGGAAGACTTGGATAGGCACTGTTGGGCGCTGACTAACAATGGAGTTTATTCTTGCAAATCGGCCTTTGAAGCTTTCTCTCTCTTTAGATCTGATCCTCCCTCGGATGTGTGGAAGTCGATTTGGACCCTTAAAGTTCCTTTCCGTATTAGGAGTTTCCTGTGGCTGGGCATTAAGGACAGGCTTCTTACTAATTCGGATAGGCACAGAAGGCACTTGGCTGATTCTGGAGCTTGCAGTAGATGCAGAGGCCATATTGAGACTTTGTGCCATGCTCTTAGAGATTGCTCTAATAGTAAAGAGGTTTGGAGGAAAATTCTCCCACACCATATTTTCTCTTCCTTCATGGCACATTCTGAGGTCGACTGGTTCTCTGATGGTGTTAGAGGAAAGTTGCTTCCATACATGGAGCATGGTGACATTTTCTTTGCTATTATCTGTCACCAAGTTTGGAAATGGAGAAACGAGGAGATTTTTGGAGATAAAACTGTTTTTATGACAAACTTAGCTGATTTCTTCTCGAAAAAACTTTTCTCTATTATCGATAGTTTCAAAGGAGAGTCCCTTGTCAGAGCCTCTCAGTGTTGTGATGTCCATCTCGTGGGATGGAGCAGGTCAAGAGAGGGGGTTGTGAAGCTGAATACTGATGGTTCCTGCCTCAGTAACGGTAAGATTGCGGCTGGAGGTGTGCTTAGAGATGTAGGGGGCGTCTGGCTTTCTGGGTTCTCCCAGAATTTAGGGTTGGGTTCTTCCTTTTCTGCGGAGCTCTGGGCTATTCTTACTGGAATCAATCTTGCTAAAAGGCTGGGTGTTAAGAGGCTCTATGTGGAGTCTGATAATTTGGAAGCAATCAAAATGATTTCTGAGAATCATTCTATGGGTCTTAACAGTCGCAACCTCATCAAAGCTATTATAAGGCTTTGCTCCTCCTTTGAGTTCGTAGAGTTCAGACACATTTTTAGAGAGCAGAATCGTGTTGCTGATCGCTTGGCGGCGGCGGGCCATGAAGGGACGTTAGGCGTTACTACCCTTCCTGTTTCTCCTAGTTTCATCTCTCATCTTCTCTTAGAAGATATGATTGGGGTTAGCTTCCCTAGGCTAATTCCTGGGTAGTTTGTTGTTATTCGTTTTTCTTTTCCTTTTCTACCAAAAAAAAAATAATAATTTAAGTGGTTAACAAAAAGCCATTATCAAACACAATTAAACTAAATAAATGCTTAATCTACTAATTTAAGTGATTTTTTATTTATCAAACAAGGCCTAAGTGTCAAATACTCGAGGAAAAAACAAACGAATTAATTTTAACTGCCCCTCGTGTAGACAATGTATACATGCTGAGTTTAGTAAAACAGTTTTCTAAAAATATATGCTTAGTGTCTAAAGAGGATAACTCCTGGCTATGGAATAAAAGACTTGGTCATGTAAGCATGGATCTTCTTGCCAAATTAGCTAGAAAGCAACTAGTTGAGGGATTACCCAAACTTAGATTTGAAAAAGATCAATTATGTAAAGCTTGTCAGCAAGGCAAACAAACTAAGAAGTCATTTCAAAGTAAAAATACTGTCTCAACCAAGAGACCACTGGAATTACTACACTTGGATCTTTTCGGACCTATCCAGCCACTCAACTTGGGTGGTAAGAAATTTTCCTTAGTCATTGTAGATGATTTCTCTTGGTACACTTGGATAATTTTGCTGAGTAGCAAGGATGAAACATTTGAAATGTTTACCACATTAATTAAAAAGCTTGAAAATGACAAAGACCTAAGAGTAGCTCATATTAGAAGCAACAATGGTGGAGCATTCAAAAACCAACAGTTTGATGAATTCTGTGAAGCCAGTGGTATTGACCACAATTTCTCTGCTCCTAGAACACCTCAACAAAATGGGGTTGTTAAAAGGATGAACAGAACAATTGTCGAAATAGCTAGGACAATGCTGAGTGAAAATAGGCTTCCAAAGTATTTCTGGGGTGAAGCTGTCCACACAACATGCTACATTTTGAATAGGGCTTCAGTTAGACCTATTCTTAAGAAAACCCCATATGAACTTTGGAAAGGACGAAAGCCCAACATTGGCTACTTTCGTGCCTTTGGGTGTAAGTGTTTTATACTCAACACAAAAGATAATCTTGCAAAATTTGATGCCAAAGCTGACGAAGCGATCTTTTTAGGGTACTCAACTAACAACAAAGCATATATGGTATATAATAAACGAACTCAGATTGTAGAAGAGTCTGTCCATGTTGAGTTCGATGAAGCTGACCCTGCAGGAAAGACAACTCAGCTCACTGAAGATGAACCAAGCTCAGCTTCCGCTGATCAAAATGAAGCCTCTGAGTCATCTATACAAGGGCTGACCAAAGGTAAGCAAGAGAATGAAATAACATTTGCTGACCAATCTATTCCTGCAGAGATTGTAGAAACACCTGTTCCAACCAACCCAACATTACCCAAAGGAATAAAAATTCCAAGAGGACACTCAGAGAAGTCCATTCTTGATGCTTCTGACAATAAGCTGATGACAAGAGATCAGCTTAGAAAGTATCTCAGCAATGTTGCCTTCGTCTCAATGCATGAGCCAAAGAATTTTGCTGATGCTGAGCACGATGAATATTGGATCAACGCTATGCAAGAAGAGCTTGATCAATTCACAAGAAATGAGGTATTGGGATTTAGTACCTAAACCTAGGAATCAAAAGACCATAGGAACTAAGTGGGTCTTTAGGAATAAACTAGATGATCAAGGCAATGTAGTCAGAAATAAAGCCCGACTTGTAGCCCAAGGCTATAGTCAGCAAAAGGGCATTGACTACGGTGAAACTTTTGCACCCGTTGCTAGGTTAGAAGCTATACGAATACTGTGTGCCTATACTAGTTTCATGAACTTCAAACTATATCAAATGGATGTTTAAAGTGCATTTCTTAATGGCTTTATAAACGAAGAGGTATATGTTAGTCAGCCTCCAGGGTTTGAAGATCCAAAATTTCCAAACCACGTTTATAAACTAAAAAAGGCCCTATACGGCCTAAAGCAAGCTCCAATAGCTTGGTATGAGAGGTTGACCAACTTCCTGCTGACCAGGAATTATGTCAGAGGCAAAGCTGGCACAACCTTGTTCATTAAGAAAAAGGGCAAACATACCCTACTTGCACAAATTTACGTAGATGATATAATTTTTGGTGCTACTGACGATTCTATGTGTAAAGAGTTTAGCAAACAGATGCAAACTGAGTTCGAAATGTCTATGATGGGCGAACTCAACTTCTTCCTTGGACTTCAAATCAAGCAAGGTAAGAATGGCATCTTCATAAGTCAGTCGAAGTACGCCAAAGAAATGTTAAAGAAGTTTGATATGGAAGAATGTAAGCCCATATCAACCCCAATGGGTACTGACACGGTCCTTTGTGCTGACGAGAAAGGTAAGTCTGTAGACAGCAAGTTATATCGAGGTATGATAGGCTCTCTACTTTATCTTACTGCCAGTAGACCTGATATTCAGTACTCAGTATGTTTTGCGCAAGACATCAAGCTGACCCCAGGGAATCTCACTTAATTGCTGTAAAAAGAATTTTCAGATATTTGTAGAGCTCAGTTAATGCAGATTTATGGTATCCAAATACAAGTGTCTATGGACGAGATAAGCTAGAATGAAAAAGCACTTCAGGATGATGCCAATTCCTAGGAAGTTGTCTGGTTTCGTGGTTTAGTAAAAAGCAGTCATCATTGGCCTTATCTACAACTGAAGCTGAGTACATTGCTGCTGGAAGCTGTGTGGCTCAAGTCCTATGGATTAAGCAACAGCTTGAGGATTATGGTGTAAAAACAGAAACAATAGAGGTCAAATGTGACAACAAGAGTGCCATTGACTTATCTAAGAATCCAATCCAACACAGCAGGATGAAGCATGTCAGCATAAGACATCACTTCATCAGAGATCATGTACTCAAGGGTGAGATCAAGCTGACTTATGTTTTAAAAAATGAACAGCTTGCGGATATCTTTACAAAGCCATTGGCTCGTGAGCAATTCAACATACTAAGGGAAGCTATCGGTATGTCTAATCCTCTTCAATAAATTCTATGTACTAAATTGAATGTTGAGTGATTACCATGCTGAGTGATTTGTGATATTTTAGTAACTGATTGCATGCTGAGTTAAGAATGACATAAAATCACCCTATGTTGAGTAGATATATATGCTGAGTGATTTCTCTTCTAAGCCGAGTTACTAAGTCCACAAACAACAATCATACATAAAACTGACTGCTCATGATCACAAACGTTTGGTATTCTTAATGCTGAGTAAAACACATTTAAAACATTAAATGTTGGCACGCGCATTAATAGCTACCTAGGACAACATAAGCAATAATGAGAAATCTCATGCGCCGAACGTGTCATAAATGACAGAATCCCTATCGGTTGATAATCTCGAGGTTAAACGGCTAGTTCAACGTATAGGATTCATTAGCACCTCTATAAAAAGTGGAATTTTTCCCACTTATCACTCTTTACACACGAAATCTTTGGTATTCGAATGCATCTCTCTAAATCCCAGAAAATTCTCAAAGACTTCATAGAAATGGAGAAATCCCAAAGTTCTTCCGGTGGCGGTAACAACGATGACCACGCCAATAAAAACCATAAGTCTCATCCTCAACAAGGTCAGCATGACCTAACTCCAAACAGAAGCCCCAAAACTGACCCAACAACCTCTTCAAAGAAGAAGAAGGATAAGCAGCCGAATGAGAAATTCTTCATCAAGGTGTACCCAAGTGTGAAGAATCATGAGGTTCTTCGATGTATGTGGTTCTCCCCAAGCTTCATTACACATGAGCAACCGTTTTGTTAATGGATTGCGAAAAACGGATGGGCTGGACTCTTTTCGCTTCCTGGAAAAACCTACCCTAGGTTAATACGTGAATTCTACTCCAACCTTTGCGTTGATGGAAGTGATGCTGACCATCTAGTCACTCACGTTAAAGGTAAGAAAATCACCATTACCCCTTCCTATCTCGCAACCTTGCTAAACCTTCCAAACACCGGAAAGGAATTTAGAACCACTAAGGAGAAGCGTGACCATACAATCACTTTCTGTAAACCCGCTGGACACAAAGGGGAAATACCCAGCATGTGCATGGGGCAAAACCAAAAAATGGCACACTATATACTTACCAACTTCATCTTCCCAAAATTCAACGCAACATCATCCGCTTCCAACTTCGAGCAGTGCTTCATTTGGCACATGCTGACCTACAGCCCCCTCAACATGCCCGTATTTCTGGTAGGTGCACTCCAACGAAGCACTATCAAACTCAGGCTGGGTTCCCTAATAACCCGAATCCTTGAAGACCACCAAATCGACGTAACAACTGAAATAGTAATGGTGGGAACAGAAATTACTGCTGCATTATTGTTTGGATTAGTATACAACCAACCTATCAAGCCCAAGAAGGGAAGAGGGGTCATCGAGGCAGCTCAAGGGGAAGCTGAGGGAGAAGCTTGGGAGGAAGCTCAAGAGGAAGAGGATGTTGAGCTACCTCAGAACGAGGATATTGCTGTAGATGAAGCCGCTGTCCAAACCAAACGTGAAAAGAAATGCAAGGCAATCCAAACCAGCTCAAAGGATGTTGATGTTGTCCCCAAGAAAATTCAGGTTGTCTCTAAGGGGAAGAAAATTGATGCTGACCAAGGTAAGTCAGCAGAGAAAAGAAAAAGGCAAGATGAGCCTGAGGAGCTAGAAAGTGTGGAAACCCCTCTAAAGAAGAAGAAAACTGCTATGCTGAGTTCGGCTGAAGCTGTTCCTCTTGGTTTTGCTGTTCCTGATGATGCTCACTTCATCAAAAGCCAAGAGATTGACCTTGAGAAAACTCCAGATGATCAAGAAGAAGAAGAGGAAGAAAAAAGTGACAATGAAGGTCAGCATGATCATAATGAGGATACTGAGCAACATCAAGAAACTTATGCTGAGCAAGAACAAATAGAGAATGCTGAAAGTCCAACTGAACAAAATGTGACAGGTGCTGCTGAGCTCCCAGAACAAGAAATAGTCAGGGAAAGGCTCAACACTGATCTTGGAATTGAATCATCACTCGATTCCCTTCCTGCTAACTCACCTCCTCCCAAGGCAAGAAAGTTAAGAAGGCTTAAGAAGAAGGCCTACAAATCTCCCACTATTGACCTCCTGGATGACTCACCTCCAAGGGATGAAATCACATACCTTACAACTACTCATTTTAGGTTCTTCTCATCACCTCCTGAGCCCTCCATACAGGAAAACCAAGCCTATGTTACTCATGATGAGCAACACGCCAAGACTCCTGAAGATCCAAACCAAGCCGAGGAACAACTCGAAGTTCTAGCTGCTCAGGGAGAAAAGCAAGCTAAGGAAAATCCTACTCAACCTGAGGTGCCTCCCCCTGCACCAACTCAAGACCATGTTAAGCAGGCAATTCTCTCTGCCGATCCACCTCCTTTCCATCATATTGTGCAGAACATTGAGCAGTCAGCTCCTGCTACTCATCCACATCAAAGTCCAGTTGCTGAACATACTGGCACTTCAACTCAAGGACATCACCAAACACCTCCTCAATCTGGTGAAACTAGAATTCCGGCCACTGAGGTACATCCTGAGGCACAATTTGCCTATCTTAATGCCACTGAGTCCGGCCGTCGCATCATCGACTCGGCTCAACATCTTCTCCAGGATATAAACACTTCCCATGCCGATGCTGCTGGGTCTGCAAATGCTGAATCACAAGATTTGTCATCTGTCACTCAGCTTCTCAATGAGATCAAGCATCTCAAAGATTTAGTAAGTGTCATGACTTCCATCCAACTCCAGCAACCCAAGCAAGAATCCTTTGTCAAGCTGACTGAGCTGATATTAATGATGGTGAACCACATGAATTCACTTCAATGACAGATAAATGCCTTGCCTACAATCAACACATGCTATGCTACCTCTGCTGAGTTAGATCATTGCTTCACCAAACTGACTTCTGAGCTGATTGGCGCTCGTGATCTTCTCTCTTCATCTTCCCAATGCACCATGGATGAAATAAGTGAAGCTGTCCGTCTTCTGAATCTGAGCAAAGAGGAGATGGAAACTGACATGGTCAAAACCAATACCATTCTCCAAACCACTCAAAGCCTATTTCGCCATGTGCATCATACAAACGCTCATCGTGATATCTATGACAAGGCTATCATTAGAATGTACCATAAATCCTATGCCCAACTCGCGGAAGCAATGTCCTGGTTCGCTAAGTCACAAAAATACATGCTCAGCATGATCAGCTCCTCCATTCGCATCCCAGGTTTAGTTCTGGATGATGGAGTTCTAGTGCTTGATGGGTTGTTTGAAAGCACGAAATGTCTCAAGGCCTACTCGGTCAAACTAACTCGTGCTGCTCTCAATGACACCTTCATTGCTCCTCCGCCTGATGGTGGCAAAACGGGGGAGAACAGACGAGATGATGGAACTCAGCAAGAAACAGGTGAAGCTTCAGGTAGTAAGCAGCGGAAAGACAAAGGCAAGGGAAAATTGTATTAAGATGCCCATAGAAAGTAATAGCTTAGTCAGCATATGACTTAGCTTATTCTGTATGAATGAATATATGTTAAGTATCCTTTCCTTCAAATTGACTTAACTATTTGCGATGCTTATTTATATGATGACCTGTCTAAAAATTGAACAAACAAATAACTTCAAATTAAAATACTCAGTGCTCCCTAACTCCGATGCCAAAATAATCATGTATCAAACTGAGTAAACATTTAAACTCTTCTGAAAATTGAACTAAGTCAGGATAAACATGTCTTCTCTAAGGTTTAGAGTAAAGTAAAGACAATATATGCAACCCTTACGGGGGAGTAATTTCAGAAAAATAAAATGTAATTCAATCATGGGAATTTCAATACTGAGTTTCATAAATTAAATATTTTGCCAACATCAAAATGGGGGAGTTTGTTGAAACACCTTTCCACAAGATTTTGATTTGACAAAATCATTTAAGTTTAATTCATGATTAAGAGACAATTAAATTTAAGTGCTTTGATTTAATTGTACTAATCCGTTTGTTCAATATTGAGTATAAATGCAAAAAGAAATAAAGATTAAGACAGGACAAAGTCAGCATGAAAACACAAGCTGAGTGAAGAGCAACTCAGCATAAGAGAAGATAAGACATCTCCAGAATAACAGCTTCAGAATAAAGCTAAACAAAGAAGCTGAGTGAAACGAAGCTCAGCACAGAAGAAGTCTGCTCCAAGTAATAGTTTCTACAGAACGAAGCTGACCATGAAAGCTGAGTAGAAAAAGAACACAGTATGAAACTTGGTGAACATTGAAGATAGTGATTATCGAAGTAAAGTTGAGTAATCTCCAGGACAGCTTGATTGATCCGTTAGCTAAAAGACAAATTCGACAACCGTCTGCACCAATAATAAAAGTCTTGAATTACGCAAAAGCCAAATTCCAAGATGCATGGGTCAACTGTTTTATGCTACAAGACAAATTGCTACAAGAAAATAAAGATTGTAGGAAGAAGACAAATCTGACATCTGAAGAATTCAGAAGACAGGATTGGCCTGCACATCTGAAGCTGACTAGAGGTTTGTCCCCCAAAAGAGCCGTTTTGGACTCAACGGACAAATCAAAATTCAAATGATTTGTTCCTCACATTTCAGCTATAAAAGGGACAAGGATATCATTTGGAAGATTGCTGATTTATAGAAAATTACAAGTGAGAAAGATACAAATTCAGAGCACTCAAAACAAAAGAGAAAGCTTACACCAATCTTCTATTCTTTGTGTAAATGCTAGATTGATTGTTTGTAATCATCTAAAGTGTTCTTTATCTTAAAAGGAACAAGTGTGTGATCAATTGTAATATTGAGAGTGTACGTGCTGAGTACTTGGTATTTAGTACTTAGTAGTAGAGAAATCTAAGTGCTGGGTTGTAGCATTTAGTAGGAGTTGAGTAGACGAATAGAGGAAGGTACTCTTGCATATTCAACTGCCTGTAATCGGTTTGTGCTCTACCCTTAAAGAGCTCAGTATTGGATTCTAAAAGCCCGGAGGATTCTGGGGACTGGACGTAGGCGGAGAGGCCGAACCAGGATAAGTGATACTGAGTAATTTCTAACACTCTCAAATATATATATATACACACATATATATATATATATATATATGTGTGTGTGTGTGTGTGTGTGTGCGCGCGCGTGCGCGCGCGCTTGTGTTGCTTGTAATATTTACTCAGCATATAAACTGTTAGAAGCTGACACTGAGTAAATTGGAGTGCTGAGTTGAAAGCTGACCACATAAGTATCAATTCCTAACTCTCAAGTAAAACAGTCTTAGTCAGCATCTGACTAAAGCTGTCTTATATTAAGTTCGACCAAGCTGACCTAAGCTGAGTTAATAAACTCACCAAAATAATTAAATCAGCAAGATTAATTAGAGAAAAAGTTATATTAGTTCCTAAACCTCCCCCCCCCCTTGGAACTAATCACACGAGACCAATCGGGAGGCCTTGAACTGATTAAAAGCTATAAGTTTGGATGAGATTGATGTTGAGTCAAATTATGCGACAATTGTTGCTCATTTAGCTGAGCCAAGTTTTTGGTTTTCCAATTGATGGTTGTAAGTTCTTGTTAAGTTTATTTGCTAATATGAAAGTCAGTTCCATTAATCGTTCTGTGAATACGGTAGTCCATCTCTTAGCTAGAGTTAGAATTCTTTGCCATAACTTATGGAGTGGATGTATAACCCTCATTCTTTGATTCATCAAGCTTTGTATGCAAATCTTATTTAATGAAATTCCTTTTGCTTTAAACAACAGTTAAAATGTATATTCCATGTTTGTTTATGATATTCTATGCAATTTCATAAACTAAACAGTGATGTATAAACTAAATATGATATAAACTAATAGTGAAACATATAATATCCTAAACAATTTTAATTATTCAAAATTTTCATTTTGAGGTTATTTAAGTGTTTTTTTTTGTTAGGAGAAAGAAAGTGAACCCTTAGAGAGAGAAACCTCCAAAAATTGTGATTTTGAAAAATAAAAAATGTGGTTTCATAGTAAATATCGCTGGAAATAATTTCACTGCTTAGAATTTCATATTTAATATCTAAATTTTCCAAATCCACCAAAAATAGAACTGAAATTATCAAAGTGTGCTTTAGGGATGTATCTTCCGTCATATTGAGCATGTAAAGATAATGTTTCACAACAAGTTTGTTGGTGAGGGTTTTGGACATGTAGTGAGACTCAAGTTTCTCTCACAAGCTTTTGGGAGTCTTCTCATAATTGTTCGACAAGCATAATTGAATGAAAGCTAGAGCTTTCTCTTGCAATTCTTATTTCTTCTCATTTGTGACTGTGGCAGGTAACTCGTTTAGTAACACCTTCTGCAATTAGTGTTGTGTCAAAAATAGCTTTCAACTTGACTTGCTATAGGGCAAAGTTGATAGTACAATCATACTTCTTGATATCAAATTTTGTTGTCGCCATATAAGATCCCAAAATAAATAGTAATTGGCTCTGATACCAATTTTATATCACAACAAACTAAAATGGAACAACAAAATAAATGATACAGAGATTTACGTGGTTCAGCAATGTGCCTACTCAACGGGTGAATAAGGTCGGAAGTTATTCCACTAGAGAAATGAAAGTGGTACAAAAGAATGGAGAAAATAAACTCAAAAACCCTCAACCTCAATATACTCAAAGTCTCACAATTCTCTCTTGGAGAATATCTCTCAAATTGCTTGGATGCACAAAATATACTAATGCATGGTATTTATAGGGAAAAAAATGTGGGATGCGAATGGAGAAAAAAAATCATAACACATAAGAAAAAGAAAATAGAAAAATAGACTAAAAAGTATCCTCGAATCTGTCTCTCAGCTTCTCGTCCAAGCTTTTCACAGCAACAACTAACTCCTATGTAGGAGCTGCTCTAGATAATTGTAGGTTTCTTTTACGCTCGTTAAACTTTTTCATTGTCAAACATATTAAGCGGTCAACAAATCAGGTGGATCATATTCTTGCACGAGCTTCTGACTCTCAATCTGATCCATGTTCTTGTTCTTGGGAGGATCACCCTCCCCTTGTATTGTAAATCTTAATACTTTGGTTATTTAATGAAATGTTTCTTTGTGTGGAAAAAAAAAAAACTAACCTAAGCCACATACTTGTCTACACTATTGGATACTAAATTATAAAATAGCCCTTATACTATTTATTTATTCAACATAAAGCGTAACAAACTAGTTATGGGCAAAATTGAAAAATTAAATTGATTGACTGCATCCATCTACCAGAAAAGGGAAAAATATTCGGCCAAAACTAACTAATTCTAAGTCGCCCATGTTGACCAATTTAACTCAGTTTTTGACTAATCTTCATGTGGACTTTGTTGAGTGAGTTGTGTTACTTTGACTCATCTTTAACTCGTTTGAGGAAGAAACTTCTAAGTTCATCAAGAAGCATTAAAAAGTACAATTAATTAACTTGAAATTGATCAACTATGATCATGAACCTACTTAGGTATCATTAATATGCTACATCTCTTAGCTTGTAGATGGCATGTTGACATGTTCATGAATTGAGTCGGACTGGACTCAGACCGAGCTGAATGGGTATTTACCAAAAAAATGCTTATCTAAGAGTCTAATCCGTTGTTATTTTACACGGGTTCAGATCGGATTAGACTCAGACTTAAAAATTAAATAATAAGTTTAGCTCAAATAAGCTTACCTAAGAGCATCTCCAATAGAAGTTGCTCTAAAGAGTGCCAAAAATTGACACATCATAGTTAAATGTAATATTTTATTAATTTAGTAATCCATATCACTCTTGACAACTTTTATTTAAAAATGTTACAATAGTAAAGCAACTTTAAAAGTTGACACAATGGCCCCACAAATCATTACTTAATATATAATTTATTTAATTATAAATATTGTCAACCAATAGTGAAATGAGAGAGAAATTCATCAAAAAGATGAACCAATAGTATTCAAATAAATCAACTTTTTTTATATTAAAAAATCTTTGGCAACTTTTTTGGCACCCTCATTCACTCCAATAATAGACACCCTTTAAAAATTGCCAAACTAAATGCCACATCAGTTTGACACTCTTTTGGACACCCTCTATTGGAGATGCTCTAATATGCTAAGTCTCTTAGCTTTTAGGTGTCATTTAGATATGTTCATAGATTGAGCCAGACTGGACTCATATCAAGCAGAACGGGCATTTACTAAAAAATGCTTAATCTAGGAGCCTAATCCGTTGTTGTTTTAGGCGGGTTCAAATCGGAAATTAAACTTACCTAATTATATTAGATATATTTTTAATAGAGTCTGAAATTGTTTTGTCTACAAAATGTTAGCTTCAACATTGTTCGGAATTTTGTACGTGGAATATAATTATGTAGTTTTTCGATAATCATAAGATTAATTTTGTACTTTTTCAGTCTTATTTGCAATGTTACATGGACATGGAAGCTTATGTGGCACTAACATGGACCATACATAGTGGAAAAATTGGCTCATGTGGAGCCTGCCGTTAATGAAGCCTCAAATTGATCCATCTCGCTAATATTGGGGTTAAAATTGCATGATTTTATATGTAGTGTTTAAATTTGTTATGTCCTAATAATCATATAATCATATGGATAATTTTGTACTTTATCTCAGACAATTGTTATAGAATAGTGTTTATTATCAAATGATTTTCTCATATTGTTGTGATAATGTGGATTATTAAAGTAATCTATTTAATACATTGTTACAAAGAGGGGTAATTAATTTATTAGTTCCTATATTTTGATAAAACACACTATTTAGTCCCTGTATTTTTAAAAACACACAGTAAAGTCTCTAACATTTTTCTCGGTGAACTGTTTAGTCCCTGCCGTTAGACTCTCATGAAGATTCTGTTAGTCAATTTGAATTTGCGTTCTTCTTTTCCTTTATTTTCCTTTCCTTTAAACTCTAATGCATTTGAAATCAACTTTGAGTGTTCTTCTTCTTGATTTTCTTCTTAATCGTTCAAATTCGTGAACATTGGTCTGTTCTTTTTCTTGTTCTCTATACAAATAGCTTCTTCTTCTAAATTGGATTTCCTCTTCTGAAGTTTGAAGGTAAATAGTAAAGGGTAATTTAGTCATTTCCGAAGTCATAAATGGTAAAAAATCTAACAAACAGACGGAAGGACTAAACCGTTCACTGAGAAAAAGGTTAGGGACCTTACCATGTGTTTTTGAAAATACATGGACTAAACAGTGTGTTTTGTTAAAATATAGGGACTAATAGATTAATTACCCTACAAAGAGTTAAAATAATATGAAATTTTGTGGAAAATATGAGGAGGAATTTACGGGGGTAATTTGAGATAAAAACTTTTTAAAGTAAGACAAAAAAAATTAAATAAAAGTCTGGAAACCAACAACCTCACTCTAATGGTTAAATTAATAGAGTTTTGGAGAAAGAAAATGAAAAATATTAAAATTATAGAGTTTTGTGATGATGTATCTTTTAATGCACATCTAGCCTTTTCTATTTGTAAGGTGTCAGCGGTAGTTGCGACGGTTTGACAGTTTGTGCGCCCTAATGATAACTCGAGACATGTGAAGGGATGACAATATCCTTCGATGGACCTTGAGATTTGGTAGGTAAAACCATCATCCCGTAATTATAGGCGTGTATATAGGGTTTGATGTCTTGCGGACTCAGGGATCCTTCCCATTAGTCTACGTGCTAATGACGGTTATGCTTTGGCCGAGACATGATCATTGATCCATGTGTCTAGTGTGATTATTCGTCCGTTATCAAATGTCCCCCCTTCGGATAATCGTAGTTCTTTAGGGCTTCATGTTTTAGGTTCATGATTTAAAAAATCAAAGCTCAATGTAACTTTGTGGTTCAGTGGAACCCGAAGTAGAATTGGTGGATGACGCTAAGGGTATTGTATCATAATGAGTGTACCTTCCCACGTGTGATGTCTTATTCCTCCATTTGGATAGTTGAGGAAAAAAAGAAAATGAATTGAGGTGTGATATCATCTGGCAGACCACGTGATCCCTTACAAGTGCCTTTTCAAATCAAAATTATTGTTCCACTAGGAAGTAGCCACGTGTTAAGAAGCGTGTTACCATTTCGAAAGGGGTTGGGGCTTCTTGAGCAACGCGTGTTGTCCACACCATTCCAATTTTCCAAGTTCAAAAGTTTATAAAAAGGGGAGGAATTTCCGTTCTCGTCTTTCTTTTAGCGCTCGTAACTTCCTCCGTCTGTATGTTGTTTAAATGTTTATTAGATTAATGTATCGTACATTAGTAGTTGCAACACACATTCGTTACAAAGAGGTGTTACCTAAGTACAAAAAACACCCATAAAAAATATTTCACTATAATGTTTTGTTACTTCAAGATTTGGTAGGTCCATTTGTCATACAACTTTATACGTTCACTCAATTAATATACAAAGAATATTTTTTTACCCAACAAAATAATTAATTCAATACTTATTAATAATTCCATAAAATTATATATCCAATAAAATATTTAATTGAATACCTATTATTACCTAAAATTTGATAATCCAATAAAAAATAATCAATTAAAAAATATATCGATCAATTAAGTTTTATTAATAAAAAAAAAACACGCTTAAAATAATTATTACCAATTGAAAATAGTACATTATAGATTGCATAAACGAAACATGAGATTACATACGATAAAATAACATATGATTGTACAATGATCAATCATTAAGGTCGGTGACTCCGAAACATTGCTATATATGCTCGATCTTATTGTGTTTGAGATTGAAAATGGCTCGATCTACTGCAGATATATAAATCCCTTACAAGGCAATCCGCAAAATCAGGAGCGCATGACCTTGTCAAAGGTCGTCAATACCTTATGGTTCATTACTGCTACAGGATCAGTTATAGCGTACAAGTGTCCCTCATCTTCGACAATCATGTTAATACCTAATTTATCTAAAAAAATCTTTAAAAAAACCGTTAAAATCATAAACAACGTATTGTGGTTTTTGGAAATATATAAAAATATATAAAAATATTTTATTATTTAAAGTTCTGAAAACAACAACAAAAAAGTCTCATGTATACACATTTCCCGACCTTTGTTACCTTTTGTAGTAACAATTTTCATTCCATAATATATAAAACACTTTGTCTCTAATAGTGAGTGTTACAAAAGGGGTGTTCGGTTGCTTTTTTTCATGTTCATGTTTGCCTTTTCATTTCAAAATGGAGAGTTTTAAGTGTTTGGTTAATGACCTCTTGTTTACATTTTACACCTGAAAAGTAGTATTTTATTTTACAAAAGTAGAGAATTTCTTCTTTTTGGAAAAGTAGCTTCTTTCAACAATAAACTATAACAGTAAGCAACAAACAGTATGGAGTTAAATAGATCATTTTAAAATGTTGATAAATTTTCACGAGAAAATATCTCTACAAGTTATTCTTGGTGGCTAGTGGGTTTGTACCAACAAAATTAATGGATGTCCGAATTTGGTCTATTTTCACATCTTGTTTTTGAATTGACAAATCAACAATTGTAAGTGGAGATTCTTATAGTTGGAACCATATGGAAATAATAACGATGTTTCACATTTTTATAATTGTAATTTTTGTTGGTAAAGTCAAAAAAAAAAAAAAAAAATAGTATGCTTTTATATTTTCTCAAATAGATATTTGTGGAATTTTTTATAAACGGGAAGTTTTGTTTTGCTAAAAGCGAAGATTTTTAGTTTGATATTATAAAAATGATTATTAATGTTTTTAAAATGAAATTTTTTAAGAATTAAAGTTGTTTAGTACAATATTTATTATGGAATAAATTTTTTATTTTTCAAAATCATCGTTTTCGAAATTTTCTCTCTCTAAACATTTGTTTTATCTATCCTCGCCAAACAACACCTAAATAACCTTAAAATTAAAAACTTAAAGAATTAAAGTTGTCTAAAATATTAGCAAGGCTTTCAAATTTTAAATTTTGAGGTGTTAAATGTTTATTTTAATTTTAAGATCCTTGTTTTTAGTAAAGCGAAAAACCTTAGTCATTTCCTGGTCGCAAAAAAAAAAAATCCTTAGTCTCCGTTTGGATAAAAAGAATTCCATAAATACTTGTTTGACAAACAAGGAATGCTCGACGGAGTGAATGAAATGTCCTAGAAAAAAGAAGCCATAAGCGTAGTAGCCACAGTATGAGTAATGGGAACAGAAGGCTGCACATACCCTTTATCAGGTACATCTTTGATACGACCCATTTGTCGCCTAATCCGGTTGGCCTGATAGAAGGTAGTCTGACCCAAGCCCAGCAAATAAATCACTTCAGAGCCATAACTCTTGATCATGAAGCTACTAATGTAGTACCAGGGGCAGTACCGGAAGTGCGTGAATGCCCCTAATGCACTGTGATGTAGGTTTTCCCAAGAGCCTTTTCCTTTGCTACTACTAGGTAATCAGAAAAAAGAGAAGGGACTCAGTGCGTGAGCTAGATTCTCTTGTCTTCCTCAGGTCCTATTATAGATAATATTTTTTAACCGGATTCCTAGGAAGTTACAATCCTAAGAAGCCGACATCTTAGCAGCCACGACTATAAGTATTACAGCTAGTGCTATGGCCCCAATTAACATTGCGACTGTTTTAGCCTTAGCTGAATGGGACTCTGGCGGTTCACTTAAGGCTTCACGAATTCCTTCGCTTATGCACCAAAAAAGATCGTCGATTGCACCAAAAAAGATCGTCGATAGGAAAGCTCTGTTACGCACCAACGACGGCCCCTTTTCTTTACCTTTCCCGTCCCCTTCTATCTCACCCTCTGCCCTGCTTCTTCCCGATCCGAATGAATTGGCGAATTGCAGCCCTTTTTTTTCTTTTATTGATATTACTGGTAGTCTACTAAGCCCTTGTTTATGTAGACGCTTCTTGATGATGATGCTTCTAGCCTTGCCTAAAGTTGGTAGAACAGAGAGAGGCTACGCACCTTGGTCCATCATTTGAGTTTAAACCAAGAGCACCCCTCTACTAAATACTAAAGATAGAGCGTTGGCGCTAGTTTTCCAAGCAAAGCTATACCTGTTCTTTTGCGACTCCAGCTAGCTAAAGAGATCGAGAACAAAAAGAAAAGGCAAGGCTTGATGACGTCTTAGGGCATCCAATTTATTGACGAAGAACTTACCCTACCCAAAAGAAATTCTAGGATAATACATATGATAAGTCCCTCGCGAGCCGCCAATCGATTAGCTGAAGGCACAGGTATTCACATTCAGCTGGCTTTTGTTCTATATCTATGGTCGAGAACCGCTCGAAATATGTGTCGTCGAAGATCTCGGTGGGGGCGCACTTAGCCCATTGCCCAGAGCTTAAGAAAAGACTCTTGTCTCATGCCTCCTAGGGCTTGATCCGCCTTTCTACTCGCAGGCTGAACACACACACACACATTCGGAACCCTAATCAGAACACTCGGAGCGAACGGGTCGAGGGCTTGAAAAGAACTGGATCGGACGTGTAATAGGAATAGTTAGCATTGGGTGGGAATTGGATTCGAAAGTCATTCTAGCATGGAAAGCTTTCTTTTCTGTCGGTGACAGCACTATTTAGTGACTAGTGGACCGCTATAGGTGAAACTTTGCCGGTCTTTTCGGATGATCAGCCACACTGATACTGAGATAGGTCTCCTCATCTGGGATCCCTGGGGAAGAGGATCAAGTTGGCCCTTGCATCCGAAAGAGAATCCAGTACTTCTTGGTCGTGAATATCTGAATAGGACGAACCGCCCCTTGGATATCTTTGCTTCAGAACAAAACTTCTTGGTCTTCGACCCCCTCAGTCACTACGAACGCCCCCGATCAGTGCAATGAGATGTGTCTATTTATCTATCTCTTGACTCGAAATGGGAGCAGGTTTGAAAAAGAGAGGCTAGCATGGCCAAATCCCCCAATTCCTCGCAGAGTTTGGTTGCTGGGAACCCACCGGAGCCGTAGCGAAAGCGAGTCTTCATAGGGCAATTGTCACTGCTTATGGACCCGGGTCCTATGTAGCTCTCATACTCCATTGTTTTATAAATTTAAATTTAATATATATGAAATATAATTAGTTCTTGACTTAAAAAGAATAACCAAATTTAAGATCAATTTTTTTATATATATAAATTGCAAAAAAACAAAACGATTAGTTGTTATATTATTATTAGATTATATATAAATGTATACCTATGATTATTGGATGAAAATTGACCTAACATTTATCTAAATACTTGCACATACCAGTTTTGATCACATGCACCTTAATGACTATATAGAATTTGGTCATTCACCGTTAGATTTAGGTTTATTAGAATCTTAAGGTGAGAATTTAAATCATCATGAGGTTTAGATTTAATAAGCCTAGATCTAACGGTGAATGACAAAATTCACTTGGTCATTAAGGTGCATATGAACGTTACTGTGCATGGAATCAATATAATATTAAAAATTAGATATTTGTTAAATATATTATATGATCAAACTTTTAGTTGATTAGAATTTAATTATTATTTGATAATTAATATAAATATTTAAAATTATTGGGAGAAGATAGAAAAATATTATCAATGTTAATAGGTAAGAGGAATTTTACCTTTCACATGATACAATTTTATCTTTACTGTTGATATGAAAGAGCCAATTTACTCTCAACCTTAGTAAGTTTCGTAAATTTAAGATATAATTCATCAAATTATCTTCTCAGTCATAAATCTTATTATCTACACTTCATATATATGTCATTTTATCATTTATTATTAGTAACATATCAGAAACACATGAATAGACATAAAAAAATTAAAAAAATTATAAAATATATTATATTTTGTACGAGTTTGACAAAAAAATTCTAAATATTTCATCGAATTTATTAATATTAATCTGTAATTCTATATTAAATCACAAAAAATGTGACTTTTTTTAGATACAACTAATATGCAACCGCTACAATATAAGAAATAATATATTTGTATTTTATAATTATGTCTGAAATTGACTCATTTTACCAATATTATGGATAAAATTATTTTTATTACCCAAATTAGAAGTAAAATTACACAATTTTAAAGATTAAAGGTAAAATTACTCAATTATCAATATTATGAATATTTTTATAACCTTCAAAAATGAATATATATTTTTTTTCACTTTATCCAAAAATTATTACTACATATATCCTGTTCTTAAATACTTTCTAAATCTGAGCCTCTATCTATCAACATTTCCTACCACCAACTTTCACTCTCAACGAAATCCAAAGCATAAAATAATATGCCAAAAATATGCTCTCTTTTATTTCCCTATTGAGATCCCATGTGAATATTCACAAATCCTATGCAATTCCATCATTTAATGGGCAGCAAAATTAGTATGATTCACACAATTCTCACTTTTACTCATTTATACATAATTAATTTGTCTTCATCATTTTGGGTGAAAAAAAATCTTTACATAAAATATGATAAATAGGAAAAGAATTTATAGAAATAAGAGTGACGGAGCCAGTAATTTATATTTGAAAGCTAATTTTAGCCGGAAAAAAACATATCCATATATATATATATAAAAAAAGATAAGATGTAAAAATACCTCAAATGTTTACAGTCAGAAGCAATTTTACCTTTAACGTTTAAAATGGTGCAATTTTACTTCTAATATTGGCAGCCAAGAGCAATTTTACCCCTAACATTGTCAAGTTCGGTCAATTTGAGAAATAATTTCATCAAACTATCTTCTCGGTTATAAATCTTATCATCTACACTTGACATATAAGTCATTTTATCACTTATTAGTAACGGATCATACACATATGATTAGAGGTGAAATTTTAAAAAATAAAAAATATAGTCTATTTTACGAGTTGGATAAAAAAATTCAAAATATTTTGCCGAATTTATAGATATTAATATTCAATTCTAAAACTTTTTTTAAAAACGAATTGATATAAAATTGATGCAGATAGAATAAGGAACAAAATATCTGTGTTTTATAATAATATCTGAAATTGATCCAATTTGCCAACATTAAGGATAAAATTGCTATTGGCTGCCACCGTTAGAAATAAAATTGCACCATTTTAGACATTAAGAATAAAATTGCTCCATGAGTAAAAAAAAAAAAAATTAAATCACTGTGGGGAGGAGCCTAATATCCGGAGGCATGCTCTTCTAATGATTCCGTCGGCGTAGGGAGGACACTGGGTGGGTTGCTTACGCCACAGGAGAGAAACCTGGTCTATTTGATAGAATTTTTTACTTTTTTTTTTCGCTTTTCTATTATATATATTTATATAAATTGGATAATACCATTATGTAATTTATTTCTAAACTTTTATGATAAACATAAAGACTCTTCAAGTGGATTATGACCAAAAAAATACAAAGAAATAATAAGCGTTCATTTGTTTTCATTTTTCGAAACTATTTTTACCTTTTAATTTTAAACAGTTGAATTTTAACAAAAAAAAAAAAAAAAAAATCAACTAATATCTACTATCCATTAATAAAGCAAACAAAGTCTAACAAACAAAGGTAAAAAAAACGGAAAAAGAGATGGGACAAACGTGAAGCAGAGGTGAAAAAAGGTGGAGAAGGATCGTTTTTGTCCAAAGGTTTTAGGACAGCAAAATGAAAAAGAGGGGAGAATGGTTTTTATTCCCCCGCTTATTAAAAAGAAAATAATATAATGAATGAATTTTTTCATACATTGCTAGAAATCCGCCCGTAAAGTAAAATATAGATTTTATCGGTACTAGTACTACTCGACGTCCATTATAATTCGCTAGGGTAGTGCCACAATTGGATGGATTCGCATGAAATCCCCAGCTAAATATCCAATCTGCCGGTTATCAACAACGGAATTCAATCGATCGGTAATCCACCAATGATCACCGACATATAAATATCAGTCTGTAATCTGCAGTTTTCTTGTAATGTCAAGTTCAATCAAATTTTATGTATGACGAAATTAATCACGGCGAGAGCTTTCCCCTCTTTTGAGAGTCCTTCCCAACTTGAATTTGATAAAGCAAATAAAATAAAAGAAAAACAAGAAATTTGATAACAAAACATATCTATTAATTTTATTCAAAATCCACCAAAAATTTCATATAAGAATAAAATTAGACATTAAACTTGTCACATTTTGCTGTTTAATAACTTGAATTAATAGTTGGACGATCACACAATTAAATTTGTCGATTTCGAACCTCCAATAATTTAGCAGAGTTCAGAATTGAAAGGACGCCTGGAAGACAAATTTCTATCTAGGCACGTCCCATAATACGTCAAGAAATAAGGGTGTCAAAGATCCGAAATTGACAAATTTAAATGTGTGACATGTCTAAATATAAATTCGGGTGACAAACCGCAAAAGGTGATAAAATTTAGGCGCGTAACGTATATCATCAAGCAGCAGAAGTGTCTCCAATCATTCTCAAGCAAACAGTTTTAGATTATAACTTTTGGTTGAATTGATTTTGCATCTTCATTTTCTTTATCAACATCACCTGCCATCACCATTAACAACCAATTTTATCAACCAAATACCCAACAACAAATTAAACAGATATTACTTCATAATGATATACAAAGTTCCAATGTTCCTTTTAGTAATGATCATAATTTCCATATCTCTTCATTTTGTTAGGTAAAACATCTAACTGGTGAAAATATTTCTCAACCTAGGGCTGATTGGACAATATTTTCCAAGAAAGGATTGTTTATAACCTATAGTTACAATAGTCTCAGTTGCGGCTCACTCTTCGGTGTAATTGGTGAAAGGTTATGGTGTAGAGAAAAGACGAGACATACTTAGGGTAGGGTTGCAAATGGGTGGGGTGAGACTGAGGATGACTCCCCCATTCCCGTCTCCATCTAGATGAAGAATCTCTATCTCCGTCAACTTTCATTAAATGGGAAAAATCATTCCCGTGGGGATTCGGGTCCCCATGAGGATCCTCATTTCTCATTACTCAAATTCTAAATAAAATTTAGTGTAATTTAAAAATTTGTTAACACTAATTCAATTACTATGCTTTCTTTTTCTTTCAATGTTTAATTATTCAATACCCGGATTATCAAATAAGTAATTATAAGTTTAAGAATGTTACACTATTAAAACGAATATATATATATATATATATATATATATATATATATATATATATATTAAAGAATCCCTACGAGCATGGATACATGGTGGGGGTGGGGATGAGGATCACCGTAGGGTGGGAGAGAGGTCCCCATCCCCCCTCTGGGGATTTGTTTTCTCTCATTCCCACTCCGTGGGAAAACTTAACGGGGATTCCTTATCCCTATTAGCGTGATCCCCTACTGGGATGGAATTTTTTTGCCCCTGTTGCAACCCTAATGTAGGTGATTATGACATTCCCATAGCCGTAATCACTTATTATAGCGGTTTCACCGACGTAATTGGTGAAACTCTGCAATTTATCATTTCTTCACCAATTGCAAAAATCCTACCAACCGCTGTAATCACATGGTGCAATTTGTATATTTTTATTCTTAACAATGATATGCATCGTCTTCTGATCAGTAGTATTCACATTGACCCTGATGACCAAATGAATTGTGGTCATTCACCGTTAGATCTAGACTGATTAAAAACATGGGATGGAGATTCAAAGCATCCTAAAGCTTATATTTCATCAGCCTAGATCTAACGGCGAATGACCACAATTCATTTAGTTATCAGGGTCCATGTGAACACTACTATTCTTCTGATAGGTTGAGTCATTATAGAAGCATAGTAGAATGTCTTCTCTACACATATAGAGCACATAAATTTTCACAAATTACAACAAAGAGTTAACTGTAATTGAAGCTATTTTCTACACGGTTAAAAACAAACATTTCCTTCTAGACATATATTTTCTAAAAAGATACACCTAACATTGTTAACGTCTAAAATAATATAATTTTAATCCTAACGTTAGCAGTTAAGAGCACGTAACATTAGCAAATTAGGTCAATTTCAGATATCGTTATAAAACACAAATAGTTTGTTTCTTATTTTGCACCAGTTACATATAAATTGGTTATAAAAAAAAAATTATATTTTTTGTGATTTAATAATAGAATCGAAAACTAATATTTTTAAATTCGACATATATTTGGATTTTTTTTGTTCAACACTTACAAGATACAGTATCATTTTAAAAATTTTAAAAATTTTTCAACGTCTATTTATTTGTTTGTGATATGTTATTGATGACTGATAAAATGACGCTCATGTGAAGTGAAGACAAAGAAGACAGTTTAATAATTACTTTTCAAATTGGAGCAACTTGTCAATACTAAAAGTAAATTTGCTAGTGCAAACGTTAGATTTAGAGGTAAAATTATATCATTTTAGATGTTGAAGATGCTCCTAAACATACCGTTGATATTTTTACACCTCATACTTTTCCAAAATATTTCTCCCAACAACTATATTCAGTGTTTTTCCACATTTTGTTCAAGATAATTAGATAAATATAGATAAAAGTCCTAAATTCTATCCCCAAAATTAGAAATTCCAGGCGCATTCAAATCTGAAAAATCTGCATTAGATCACAACGTATCCAATACTAAAATTCTATCTTTATCGTTTCCAAATAAAATTAATTTTAATCATACTGTACTTAGCAGCGAAAAAAATGGAATGAACTGATTTTATTTTAATATTTTTGTAATTGTGTTAATACCATAACAATAGTATCTTATTTAAATTTTTGTGATTATAATTATTTTATACGTGACTCACTTAATTCTTAATATCAATTCTATTCAGAATGTATTCAAATTTTTCTATCAAATTGATTGAATAGTTGACCCAGAAGAATTTGCAAATTGCTTGGATTGATATTGTTTAAAAATATTAGGGGCGTAAAACTGTAACATTTTGTATGTTAGAGATAAATATGAAGTTCCCAAAATTCATAGGGGGCGAATTTGAACTTATCCGGAAAAACCCTAAACAACCAAGTCCAAAATCGCCGCAATTTCAGCTCCTCATCACAAACTAACGAGAGAGAGAGAGAGAGAGAGAGAAGGAATACATACCGATTGACGGCGACGCTGCTTCGCCGTAGATGAACTTGAGTTTGGCGAGAGGAACCACAGCGGAGTCAGATTCAGCTTCAGCAAAGAGCTGTTGTCTCCACTCCCACATGGTCTTCCTCATTACTTTATTCGATTTTAGTATAGACTCTTTCTCCGCGTCAAGAGCTTCCAGATATTTTTGCTGGTTCAGCGATCGTACGCTAAGTGCCACGAAGGATCCTACCAGACACACATTTATCACTGTGTTACTTCCGGCGGCTTTCATCGCTACGCCGATCAGTCTGTTGGCGAATTCCATGTTTTTTCTCCTTGCCGAAATGAGCGAGCGCTGTTCAATCGTGTTTCTTCCTCTATGTTGAGACCAGAAAAACTGGGGAGAGGACTCTAGGCGATTTTGGGCTGGGCTGTGGGCTTTAATTTGGGTTTACAGTGGATCCAAGCTTCGAGGCTTGACTTGACCTAGTTTGATTCTGAAAAACAAAAAAAAAAAAAAAATCACACAACTCTTTTTAAATAAAAAATTTATAAACATATACCATGAAAATAACATATAAAAATTATTTCCTTGGGTATATATTAAGACTAAATTTAGACACACGTTGATTTTGATGATATAGAATGTTAACTTAGGTGTCACGTTAAAATATTGTCTTTTGATGATTCGATATATGAGTAATATTCACGTGAATCCTGATGATCAAATATTTACCATTAGATCTAGATTGATTAAAATTTTAAGGTGGAAATTCAAAACATCTTAATGCTTAAATTTAATCATCATGGATCTAACGATGAATGGCCAAATTTTATTTGGTCATCAGGATCCATGTGAACATTATAATATATGAACATGTTGATAAGTAAAATATCCAAAGCATAGGGAATAGAGAGAGTGCAAAAGATTGTTTATTTCACCATCACCATCCAAGTGCACAACGATTAAAAGGATGGCAAAATAAAAAGTAGACAAAACAAAGAAAACAACATAACAAACTCAAAACTCAACGGTAAACAGACTTGTGTCTGAAGACAAAACAATAAAGTAATGGTATAATGCAAATATGATATTTACTACCCAAAACTAACAAAAACGACTAGAACGTCTCTTAATACTCCCCCTCAAGCTAAAGAGCGAGTTGGAGATGAAGCTCCAAGTTTGGCAACATGATTATGATGATTCTTAACTCGCATAACTTTTGTAAACATATCAGCTACTTGATCAAATGAAGATACAAAGGTAGGAATAATAGTATCAACTTTGACATCTCAAACATAATGACAATCGATTTCTACATGTTTGGTCCTTTCATGTAAGTTGGATTTGCTGCAATTGAGAGGGCAACTTGATTATCGCACTACAGAATTATACGAGGCAAATGCTTTAGACCAAGATCTTTGAGAAGTGAAGACAACCAAGTAATTTCACAAGTTGTCAGAGCCATACTCTACTTCATCAGAAGATCGAGCTACAGTCACTGTCACATTACGCAGTGAGTTTGGTTGCAAACGAGAAGGCCAATAAAATGCCTTAACCTAGAGTCCTATCAAATATCTCAAAATTCACTTTTCAGCTTGCATATGCGTAGTAATGGGTTGATGATGGAATTGAGTCAAGAGTTGAAGAGTGAAAGTTATATTTGGTCTAGTGACAATGAGATAGATTAGCTTTTTTATGACACGTTGATATAAATCTGGATCAGGCAAAGGATCTCCTTTGACAATGGTGAATTTAATATGACTTTCCATGGGAAGAAGTAACGGTTTAACATGTAACAAACCAAACTCTGTCAGAATATCTTGAGTATACTTTCTCTGATAGAATAAGAAACCATATTCATAATGATATATTCCAAGACGTACAAAATACCCCAATTTACTAAGATCTTTCATGTGGAAATTTTTAGAAAGCATAAGCTTGAGATGTTCAATAAAAGAGATGTTGTTTCCTATAATTAATAAGTCATCTACATAGACTATAATGACTGTAATTGTAGAAGATGTATGGGAAAGAAATAAAGTGTAGTCAGATTTAGATTGAACATAACCAAGTTCAATGAGAGTTGAGGATAGTTTAGAGAACCACTGTCTAGGTGCCTATTCGAGTTTATATAGGGACTTTTTAAGTTTGAAAACATAGGGTGATTTGGGTTGATTGAGAAACTGATCAGCAGACTGAGTTGTAATTCTACTTCCTAAATGTGTATATCCCCGAGGCATATATATATATATATATATATATATATATATATATATATATATATATATTCAAGAAAATCACCATGCAATAAAGTGTTTGTAATGTCTATCTGATAGGCATGCCAGTTTTCAATGGCAGCAACAACTAATAAAGCTCTAAAATTGGTCATATTAGGTACTTGGGCAAACGTTTTTGCATAGTCTTCTTCATATTTATGCCTACAACCAAGAATTACCAGTCTGTATTTGTACCTTTATATAGATCCATTTGGATTGTATTTGGTTTTGAAGAGCCATTTCTTGCTTTGCTTATTCCTAGTAATTTCCTAGTCACATAATCAACAATTAGGCAGTGAGTAGGATAGAAAGGTACATCACAATTGTTGTCTCTAATCAATCCTTGCAGAGAGAGTAAATTATGTTTGAAGTTTGGAACACAGAGAACATTTTTCAGTTTTAGGCCTATAGGAAGAGGTGCCTTTCCTAATCGTATGAGCATCTTTTGACACCAAAAGATGAACGAGGTTCTTTAGGCAAGGTGCCATGTGATATAAAGCACCAAAGTCTATGATTCAATCTTCTAATATTTTGTTGCATATTGATAGGATATCATTCCAAAGAAAATTATTATATATCTATTAATCAGTTCCAAAGCCTTTGCACTATTGCACTTGTAATTGTGGCATTAGTTTCATAAACTGTTCAATTTGTTGAAGTGTAAGCAGCAAACCAAGGTTATTTGAGCTACTTCCACTTTGAGTATTAACTACAAGTTTTGGTGGAGTTTGAGTATTTCTATTAGGGGTGCACGTTGTTGGTTAACCAGTTCGTTAAGGTTAATTTGGTCGATTAACCATTTGATTGATTTTTTAAAAAACACTAACCATACGATAGTCCACTAAATTTTGTTAACTACTAACTGGTTAACAAATTATTTTGATTAGTTAACCTTTTATTTCAGTTTCTAAAAATTAGTAAATAACGATGATAATAAAAAAAAATCTAATTTTTTATTATGAGTAGGACGGCGGGTCAATGACGAGTTGAAGGAATTAACTGCCGAAAGGATATGTGCATGCATTGTGTTTAGGTGGACTATGGATTGGAGAGTGAAAATATGATTCAAAACAAAGAAATGAAAAACTAATTCGTGGATGGATTGTATAAAGACCAATCCCAAACACCATCCTCGCAAAAAAAAGTAAGATCTCGACTGACTTTTTAGTCTTCGGATTATACAGTTTGTCACCTTTCGTCTCATGACTGTAGCCAATAAAGATACTTTTTTTTTGCCTTGTCATCTAGCTTCAGGCACGACAACACAACAACCTTTATGATCAAGCAATTGTAAAATAACAGCCAAAACATTGTTTCACATTTTTGGCGACAATAGGTTTAAAATCAATTTTGCTTAGAAATGTTAGGTTTAAATTTATACTATTTTGTACATTAAAGCTAAAGAACAACTTTCAAAAATTAAATAATGAAATTCAAATTAAAAATATCAAAATATAAGGACTAGTTTTTAATATTTTCATTGTATTAAAATTAAATTCAATTTATCACAGTATTAATATGGTACAATGATTCTGGAATTTAATCTTGTTTACTTCAAACTTCTAATAAGTAGTAGCTAATTTGGACGAAGGAGGGAGTACCAGGAAAAAAAAGACAAAGGGTCTAATTCCAAATATATGGCTCTCCATACATTAGACTACAAACAATGTTTGTTTTTTGAGATTAGAAAAGTATTTTAATTACTTGAAATATTAATTGAAAGATATAAATGCAGAAATATTAAAAGATAAAAATTGTACCTATAAATTTGTGTAACCAACAAATTGTTAGTATCAATTCTTTTTCTCCCCAATTTCTTTACTATGGCTTCTCCAATCACTCCAAAAAAGAATCGACTTGCATATCCTATATGGGATATTCCATCAACACTTGGAACTTTGAAGCATTTATATGTTGCTACTAAGGAGAAATCCGAAAATCTCAATGAAGAGATTAAGAAATTGAAGGAGGAAGTTAAGGAATTCAATAAAAGAATGCTTAATGCGGGTGTTGATATGAAATGGATTCATTTCATGGTGCTAGAACCATTACCTCTTATAGAATTTTATAGTATATTTATGGAAGCACAGAAAGACGTGAATGAAGAAAAACAAGTTAACCCAGTGATCGTGATTGACAGTTCAACATCTGAATCAAACTCTGCAATTTAGACAGAGAAGCAAAAGTCTTATATATGAACTGAATCATGTTATGCTACAGATATAATTTGTTCTAAAAATATATATTGAAATAAAGATTCAGTATATTTGATATATTTTTATCATTTTTTTTGTTCATTTCATCACTACAAGAAAAACGCGTTTACGAAAATATCCGTTGGTGATTCACCAATTTTCGTTGGAAAAGGTCGTTTCCGACGAATTACCAGCGAACTCAATTCCGCTGGTAAAAGGGTCGTTGGTACCGCATACCAACGAGAAATTTCATTCCTTCGGAGATTTATTCCAACTCAATTTGAGTTGGTAAACTCCGCTGCTAAATTTTGAATACCGACCATTTAGTTGTGATGGATTTAAGTTGGTGAAAATATTTTCTGACGGATATTTACCAACGGATTCCGCTGGTAATATTATATTTTTTATTTCGTATTTAATTACAAATAATATTACTGATGACTATTCACTTATGAAATTCCGTCTATAATCTTATTTTCTCTATAATATGATAAATTTATATTATTATTATTATTATTGTTGTTAATATATAATTATTATTATTATATATTCGATAATGAAAATAACCATAATTGACAATATATATTATGCAATATTACTAAAAGATATCCACAAAATAGTGTATAAAAAAATCCACAAAACTGTTATTCGATCTAGATAAAAATATATAAAATCATACTCCATCTATACTAAAATCTAAATGTAACTATATTATATCCGATCTAAGATAAAGTTATATATATTACCTATATGATCAAAGATAAAACTATATATTTTAATTAAGTTGTCTATTCTCCATCTTCATCTATAGAATAAACATTATTGGATGAATGTTGTCCACGGTACTCACGTAGCTCGACAAGCTCCAACTCAAACTGGACTATAATACTAAGCAAAGATCCTAGTTGTTCTTGCATCTTCACCTCTAAATCATCTTGCTTATTTTTAAGTTGCTCAATCATTTGAGGCGTTACACCAAGATGAAGTTGACGTGAAGCGCAATTGTCATACTGAATCCCCTCATTAGGTTGCTCTTGACTCTGTGTCAGAACTTGCAGAATCTGATTCAACCTGTCCAACTGTGATTGCAAATGGGAATGTACGTCAGAAGATGCTGCTGAAGTGGATGCGCTTAGTGTAGATGAACACTGGGAAGAAACAAATCCATAATACCTACAAGTAGCATCACCCAATCCATAAAGTCTACGCTTTTTGTTATGTACTCCAGCAGCTTGATAGTAAGTGTTCAATAAGTTTTATGCCTTAATTCTTTCACTCTCAGCACTTGCAGCCACTGCACGAATATAATTTTCCTAAAAAATAATGAATTTATGTTAGTAATAAACATTTATGCTATATATACTAATTAGTATCACAGTATTGAAATGGTACAATGATTCTGGAATTTAATCTTGTTTACTTCATTCTTCTAATAATTAGTAGCTAATTTGGACGAAGGAGGGAGTACCAGGAAAAAAAAAAGACAAAAGTTCTAATTCCAAATATGTGGTCTCCATACATTAGACTATAAACAATGTTTGTTTTTCGAGATTAAAAAAGTGTTTTAATTACTTCAAATATTAATTGAAAGATATAAATGCAAAAAAGATTAAAAGATAAAAATTGTACCTATAAATTTGTGTAAACAACAAATTGTTAGTAACAATTATTTTCATCCACAATTTCTTTACTATGGCTTCTCCAATCACTCCAAAAAAGAATCGACTTGCATATCCTATATGGGATATTCAATCAACACTTGAAACTTCGAAGCATTTATATGTTGCTACTAAGGAGAAATCAGAAAATCTCAATGAAGAGATTAAGAAATTGAAGGAGGAAGTTAAGGAATTCAATAAGAGAATGCTTAATGCGGGTGTTGATATGAAATGGATTCACTTCATAATCTTAGAGCCATTACCTCTTGTAGAATTTTATAGTATATTTATGGAAGCACAGAAATACGTGAATGAAGAAAAACAAGTTAACCCAGTGATCGTGATTAACAGTTCAACATCTGAATCAAACTATGCAATTTAGACAAAGAAGCAAAGGTACTATATATGAACTGAATCGTGTTATACTACAGATATAATTTGTTCTACAAATATATATTGAAATACATATTCAGTCTATTTGATATATTTTTATCAGTTTTTTTTTTGTTCATTTCATCACTTCAAGAAAAATGCGTTTACGGAAATATCCATCGGCCATTCACCAATGTTCGTTGATAAAGATCGTTTTCGATGGATTACCAGCAGACTCAATTCCGCTGGTAAAAGGGCCGTTGTTACCGCATACCAACGAGAAATTTCATTCCTTCGGAGATTTATTCCAACACAATTTGAGTTGCTAATTTACGCTGCTAAATTTTGAATAGCGACCATTTAGTTGCGATGGATTTTGGTTGGTGAAAATATTTTCTGACGCATATTTACCAACAGATTCTGCTAGTAATATTATATTTTTTATTTCCTATTTAATTACAAATAATATTACTGATGACTATTCACTTATGAAATTCCATCGGAAATCTTATTTTCTTTATAATATGATAAATTAATATTAATATTATTATTGTTGTTGTTATAAATAATTATTATTATTACATATTCCATAATGAAAATAACTATCATTGAAAATATATATTATGCAATATTACTAAAAAATATCCACAAAATAGTGTATCAAAAAAAAAATCAACAAAACTGTATATTCGATCTAGATAAAAATATATAAAATCCTACTGCATCTATACTAAAATCTAAATGTAACTATATTATGTCTGATCTAAGATAAAGTTATATATATTAGCTATATGATCTAAGATAAAACTATATATATTAATTAAGTTATCTATTCTCCATCTTCATCTATAGACTAAACATTATTGGATGAATGTTGTCCATGGTACTCACGTAGCTCGGCAAGCTCCAACTCAAACCGGACTATAATACTATGCAAAGATCCTAGTTGTTCTTGCATCTTGACCTCTAAAACATCTTGCTTCTTTTTAAGTTGCTCAATCATTTGAGGCGTTGCACCAAGATGAAGTTGACGTGAAGCGCAGTTGTCCTGTTGAATCCTCTCATTAGGTTGCTCTTGACTCTGTGTCAGAACTTGCAGAATCTGATTCAACCTGTCCAACTGTGATTGCAAATGGGAATGTACGTCAGAAAATGCTGCTGAAGTGGATGCGCTTGGTGTAGATGAACACTGGGAAGAAACAGATCCATAATACCTACAAGTAGCATCACCCAATCCGTAAAGTCTACGCTTTTTGTTATGTACTCCAGCAGCTTGATAATAAGTGTTCAATAAGTTTTATGCCTTAATTCTTTCACTCTCAGCACTTGCAGCCACTGCACGAATACATTTTTCCTAAAAAATAATGAATTTATGTTAGTAATAAACATTTATGCTATATATACTAATTAGTATCAAAGTATTTAAATGATACAATGATTCTGGAATTTAATCTTGTTTACTTCAATCTTTTAATAAGTAGTAGCTAATTTGGACAAAGGAGAGAGTACCAGAAAAAAAAAGACAAAAGGTCTAATTCCAAATATGTGGCTCTCCATACATTAGACTACAAACAATATTTGTTTTTTGAGATTAGAAAAGTGTTTTAATCACTTGAAAGATATAAATGTAGAAAGATTAAAAGATAAAAATTGTAATTATAAATTTGTGTAAACAACAAATTGTTGGTATCAATTCTTTTCATCCACAATTTCTTTACTATGGCTTCTCCAATCACTCCAAAAAAGAATCGACTTGCATATCCTATATGGGATATTCAATCAACACTTGAAACTTCGAAGCATTTATATGTTGCTACTAAGGAGAAATCAGAAAATCTCAATGAAGAGATTAAGAAATTGAAGGAGGAAGTTAAGGAATTCAATAAGAGAATGCTTAATGCGGGTGTTGATATGAAATGGATTCATTTCATGGTGCTAAAGCCATTATCTCTTATAGAATTTTATAGTATATTTATGGAAGCACAGAAAGACGTGAATGAAGAAAAACAAGTTAACCCAGTGATCGTGATTGACAGTTCAACATTTGAATCAAACTCTGCAATTTAGACAGAGAAGCAAAAGTCTTATATATGAACTGAATCGTGTTATGCTACAGATATAATTTGTTCTAAAAATATATATTGAAATAAAGATTCAGTCTATTTTATATATTTTTATCATTTGTTTTGTTAATTTCATCACTATAAGAAAAACGCATAGATAACCGTCTGTGATTCACCAATTTTCGTTGGTAAAGGTCGTTTCCGACGGATTACCAGCGGACTCAATTCCGCTGGTAAAAGGGTCGTTGGTACCGCATATTGAGTTGGTAAATTCCGCTGCTAAATTTTGAATATCGACCATTTAGTTGGGATGGATTTTGGCTGGTGAAAATATTTTCTGACGGATATTTACCAACGGGTTCCGCTGGTAATATTATATTTTTTTATTTCGTATTTAATTACAAATAATATTACTGATGACTATTCACTTATGAAATTCCGTCTGTAATCTTATTTTCTCTATAATATGACAAATTTATATTAATATTATTATTATTGTTGTTAATATATAATTATTATTATTATATATTCCATAATGAAAATAACCATAATTGACAATATATATTATGCAATATTACTAAAAAAATATCCACAAAATAGTGTATAAAAAAATCCACAAAACTGTTATTCGATCTAGATAAAAATATATAAAATCCTACTCCACCTATACTAAAATCTAAATGTAACTATATTATGTCCGATCTAAGATAAAGTTATATATATTACCTATGTGATCAAAGATAAAACTATATATTTTAATTAAGTTGTCTATTCTCCATCTTCATCTATAAAATAAACATTATTGGATGAATGTTGTCCATGGTACTCACGTAGCTCGGCAAGCTCCAACTCAAATTGGACTATAATACTAAGCAAAGATCCTAATTGTTCTTGCATCTTCACCTCTAAATCATCTTGCTTATTTTTAAGTTGCTCAATCATTTGAGGCGTTACACCAAGATGAAGTTGACGTGAAGCGCAATTGTCATGTTGAATCCCCTCATTAGGTTGCTCTTGACTCTGTGTCAGAACTTGCAGAATCTGTTTCAACCTGTCCAACTGTGATTGCAAATGTGAATGTACGTCAGAAGATGCTGCTGAAGTGGATGCGCTTGGTGTTGATGAACATTGGGAAGAAACAGATCCATAATACCCACAAGTAGCATCACCTGATCCGTAAAGTCTAAGCTTTTTGTTATGTACTCCAGCCGCTTGATAGCAAATGTTCAATAAGTTTTATGCCTTAATTCTTTCACTCTCAGCACTTGCAACCACTGCACGAATATATTTTTCCTAAAAAATAATGAATTTATGTTAGTAATAAACATTTATGCTATATATACTAATTAGTATCACAATTTTAAAATGGTACAATGATTCTGGAATTTAATCTTGTTTACTTCAATCTTCTAATAAGTAATAGCTAATTTGGACGAAGGAGAGAGTACCAGGAAAAAAAAGACAAAAGGTCTAATTCGAAATATGTGGCTCTCCATACATTAGACTACAAACAATGTTTGTTTTTTGAGATTAGAAAAGTGTTTTAATTACTTGAAATATTAATTGAAATATATAAATGCAGAAAGATTAAAAGATAAAAATTGTACCTATAAATTTGTGTAAACAACAAATTGTTAGTATCAATTTTTTCCTCCACAATTTCTTTACTATGGCTTCTCCAATCACTCCAAAAAAGAATTGACTTGCATATCCTATATGGGATATTCAATCAACACTTGAAACTTCGAAGCATTTATATGTTGCTACTAAGGAGAAATCAGAAAATCTCAATGAAGAGATTAAGAAATTGAAGGAGGAAGTTAAGGAATTCAATAAGAGAATGCTTAATGCGGGTGTTGATATTGAATGGATTCATTTCATGGTGCTAAAGCCATTATCTCTTATAGAATTTTATAGTATATTTATGGAAGCACAGAAAGACGTGAATGAAGAAAAACAAGTTAACCCAGTGATCGTGATTTACAGTTCAACATCTGAATCAAACTCTGTAATTTAGACAGAGAAGCAAAAGTATTATATATGAACTGAATCGTGTTATGCTATAGATATAATTTGTTCTAAAAATGTATATTGAAATAAAGATTCAGTCTATTTGATATATTTTTATCATTTTTTTGTTCATTTCATCACTACAAGAAAAATGCATTTACGGAAATATCCATCGGTGATTCACCAATTTTCATTTGTAATGGTCGTTTCTGACGGATTACCAGCGGACTTAATCCCGCTTGTAAAAGGGCCATTGGTACCGCATACCAACGAGAAATTTCATTCCGTCGGAGATTCATTCCAACGCAATTTGAGTTGGTAAATTCCGCTGCTAAATTTTGAATATCGACCATTTAGTTGGGATGGATTTTGGCTGGTGAAAATATTTTCTGACGGATATTTACCAACGGGTTCCGCTGGTAATATTATATTTTTTTATTTCGTATTTAATTACAAATAATATTACTGATGACTATTCACTTATGAAATTCCGTCTGTAATCTTATTTTCTCTATAATATGACAAATTTATATTAATATTATTATTATTGTTGTTAATATATAATTATTATTATTATATATTCCATAATGAAAATAACCATAATTGACAATATATATTATGCAATATTACTAAAAAAATATCCACAAAATAGTGTATAAAAAAATCCACAAAACTGTTATTCGATCTAGATAAAAATATATAAAATCCTACTCCACCTATACTAAAATCTAAATGTAACTATATTATGTCCGATCTAAGATAAAGTTATATATATTACCTATGTGATCAAAGATAAAACTATATATTTTAATTAAGTTGTCTATTCTCCATCTTCATCTATAAAATAAACATTATTGGATGAATGTTGTCCATGGTACTCACGTAGCTCGGCAAGCTCCAACTCAAATTGGACTATAATACTAAGCAAAGATCCTAATTGTTCTTGCATCTTCACCTCTAAATCATCTTGCTTATTTTTAAGTTGCTCAATCATTTGAGGCGTTACACCAAGATGAAGTTGACGTGAAGCGCAATTGTCATGTTGAATCCCCTCATTAGGTTGCTCTTGACTCTGTGTCAGAACTTGCAGAATCTGTTTCAACCTGTCCAACTGTGATTGCAAATGTGAATGTACGTCAGAAGATGCTGCTGAAGTGGATGCGCTTGGTGTTGATGAACACTGGGAAGAAACAGATCCATAATACCCACAAGTAGCATCACCTGATCCGTAAAGTCTAAGCTTTTTGTTATGTACTCCAGCCGCTTGATAGCAAATGTTCAATAAGTTTTATGCCTTAATTCTTTCACTCTCAGCACTTGCAACCACTGCACGAATATATTTTTCCTAAAAAATAATGAATTTATGTTAGTAATAAATATTTATGCTATATATACTAATTAGTATCACAATATTAAAATGGTACAATGATTCTGGAATTTAATCTTGTTTACTTCAATCTTCTAATAAGTAATAGCTAATTTGGACGAAGGAGAGAGTACCAGGAAAAAAAAGACAAAAGGTCTAATTCGAAATAT
Source organism: Euphorbia lathyris (assembly GCF_963576675.1). NCBI lineage: Eukaryota > Viridiplantae > Streptophyta > Magnoliopsida > Malpighiales > Euphorbiaceae > Euphorbia > Euphorbia lathyris. The sequence goes on from NC_088916.1 coordinate 76,731,806, forward strand.
GTGGCTCTCCATACATTAGACTACAAACAATGTTTGTTTTTTGAGATTAGAAAAGTGTTTTAATTACTTGAAATATTAATTGAAATATATAAATGCAGAAAGATTAAAAGATAAAAATTGTACCTATAAATTTGTGTAAACAACAAATTGTTAGTATCAATTTTTTCCTCCACAATTTCTTTACTATGGCTTCTCCAATCACTCCAAAAAAGAATTGACTTGCATATCCTATATGGGATATTCAATCAACACTTGAAATTTCGAAGCATTTATATGTTGCTACTAAGAAGAAATCAGAAAATCTCAATGAAGAGATTAAGAAATTGAAGGAGGAAGTTAAGGAATTCAATAAGAGAATGCTTAATGCGGGTGTTGATATTGAATGGATTCATTTCATGGTGCTAAAGCCATTATCTCTTATAGAATTTTATAGTATATTTATAGAAGCACAGAAATACGTGAATGAAGAAAAACAAGTTAACCCAGTGATCGTGATTTACAGTTCAACATCTGAATCAAACTCTGTAATTTAGACAGAGAAGCAAAAGTATTATATATGAACTGAATCGTGTTATGCTATAGATATAATTTGTTCTAAAAATGTATATTGAAATAAAGATTCAGTCTATTTGATATATTTTTATCATTTTTTTGTTCATTTCATCACTACAAGAAAAATGCATTTACGGAAATATCCATCGGTGATTCACCAATTTTCATTTGTAAAGGTCGTTTCCGACGGATTACCAGCGGACTTAATCCCGCTTGTAAAAGGGCCATTGGTACCGCATACCAACGAGAAATTTCATTCCGTCGGAGATTCATTCCAACGCAATTTGAGTTGGTAAATTCTGCTACTAAATTTTGAATACCGACCATTTAGTTGCGATGGATTTTGGTTGGTGAAAATATTTTCTGACTTATATTTACCAACGGATTCCGTTGGTAATATTATATTTTCTATTTCGTATTTAATTACAAATAATATTACTAATGACTATTCACTTATGAAATTCCGTCGGAAATCTTATTTTCTCTATAATATGATAAATTAATATTAATATTATTGTTGTTGTTAATATATAATTATTATTATTACATATTCCATAATGAAAATAACCATAATTGATAATATATATTATGCAATATTACTAAAAAATATCCACAAAATAGTGTATCAAAAAAATCGACAAAACTGTATATTCGATCTAGATAAAAATATATAAAATCCTACTGCATCTATACTAAAATCTAAATGTAACTATATTATGTCCGATCTAAGATAAAGTTATATATATTAGCTATATGATCTAAGATAAAACTATACATATTAATTAAGTTATCCATTCTCCATCTTCATCTATAGACTAAACGTTATTGGATGAATGTTGTCCATGGTACTCACGTAGCTCGGCAGGCTCCAACTCAAACCGGACTATAATACTATGCAAAGATTCTAGTTGTTTTTTGCATTTTCACCTCTAAATCATCTTGCTTCTTTTTAAGTTGCTCAATCATTTGAGGCGTTACACCAATATGAAGTTGACGTGAAGTATACTTGTCCTGTTGAATCTCCTTATTAGGTTGCTCTTGACTATGTGTCAGAACTTGCAGAATCTAATTCAACCTGTCCAATTGTGATTGTAAATGGGAATGTACGTCAGAAGATGTTGCTGAAGTGGATGTGCTTGGCGTAGATGAACACTGTGATGAAACAGATCCATAATACCTACAAGTAGCATCACCTAATCTGTAAAGTCAACGCTTTTTGTTATGTACTCTAGCAGCTTGATAGTAAGTGTTCAATAAGTTTTCTGCCTTAATTCTTTCACTCTCAGCACTTGTAGCCATTGCACAAATATATTTTTCCTAAAAAATAATGAATTTATGTTAGTAATAAACATTTATGTTATATATACTAATTTGTATCACAATTTATAAAAAACATGCAAAAATAGAGATTGCTTTCCTTGAAACATGAAAATAGCCTTAAAGATAATTGAGGCAATTTAGGTAATTACCCTAACAACTTGTGTACGAGCATCTGACCAGGAAGTACCATCATGGCGCTTCGTGTGAGTGTATGCAAATAACTCACTCGCAGTAGGTACACGTCCAAGGAGTGATGTCTGTAAAAATAAGAGCAACATGTAAAAAAAACAGATATGATAATGTCCATATACTTCAACATAGCACAATTAGCATGTAAAAATTTGTTATACACAGAGCATTGAGACATATTTTAGGTATTTCTCCAAACAGCTTAAAACTGATAAATTGTGAATTTAATTGGTATCTTAAAACTGACAAACATGAATTGAGGTACACGAGTATTTCCCCTAAAAACTAAAATAATAGCTTTTATTGTTATTAATTTGAAAAGAAAAAGAAAGAGTATAATGGTGTTTAACAGACATTTATCTCTTAAACAAGATAAGAGATTGAAGAAATGCATTGATAATGTATGTTCTTGGAGAAGTATGTTGAAACATTGGGGAGAAACTAATTAGATAAATGATGAATTTTTCAATCCAACACCGCCTGCAATTTCCACAAATGATTTATTTTTTGGATTTTTACTTGTCATTTTGAAACATAACAGATCAATTCACTTATGCTTTAGTTTGAATATAATAGAAATAAGCACAAGTTTACCGAGACACGGTTCAAACTCGGTTAAAATGTTTATGCTAAAGCTGAATTGATCTTTTAATCAGGTAAAATATAATAGAAATTGTTGAAATTAGAGGAACTAAATATACTTTAGGAAACTATTTATAGAATAAAAGCACATCACACTTTCTTTTATTTTCTATTACTCACTCTACTCAAAAAAGAAATAATACAACTCTAATTTATAGAGCTTTGTTACATATATTCTACCTAGTTTTAAACCATACACATGGATGCATACTAGATTTCCACAATATTACATTTCTCTTCCACAAAACCATTCAACTCACATAAGACATTTTTTTTATTATTGCCATATTTATTAAACCTGACATAATTGTTGTTGAATGCACAACAAAATCCTCCCAAATCCACCCACGTGATCTCTTCCATACTGATTTAATTAATTTCTTTTTCTTAAATCTTTTTTTAAAATCTTTTCTAATATAAATTATGTTTATTATTTTAACATGCCCCCTTAAACTTAATTTTTCGTAACTCCCAATTTAGCTCTCAAATGTCTGAACACATCATACTTCAGCGGCTTCGTGAAAATATCTGCAATCTGATATTGTGTCTTCACGTACTTCAGTGTCACCTCCTTTTGCTCAATACACTCCCGAATAAAATGATATCTCGTGTCAATGTGTTTACTCCGATCATGAAATATGGATTTTTTGCTAATGCTAGTGCAGATTTATTATCGATAAAAATCTCCGTCGGATCATTTTGAGTCATCTGAAATTCTTTTAGCAATTTTCGAAGCTAAATCGCATGACACACACATGAGGTTGCAGCAACATATTCAGCTTCGCAGGTTGACAACGTCACAATTGATAGGGGCGTTTCGTCCCTATCTTTTAGCGTGATTTACGGTTTAATTTTAGATGAAATAAATAAGTTTAATTGCAAAAAATAGAGTGTTTTAATAAAATAATGAAATAAAAATAAATTCCGTACTTTCGGTTAATTTTCCTTATTTTTGATTAATTTAGAAAATAAAACGTCAAGCTAACTCGGCTCTCGAGAATTGTATTTCAGGTACGAGCAAGGAGCGAAAATCCACCGACATACGCGGGGCGTGGAACACTTGGTCAGAAATAATTGTTCAATCCACAGGCACCACGTGGGATCTACTCACCGATACGCGGGCCGTATCAACCTCCACGCGAGGCGTGTGACATGTGTCAGAAATGATAAGCCTAATCCTGAAAGTCAGACTGCATGGTCTCCCAGAGTCAACTGCTCATACGCGGGGCGTCCCACCTTACACGCGGGGCGTGTAAGGAAGTTCTTCGACCTAAAAGACTCAGAGACTTATTTACGCGAGGCGTGCTTCAGCTACGCGGTGCGTAAAAGACCCAATTCAAGCAATAAAATCTCAGAAACTCAACCACGCGAGGCGCACCCCAGTCTACGCGGGGCGTGGTTGAGACAACAAGATCTGGATTTAGTCCACATGCAGGAGATTTCTGACGGAATGGGCAAATACGCGGGGCGTACTCCACCATACGCGAGGAATATCATGGGAAATCTGCAGAAAATCATGTTCCTCCATACTTGTATCTTGTGAAATTACAACTCTACCCTAGCTTGATGTGTATAAATAGGAGTGACTAGCACTCATTTAGGACACCTTTTTTTTATATACAATTGTTAATATAGTTTAAATTCTTGTTATATAGTTTGAGATTTTATTTTACTTAGCAAAACTCTATCACCTTGAGAGCTTGTTCGTTAATCCGGCATTTCATCGAAGTTCCATCCTATCTCCGTTCACCAAGCTCGAAAGCTCCACCTCCAAGTCCTAAGAGACGGCCTTGAGTCCGGTTAGCTAGTTCCGAGGGTGGATTCTTCCCTTTTCACTTGCTAATTAGCTTGTACTCTTCCTATATACTAGGCTTGGTTGTATTTCATATTTACATTCTCCATATTTATAATTTATGATTCATAATCTCTTTTTCTATATATGTGTTAATGTTTGTTACTTGTTTTGATATTCGTAATTGATTATTGTGTAGGAGAACGCGATTTCCGCCACCATTCGGGCTATCTTTAGGGATTTATATAGGTGTTGCCTTACCGGAAGTGACGCTCCGGAAACCGTAGGAATTGACAAACCACAGAACTTACGAGCCCTAATTTCTGGTCCCAAGCATTAGACACGCCTTGACTAGGAACCACGTAGTCTAAGAACTTCACGGGTCGGTCACACTACACGTAGTCGTCATTGCAAGAGTAAATCATTAACCGTATATATATTGGGAGTCATTGTTTGTCATAGTTATAACTTATCGCCATTCGTATCATTCCGTAGAGTTTTTGTTATATAAATTTGTCTCACCGTAGTTAGGAGTAGTTTGTAGTTGTCCCCCAAATCAACTCAAAGTATTCGCCGCTTAGATAACGTATAAAACCGAGTCGTTTAATACTTGTAGTTATAAATCCCATGGATTCGATACCCGTCTTAACCAGATTATTACTTGATACGACGGGGTACACTTGCCCCTAAGTAGTGGCGTCTAGTAGAGATAGAGCATTTAGGAAGATCACATCCATAGTCGTAACGCACTTATCATAATATACATTTCGTCGTTTAAGAACTCTACCTAGCCGTTTACCCATCAAGTTTTTGGCGCCGTTGCCGGGGATTTATAATTTCTTGCAATATTAGACAAAAACGTTTTATTGTTAGTCTAAGCATTATTTTTGTATAAATTGTTTATATATACTTTCCACTAACAACATTATTTCTTGTTTATAATTTATTTCATTTATTTATTTTATGCACACCCGATCTCGGAGTGATACTCTCGTTCCTATTGATCTTGAAATTAAACGTACTCTTTGTAGGATTCGGAGAGAGAAAATGGCAAACCTCAATAATGAAGCTAACCAACCCGAGGTCAACCAAAGGCCGTCGGTGCAACCCATGAATAACAACCGCAATGGTGGAGGCAATGACATGCGCTCGATGATGGAGATTCTTGCTCCGCATCGTCCTCAAAACCGCAACGGAATCGTTGCCCCCACCATCCCGGGCAACACATATGAAATCAAGACTAGCATGATCCAACGCATCCAACAACTTGGCCAGTTCGGAGGAGAACCTCATGAAAACCCTAACGAACATTTAGATAAATTTCTTATGTGTGCCGAAACTTCTCGGTAAAATGATGTATCGGTTGAGGCCGTCCGACTAAAGTTGTTTCCTTTCTCTTTGACAGGACAAACGTTGGAGTGGTTGCACTCGTTGGAGGCGGCTTCGATTACATCATGGGTGGAACTTGAGAAGGAGTTCCTTTCTTACTAATTCCCGCCTTCCAAAACGGTTAAGTTGAGGAATGACATCACCACCTTTCGGTAGCTCGAACACGAAGCCCTTCATGCGGCTTGGGCAAGATTCCAAAAGTTGCTTCGAAGCTGACCGCACCAACGATATCCCCAAGCACGATTTGGTAAGCACTTTTTATCACGAATTAACACCTACTAATCGTGCCACCGTGGATTCCGTAGCAGGTGGGGACCTGTTTAGGAAGTCGGCCAGTGAAGCATATGAGCTCATTCACGAGCTCGCAAGGAAAAGCGTATAGTGGCAAGAAGATCGGCTTACCGGACCTTCGCGACACCAAACGTTCGCCGTGGAGAAAGAGGCTCTGAAAAGTTCCATGGCGGAAATGAATAAAAAACTTGACGCTTTGATAGCCCAGTTGAGCCTTAACAAAGTTGCACAGGTCCTGATGTGCAATCATTGTGGTGGAGACCATGACGGACTTAATTGCCAAGCCGGTAGCCCTTTCGCCGGCGACACCGAAAATGTAAGTTACATAGGAGGCAATCAAAGGTACAATCCTAACCCAAACTCCTACTCACACCACCACAATAATAATAATAGCGGATGGAGGCCTCGGTACCAACACCCTAACTTGTCGTATGGCAATAATAATAATGTATTGAGGCCCCCATCCGACTTTGATCAAGAATATCGGGAAAATGGGCTAGGGCAATCACAAGCCATGCCCGGTAATCGGAACGCTCCACCTCCCGATAATGTGCATGGCCAGTCCGTAACGTCATTGTTAAAGGATATCTTAACCCGTCTTGCCGATAGTGAGGTGTTTTGCAGGGACCTTAGCCGCCAAGTAGCCCACTTGAATCGTCAGCAACAGGAGAGGCCATTAGGAACCCTCCCGACAAACACCGAGCAAAACCCGCGGGGCAAAAATAGAGAGTCCGGATAGGCGATAATGCTCCTAAACAGTAGAAGTTCGGACCCGTCGAGTTCCAACTCGGACAACCTACAGTAAGCCGCCGCATGAGAAAGTCGAGCTACTTCGACTCTAAACGTAGCATCGGTTTGAATTCCTCAAACCCCTTATTTATATGTATCATAATCTTTATTTTTTTATGTGTGTTTTTCTCTCTTTTATGTTATTTTTATTTTTATTTTTCTTTTTAGTTATTTTATTTTCTCCCGTCTCATAAATCAAAAGAAAAACAAATCCCATGTTTAATCCAAAAAAAATATATATATAAGCCACGTGGGGCGCCATGCCTTTCACGCCCCGCGCATCTGCGTGTCTGACCCCATTTTTCGCAATAAAAGACACGTTACGCGGGGCGTCCCTCCTACCACGCCCCGCGTAACCTGCGGCAGATAAGTTCTCCCCCGAATAAACGCCACGTATTGGGACACGCAGGGCACCCTATAGGGCACGCCCCGCGTATCCTGGGGGGGGTTGCGAATTGCAACTCCCCATGGCAGCCTTTTCCTTTTCCACCCTTCCCATCACTCTCTCTTCTTCCCAAAAATCTTTCCCACTTCTCCACTCCACCTCTTCTTCCCTCCAATCACATCTCACCTTTTCAAATTCAAATTTCTTAAACCTCCCTCCACATTAATTTCCTTTTAACCACCCTCTTAATTGTTCATTAAAATAATAAAAACATTAAATAAGCAATTTAAACCCATAAAAATTCAAAAAACTCCTTAAAATCGAAAATTGTTCTTTCCACGCGGGGCGTACCTCCATTTACGCCCCACGTCCTCACCTTTCTCCCACCAATTTACGGCCAGGAGGTGCGATACGCGAGGCGTGCTTCCCCGCACGCCCCGCGTACCGTGCCGTTTTTGCGTCAAATAATGGGCAGGAGGTGGGATACGCGTGGCGTGGCCTCTTCACGCCTCGCGTACCCCTCTGGGAATCCGAGTTTTACTTGGATTCCCCACTCCTCCCCTATAAATACTTCCCCTTTTTCCCTTCTTCTTCCTCACAACTCACTCCAGCTTCCCACACTCTTCCTACACTCTCTCTCAATCCCTCACTAACACCATGGCAAGACAAAAACATGTTGCCGACATGCGCCCCCCGCGGTCCACTCGGGCCTGTACTTCTCGTTCCCAACCACGGCAATCACCACCACCCCCCGAACGAGAAGAAACACCACCACTAACCCGCCAATACCGGGCTCCTTTCCATCTTCTCACCGAAGAAGAGGCCCAATCCTACCAAACACTTTCCGCTGCCCACGTAATGGAACTCCCATACATTGAACGTAGTGTTCTTGATCGCTACAATGTTGGAGGTGCCTTCAAGGACCGCCTCCGTGCTCTAAATTGGCTCGATCACTATCGGGCATGCCACCACGTTTATTCTTCATTGGTCATGGAGTTCTACACCACCCTAGAATCCAATAATGTTCCCGGAGCCACCCTCTTCAACTTCCGCCTTCACAACCACCCTTTCTCCATTGACACACAATGGCTCCGCAACCATTTCACCCGTCAAACGGGGGACGGGATTGCACACTGGCTCAAGGGTGTCTCCCCTCGTGATTTTTGGACCTCCATCATCGGGTCTGACGATTACGATATCTCCAACCTCCGCCCGGCCTGCATCCGTGATCCAATCCTTCAACTTCTCCACCACTTCATCTCCTTCTACTTCTCGGGGAAGTCCGAGTCCACCAAGGTCAATAAGCACGAGCTTTTGGCCCTTTATTGTTGTGCAAACAGCCTCACCTACGACCTTTCTTACCTCGTGGTCGTCCAACTCCACCACATGCCCACCCGAAAATGTGGCAAAATCGGGTTGGGCCATCTCATTACCATCTTCGCCACCTCCGCTCTTGGCGAAGCTGCCCTTGACCGCCTTCCCAGCTTGGAGCCGCGGCCCTTGGAGAAAAATGCCTTCAAATCACTCAAGCGCCCTACCTCCGGCCCAGGTAAGAGTTCGGGGGCAGCCCAACCCCAAGACGATGAGGATGAGGACTCGGACATGGGCCTCAACTTTAGTCCACCCCCCAACCACGACTTCAACTCCATCTACGCCCGGTTGGATATTTTGGAGGACAATGAACGACGTGATTGGGCCCACTTCGACTCGCGCTTCAATGCTCTTGATGCTCGCTTCGACGCCTCCGAGGCTCAAAGGCAAGCGGATAGGGCCAGCTTCGACGCCTTCGCCAACACCTTCTTCACACATTTCAACATCCACGACAATCCCCCTCCGCCTCAACCTTAGTTTCCCTTTCTTTGTTTTATGTTTTCCTTTGTTTGTGTTTTCTCTTTTTGTATTTATTTTCTTAGTTCGTTTTGTTTTGTTGTTTTTGTTATCTTTTCGTGTTTCTATTGTACTTTCTTTTTTATTTTAATATATTTTCCTTTATGTTTCGTTTATTTCCCCTTTTCGTGTTCATTTTTCTCTGTTCATGCGCCAATTAATAACCTTCACGCAGGGCGTACCCCATTTTACGCCTCGCGTGCCCATCCATTTTTCTTGTATAACTAGCCCAGAAACTCATACACGCGGGGTGCCCCTCTTAGTGCGTCCCGCGTATCTAAGTCTCTGGCGAGAATTGGCTAAAAACGCACCTCCTACGCAAGGCGCCCCCCTGGGCACGCCACTCGTAGGACCTAACCTTCAAGGGTCCTTTTTATATTCCATCTTTATTTTTGTTTTTGTTTTTCTTCTTTTGCGACGTCCTTGGAATAGACGTCATTTTAGTAACGCGGAGGGTCGTGCAACCCCGCACTCACCGTTTGTTTTGCACTAACAAAAATAAAAATAAAAAAATCAAATAAACAACAAAATAATTAAACTAATTTATTGATTCTTAAATTTTTTCCGACACACTACCTCCCTCGGAAATTAATTAAAGTTCCGTTATTTGTTCTTAAATAAAAAGACGTTAATACAAAGGATCGGTTTTAGTAAGAAATTTTAGTCTTAATTCTGAAGTTATAGAATTTATGCAAAGCCTAGGTTCGTACTAAACAAAAGCATTGAGTCCTAAACCACAAGGCATCTCTATAATGAAATTTAAAAAGGTAATAAAAACGGGATAGTTGAGAATTTGACGAGAACTTGAACGTACATAATTTAACCCGAAATTTTGTGAGATATTTTTGAGCCTAAAAGAGTTCGTACGAGAACTCTATTTCTTTCACAATTTTTCGAGAGCTTTGACTTCACTCGATTCATAGAGTTTGCACCTAATACCGGGTTAAGTACACTTATTTTGGTTAAAATGGCAATAGATGATAAAACGAGCCCACTTATGCTAATTATTTTCTTAACTTATTTTTCTCGTTTTCATTAACCTCTAGGAAACCCCCTCGAGCCTATTAACCGACTTTTTGTTGTCAATACCCTTTTAACAATTAACCCTTTTTCCTCTTGTTTAAATACCAACAAAATCAAATCGCACCCGAAATAAGCCAAGGCCTTGATGAGTAAGTACCATAAGCTTTCGAAATCGTTTTTGTGCCGCTCTCAAAACAAAAAGAAAAAGAAAAACACAATAAAGAGCAAAAGGCATTCTCAAGCTCCACCCGAGCAATTTCGAGTTATATTTTACGAACTTGCTAAGGCCAAAATAAAAACACGGTGCGATCATCAAAATGGTGTTTAAACTCGAGTTCTTAAAAATTAACCACTAAAAAGCCACCCACATTACAACCCCCCTCCGGGTTCGTTTTTAATATTGCCTAAACCATAACATAAGAGGAAAAACCTGGATGAAAATGCAAACTCAAAGTGACTTCGAGTAAGTGCAAAGGGGAGCGCAAAAACACCGACCCACCAAAATTTGAGCGTAAGAGTGAAATCCCTTGGTGAGGTACTGTCGGGTTCTCAAAAGATAATCGAACCCCGTTAATATTGCCTATTAAATTTGATCATGGAGGTTTCAAACAAGTTTTGGTCACTCATTTGTTTGCGTAGGTACTGGCCGAAAACTTTGCATAAAACTTTAGCTTCGGAATCACGCACTTGGTAAAACCAACCGACGGTTTGTTTCTTAATAATCTCAATCCCTTATCTTTCTATTTCTTTTACTTGAGGACAAGTAAAACTTTAAAGTCCGAGGAGGTTTGATAGGGGCGTTTCGTCCCTATCTTTTAGCGTGATTTACGGTTTAATTTTAGATGAAATAAATAAGTTTAATTGCAAAAAATAGAGTGTTTTAATAAAATAATGAAATAAAAATAAATTTCGTACTTTCGGTTAATTTTCCTTATTTTTGATTAATTTAGAAAATAAAACATCAAGCTAACTCGGCTCTCGAGAATTGTATTTCAAGTACGAGCAATGAGCGAAAATCCACCGACATACGCGGGGCGCATCACCCTTCACGCGGGGCATGGAACACTTGGTCAGAAATAATTGTTCAATCCACAGGCACCACGTGGGATCTACTCACCGATACGCGGGGCGTATCAACCTCCACGCGAGGCGTGTGACATGTGTCAGAAATGATAAGCCTAATCCTGAAAGTCAGACTGCATGGTCTCCCAGAGTCAAATGCTCCTACACGGAGCGTCCCACCTTACACGCGGGGCGTGTAAGGAAGTTCTTCGACCTAAAAGTCTCAGAGACTTATTTACGCGAGGCGTGCTTCAGCTACGCGGTGCGTAAAAGACCCAATTCAAGCAATAAAATCTCAGAAACTCAACCACGCGAGGCGCACCCCAGTCTACGCGGGGCGTGGTTGAGACAACAAGATCTGGATTTGGTCCACATGCAGGAGATTTCTGACGGAATGGGCAAATACGCGGGGCATACTTCACCATACGCGAGGCATATCATGGGAAATCTGCAGAAAATCATGTTCCTCTATACTTGTATCTTGTGAAATTACAACTCTACCCTAGCTTGATGTGTATAAATAGGAGTGACTAGCACTCATTTAGGACACCTTTTTTTTTATATACAATTGTTAATATAGTTTAAATTCTTGTTATATAGTTTGAGATTTTATTTTACTTAGCAAAACTCTATCACCTTGAGAGCTTGTTCGTTAATTCCGGCATTCCGTCGAAGTTCCGTCCCATCTCCGTTCACCAAGCTCGAAAGCTCCACCTCCAAGTCCTAAGAGACGGCCTTGAGTCCGGTTAGCTAGTTCCGAGGGTGGATTCTTCCCTTTTCACTTGCTAATTAGCTTGTACTCTTCCTATGTACTAGGCTTGGTTGTATTTCATATTTACATTCTCCATATTTATAATTTATGATTCATAATCTCTTTTTCTATATATGTGTTAATGTTTCTTACTTGTTTTGATATTCGTAATTGATTATTGTGTAGGAGAACGTGATTTCTGCCGCCATTCGGGCTATCTTTAGGGATTCATATAGGTGTTGCCTTACCGGAAGTGACGCTCCGAAAACCGTAGGAATTGACAAACCACGGAACTTACGTGCCCTAATTTCTGGTCCCAAGCATTAGACACGCCTTGACTAGGAACCACGTAGTCTAAGAACTTCACAGGTCGGTCACACTACACGTAGTCGTCATTGCAAGAGTAAATCATTAACCGTATATATATTGGGAGTCATTGTTTGTCATAGTTATAACTTATCGCCATCCGTATCATTCCGTAGAGTTTTTGTTATATAAATTTGTCTCACCGTAGTTAGGAGTAGTTTGTAGTTGTCCCCTGAATCAACTCAAAGTATTCGCCGCTTAGATAATGTATAAAACCGAGTCGTTTAATACTTGTAGTTATAAATCCCGTGGATTCGATACCCGGTCTTAACCGGATTATTACTTGATACGACGGGGTACACTTGCCCCTAAGTAGTGGCATCTAGTAGAGATAGAGCATTTAGGAAGATCACATCCATAGTCGTAACGCACTTATCATAATATACATTTCGTCGTTTAAGAACTCTACCTAGCCGTTTACCCATCAACAATCGCCTACTTCTTCGAACTCCACGTAAATGCAGTATCACCCAGAAAAAATACAAAACCAGTTGTACTTTTTCGATCATCCTTATCACCGGCCCAATCACTATCACAGAATCCAACTAATTTGAAATCGTCAGTTTTTTTAATAAAATAATCCCAAATTAGTTGTACCTTTTACGTAACGGAGAATTATTTTTGCTGCGTTCCAATGTGATATCGTAGGAGCTTCCATGTATCGACTTACTAAGTCGACTGCATAAAGAATATCTAGTCTCGTACATGTCAAGTATCTGAGACTTCCGACCAAGCTTCGGAATAATGTCGGGTTGACTCTATCTCCACCTTCATCTTTTGTCAACTTGATTCCACATTCGACTGGCATGCTGACGGAATTACAATTTTCCATCTTGAACTTCTTTAAGATCTCCTTTGCAAAACCACTTTGAGAAATAAAAATTATGTCGTCATTCTGCTTCACTTCAATGCCAAGATAATATGACATTAGACCAATGTCAGTCATCTCGAACTCACAAGTCATTGTGTTCTTGAACTCCTCAAACATCTTAAGATTGTTCTCTGTAAAAATGAGATCATCCACATATAGACAAACAAGTAACATATCACCATTTTTCACTTTTGCATACAGGGCTTATTCATGTGGGCATTTGACAAAACCATTTTCTTGAAAATATTTGTCAATGCGACTGTTCCAGGCTCGTGGTGCTTGCTTGAGACCATAAAGTGCCTTTTTCAATTTTCGCACTTTATTTTCTTGACCTTTCACAACATACCCAGGTGGTTGCTAGATATAAGTTTCCTCTTCCAAATATCCATTGAGAAATGCAGATTTCACATCCATTTGATGGATTCTCCACCTATGTTGAGCAGCTGTAGAAATTACCAGTTTGATACTCTCCATTTTGGCAACAGGAGCAAAGACTTCATTATAGTCAATTTCGGGTCGTTGACTGATCCCTTTCGCCACCAATCTTGCTTTATGTCGGACAATTTCACCGTTTGCATCTTTCTTTGCTTTGAACACCCATTTAACTCTAATGAGTTTTTGACCGGCCGGAAGTGATGTCAGCTCCCATGTTTTATTTTTCTCGATCGAATGAATCTCCTCTTTGATAACTGGTGCTGAACTCTTGATCAGAATCCTTCCCTGCGGGGGGCGTCGTTGGGTTCGACGGGGGGAAGCTCCGATGCCAAAGTCAGTATATGGTAAGAGAATAAACTGTAATGACAAATTAGGGTTTAAGGAGAGCGTAAAAAGTGTGTACCTCAATAGCTTGGGATGCAAGCTATTTATAGTCATGTAATCGTAACTCTTAGTAACTAGAAAGTCTCCATTAATGCCTCATTAATGGCGGTTATTGATCTTATTCAAGTATGACCGTTAGCTCATTAATGGGTTATTAGTTGCCTTTATTGAGAATCGGCTGAACCATTCGATGGGCGGATCGAGGCATGATGGCGAGTCTCCTGTAGGTTTGACTACGGATAGCGTGTGAAGGAATCTATGTGATCCGCCACTTTGGTGGCTTGCTCGATACGCCATAGCTTTCTTGATCGTCCGAATACCCAGTCGTTTTGGTAAATATCCTTTTAGGTCCCGTAAATAATATCTCGATGTTATCACTCTTCTATGGCTTTTCTCCATTTTTCATCTTTCATTGCTTCTTCTGGATCTGTTGGTTCATCATTAACAAAATGACAATAAAGAGTTAATTCATCATTGAGATTTCTTGTTACATCATAGAGATCTTTAATAGGTATGAATTTTTTAGGCTTTCCGAGCGGATGTTCATCTGAACTGTTTTCATCACTCGAGGATGAACTCGAACTGGATGAGCTTGCTGATGTCGAACTGGTTGCTGGTGTTGTGGCTGCGACTGTGGTTGGTTCTTCTTGATCATTGTCTTCATCCATGAAAGGATAAAAACTGTAGATGTTTTCTTTTTCACCGGTCTAGTCCCAAACCGCTTCTTCATCAATGGTGACATCTCTACTGATGACGATTTTCTGAGTCTGAGGATCGAACATTTTGTACCCTTTGGATTGTTCTAAATAGCCCACAAACAAGTATTTCTTGCTTTTATCATCTAGCTTCTTGCGTTCTTCATCCGGTACATGGACATGAGCAACACTGCCAAAAACACGCAAATGAGAAATACTGGGTTTTATTCCGCTCCATGCTTCTTATGGAGTTTGATCCCAAACACTGACAGTTGGCGATCTGTTCAACAGGTAGACAGCACAATCTACTGCTTCGGCTCATAACTCCTTCGGCAAATTTTTGCTTTTTAACATGCTCCTCACCATGTTGAGCACCGTTCTGTTCTTTCTTTCGACTACACCATTTTGCTGAGGTGGTATAGGGACTGAAAGGAAATGACGGATTCCATGTTGTTCACAAAATTGCTTGAAAGAGATGGACATGTATTCATCGCCTCTATCTGATATGAGTGCCTTAATAAAATGACCACTTTCTTTCTCCACTTGGACTTTGAATTTTTTAAATGTCTCAAAAACTTCTGTTTTTTCCTTCAAAAAATACACCCAAGTTTTTCTACTATAATCATCAATGGAAAGTAGAAAATACTTATTTTTACCCAGAGACTGTGGAGTGATTAGTCCACACACATCTGTGTGAACTAGCTCAAGTGGTGCCTTTGCTCTTGACATGGACTCCTTTGGAAAACTGGTTCTGAATTGTTTTCCAACAAGACATCCTTCACACAGTTGATGAGACTGGTCAATATGAGGCAATCCATTTACCATCTGCTTCTGTCCCAACAGCTTCAGTCCTCCAAAATTGAGATGCCCGTACCGTAGATGCCAAAGCTAGGAAGGACTTTGCACACAAGCTTTCAAACATTTGGCCATGTCCGTCTGAATGTTAAGTGTGAACATTCTGTTTTTCGCCATGGGTACTCGTGTAATCAACTCCTTTTTCTCATTCAACAGGAGTAGTTTCCGGTCAACCATGTGAACTTTATAATTTTTCTCCACTAACTGTCCCAAACTCAAAATATTGCTTTTCATGTTAGGAACATAATAAACATTATCAATAAACTGGTGAGCGCCATTTTTGAGCCGAATAAGAATGGTTCCTTTGCCTGTAATATGAACCTTAGAGGAATCTCCAAATACAACATTACCGTGAACGGATTCATAAAGTTCCACGAACATCTTCTTATCACCACACATATGGTTACTTGCCGTATTATCAAGATACCATATATTATTTTCGCGATTTTCTTCACCTTCGTAGGTAAGTAACACTGTGCCAGTTACTTCCTCATCTTGAATATTATTGGCAGTCTCCTCTACCTCCTTAGGCGGACTCCAACATTCCACCGCGTAGTGACCGTACTTAGAGCAATTGTAACATTGAATGTTGGACTTGTCGCGTCCTTCATTCGGCCTCCAGTTTCCTCTTCCTTGACCACGTCCTCGGCCTCTTCCTCTGCCTCTGGTGAATTGAGTGCTTCTGTCATTATTATTGTTGTCGTTTTCATTTCTGCCTTGACTTCTGCCACGTCCTCGCCCTCTACCATTTCCTCCTCGACCTCTTCCACGTCCTCTACCGGACTGACTATTTTCGCCATTTTTAAACACAGCCTTTGTTGCTAAGACTTGTTCTGCGGAATCTTCTCTTCGTTTCTCAAACCGCTCCTCGCGTGCTTGTAATGACCCTATAACTTCATCAATAGACATTTCATTAATGTCTCTGGACTCCTCCATAGCCACCACTACGTAATCAAATTTTGGTAGTAGTGATCGCATAATTTTTTCAACAATTCTGGACTCTTTAATTTTTTCTCCATACTATTGCATCTGATTTACGACAGATTTTACTCGGGATGAGTAATCACTAATGGCCGCTGTCTCTTTCATCCTCATCGTCTCGAATTCTCCTCTCAGCATCTGCAAACAAACTTTTTTAACTTTCTCCTCCCCTTGAAGAGAAACTCGTAGAATTTCCCACGCTTGTTTGGCGGTGGTAGCTTCGGCTACTTTCTCGAACATTAATTCATCCAAACCTTGATGGATGAGAGGAAGCGCCTTTTGATCGCTTTTGCGATTTTTCTACAGAGTACATATCTTTTTTTGCTTGTGCCAATGCTGCCTCGTTGCCTGGGACTACGTAACCTTTTTCGACAATATCCCAGACATCTTGACATCCGAGTAACGCCTTCATTCGAATACACCAACTTGAATAATTGGTTTTGGTGACCTGAGGGTATTGATAGGGAAGTTTGAGACCGTTTGACATTTTTTATAGGGTCTGTTTGGCGGAAGACTGACTCTCGTAATATAGCTCTGATACCACTTTGTTGAAATTAGAGGAACTAGATATACTTTAGGAAACTATTTATAGAATAAAAGCACATCACACTTTCTTTTATTTTCTATTACTCACTCTACTAAAAAAAGAAATAATACAGCTCTAATTTATAGAGCTTTGTTACATATATTCTACCCAATTTTAAACCATACACATGGATGCATACTAGACTTCCACAATATTACATTTCTCTTCCACAAAACCATTCAAATCACATAAGACATTTTTTATTATTGCCATATTTATTAAACCTGACATAATTGTTGTTGAATGCACAACAAAATCCTCCCAAGTCCACCCACGTGATCTCTTCTATACTGATTTAATTAATTTCTTTTTTTAAAATCTTTTTTTAATATAAATTATGTTTATTATTTTAACAGAAATAAGCACAAGCTAAAGTTGATGCCTTAAGGCAACCATTTATTTTTTGCCAATTCTATGACGTTCTGCTTTTGAACACAGGCATTAAAAATATATATGCAACATGTAGCTCGAAAATGACATTTACCCAACATGTAACTCCTTTGCTACTTCTTATACATCCACATTCTATCTATAGATGCTATTGTATTAAACCTATATGATTTAAATTAATGCAATTAAGTATCACAAACTTAAACTTACCAAACTAACTAACTAAAGTTTAAAACATGTAACAAGACATCTCAATTAAATAAATATGCTTACACACCTCAAAAGAATCTAATAAAAACATATATAAATACTCAACCAATAATAATAAAAAGAAAGTAAGAACTCTGATCATATTTAGGATGACATGATATAGCATTTTGAGATATGAATAATTACTTGAAAAATATAAGATTAAGAAGTCAAGTGATATTTAACAATATCACTATTTAATAACAGAATAATATTATACACATAGACCAATATCACTATTTAAAATATGTACATTAAGTGAATACATAAGTTGTTAGGATTGTTGCTAAAATAATATCAAAAGTTCAATTTTTATTAAAATCGAAAACCAGCAAAAAAACTACAAAAGTAGTGAAATTAAGAAAAATATAAAAAATTACAATTCACAAAGTAAATATATATAATAAAAAAGGATAAGGTGTAAAAACACCTCTAACGTTTACAAGAAGGGGCAGTTTTACCTCTAACGATGGTAGCCAATAGCACTTTTACCTCTTAGATGCAAACGTTAGGGGTAAAATTGTACCATTTTAGATGTTAATGGTATTTTTACACCTTATCCCTAAAAACAAATATCATGTAGTACTAGTCATTCAACACAATTCATTGGCAATTCACTGATCATCTCTCAATCACTTTTCACCACATTTATAGTAACAATAAACAGAACAAGCTAGTTAGATGAACAAGCCATCAAGACATCATGATAAAGATTGAGCAAGAGTTAAGACTTCGAAAGAAATGAATGAAAATAATATTACAAGCTTTTTCCTGGTTTAAATTATATGCTAATCATGGATACATTTTCAACTGAACACAGTGGAATCATCTCTGTTCATGTTACCACTAAGGAGCGGACAAAACCCCCCACGAAATGTGCTTAAAACCAACCTCTACTTATTGTCCATAGACACATTTTTAGAAATAAATAAAGATGAAGTTTGAGTTCCAGTTTAGGAATACGACTAGTTTTAGACCCGTGATTTGCACTATTTTTTTATTTAATTTCATTATCATTGTGTAGGTGTCTAGAAATTCACAAATTAAAATTTATTTTAATAATTTTAATATATTAAACATTAAGTATTAAAAAATAATAAATAATTCAGCCAACATTATTAAATATTTTTTAAAAACTAAATTTTGAAAATAATTACATGTTTTCCCATCATCATCAATATTACTAACTTTACGGCATTGACTTAATATAATGGGTTTAAGCATAGATTTGATTTTGGATACAACTCTCTTTAACAGTTACTACTAAACATAATTTAGTAAGGGGTTTCAATGCATGGATATATCAAATTTATTTCTAAATTAAATTTAATATGCTAAAAGTATATCATGTTAAAAGTGAATTATAATTTTTTAGAAATTTATAAGAAAAAAATGTATATTTTGTTTTTATTATGACAAATAAAAATTTGAAACCTTAATTTTCAGCCATGGTTAAGATATCAAGCTGTATTGCCACTAAGAATACAGGCGTCCTACCAGTTAGGAATTTGAGCATCATTTCTTTTATTTTTTTTTTGTCCATGTACCCACCCAATGTAACTACCATATGTTAAGGTTTAGCATAGCCTATGATTTTGCTTGAAACTGATACACTTTCTTTATTCTTTCTCTGCACCCGGTTTCATAGATAATATGGAAAAATAGTAAATTACATCGGACCAAACAAATTTTATTCTTTAGTTTCAAAGGCATTTTCATAAAAACAGAGATAAAAAAACCTATAGATGCACCTAATCTCAAAGGAGAAAAGAAGTTGAACTCACCAAAAACTATCCAAATAAGATACACGAAGATCTATAATAAATAAAAGGAAACAAATAAACTTTAGAATTATGATTAGAAATTCTAAGCTAAAAAGTCTCATGTTTGATAGTAACAACAAAGAAAATTATTCATTGAAAGATAACAACAAAGAAAATTATTCATTGAAAGATTTTAAAATAACAACAAATAACAACTGAAACCATTTTCAAGTTCAAAGAAAAAGCTTAAAAAAAACTTTTACCTCACAAAACATACACACACAATTCACTCAATTACATAACAAAATGGGACCTGTTTAAAAAAAATGAATGATATCTAATGTTAGTCACATAATAATAATCATTAAAATTAGCACAAGTAATAAGAATCTAACAATGAGTGATATTTAAATTGAAGACATACCACAATGCAAATGAAATATAGCGGAGCAAACTGCATTTTTGCTCTAGAATGATTAGACAACAAATATTTGATATCAAAAGTTAGCATTAGAAAGTTGAATATTAAAAAAAACATCCACCTTAAAAGTTGTGATCAATCAAGTTGTGCATCACTAAGCACTCCAAGCTCTAAAGACTAAGTATCTTAATTGCAGCAAGTATAAAATGACCAATAGTACCACCAATAAGAAATGTGGTAGTAACCGATTCTTTGGTGTCTAAGCATTTATCATGTAATCCACTCAGTTTCCAATAAGCCACAACCAAGACATCAGCTAATCCACTGTTAAATAAAACTTGTATCTAGATAAGAACAAAACTGATGTGAACTATTAAAAGAATTAATTAGGGATAAGCAACAAAATTGATGCAAACTGTTAGAAGAAATTTCTTAGCTCCAAGCCACAAAACCCAAAATGATTATAAAGCATAGGAAGTCTAGAGATATAGAAACACAAGAAAAGAAGAAGGAAGAATACCAATTTTTTTGCCCTACTTATCAATAAATATTTGATATCAAAAGTTAGCATTACAAACACCAAAATAATGATAAAATAAAAGTATATTAAAAAGTAGTTTGAAAAGGGGTCTAAACCAGGACAAGGTACCCCTTTTAACATGTCTTCAATATGATGCACATACTTGGAATTCGGAATAAAGTTCCTATGCTTCAAAGGCACTCCCTGAGTTGATAACTTGAATAAAAAAACATATAGTTTAATGAGTTGGCTATCTATTAATCAAATATTTTCTTTGAAGAAATGAAGCATTTCTATGCAGTGGTCATTGAAATGCAAAAAAACAAAAACAAAAAAAATCTGACCAAATAGGCAGTGGTTGGAGGGAGATTAGCCAAGGTGCTCGAGTCATCAATGTCATTGAGGAGTTAGAATCGGAACTGGGAAAAACCTAAAATATTCAACTTGTATAAACAATTAATTTGAGCAATTAACATAATTATGATTAAAAATGAAGTAAATAAACATAAGTTATTCTAATAGGGGAGGAACACTATTTACCTTTGCATGTGTGATATCTAAAGTTAGTCACAAAATACAAATTAAACTTGCATCGGCCAATATGTTACGATTCCATTGTAGAGTTCGTTAAGAATTTGATTACAACCTATTCAATATAATATTAAATGTTTAAAATGTAAAGCCAGAACTATACATATAAATATCTTAAAATATAAACATGAATAATAAAATTAAAAGCAAAATTAAAAGCATTACCTCATTAGTTTCAGGTTCATAACGATACTATAAAATTAAAATTATAAATCCTAGTAGAGCTCCTGGAGGAAGTTTATTCGACGGCTATGAAGGCGGTGGCAGTGAACCCATAGACATCATTCCATTTGAGGAGGTTGGAGGCGGAGAAGCAGTTGAGTTAGCGCCAAAGCAGTTGAGTTGGACTCCGACATCAAAGGTAGGGAAGCAGTCAAGATAGTCACAACAGCACAGGTGGAGAAGCAGTTGAGATAGTTATGGGTGGTGCGGGTGAAGCCAGAACAATGGGAGAGGGTAAGGGAACCAATGACATCGCCTTCCGAAGACCTTCGACAAAATTGAATTTTCTTTTGCTTATTGAAACAAACCAAATAGCATAAGAAAAAAAGTGAATAATATAAAATAGAGGAGAAGTGATTCTTTTGGTCGATTGAAATGGAATGAAGATGGGTAGTTTATTCAGAGAGGAGTTAGAAGCAGTTGCTTTCCATGGGTGAAAGACTAGTGGAGAGGAGCAGTTGCTTCCCATAGGTAAAAGACGTGTGGTAGGTGGTAACTATAAGTAGTAGATAATAAAGTGAAGGAATAAATCAAATAATTCATAAAATTGAGAAAAATACATGTCAGCATAGTGATATTGAGAGAAAGACACCTCATCAATATGTCTATAGATTTAGTATATTTTATAGGGCAAATTATTAGAAGCACCCGATTCTCCATGTCAAATAGAGGACCTCTCATACATATTTTGACATGTGTAATATGGACCCACGTATATTATAAGTGGTCCCACTATTTTAATTATTATGTGGGGTCACAATACACGTGTCCAAATGTGAATTGGGGGTCCTCCGAGTGACATGGAAGACCGGGTGCTTAATATAAGAACTCATTTTATAGATAGATGTTAAAGTTTAGTAATAAAATAGGAAGTTGACATTCTTTGTAAGAAAGTTGTCTTTATCCCTTTTGAACACTCTTTTAAGAAGAAATAAAGTTGTCCTACAATTCTACACATGAAGACCTAAAGAAAAAAACATGAACAGATATGATTATGTTCAATTGAAAATGTATATAGAATCTAAAATTTGCACTCTCTATTCAATATCACTTACTACTGCCACACAGCTAGATAGGTGGACACATCAGTTTCTTATCGAATATTCTTACAAAAGTTGATACGTAAAGACCTAAAGCAAAAAACATAAACAGAGATGATCCTACTATATTCACTTGTGAATATATATATATATATATATATATATATATATATATATATATATATATAATCTAAAATTTGCACTCTGTTTAATATCACTTACCATTATGACACAACTAGATAGGCGACTATATATATTTAATATCACTTGTTAAGCAAAGAACTAATTGATTAAACGTGACCATCTTTCATGTAGCAAGCATCCCCAATATAATCACTTTTTACTATATTTAATTTAACAATTACTCGCAATAAACGTGATGAATGTTCCAAAAGGGTGAGTCCCGAAAACATTGGATATGATAATGTTTATATTGTATATTTCACATCGGCAATGAATTTCAAAAAGCCAAAAGGAAGCAATGGTGTAAGAAGATTTCAGGCATAAATTCAAGTGTTTGTGCACAGTTTACCAACTATCTCTAACTGGATTATATCCAATTAATAATCATATATAAATAATGGTCTCTTGTAAGTAAAATGCTCCATTTGCCCCTATCTAGTTGAAACTAAGGAATTATGCGGAAACAAAATATTCACTTTATTCACTATTTTTACCAATAAGGAACATATGCAAGTTAGGACTAGTAAGATGTAATGTAAAATTCATAGAATTGAAATTTGATACAAATAAAACCTCAAATAGAACAAGGCATACAATAAAAGAACTAAAATATAACTTATCTTATCTAATTCACAAAGTTGAAATTCATTTTTCATAAATCCCCACTTCAAAAACTCCAAATTATGACTTCAATAAAAAAAGAACTAATTAAACTAATTAACCTCAATTCAAATAAGTGTCACGAGTTAGATGAAATCAAATAAGGAAGGATTTTGGAAACATCAGTCCAAGCTTGTGGTGGATGTTGGGAAGTTGTACATAGGATTTCTATTTAAAGGTTGCAAAGTTGAAGGATCAATCTAAACAGGGAGAGGAGAGGAGAGGGAAGAAGGATAGATTGAAAACTGACTGTTTCTCTTAATTATGAGTATATTTAAAATCAAAATGTAATCCACCAACAAATAAGACAAACAAAGTGGAATAATTTTAACAGCTAGATAAAATAGAATCACCATAAATATAAATCAAATAATATTACAAAATCATGAACACAAAGACATCATGACAACAATAATAAAGAAAGGAGAAACTATTAAGAAACTAGAATTTTGTATTAAAATTGATACTCGAATCTTCTAATTAGGAGTATACTTAAGATTAAGGAAATGTAATTATCGTGATAACTCAAAGTCTGATAAACTCTAAACCCTATATTTCACAGTTCAATATACTCTAAACTCTAAATTTCATAGTCCGATCAACTTTAAACCCTAAATCTCAGATTAATAGGAAAAATGTCAAATTGAGGATGAAAACCCATAAACTCATTAAAAATTAAACCAACCCCATCCAATTTTAAGAAGTTAATAACTCACATGCGAAGAATAATCCAACGCACGCAATTTCTTTTGTCCCACAAACAAACCTGACTAAGAAAAACAAAGGAAATGATGGCTACAATTAATAAATAACAACTTGAATAATTCAAGAGGAGTAATTAATAACAATGTACCAAATTATCCAACTCAGAAAGGATGGAAGTGGAGAGACAAGGGTGAGGGAACTAGAACAAATCAAGGAGAGAAAAGAGTGGGTTTTGTGCAAAGAGAATATAGAGATTCGGCAAAAAGGAGGGGAGGGGGAGAGTCGATTTGAAGGAGAAAGTGAAAATGTGGGGAAAATTCCCGCTAATTCAATTATATATTCCCGCTACATATAAAAATAAAATCTAATTTTTTTTATTAATTTAACCACCAATGGAATTTCGTTGGTGTGTGAACACATTCGCTGGTATTATCTCCAACGAATTCCAATCCGCTGTTATTCTGCTAGTGCATTTATAAATCACCAATTATATTTCATTTTGATGATGTTCCGCCGGTGATCAGCAGCGGATTGGGTTCTGCTACAATTCCGCTGGCGATCCACAATGGAACTCATTTCGCTGGTAAAACACAGTTTGCTATTAGTGCATTTAATTTTTAATTATAGTAAAAATCACATCTTTAGTTCTAAGTGATGGAAGTTTGGAAAAAAATTATAAGATTATAAGATTAGGAGATAAAATTAACATAAAATTATAAATCTAAACTAATAGAAAGGCTAAAGAGTAATAGTGTTATTTTAAATTTTATTTGGTCTAATTTGACAATTCACATTAATAGAAGGATTCAAGAGTAAACTTATTATAAAAATGAATGAAAAATTGATGAGATTATAAGATTAGGAGATAAAATTTATATAAAATTATCATATAAACCAATAGAAAGAGTAAAGAGTAATAGTGTTATTTTAAATTTTATTTGGTCCAATTTGACAATTCGCACTAATAGAATGATTCAAGATTAAACTTATTATAAAAATGAATGAAAAATTGGCGAGATTATAAAATTAGGAGATAAAATTGATATAAAATCATAAATGTAAACTAATAGAAGGACTAAAGAGTAATAGTGTTATTTTAATTTTATTTGGTCCAATTTGATAATTCACACTAATAGAATGACTTAAGATTAACATTATTATAAAAATGAATGAAAATTTGATGAGATGATAAGATTAGAAGATAAAATTTATATAAAATTATAAATATAAACTAATAGAAGGACTAAGCTTTATTTTGTTATTTTAAATTTTATTGGGTTCAATTTGACAATTCATACTAATAAAAGGACTAAAGATTAAAATTATTATAAAAATGCATAAGAATTTGATGAGATGATAAGATTAGGAGATAAAATTTACATAAAATTAGGGTGTTGTTAAACTCAGCCCCAATTTCCCACCTCTAGCCCCGTGAAAGGACGAAAGTACCATTTCAGGCTTTGAGGTGGGAAATTGGGGGAAAAATCTCTCACGGCACGCGGGCGTGAGGTAATCACGCCTCACCCTGTGGTGAGGCGTGAGGTAATCACGCCTCACCACACGGTGAGGCGTGGGACTATCACGTCCGCACCTACGGTGAGGCGTGAGGGTAATGCGTGATTACCTCACGTCCGCATGAATAAATCACAAAAAAAGAGTTAATAATTGTGGTAACTGATAGGGGTCAAAAACCCCTATCTTTGGGTACGGTTTTAGGACGGGTTTTAGCGTTATTTAGTTAATAAGCGAGCAATTCTCGCATTTAAATGCTTTTGTGTGAGTTAGTTAGAAATTGGAAACGTTTTATTTACTTTTCGTTGTTTAGGCTCGTTTTATGATCAATTTAGGCAAATACGGTCAAAATGGCATGCATATTATAATTCCGTTATCTTTTGAAGCTAATTGATCCGTCAAAAGTCGCACCAAACGAAGCGTTTTGCTCAAATAAGCGATTGGCGGGTCAATTTAGCCCTTGGACTAATGTTGTTTGGAGTTTATGTGCGTGTGCAGGTTAAAACATGATCAAATTTCAGGCAAAAATCGTGTCTCGGGGACCCCCGGCAGTCGCTCGGCGAATTGAGCATCGGCACGCAGCCCGGGCGCTGCTCGACGAGCAGCCCAGGCACTGCCCAGGCACCGCCCAGGCACTGTGCCTGCTCGCCGAGCAGGCCGCCAGGCGCCTGCTCGACGAGCAGGGGGCTGCTCGTCGCGAGCAGCCCTGCTCGCCGAGCAGCCTGCCCTGCTTGGCGAGCAGCCCTGCGGGAATTGGTCAAAAAGATCAATTCCGCCCCCACGAAGCCACGTTCGGCCCCACGTCTTCCTACACCAACAAGGACACGAAAATAGGTCAAAACGAGGCCCGAGACGCGTCTATAAATAGAATTTTTCCATTGTAAATTAGATATCTTTTACTTTTGTAATTTTCTTAGCTTTCACCTTGAGAAATCCTCTCCACCTCCTCCATATCCTTCAAACCTCCATTGAAGCCACCTCCGAAGCTCCGTTCACCGAGGATTACTCAAGCTCCATCTTTAAATCCTAGAAAGACGCCTGCATTGGTAGACAGGTTCTCTGAAAGGGATTTTTCTTCTTTTATATTCTGTCTAGCCTCTGATACATGCTATGAATTCTAGGTTTATTGTAACTTCGTGACAATACATTCATCTTTGATATATAATATAGTTTTTGTTCATTCAATTGTTTTGATGTTTTAATCTTTGTCTCACGCTTTGTCTGATTGGTTTAACTCATTCGATAATCCCAAAATTAGGTTGGCACATATTGCGAGCTGAATCTGACCTAGTCAGTGCCTATAGGATTGACGACCCTATAGAAGATTAAGCCCAAATTACTGAGCCTTAGAGCTAGTTTCGGCCTTATAAGGGAATCACGAACTAGGGACTTTAGGAGGATAGGTCGGGTTAATCGCCTTGGACACAAGCGACTTAGTTTCAATTCAATTACTTAAACATTCTATCATTGTTATCATCGTATTCCTTCATGTTCATTCAGTTAATTGCTTTGGTAAAAGATCAATTAGGGGTAGAGTAACTTAGTTAGGGTTAGAATAACTTAGTTAGAATTAGATAACTTAGCTAGGATTAGCATAATTCAACCTAGGAGTAGATTAATTAAACAAACCAAACTCAAAACCCCCTAAGCCTAGATAACATCCAAGATCGAGTAGCTTGATACTTGCAGAAATAAATCCTGTGGACGATAACCTGGACTTAAACCAGAAATTTATTACTTGATAACGACGGGGTACACTTATCCCTTAGTGAGGTTTCACAGAAACCGCATCAGTAACTCGAATTATCCGTTTAGAAATAAAATTACGGCATTTTAACTCGTATTACACTTTAACAAATAAAATTTAAAAATATAAACATTAAAATAAAAATTAATAAACATAAAAATTTATAAACATAAAAGAGTAAATATAATATCAAAAGTGTTAAAATGTATGAAGTTCTACAAAAATAATTTAGCTCGCCCGACGCCACGCATCCATAAACTCATCCATCTCCCTCTTAATGCATGGAGCATCCTCGTCAGATCGGTGGGTAGCCGATAGTTGGGTGACACGCCACAACCAGCTAACCCACTGCAAAAAAAATTAATAAATAAACACATATAAACTAATAATATTAAATAATAATAAACTTACAAATTCGCTGTTGGCGCGAGCATGCTGTACCGGTCCAACCTGTGGTGCATGAAGGAGATGAGGATGCGAATATCGCATATACCAGTCCATATAAGCAGGATCACAGGCAGTGGGATCGTATCCAACTGGTCGGCATCTCCTCCGATCAATGCCCCGAGCCGATGGAAATCTCCGCCAGGTATCCTCAACTGTGACTAAGGAATGTGTGAGCTTATACGCTATATATCTCCATGGTCGTACTGCTTTATCAGGTCTAATACGCTCAGCTAGGATAGGCTGAGTATATCCGACCTGTCGCAGCGCTTGATCGGGCATATACGGCTCGACGATATCTTTACACCGTATCCAACCGGCGTAGGACACTCGAAGCCGATCATCATCGGGGACAGGACCATAAGGCAACCACGTCACATGAAAAAAAAATACTCAATAAAAAATAATAATATTATAGTGCCTCATAAGGTGCCATGCCTATACTTGAATGATAACCATTATTATAAGCAAACTCCATAAGAGGTAAATGTATATCCCACTCACCTTGGAAATTAAGAACACAAGCTCTCATCATATCCTCTAAAGTCTGAATAGTTCTTTCCGATTGTCCATCTGTCTGTGGATGAAAGGCTGTACTGAAATGCAATTTTGTTCCCAATGAGTGCTGTAAACTGCCCCAAAATCTAGATGTAAATCTAGGATCACGATATGAAACAATAGATATAGGTACTCCATGCAACCTCACTATTTGTTCCGCATAAAGTCTAGCCAATTTATCCATCGAGTCTGTCTGTTGAACCGGTAGAAAGTGAGCAGATTTCGTAAGTCTATCCACTATCACCCATATACTATCGTGTCTACGCCTTGTTCTTGGTAATCCCATCACAAAATCCATAGTGATCCTCTCCCATTTCCACTCTGGTATGGTTAAAGGTTTTAGTTTTCCCACGGGAGCTTGATGCTCAGCTTTAACCGGTTGACATGTCAAACATTTGGAAACAAAATCAGATACATCTTTCTTCATTGTAGGCCACCAGTAAAAAGGTCTCAAATTTCTGTACATCTTTGTCATTCCTGGGTGCATAGCATAAGGAGAATTATGTGCTTCCTGTAGAATTTCTGATCTTAAATTTGCTACATCTGGAACACATAATCGACTACCTATCATCATAGTTCCATCATCTTCCACAGAAATATCAGGTCTTTTACCTTGTTGTACATGATCTCGCATTTTCTGTAAATAAGGATCATGCCATTGTGCTTCTTGGATCCTTTCTTTCAAATCTGGTTTTACTCGTAGTGTAGCCATCAAACCTGTTACTTCATTTACTTCTAACTGCACATCCATGGCTCGCATCTCCACTAGTGAATTCAAACTATAATTCTTCATACTAGCCACAATATCAACACTCTTTCTACTCAAAGCATCTGCAACCACATTAGCTTTTCCTGGATGGTAATCTATTGTACAATCATAATCTTTTAATAGCTCAATCCATCTCCTTTGTCTTAGGTTCAACTCCTTCTGTGTAAAGATGTACTTCAAACTCTTGTGATCAGTGAGAATCTGAAATGTCTCCCCATATAGGTAATGTCTCCATACCTTCAATGCATGGATGACTGCTGCCAACTCTAAGTCGTGTGTGGGGTAATTCATCTCATGAGGTCTCAGTTGCCTAGAAGCATATGCAATGACTTTCCCATTTTGCATTAGAACACATCCCAAACCTTGTCCCGAGGCATCTGTATAAACAACAAAGCCACCACCTTCAGAAGGTAACACTAACACTGGTGCGGAAGTCAATCTCTTCTTTAGTTCCTCAAAGCTTTGGTGACATTTATCATTCCACTGGAATACAACCCCCTTTCTCAGCAATTTAGTTAATGGACCTGCAATCAGAGAAAAACCCTCTACAAATCTCCTGTAATAACCAGCTAACCCAAGAAAACTCCTAAGCTCTGTAACGTTCTTTGGCGGTTCCCATTCATCAATAGCTTTAATTTTGGAAGGGTCGGGTTGAACCCCTTCACCTGACACCACATGACCAAGGAATACAACTTCATCCATCCAAAATTCACATTTGCTCAGCTTTGCATACATCTGATTATCTCTTAAAATTTTCAAAACAATTCTCAAATGTTGTTCATGCTCACCCACAGTTCTTGAATACACTAGGATATCATCAATGAATACCACAACAAACTTATCTAGATATGGCTGAAAAGTCTTGTTCATTAATGCCATGAAAGCTGCAGGAGCGTTAGTCAAGCCAAAAGGCATCACAAGAAACTCAAAATGACCATACCTTGTACGAAAAGCAGTTTTAGGTATGTCAGCTTCTGCAACTCTCAACTGCCAATAGCCCGATCGTAGATCAATCTTTGAAAAATGACGAGCTCCTCTAAGCTGATCTAGCAAATCATCAATTCGAGGCAATGGATACTTGTTTTTCACTGTCATTCTGTTCAATTGTCTGTAATCAATACACAATCGTATACTTCCATCTTTCTTCTTCACAAATAATACAGGTGCTCCCCACGGTGAAGTACTGGGTCGTATAAACCCCTTTTCAAGTAGTTCTTCTATTTGTTTCTTCAATTCTTGTAATTCCATTGGAGCCATTCTATATGGAGCAATTGATATATGAGATACTCCTGGCATGGTCTTAATAGGAAAATCAATCTCCCTATGAGGTGGTAATCCTGGTAGTTCATCTACGAATACATCTGCAAAATCTCTCACCACTGGAATATTCTCCAATTTGCCTCCATCCTCCCTAGTGTCCACAACATGAGCTAAATATGCCTCACACCCATTTCTAATCCATCTAATTGCTTGAATTGCAGATATTAAACAAGATGGCACAACCTTTCTCTCCCCAACAAATAACACAGTTGATTCTGAATTACAATGTAACACAACTTCCTTTGAACAACAATCCACTTTAGCTTCATATTTACACAACCAATCCATCCCCAGAATAATATCAAATTCTCTAAACCCCATAACTACTAAATCTATAGGGAACTCACTTTCCCTCACTTTTACAGGACAATCTCTCAGAACCTGATTTACAATCACATTATTCCCAACTGGCAGGATAACTCCCACATCATATCCTAATGGTTCTACCTTCCCATTTATTTTCAATATAAACTCAGGTGTTATGTATGAATGAGTGGATCCAGGGTCAATCAAAACAAAAGCTAAGGTATCAAGGATAGAAATTGTACCGGATATAACCTCTGGTGCTGTTTGAGCTTCACCTCTCGTCATATTGAAGGCTCTATTTCGTGGTAAAGTTTGTGTCTGTCCGCCCATAGGAGCATCATGTCTACCCCATCTACCTCCTCCTCGACCTCTGCCTCTGCCTCTATCCACTCCAGCTGTACCACCTCCTATATTAGACTGAGGTTGAACTCTCTCTCCTCTATCAACTAACAAGGGACAATTATTACGATAATGGCCTGTTTCTCCACACTCAAAACATGTACCCTTCTTAAATGAACCATAACACTCTCCTGTGTGAGATCGGCCACATCTGCCACAAACCAGGGAAGGTCCCCAACACTCACCTCTGTGTACCCGTCCACATGTCTGACAAGCTGGAAAAGATGTTGTTCTCGCTCCTCCTCTATACCCACTATTAAACCGACCACCTGAAAATCTGTTACTACCCACAGATGGAGCACTACTCAAAACATCTCCAAATCCGCCCCGTGATCTAGTCCCACCATGATGGATACTACTACTACCTCTAAATTGTTGAGAATAGCCTCTAGAAGAAACTGAGAATCCACCTCTCTTTGATGGCCTGCTAGACTGGCCTTCTGTATCAAATCTAGCCCTTTTAGTTACAAAAAGTTGTTCTTTATCTTTCACAATTTCCTCCGCTCTGAGTGCAGATTCTACTAACAATCTAAAGCTCGTTTCATGTGCATGAATCCCCATTCTAACATCTGGGTGTAGACCATGTTCAAACCTGCGACATTTTGCTTCTTCTGTAGCCACATTTGCAGGTGCATATTTGGCTAAAGTGTTAAACTTAAGCTCGTATTCAGCCACAGACATATCCTCCTGCATAAGGGTCAAAAACTCTGTTTGTTTCCTATCTTTGTATATCTTTGACATGTACTTATTAGTGAACAACTTCTTGAAAATATCCCATGTTATTTCAGTTCTAATTCTTGTCCTTTTTATAGATCTCCACCATTCTAAAGCTTCACCAGTGAAAAGATTAGAAACATATTTGACCATTGAGTCCAGACGACACTCTGTGTTCTCAAGTACATCTTCAATCTTGGCCCACCATTTATCAGCTATATCAGGATCTGTGCTACCCTCAAACTCTGTTGCACCCATCTTTTTAAGCCTTTCAAAATTTTTATCAAAGATTGGCGCATCTCGACGAGCTTGAACACGTGGCTGAGGCTGACCTTGAGCCAAATAGATTCCCATCATCTGTTCAAACTGGTTGTAACCCTAAGGATACCCTGCATGTTCTGAAGCTCCTATATGTTCTGAGCCCCCAGACTCATGAACACGACCAACTGAACCATGACTAGACATATGACCGGATTGTCCATTCTCACCATCAGACTCCATAACCCTACATGAAACATGACCATGTCAACATGCTTTAGCATAAGAAAATATGATTATGTGGTCTTACCCTAGGAATCCAAAACAAGTCATACACAACCAAATCCCTAGGAAAGTAGACCCGCTCTGATACCACTAAATGTAACCCCCCTCATTTGGATCACATGAAATCTCACACAATATCAGTCATAGACATGTTTTCAATTCTCAATCATATAAACTTCAATCTCATATAAATTTTACATATTATACATAAGAGAAAGCATTTATAATTTACAATACACGTTTAAGTCATTATCCTACACAGAGGATTTACAAAACAAAAGTACATTCACAAGACTCCAAAATGCCTAGATGAGAATGGACTGACACTGCTGGTGCAACCTTAAGCAAGAAGAACTCCACCTAACCTGTAAAATCTGTTGGCAAGGGGTGAGCTGCCTACTCAATAAACATATTACACATATATGTATATACAAGTAATGTAAAGAGCACAAACCAAAATAGGTCATCAGTACCAAGTTAGAATTTATTCATTTAGAATAGTAATACTGATTTTAGAAAGGCCTTGCTATACTTAGACAATATATATAAAATGGTCCTTGGGCCCAATCTGTATTCCGGCTCACTAAATTCGGAATACAATCATCTGTGCTACGGAGGAGTTACACTCACTCACGTACTCATATATCTCAACACATGTGCTTCCGGCTCACAATATTCGGATAGCACTCTCAACTTGGACCATTTCACATATCCATCTAAGCAAGCTCATATTCATTTATAATCCAACCATTATTCAGTTCCAGTATGTGCACAAGGCTTAACATGCCGTATTTACGCATAACACTGCAACATACTCAATTATAACACTTTCTTATCAATCATGACGTATCATAAACACTCAAACATTATCCACATCATTCACATCAGATTCAACCACATCTCACACTCAACAAGTCACAAGGCACAATACATTCATACACATATATAAGCAATATGCTTACTGTCGCACTTGGTTCGATCTATTCAACACGATCGGGTGTGCGTTCAATTGCACCTTGCCCTCCTAATGTCACATAACATTGATACAATTAGACTTAACATAAACTTAATGAAAATAGAAACTAAGGAATGCTATATGATTTACAAGACACTAATGCCACAAAGTTCATGCAATCTAATCCTTTTTTCTTAGATCATCATATGACCTACTTACACACATTCTGCCATAACTTTCTGTATATGAATCCAAATGCCCTGATTCTTGAACCTACTGAAACTAGACATATATGGGTAGAACATATCCAAATTTCACTTTAATATCACTTCTACACAATATATGGCATGCAAAATGATTCGGTCCTGTTTCCAGCCAAGAAACAGACTATTCAGATTTGCATCGACCATACTTCACTCAACCTAGCTCACAATAAACACAATGTATTGCCAAATCCTTTTACAGACATATACTTCAAGTATTTAGGAACACTTTTGTATAAAGAAACTTTCTCCAATTCGGACTTTAAGATCCTCAAAATGCTACATCAACATGGCTGCCTCACATGACATTCAATTTCGAGGCAGTCATGATCCATCTAGGTTTTCTTCCTCTATATATGGAATTAAAGTCCCATATTTTACAGAGGGTTTCATAACACATATAGGAACATATGTTATTCTTTATGTATCTTCAAATTCGAACAATATCAATATGAAAAACAGGCTCCAAAATGACTGAAAGCAGTACCCTAGATTTCTGTTTAGGGCACTTGATACATATCTTTCATTTGGACAGCCTAAAACCAATGAAAACAACACCAAAACTCAACAAGCTCAATCACAACTCATCCACAACAAATCCTATGATCATAACTAGGTTTTTTTCAGAATCTCCAACTCATAGAAAATAAGCTAAAACAGCATACTAACCTTCAACTTGTGTCTATCACCTAGTATGCTTCCTAACTTGACTTGTTTGGCTTGAAAATGGAAGAAATTGGAAGAGTTTTGTTTGGAGGATGTTAGGGTATATCAAAGGAAGGTTTGCTGAAGTTTTGGTCGAAATTGTGGCTGGAAATGAGGAGAAATGATCATTGTTAAAACAAAGAGGCATACTTTGTCTTACTTGAGTGACACCTCGTGCTTGCTCACAAACCTCCAATCCAGCCCTCCACAAATGTAAGTTAATCAATTTAGGACATATGAATTCATTAATTCATTCATTTAAGTCCTAACTCAATTAACCAATCGTTACATCTTAACGACACACTAATCGCCTACTAATCGCACGATAATCGCATTATGCATACAAAACTTCTATTGACAATGAGATGAATCTAAAATGTATGTATTCAATCATGAATATATATATGAATGTGGGAAGACTCATATGTTAGGGTTTTGGGGATGTTACAGTTGCCCTCACCACTGGTCGGGCGTGATTCCTTCACGCTGGAACCACAGGCCGGGCGTGATGTTCATACGCCCGACTGTGATTCCGACGAATTTTTTAAACACCCCATAGACCATAAAACAGAGCGAAAATCAACGAAATAAAACCGTAAATCTTACCATTTTGCCTTTCCCTTTACGGGCTCTTTCACGATCCATGATTTGGTTCACAAACGAGTCCGGATTTGATCGAAGAGTGTATAGGGTATCTAAGAGGTTTTGGTTTTTTTCAATTTTTGGGCAAAGGGTAGTTCGATCAATTTCCGAGGCTAGAGGTAGGAATTTGTGGCTAGGTATAGTAAATCACTAAAATTATAAATGTAAAAAGGACTACAGAGTAATAATGTTATTTTAAATTTTATTTGGTCTCTTTTGACAATTCACGCTAATAGAATGATTTAAGAGTAATTTATTCAATTGTACCTGATTTATATTTA
The DNA here is from genome assembly GCF_963576675.1 of Euphorbia lathyris. Classification (NCBI taxonomy): domain Eukaryota; kingdom Viridiplantae; phylum Streptophyta; class Magnoliopsida; order Malpighiales; family Euphorbiaceae; genus Euphorbia; species Euphorbia lathyris. The sequence continues at coordinate 76,766,953 of NC_088916.1, forward strand.
CATTATCAAGTAGCGTTCAAGTATTTGAAATTAAAGTTTAAAGCACTATGATGTAATTAGAAGTGTCAACGAGGCAGATATTCCATGTTATCGTTTTCTCGAGAGGATTCATCTTAATGGAGATGGATACTATATATTGTTTTGATAAAAATTTGATTAGTTTCAGCTCAATTTTTAAACAAGACGAGTTTGAGCATGACGAATCTAGGCTCAAAAGCTCATAAGTAAGCTCGATTACAGAGTCATGAATAAACTTATGAGAAAACAATGAGCTAGTGGTAACAAACCTCGTGAACAAGCTTGTTAAAAGTTTGTGATCAGCTCACAAACAGAATATTGAGCTCGAACTTGTCAATATTCTGATGAGCCGAACATGGGCAGGGAAAAAACTCAGCTCTATTAGAACTAGGGTTGTAATCGAGCCGATCCGAGCCGAGCTTTGGCCTGCTCAAGCTCACCTCATCATAATGTTAACGAGCTCGAGTCGAGCTTAGAGCTCAAATTTGTGTTTCAATTTTGCTCGTTTAAAAGATCATTTGTTCACGAGATGCTCACGAGCTAGCTCGTTTATCTTGTCCACGAGTTTAACTTATGAGCTACTCATTTATTTTAATCACGAGCTTTATTGCGAGCATCTCGTTTCTTTTGTTCACAACGAAATAATATCAAATAAAATAATAGAATGTTTAGCAAATGAAATAATACAATTTTACATGGATAAACATTAAAAACCTCATTTTAGTCATTAAATAAAAAAACAGTGCAACGCAGGGAGGCGAAAATGATAAGAGGTATGAGAGGAGGAGAAGTGAATATGATGAAGATATGAAGTGACTGATGATGATTCAGAAAAAAAAAACTCTAAATGAATGTTATTTATGAACATTATAATCAAGTTTGTTGATGAAATTATGCACGAGCCTATAACTTAGCCTGCTTGTGAGTTATCGAGCCGAGTTTTGTCATGCTCAAGTTCGATTTGTTTACGAATCGAGTCTCTAAACCATGTTCATGAGCGACTTGTTTATAAATCGAACCGAGTAGAGCCGAGCTTTTATCGATCCGACCATCGAGATGATTATGAGAGGCTCAACTCATTTAAAGCCCTAATAAAATATAGGGAGAAGTACAAAATTGATTTGGCAGATTTGCAAAGACAATCCACGTATTTTAAAAGTTTGCAAGTAGGACTCTGTGCTTTTTGTGATTTATGAACTCATTCCTTTAAAAATTCTTATCGTGACTAATTACCTAAAAGAGAGAAATATTGGGCAATTAAAAAACACTAGCTTTACAAATTATCCGAAATTTAAGGTCTAACTTTGTAAATTAACGAGACCACATGTATTGTTTGGCCCAAATTGACTCATATCTGATTTAATTGAAAATTCATACAAATACAAATTATTGCTTGCAAACTTTTGAATCGGGAGCACTGTCTTATAAATCGACTAAACCACAGAGTTTATTTTTATATTTTGTCCCAAAATATAATTAAATGAATAAAATTTTGATAAAGAATAAAATATTAGAAAAAGAGATAGTCTTAAAATATTAAAGTTATAAAACTTATTTCAAAGTCAATTAAGACTTTAAACTATCAAAATCTTTAATTAAGTTCGCGAATTAAGCAAAAATCACCAATTGAGTCTTCATCATATCCTAAAACCAGAAATTATGACTATTTGATATTAATTGTGATGATCTTTGTGTTGGCTCAAAATATATTTGGGAAAAAGGTCTAAAACTGTTCAACCAAATGATTTTCAATGAGAATTCAATTAATGATTTTTTGCTTAGAATGAGGATTCAATTAATAATTTTTTAATAATTTAAGGGTCAAATTGATGATTTTGATAATTTAAACTACTTTAATTGAATTCTCATTGAAAATCATTTGGAAATCCTGTTATGCAAATATTAAATAAGAGTTGCTATACACATTTTTTTCATAAAATTATATCGAAACTTGATACTTAAAAATTAAAAAAAATTCATTATAATAAATATTGTATTCAAAAGATGAAAGTAGCATTACAATAGCCATAATTCATTAGTTAAAATGGAAAAACCAATAATTTAATAAAAAAGAAAAGACCGCTATTAATTAATCGTTGTATATATATACATAGATTACATGACAAAAAGTAAATGCTATCAACTCTTCCTATTTCCAATATCAAATGCATGAATATAAAAATATAAATATTTCACAAGGGCAATTTGGTACGAATTTTTTTCTTCTTCTCATTATATCCGGGTAGATTCTATCATTTTCTTTTTTTCAATCCCATAACCCATAAAACAATCATTATTGGCACCACTCGACAAAGTCTTAATTTTCCTTTTTTTAATCCCATAACCCATGAAACAATCATTTCTCCAAGTATTTCTATCAACCTTTTCCCAATTAGGATTAGAAGTTCTCATGAAGAGGTGAAATAATTTATATTCAACAAAATTAAATGACAACTCATGAACAATAATTATGTGAGAAAAATGTTCTCTAACCTTAGCATGACTATATATAAAATTCTCCACATCATTAACACTATCTGACATACCAACAACAACAGTGGTTGTCAAAGATAGTTGTTTTTGCCCTCTCAAATTAACTTGCCTCACAGTATAAAGCTTCAAATGCCGAAGAAAATGAGTTGTGGCATCGAAATTTGTTTTGTCCATCCACATCTTGCAATGGATATACTCAAACCATATTGTTCCATTAGGAGATTTAACTTCTTTAAACCCAGCCCCAACTTTTGATGTTCTTTTCCTTTTCTTTTTTATCATAAGGGTTGCTTTCATAATCATCTTCAATCTGAAATGGAGGCTCAACAACCGGGTTAAATGCATCCGGATTATCTTGATCAATGTTTATTTCTAGAGGAGATGAAGAATGTTATTCTGAAAAGTCATAATACCATGCTACAAACAAACATTAATTAACGCAAACATTAATACATTGTTGCAAACAAACATTAATATACTGCTGCAAACAAACATTCAAAGTCATAACAAACCTTAAAACAATACAATACAACAATACAAACCTTAAATCCTTAAAACAATACATGCCTTAATTAACAAACAACACAAACATTAAATAAACTTAAACATTAATACACCACTGCAAACAAACATTAATACACTGTTGCAAACAAATATTCAAAGTTATAGCAAACCTTTAGTGTATTTCTCATCGTTATGCAAAAAACAATTTCAAGCACTATCTACTATTGCTTTATCATGATCTATGATATTGAAAATGCAAATTAAAGCATTTTTTATGTACTTTTCTATTGTAATTTTTTAATTATTTAGATCAAGATTTATTATTTTTTTAATAAATGAAACAATTATCTTTTTTAGAAAAATAATACAATTGTGTGTAAATTAAGAATCTTTTAATAATGTATGCATTCTTTTTTTAAGTACACATTTAACCTCATTTCATAAAATCATCAAAATAAGCAGAGTATATTATTTGAGTTCATAAATGTAGGTTGTAATCGAGTCGAGCTGAGCTGGAATTTGGTCTGCTCATGCTCGAATCGTTAAAAAATTGATGAGCTTGAGTTCAACATCCTGTTCACGAGTTTGTTCACATGTTATTAATTATGTTCATAATTTTCGCTCGCAAAATCTCATTAACTATATTCACTAATTATGAGGGTAAATTTCATCTATGGTGTACAACATTTTCCCTATTTCACACTTTGGTGTATAACCTTCAATTTGTCTCACTAATATGTACGAACTTATATGTGACCTCCTACTTTAGTGTACAGCAGGTAAAAATGAACGGTCAACGCGCCACATCAGCATTTTGACCGGTCAAAAAGTCAAAAATTGGCTCACCATATATGTAATTACTAAAATACCTCTATTTGGTTTTCTTTCTAAAAGATGAATGGACATTAGAGGTGTTTGATCAGCAGCTCTTTCGATCTCACAATGTAGAGGAAGACATGGTTCAGCTGTTGAATTTTTTTTTTGTTGATTTCATGGGTTGATCTTTAAGAACCCACTGTGCATTTATTTTCTTTACCCATTTCCATTTAGATTTGCACTTAGAAACTTTACCTTTCATGGTATAATGGAAAGGAACAATGTCATTTTTACTTGGTGTTAAATAATGATGATGATGCCACAACAGCAGATAATCAGAGATATGGAGAATTTATTAAGAGGAATTGAAACGAGTAATCAAGTAATGGAAAGATCATGTAATTTATTTTCTGGAATTTTATCGCCGACCCAGCTTCATTGCCTCCGATATCACCCAACTTCTTCTCTCCGCCGTCTATGCTTAGCTTTCTTCATGATTTGACCCCTGTTGTTCATAGGAATTTTATGGAAGCAAATTTTATGCTTAGTCCTTCTAACTTTATGGGATTCAACATTTCTTGCCCATATGCTCCTAAACCCATTTGTGATTCTTCCACTTTCCGAATATAACCGTTTCTGTTGTATGCCTCTTTGTTGAGAGCTGCTCTCAAGAAAACCTATGCCTTGTGTGTTCTCTTCATCATAGTCACTAGAATTAGATTGTCCAGAACTTGAATTTCTTCTCCATCAGCCGTCCAAGCACACTCGGACAACATCAGCTATTACGCTTTTAAGAAAACATCAATCTTTTCCAGTTTTATACAAGTTTGATAATTGCAAAAAAAAAACAATTCATTTACTTGAGTTTTTAGAGAGAGGAGAGAGAGGATTTAGAGAGAGAAATGGAAAGAAAGGGAGAGAGAAAGGGGTTGCAAGGAAAATGATGATGGTATTTTAGTAATTTTAAAAGAGGGGGTATTTTAGTAATTATATAAGAAGTGAGTCCCATCTTTTTAAATGGATAGATGAAAAATGATGAGGTGGCGTATTGACCAGGCGTTGACCGGTCATTTTTACCGGTTGTACACCATATTGAGAAGTCACCTATAAGTTCGTACATATTAGTGTGACAAATTGACGGTTGTGCACCAAAGTGTGGAATGAGGCAAAAGTTGTACACCATAGTTGAAATTTACCCCTAATTATGAACTACACGGTTTTGAAACATATAAAACTAAATTTTACTAAAAAATTACGTTGTTCTACATTTCCCTTTATAAAAATAATATTATTAAAAAAGATAATCAAACAAACTTTCTCACGAGCGTGTTCATGAACATTATAATCCAACTTGGTCATGAACCTATAACCGAGTTCGCTCACGAACTTTCGAACCGAATTTTACCGTGTTCAACCTCGACTCATCTATAAATCGAGTCAAATATGATCGAGCTTTTATCAACACCGAACTACTCGTTAACAACTCTACATAAACACATCCCTTTGTTTAAGTAATATTACTTTAATAACCTCACCTCACCTCACCTCACCCTATCCTCCATTCCATTTTTTAACCTCCTCAAATCCATCCAAGCTTATTAATTAATTTGGACCGTCGGATTTGAGCACGAGTATCAGCTATGTGGCAGTGGCACACTGGCTCTGATATGGACGCGGCGGTTAGCAAAAACAGGCGCGTGATATCCACGCTGTAGGAAGGCGGGATCCTCCATGCTTTAAAAGCACTCCGCTCCCTTTCTTTCTCCCCTTCTTCAAACACACTTTATGTACTACACTGAAATCGAATTGGAAGGAATGGTGAAGTAAGAAACAACTACTACTTCTCAGAAGTAATCGCTCAACTAGGGTTTTTCATTTTCACTTTTAATTGTGTCAATGGAGGAGCCACCGTTGAAGCTCGTAGCGGAAATCGGTACTCAACTCGGTCGCCCCGCTCGCCCTAATAAAGACTTCCTTGTGAAATCGCTCCGGGTAAGCTCTTTCTGCTTAATTGTTAACCAGTAGTTTCAAATTAAATTTAGTATTATGTCACCAACAAAAAAAATTAAATTTAGTATTAGCGTGAGGATAGTGGTGGTGGCTGAACTTGTGTGAAATTCGAACGCAATGTTTTGGTATATTTTTAGGGTCTACTTGCTTTTGCATTTGGATGTTTGAATGACTGGTTCGTTTAGGTTTGGGCGAATTTATGGTCAGACTAATATCTTATCTGTATAGTATCATAAAGTGAAGTTCACCATATCGTTTGGGTAGTTATTTGATGCGTAACCTGCAGTTTCAGTATGATATAGTTCTGCATGCTGAGTTATATAGAGATGCTAAACAAGTGTTTAAGCTTGAGGTTTCAATGCTTATGATTTTTTCAGGAGTGTTTTTTTTTTTTTTTTGTCCGTTGTGCTGATAAATTTGTTATATAAAAGTTTAGAACTGCCCTATTCTGATTTGCAGCAAGCTGCGACTGCTTTATCACAAATCGAGCAGTCTTCTTCTCTACATGAAGAGTCTAAAAAGGCAGAATCTATGAAGAGGCTAGAAGTTGCAATACGACCCCTAACCAAATCTATTATTAAACATGGCCTTCTTCGACACAATGATAAAGATGTTAAACTTTTGGTGGCCATATGTGTCAGTGAGATGTTCAGGGTCCTTGCACCGGAACCTCCTTTTGAAGACAAATATCTAAGGGTAGTGAGATTCTCGTGTTCATAGCTTTGCAATTTGCATGCTTATACTTCTCTATATCCTTATATCTCTTAATGTATTTCGACTGACTTTAATCCTTTATTTGTAAAGGATATTTTTAAACTTATTCTCAGTATGTTTGCGGAGCTTGCTGATACTACCAGTCCATACTTCTCAAGGAGGGTTAAGATATTGGAGACTGTTGCCCAATGTAAATGTTTTGTTGTCATGCTCGATATCGACTGCAATGATCTAGTTCTTGAAATGTTTAACATTTTTTTCTCCATTGTGAGGTCAGAATGCTCCCTCCCTCCCTCTCTCCTGTTGTTTTCTGGTTTAAGTTTTTGTTCCATGCGGTGTTTCCTATTTAAATTAGATTGAAAATAGTTTGCTTTTCCATAGCTTGGTATTATTTGTTCTTTTGCCTGTTTTCTTTTTTTCTCTTGATTATTGAAACCATATGTCATGCATCAGATGGGGTTTAGAATTGAGTGATGCAAATTTGCAGATATATTATTAGTTTTACTTTTTCGATGACAACATTTGGTTTGCAATGTAGAACTTCATCCATTCCATGGCGCGGAGAATTTTCTTTAGTTTTTAATCTTTTTTGCTCATTTAGATTATGATTTTTATTTGTCTTTTTTGTGCTTCCATTTAGGGATGCCAATGACACTTTATTCTGTCTTTAACAGGGAAAATCATCAGGCAACTTTGATAGATGATCTTTTGTCTATAATGACACATATTTTACACGAGGAGGCTTCTCAGGCACTTTCAGATGTGATTCTGCGAAATCTCATAAAGGAGGGAAAAGTAAGCACTCATGGAATACCTATTCTCCAGCTTTAATGGTGTTAGGCTACTTTTCTTTTTGCATGAGAAATGGGTCATACCTATGGTTAGACTCTATAAAAAGTTCTGTTGATATGGTGGATTTTAGGTTTTCACCTGATATAAGTTGCAAACTGATCAAATTGCACTGAAAAGAAGTTGATATGATGTTTATGAATGAGGGAATTTTCTTTAAATATGCATGCATCCTCAATTTAAGAAATATGAAGCACCGATATTTCTAAGAGGTTGACGTACGCATATCGGATACTACGGGGATACAGATATGCCGGGGATACGGCAAAACAAGTATCCCTTTTTTTTTTCTTTTAATTATGGGGATACACTGGATACTTCGGGGTTGCGGTTCGGAGTTAATTAGGTAAAATTTAGGTTTTTTTTTTAAAATAACTTTACATAAATAGTGGTCAATATATACAAAATTAATATAAGTCCTTAATATAAATAATTAACTAAACCATCCCCCACGCACCCTTTTCTTTGCAAAAAAATAAATAAAAAACTAAAAGCTAATCAGTATTAAATGTTTGTTGATGAAGGAGTAATAGATGAAGAGCATGAAAATGTCTTAGAGTAGTCTTTAGACTTGGTAGTTTAAATAGTTTGACGTAGTAAATGTTTCTTTTTGATGAATTAATGACTTATTAGTTAATTATGAATGTCGTTCGTGGTTTTATAATGAATTATGAATGTGATTTGTGCTTTTATATATTTATGTATCTTTTAATTTGATATTACCAATGATATATATGTATATATATAAAAATTTGGTGTATCCCGTATCTCATATTTTTTAAAAATTCCGTTTGTCGTACGCGTACGGTGCTTCATAGTTTAAGAACAATTTGGGGGTGAAATTGAGGGATACCACAGCTTGAATGTCGAGAATTTATGGTTTGGTAGTATAAGGCCTTATTGATGTGGTTTTTCTCTAAAAAAATTACTGGAGATTATAAACTTAAGTTTGATGTGGATGAATATTATTTTCACGAAATATAAATTTCACCTATGTTTTCTTTGCTCATGAAACTTGAGCATGTTTCTTTTTATGATTGCTCAGACATTGATCTGCAGAAAGCATCATGATTAACCTGAAACACCAGAATAATACTGCATTTCTGTAAGTAGTTTGATGATGTAAATTCCAATTATGTTGTCATCTGCATGAGTCATGAGAAAGGAAAGGTGAGGATATTGGGTACTATTTGAATTGATAATTTGTGTAGAATTATGTTGGTTCTTTTCTAGGAATTAAAGTTCTAGGTGTGGAAGTTATTCTCTTGACACTGATAGTTGAAATCTATTGAAAGGTTCGCTTTATTGGCTTTGAAATTAGTTGCCATATTTGTATCAATATTGATTCAAATCCTACATCCATTATATATTGAGCATGAGTTGGCTTGATACAAATGCTTGGTTTTTTACTCAGCATAACAGTTAATTTTCAGTTATCACCCTTTCTGAACATCTTGTCATTATGATGAATGTGGATAGCAATTGCACATGCAAAAGCTGTATGCAAATTTCTAGTGCTGTTCAGGAGTAACTGGCATTAGCCAATGCTTTACACTTTTCTTCTGTATTCACTTGTAATTTTTGCAGGCTGCATCTTCTGCCGCTTCTCAGCTTGCTGTTTCTGTGATAAAAAGTTGTGCTGAAAAGCTTGAGCCCTTTATTTGTGGGTTCTTAACATCATGTTCTTTGGATAGAGATGCTGTTGAGAGTGAGCTCAAAGAATTTTATCATGAAATCCTGTTTAAAGTCTTCCAGTGTGCTCCTGAGATGCTTCTGGCTGTCATCCCTAACTTGATCCAAGAATTACTTGTATGGTTTCTCGTCTTAGTTTATCTCAGTTTATAGATAATGTGGTATCAGTACTGTAGAATGATTTATATGTTCCTCTGCCCAATTACTGAACCTTATATTTTTTTTTTCCTCTCCCACTCCCATCCCCGATTTTTCAGATGCACCATTTCTTGTAACTTGTTGACCGTTTAATGCTATTGTTATATTTCAGACTGATCAAGTTGATGTCCGAATAAAAGCTGTTAATTTAAGTGGAAAGCTCTTTGCAATGCCTGAACAGCACGTTGCACAGAAGTATCACAATCTTTTTATTGAGTTCAAAAATAGATTCTCTGATAAATCTGTGGAAGTCAGACTTAGTGCCCTGCAGTCTGCTAAAGCGTGCTACATGGCGAATCCGTCCGGGAAAGAATCGTCTGAACTTCTGTGTGAGTCATTCGGCAACAGAACATAGTTTATATGCTGCAGACTCTTTATTAGGCAGTTACTAAAATTAATTTGTTACCCTTCAATTAAGCAGCTGCTATTGAAGGTCGATTGCTTGATTTTGATGACAGAGTGAGAACACTGGCAGTAGTTGTTGTATGTGATCTTGCCAGGTTTAACATGAATTTTTTTTCGCCTGAACTTATATCAAAAGCTACAGAAAGACTTAGGGATAAGAAGGTATGTTTTTTCGTACAAGGTTTGGTATACTTTAGTTCAATTATTTGGATATATGTTTGTCAGATTCTTCAGGAAAAAATTAGGTTGTCTAACTTGTGAAGGCCTTGCAGCTATCTGTTAGGAAGAAGGCGTTTCAGAAGTTGATTGAGGTATATCAAGAATATTGTAATAAGTGTTCTGAAGGCTATTTGACTATGGACGACCACTTTGAACGGATTCCTTGTAAAATCTTAATGCTTTGCTATGATAAAGATTGTAAAGAGTTTAGGTATGTATGTTGTTTTTCATACAAAACCCTTCCAATCAGAACGTGAGATTTGCAATGCCTGATGTAGTGTATATTCTGTAGGTCCCATAACATGGAGCTTATTCTTGCAGAGAGTTTGTTTCCTGTTTGTCTTTCGGCTGAGAATAGGACTAAGCACTGGATCCATTTCTCTTCTCTTTTTACTCCCCTTCATGTGAAGGCACTGAACTCTATTTTATCACAAAAGCGAAGGTATTGAATATTATTTAATTTTAGCTGCATAGGGAGATTTTTGTCCTAAGTTTTGTTTTGTTTTCAGGTTGCAAATTGAAATGCAAAGTTATTTGGCCCTACGGAAGAAGCAAAAGGTAATATTACATGGTTTTGTAGTTGGAATTAGGGAGCTGTAGATTATTAATATTCACATACCATTACTACTTTTCCCGCTCTCTAACAGCTCTTCTACAAGATTCTTTTCTTTGTATGATTCTTATTTTAGCAACATATATCAGCATGTTTGTTCAAGATTAAATCTGGACAAGATTTGTTCTTTTTGATTGAATCCATATGAGTAAGCTGTTATTTTATATTGTATGGCTGGAAGAGAGCTATAAATCCTCAAGCTTGTATGGTGAAGGATGGCCAGAGGATTTTTGATTAACTAATTGGAGTGTGTTTTTTATGGCTATGGCGGTCCTCTTTGTGCATCATTTGAACTTTTGGTGTTAAAAGTATGCAGTTTTGCTTTGTCTTTTTTCTTTATTCTGTAAAATGGCTTACGGCCTCCCTAGAATTGCTTGTTTTTGTGCCATCTTGTACATTTGTGCAAACTTTCGATAGTATAACTAATTCTCAAACTTAGGTTTCAATTCCATTGGGTTTTGTTAGTGTCTTTCTAAATTGTTGTTTATGGATGTTTTTAAATGAGATTTAATGGGCTTTCGTCAAGTTTTCTCTTTTTGTGTTCTTTGTAAATGTTACATTAGTTATAAGGAAACGCTAATCACTTCTAATGAGCATGACCTTTTCTCTAATTGCAAAGTTACCGACCACATAGGTATGTTATTTGTAACTGGCAACCGCCTTCCTTTGCAATTTTTTCACCTAACTAATCAAGGTAAGGCGTGTCCACACCTTACCGAAAGTTGGCTGATGGTTCAGAAATGCGCCAAAACGGTCCAAATTTTCAGATTTTTCATCAAACACCATAAATTTCTCCCTTGGTGAAGTATGACACAAAATCATTTTTTTTTTAATCACCAAATGTTTCCAAAATAAGAGAATTAGATAGAAAATATCATTACTAATATAGTCTTGTCACTAACCAATTGTGGATACGAGAACATATGGTCCTTTAGTTTCAAATATTTCATGGTCTTCTTCATTGAAAGCAAATTAATTTATTTTATTCTGCTCCTTTTACATTTTTTTAATCTTATAATTGAGTAGCAGAAAATGATTTATTTTGCAAAAGTATGTTCTCTCTAGCAAAATGTATGGAGCTGAAATGAATGGCGAGCATCTTCAATTTTTCATTATTTGATTGATATTTTGTTGCTTGCATGGCATATTTTTTGTCCCCTGGTACTTTTTTCCCCTCATTTTCATTCTGAATGTTTAATTAGGCTGGTGTCAAATGGTTATTCTCAGTGTTGCTGACACTTTCATGAATCTAAGTATAATTTCTATTTTACCCTAATGATGCAGGACAATAGTTCTGAAGAAATGCAGATGAGAAACAAATTTTCTTTTTTGAAAATGTCAGCGTTCTTTCCCGATCCTTCCAAGGCTGAAGAGGGCTTTCACAAGTTAAACCAGATGAAAGACAATAACCTTTTCAACATGTTAGAGTTATTGCTGGTTGATCAGACAAGTATAAATGCCCAAACAACGAGAGTGCGCCGTTTACTCTGACCTTGTATATACGAGTTAATTAAAAGATACATTCATCAAATATCACTGCATGGTTGCTGTTGCTTTTTTTTGAATAAAACATGCTGTAAATACTTATATTTGTTTGCTCTATTAATCTATAGGCTACCCAAACTTCAATATTTATGGATGTCTTGCATTTGCTTAGATTTCATTATATGCTTGCTATTGAGTTAGAGGGAGAAATGGGTGTACAGATAGTAGAAATACAAATACTAATAAAATTCTTGTCCTATGTACCTTGTTATGATTCTCGATGAACTAAAATTGGACTTCACACATGATTTGCATGCCTATCTAATTATTATTGTTATTGCATAACTATTTCTGCAATTGCTTCTGTTATGTTGGTAATTTTATTGCATGGAGAATAGCTTGGGCATGCAAAAATTTGGTAATCACAGTTCTAGTGTATTCTTTAGTTGTAATTTGTAGTTTGTACGGTCTGGTAGTTCATGACTATTAAGAACATTTACCATATAATTTCTTACTCCTTGACGGCATGTGTGTATACATATTCTTATGATGTTGATTTCACGATGAAGTTTTTCTAACTGTTTATATATGTTTTTTCCACTGTATTTGTTGAAATGGTTTGTATTATTGTCAACATATATTTGAATTTTTTCTATGATCCTCAAGTTTGATAACACTGTCAATGAAGTCATGTTTTGCTGTTCGGTAAAAGCTCCCATAGATGTTTGCGAATGTGTAAATTATATACTATAATTTTTTTTTTCACTTCTCAATTGAGTTTGAGTTATTTTGTGAATTAGCAGAAGCCAGCTTGGTTTGATTGAGTCTAATTCCGCTTCACTGTTTTCAGTTCCATCTACAATTCCATTTTTGGTAATCATGCATAGATGGAAATCTGGCCTTCAATTATTGTTGAATTCTGTTTTTGAATACTTGTGTCCTTGATTTATGCTGCTGAGATTTTATGAAGATTGTCTATTGTTCTATTATCTGATAAAGAATTGATTTCTTTGATTCCATTAGCTCCTTTTCCTACCTAAAATAATAAAAGTATTAGGTCAAGCTATGGCTTAAGCTAAGGAATAGTCAACCAGAGGCTTTATTCTAGTGAGGGCTTCTCTTGTTTTATGCTGATAAGGGTGGGTGCATGCACAGTTTTGATAATAGTTGAAACTTTAGTTATCCTTTTATTTTTCAGGGTCTTGTGTTTCCATAAACATTGATGAGCTTGCCTCTTTTGTGCTGAACTTTTTTTTTTTTTTGCTGCAATTATTTCTCTGTTCGCTCCTAATATGTTCTTTTATATGTGCTCCATTTTTAGGATAAATTTCTGAAAATGATTGGAGATAAGCATCCTCAGTTTGAATTTCTACAACAGCTGTCTTCAAAATGCTCATTCAATATATTCAGTTTGGAGAATGTAAGTTGTATATTGGATCGTCTTTCCAGCAGAGTGTCCGGAAATGAACATCTGGAAGCATCTTCTGCAAAATTGCTTCTGGTAAGAATAATTTTGGTTTAGTTACATATATGCAGTGCTTCCCCTTTCAGGTGGAATTAAAAAATTTCCACCGGGATACCCGTCCAACAGTTGGTTTATGCTGAATGTTGATTTTCAGATAAGGGTAGAAATGATTTTCAAGGTTTGGGGACTGTGGAAAATTTACCATCACTCTCCTTATGACTTGCATGTTAAAATTAAATTTCTCAATGTCAGTTTGAGCTGTATATGGTTTAAGGAAGTATCAATTAGAAATTCCTGTAAAGATCATAAAGAAAAACTTGACTAATTTTATGTATCTAAATGTTCTTAAACCTCCATGTACTTGCTGGTTTTATTCTGTTTATTTTTGAAGCACGGTTATATGGTGCATCTAATGGTGGAATCCTCTGGTTACTATGAAAATATTAGAAAATGAGAGTATGTGATAATTAAATGTTGTAGCTGGTAATCCCTAGTGATACTAATTAAAAAGCTAAGGTTTGGTGGAGAAGTAAGATACCAGATTTTTGTATAGAGATAGTTTTCTCTGGGTGAGCGTTTTGGCTAACAATCTGGTACCTTTCATTTTTGTAACTTGCCAGAATTAGCGAAAGCTTTGGCTATTCGAGAAGCTATCCTTTTGGGATTAATGTTGATGCCACATCTCAACCTGATTCTCTTTTAAGCTCATTTGCATGGTTGTCAAAACAGGACAGGTCAAAGAACCGGTGAAGACAAAGAGGGTTAAGGGTTTAAGGTTCAACCAGGGTTCAATCGGGGTTAAACCGTTTACAAAAGATCATGTAAAAACTAATATTTTTAGTGTATTTTAACCTTTTAACATAGCAAAATATTAATAATATTAATAAAAATGTATACTAATAGTTATAATAATGTCATTCAATACCTGGAAATTAAAAAATTTCCTCTTAAATCCTTAATTGACAGATTCTATCGAGATTTGAGATGAAAGCCACCAAAAGACAAACAGAATAATTTAAAACTAAAAACTAGCCCTAGAACACAGTTTAGTAGATTGCAAATAGGATAATAAAATAGAAAGTAAAAATTAAACTGAAAATTACAAGTACAGAATTAGAAATTAGAAAGTAACAAAGTTGTACCATCTCTGTATCAACATGGAAGAAACTAGAAAGAATACCTAAGGACTAAAAAATAAAGTTATTGACTTATTGCTGTGCATAAATTCTCAAATTCCCATAAAACGTGTCTAGTAGTTAATTCATTAATGAGTTATTGACAAATAATAACATATCTTTGTGGTACTTGTCTCCCTAGGATGACCAGTAGCGCTTAGTCGTTGTTTTGTTTCGGGGTCGTTGCCCCTCCCTGTTAATAAAAAAAAAAAAAAACAAGACTGAAATTTTGACCCATGAAACCCACTAACCCGTGACCAGTTTTCCGGTTTAAAACTGTTCAAGCGCTCGGTTTTAAGCGGGTTTTCAGCAATGTTAATTTTTTGGGTAACTCCGGACCAGTTTGCTTGCAGGGTCCGGTTCAACTGGGTTGACCCGTCCGGGCCTGTCTGGGTCTTACAACCTTGCTCATAAGTATCATTTAGAAATTCCTGTAAAGATTATAAAGAAAAAATTGACTAATTTATGCATCTAAATGTTCTTAAACCTCCATGTGCTTGCTGGTTTTATTATGTTTATTTTTTAAGCACGGTTATATGGTGCATCTAATGATGGAATCCTCTGATTAGTAAGATACTAGATTTTTGTATAGAGATAGTTTTGTTTGGGTGAGCGTTTTGGTTGCAAGTCTGCTATCTTTCAATTTTGTAACTTGCTGGAATTAGTGGAAGCTTTGGCTATCCGAGAAGCTATCCCTTGGGCTAGATTTCGAGGTCTCCAACAGCTTTCTAGTCACTCAGATGTTCAGATGGTGGTTCAGTTTATCAATAACTCCTCACCTGATTGTTCATCGCTTGGGGTCGTGATTTCTGACCTCCTTCGTGAGCTTGAAGATGTCTGCCTAGTTTTTTTTAGGCGTATTGAGAATGATACTGCTCATTCTTTGGTTAAGTTAGCTTTTACTCTTTCTGTTTTGGGGGAATGTTTTGCCCCTTCTTTATTGCTTGATGTTTGTAATCGGTTTTTGCCTGTTCCGTTTCAATGCAGTTTTCTCTGCTTTAGTAGAATGATCCGCCATCTCATTAATTTTTGGTTCATGTGCACTTCCTTTAGTACTCATGAAAACCTCATTTTATGTGATGGTAACTGCCATTGTTTCTGTTATAGGCAATTGTCAGCTTTTTCCCATCACTTCTGCGAGGTTCTGAAGAGCAGTTCCGGATGTTGTTAGTAGAGAATCCGACTGATGATGTTCTTATTGAAATTTTAGCAAAAGCAAGTTCTCATATATCTGTCAAATTCAGGTAATTCCTGTGTACAACATTTTTATTAAAATGTGGCACCATGAAATTGACTTTGTAAGAATGTACTATGGTTTTTTCATCCTTTTTCTTATGTGTCTGTCATGGAATGTTTAGGATATGTAACATTGAGTGAACCATGTCGAAGAAATATTACATCCTCCGCCGCAAGCATGGTTATTGCCTGCTTTACACTCTTGAAATATATTCCTGATAGCATTTTTTGGATAAATTCTCAAACAAACTAATTGGGCTTGAGTGTAATATCAAAGGTTTTCTTTTCTTGAGCAGGAGTTGTAGGGGGAGAAGTTACTTTATTTATCTATTTTCACTACCTTATGGAGAGATCTCATTATAAGGAATGTGAAGCTTTTGTTTTTATGTGTTGGCTGTAACTTGGATTGTCCTAATTTATATATTTATTTATTATGATTAATTAGAGACTTTTACCCTTTCTTGGAGAGAGTTTGTAAAGAGGGAACACGGATTCAGTCCAAGCATGCTGTTAAAGCAATTGCTTCATTGACCTCTGAGCAATTTGTTTTATCTGAGCTGTGCAAGGTGAGTACTTTATGGCATTCAACACTTAAACCTTCATTACTTTCTTTATATTCATTATGTATCATAATCATGGTTGTAGTAGATCTATTAACTTTTTTTGGTGAACGAGTTTTTCATTTTCTGATGTGTATCTTCTACTCCAAGATTTGTGTCCTTCGATTTGCAATTTGCGGAAGTATTGTTAGGTTTCCATCTGCATTTGCTGATCTTGTTAGTTTGTAATGTGCAACTGCTTTGTATTGTGCTGAGTTTGTGTTTTGACTTTCAGGAACTTGTAGATTCTTTAAATAAAGGGTGGAATGTTCCTACAATTTTGCAGTCATTGGGCTGTATAGCTCAACACTCAGTTTCAGCATTTGAAGCTCATGAGAGAGAGATCAATTCATATATATTCAATAGAATTTTTCAGGTAATCAGAAGGGATCTGTGCTATATTTGTGGTGGTATATTTTTGTCCTGTAAGTGCATCAGTAAAAAAGAATAAGGTTTTACTAAAAAAATCCTGATGTATCTTACTAGGTCATTAGGAACTACAATCCATGTAACATGGACTCTTGTATGTGCAGGTGCAACAATCTGACCTTTCATCTGATGTGACTTCTGAGTGCAGTCATTCTTGCAAACTGAAGGTATGTTTTGAGCATTATTAATTTAAATTGTGCTGTGTGTGTGTATTACAGCACAGTTAATCAATTTTGGTGAATAAAAGTCATGTTTGAATTTGCTATTCAAGGTCCATTTGTGGTAGTCTATAAACCCTATTTGTCTTTTGACAGATATATGGGCTGAAAACACTCGTCAAGAGTTTTTTGCCATTTCGAGGATCTCATGTCAATCGTCAAATTGACGACTTGTTGGGTGTTGTGTTAAAATTTCTGCAAGTGGGTGATTATTTTGATGGAATCATATGGTATGTCTCCAAAACTATCACTTGTTTATCAAAGAAAATCCTTCAGGAATTTTATTGATTGAAATATGTTTTTCAACATTTTTTAGTTATGTTTATGATAGCTTAACAAATCAGTTTAGACCTTGATTTTCATTTGCATTTTTTATGAGTTTCCAACCAACAATTCCGAATTTGTTAAGCTATACCTTTAGCATACCGTTTTGTTTTCTATGGACCTTTTCATTCTCCATGTTTTTGTTAGCTGTTAGAAAGTTTTGGCTCATTCAGGTTAATTTTTACTTTTAGCCGTTGCTTGATTTGAGCAATTTCTTATTCAAATTGAATTTAAGTGTTCTTTATTTATGATAATTAATTTTCTTTTCTTGAGTGTTAGTTTTTGTTTAACTTGAACGTGTGCTTGTTAATTTATAAATACATACTCCCTCCATTCCACTTTATAAGTCATTCTAGCAAGTGAGTTTTTTTCCCAAATATAAGTTGTTTTAGTTTTCCAAGAATTTTTAGTTTAGTTTTTCGGTCCAAGCATTACATTTTTGTCTTGGTCCATGTGTTTCTGAACATTCCAAGGCTTATTCCCCAACCATTACATGAGAGAGAATTTTTTTTTAAGTTAACCAATGTAAACTCATTAATTTGACTCTATATTAATTGTATTTCTTAATTTGTGTGAAAAAACCCTAGAGCGACTTATATAATGGAATGGAGGAGTATCATTTAGCATTTTTCTTAGCATGTGAGATATTGATTGCCGATAATAGGCCTTCCTTTTGAGTTTTTGTTTTTGTGCAATTGTTAATTTTCGCATTTTGTGGTTTGATATAGTTATTTTTAGAAGCATACTTTTAAAATATGTTCATGGTTTTTATTTGTCAGTGCAAGTGACTTACCACATATCAGATTAGCTGCTGCAAAATCTGTACTCCGGCTGTCCAGAAAATGGGACCCATACGTGTCTCCAGAAATTTTTCGCCGAACAGTTTTGATGGTAAAGGTATGTTGGTTTGTACTGTATATATGATCAGCTGGCAGAAAAGATAAAGAGCTTTGCTTTCTTGGGAGATGTCCTGAAAATTAACTTAATGCCATTTGGCTGTAGAAATATAGCTACGTTAAGCAAAATGAAAACAGTTATGTGCTCTTATGCATTTACATTTAATTCTCAGATTTTTTTGCCCTTCCTATTTTCCATCATTAGGCAACATTAGTTTAATATTGCAACAGAATAGCAGGAATATTTTGTTCTACAAGATATAACCATTTATATCCTATGAAGCACGGACTCGGGTGCGGACACGGATGCGGACGCGGCAAACGGCATTTTTAGAAAATATGAGACACGGTGCGGCGGGACACGGCAAATTCTATATAATTAATTCTATATATATATTAGATATAAAATATATAAACAAAACTTGCTAAATCACAAAACAAATCGAAGAAGGAAGAGAAAGAAGCTCTAAGCGTTTATAATCGCGATATACAGGTGAGAATTAGATGTAGTTTAAGTTTTTTTTTTTGTCAAATTTTGTAATTGAACCATAGGTTTTAAAAGATTTTAAAAAAACCCTAAACTTTTACATATTTTCACAATAAGCCGAGTCCCCGCCGTGTCCCCCCGAGTCCCCGCCGAGTCCCTACCGTGTCACTGCCGAGTCCCATCCGCGTCGCTGCCGAGTCCCATCCGTGTCCCATGTCACCGGCGAGTCCCTGAGTCCGGCGAGTCCGACACGGCCACTGCGACCCCGGGGAAGAGTCCGTGCTTCATAGTTTATATCTTTATGTATTGAATATTCTGATGGATTGAGACAAGGTCAACGAACCTATTATTGGATATCGACCTGTGTGAATGCTTGTATAGAGGATGAAGTTGGCAGTTATTTTGGAGGATGCATTAGCAATTCCATGAATTCTTTGTTAGGCATCCAGCTTGTCAGAGATTATACTAAAACTATTCTTGGATCTTAACTATCAGCTTGAGCTTTTAGTTCAATTGGTTCCATGACATGGTATCAGAGCCTTTTGGACCAAACCGTCGAGGGTTTGAGTCCTGGCAACCTCATTTATTGATGAATTTAACACATGGTGGGATGGACCTGGCTTGCGCACGCTTCAAGCCCAAGGAGCATTTGAGGGGATGGGTCAGAGATTATAATAGAACTATTCTTGGACCTTAAATATCAACTTGAGCTTTTAGTTCAATTGGTTCCATGACACAGCTTACGTTACTACTGCATTTGCTGCTTAATATGGCATATAAGCTATTAATGAAGAGACGCTGGCACAATAATTATACCTTCCGTGGTTTGGGGAAATAATTTGTATTTTCCATATGTACTCATCATGAGTATACAACCTATTTCATGTATCACATATGTATTACAGCTAATTAACACCTCCACTCACCCGGGTAACTGGATATAGACATGCTGTGAGTTGCTTTTGATTGACAGCTAATGGTGGAGGATGCATTAGCAATTGCATGAATGTTTTATTAGGAATCTGGCTTAGGGTACTACTGCATTTGATGAGCAATGTCCAATACAATCTAATCCACGAAGACTACTAGTCAGTGGAATAATTATACTTAAGCCTCAGCTTACCACACTTAATTTTTTCCCTTCTGGCCAATGTCAGGACTCTTCTTCGTCAGTTCGGGGACTATTTCTCAACAAAACGCACAAGCTGTTAAAGGAGCATAGTCTACCTATTAGATATGCATGTGTTTTTGCGTTGGCTGCATCTGATTTGTCTAAGGATCTGCAGGATACTGTATGTTTTGCTTGCCCATTGTCTACATTATTCTCTATATTTTTTTCAATATTCTTTTCTTTGTACTTGTTTTAGCTAATGTGTGCTG
Source organism: Euphorbia lathyris (assembly GCF_963576675.1). Lineage (NCBI taxonomy): Eukaryota > Viridiplantae > Streptophyta > Magnoliopsida > Malpighiales > Euphorbiaceae > Euphorbia > Euphorbia lathyris. The sequence continues at coordinate 76,787,178 of NC_088916.1, forward strand.
TAATTGTTTGTTTTAGTCATGTAAATACCTGGAAGAGTTTATCAAGGACTACAGCACAAAAGCTGGAAATCCCCAAATATCTGCTGTACAAGAAGGATCTTTTACAAATTATCCGGCGTACATAGTTGTATTTTTGATCCATGTACTTGCTCATAACGATGGTTTTCCACCTGAAGACTGTGAGGATGAGAAAGCATACACTTACTTTTGTAGGCATGTATTTGAGGCTAATTTTAGCAGTAACATTGATTACTATGCACTAAATGAAAACTACTATCCTTATTTATTTCTCATTTTACTGATTTTTTACAGTCCATTGTTTTGGGTTGTACGGGCACTACTAAATGCTCATGTTGTTAACGGCAACATGGATCTTGTTAATGACACTGCTGTGTATCTGCTAAGTATATTTTCTGCAATTAAGAAAGCTGAAGATGCTGAAGATGCCACACAAACTCTTGTTAGTATTATTTCATTTCTTTCATATTAATTAATTTTCACAAGCCCTTGGATAGCATTCTTTTTCTCTTTATTTTCTATTGTTTATGGATCCTCCTAAAGAGAAATGTGATGCAGAAACTGCAAATTCTGGCAGAGATTGGGACCGGCATAGTATTTGCATTAAATCATGATTGCAATTCATCATCACGATCATCAAGTGCTCCTGAAAGGATTTTCCTTCCTGCGTCTTTATATAAATTAAGTTCAGTTAAGAAGTCTGATAAGGCAAGTTCTAACATCTGAAAATTTTGTAATTTTAATTTGTTTCTCATTTTCTAAACTTTTTAATCATTTGTAGGAAAATTTAAAAGTTCCCTCACAAAGCTTTTTCAAAAGAGTTGTGGATGGTCTCAGATCCCAAGTATCCATGGTACATATCTAGAATACTGATTTCCTTGGACTCATGTAATTAGTTAAAATTTTCACTTCTCAGATCTCAGATATCTGTGGTACATGTCTAGCATTCATGTAGCTATTCAAATTCTCACTTCTCACTTCAGGTATTTGTTCTAATAAAATATCTTTTTACCCCCCCCCCCCCCTCAATTTTCTTACTCTAGCCGGCCAGCAGCCTTCCAAAACGTGGTAGAAAGTGTCAAGAGGGTGGATTACAATCTGGAAATTACATGAGATTGAACTTGACATCATGTAAGAATGCTAATATATCACGGAATGAGACAACCGAAAGGCAAAAACCTTCAAGTCAGGATATCAATTTGGTCCAAAATGTTGTAAAGCGCGTTCCTGCATTTGAAGAAAACAGCAGGGTAGACAGCCCTGTTACTGGTGAATCTTCCAAGCATTCCGCAGGCAAAGTTAATGAACAGTGCTGTGCAAGGGCATGTATCTGCCCCACCTTAATGCATTTCAAAATTTATTGTTTCATTTGAAAATATAAAACTTTTGTTGTATCTTCTTTCAACAGGTGTGTAGTACCAAGAATGATGCATTAATTGGAAAGCGAATCAAAATATTTTCTCCTATTGATAGATGGTGAGGTCCTTTTGGTGGAAGAAAATACATTCTCGAACCTCTTTTAAGTGATTTTATATAAACTAGTGGTTTTTCTGTCAGTTTCTGCTCAGGCACAGTAGTTGCTTTTGATCCTGCGAAGAGCGTTCATAAGGTAAATAATTTGTCTTCTGTACTATTGGTGTTATCTCTTGGCCCTCATTTACTCTGTGCGCGTACAATTAAAGCACATTTATTTTGGATAGATGTTTTAGTGCATTAGTTTTATGGGAATGCATCTATATATAGGACGCCATGTGTTTTGGGCCTGCGAATAGGATCTTGTCATGGATCCTTTCACAAGAAAATCCTTGATTTTCCTTGATTTTCCTGTTCTTCAAGTCACCTATCCTTGTAGCTCAATGGTTATCTGGAAAAGATCACCAAACTCCCTTAATTCTTATTTGACTGAAATTTCATGATTAATATTATGGGATATGATCCTCTCCTTTAAATGGACAAGGATCCTAAGTACACAAAAATTCTTATTTAGAAAAACTCCCAAATAATAGAACTCTTAAATAATATAACTTTCTAGCTGTGTGAACTCTTAAATAATACAGTTTCCTAAATAATTTAAAAGCACTAAATAGAATGAAATCCCCAAACTTTAGCTAAAAGACCTAAACCCTTATTGCAGCATTGTAAGCATGCAATTGTGAACCTTCATTTTTGTTGGAGGAAATTGTGAAATTTAATGGTCTGATGGATATGTATGTTTCAGATGGAAAGGAATCAATGTTTCAGTGTCATTTTGTTTTCAAAAGTTTGTTTCCATGTAGGATGTGTATGTTTTATTGTGCACAAGTGACACCAGTGATTCATAACTGCTTGGTCATTGAATGAATTGCTGCTCCTTTGTGAGAAGGAGATGATTATTTACCTTCGGAGTATGATACCAAGTGTATATTAAGCTCAAAAATTCGTTAATCTATCTTGAAATAATTCTTTTTCCTGCTTTTTTTTTATTAGCCTGAATTTGTGTAGTTGATAGCGTTAAATTTCTTTCATGTTGTTGACAGATCTCATATGATAGTGGTGATGTTGAATTACTATGCTTAGATAGTGAAAGCTGGGAGACTATTGGTGAGACTTCCCCAACAGAGAAGGTAACGGCACAACAACATTAAACTCGTTTAGCTTGTAAATGTGAAATTTTGGTATTTTTGGTAGTCATAATTGCTCGTCATTATTATACTTTGCTCAATACTAATCTCCTTGTATAGACCCTTTCTTCCCAAGAGATGAAATTGGCAGATGAAGCAAAGACATTCCATTCAACTGATTGGTGAGTTCTTTATGGTGGACTTACTTTGGGCATACTCATATCAAGACCTTGTTTTTGTACTACTTTTCTGGGATAGTGCTTGTACATTCTATTTTGATGAATATTGGGTTCCATCTTTTGTTTTTATTTTACCTATGTTGATGGGTTTTCCCTTTTCTGAAAGAAAGTATGTGTATGGTTGTGCCAGGGAGAGAGAGTTGTGGGGGGGGGGGGGGGGGGAGGGTGGGGGAGAGAGAAGAGTAAGAATCAAAGCGGCTGTATTTTTTATTTTTTTTTATCTCTGTGTCATGTCTTTAGTACTTATTCGTTACTATTTACAAAGATGTTCTTATAAATTTTGTTAGTTGTGCATTTGAATATCTTTTGTTTCTGAACTAGCTTTCTCCTCTTTTGTTTTTATTTCATAATTGTGTTACATGATATGCCAGATGCAATTTGGTTATACTTTTATACTAACAGATGTTTTCACTTTGGGTTGTGCGTGATATCGGGTCACAACTTTCTCTTGCCTGATGTTTTATTGTCAAAGCTTTTATACTACATGGCAGTTTTTTTTTTAAAAAAAAAACCTTAACTAGAAGTGTTTAGCTATACACTAAGTTCTGTTTCCTGGCAATTGAGTTTGTATTTGTTTATCAATGAATTGCAGCCAGCTGGTGAGATTTTACTTTTACCATTTATCACACTGATAAAGGGATTAATGGGGTTAGTGGGTTTTTTTTTTTTTATTTGATTGGCCTTAATTAGGTTCTCTCTCTCTCTCTCTCTCTCTCTCTCCCCGTGTGTGTGTGTGTTGTGGGGTACAAAGATAAATGACGCGGTTGATGAATTCTAAATCATTTGTTGACATATGGCTCACATTTTCTTGCCTTCTAGATGTTGCATAATCTCAGTGGGTGTTTCTCTTTCAGTACTGCAGAAGAAACCGTTGATAGAACTGGAGATGGTGTAGTTGTGCTGTCAAAAGAGGTGACAAACAAGGAAAAGGAGAAGTTCCATAAAGGAAAGACATCTATTCCTGGTAAAGTTTCTGTACATTTGATCATTGGCCTTTTGTGTACCTTCCAGGTATAGATCAATACTTCTTGGCAAATATGTTGTTTTTCACTGTTTCTATTTAAATGTCCAGAGAATGCCATGCATATTGGAAGTATAATATTATTCAGTTCACAGACATGACATGGGTGCAAGAAATATATTTTTAAAAGCTAGGTACTGGTATGTTTGTATATTGTATTCAGTGATTAAGATAATAACTTAAATGTTTGGTTATAATATTTTTCGGATTTTTGGGACTAAGCTAAAAAGATGATTATATATTTTATTGTTTTGTTTGGTTCTGAGAAAGGCTTTCCTAGTGGTTGTGGTTGCATATGACAAACAGTATGTTGGACACCATAATGTTTGATCATAACAGTTCCCGTACATCAAATATTACAGGATGGATACTCACTGGAAACTTGATCAAATTTCTAAAATGGTTGGCAAGTAAATTTCTGTTTTTTTTTTCCAGCCAATTCATAAATTGAACTTGGGGGTCATAGGGCTTGTTAGTTGGCACATCAATTTTTTTTTAACTAAAGCTACATAATCTTGTTCTATTGGAAGTATGGAACTCTTCTGTGCAATCAGAGTAAATAAGTTCCCAAATTTGAAACTTAGTGATTAGCTGAGAGGTCGGTTGAAATTTGTTTGCTTTACACCTTCACCTTCTATACAGGGGTAGCAATTCGGTTATCATGTCAAAATCGTGTCATGTTATATATATGGTTTAAATGCAAGAAAATGAAAATCATGTCAACAATGTTGTGTCAGTCGGATTGTCTTTGTGAATCATCTTTGTCATGTCAGAAATTGCCACCCCTACTTCTATAGAAAGATGCCTTCTACTACCAACGTTGCATGGTCATCTTATAATTAAACAATCTCTTGTACAGATGATATTTAAACATGTTTGTCTTGATGATATAGCACAGGGGATTTTAGATGAGGGGAACTCTATTTTCATGTACATCTAATCTAGTGTATTGAATAATTTATTTTCATATGTTTCCTTTGAGCCATTAGAAGTTGCGTTGCAAAGTTTTCATAGAGTTTATTTAAATATCTTTATGCAGCCAAGAGGAAGAAGGTACAGAAACTTTCCTCGGACGCATCAGCATCAGAAGTCGTTAATGTTAATGAAGAACCTGTAAGCCTTGATTCTGTTTGCTTTCATGCAGTCTTCTCTGTTTAGGCGACTAAAGTTTTGCAATAGTTTTGTGGAGTTTCTAGTGCGACTTGGAAAAAGTCTATCTGCAAAACATCTATACTTAGCCATTAGTATCTTTTCTTCATAGGGCAATTAATTTGCCATTAATAGGGTAAATTGCACCAACAGTCATTGATGTTTGGAGTCTATTTTATAAAGGTCACTGAATTTCATTTTTTTAGTTATTCCAGCCAATTTGTGTATTAAAACACACTGGAACGTTGACCTATAATATAGAAGACCAATGACTATATTTCAACTAATCATGCCAGGCAAGAATGTAACTTGTTTGAAGTCGTTTGTGTCTTAGGATGTGCCACTTTAGCCATAAAAGTCAAACATGCCCGGCATGACGCTAGTTGGAACAGTCAATTGACTTTTGTGCTACATCATGAGTTTCTATATTCAAATGGGCTTGAATGACTTCAAACCAAATGTGAAGTTTAGTGATTTTATTGAAAGAAAATGATGTTCAGTTTCCTTAATGAAACAAACCGTTAACTTCAGTTATTTGTTGCACATCCAACTATCCATCATCACCATGTCGGATAAAAATGTGATTTTCTTTTAAAAAAATGGTGCTTTTGATGCTCCACATGGTAAACATGTGACTGCCACATGTCTACCATGACGGCCATAAAAATAAAACGTATGTGGTGTAGCTCTTAGTTAATGACTCAAGTTAAGTGGAAAAAAAACGAACTTCAATGCCTTCTGTGAAACGAAGTTCAATATCCCATGTTTAGTATTTACAATATGCCTTACCTATAACAAGTATTTTGAATAACGACCTTACGCTTACACATTTAAGCTCTTTATACAATGACAATATCAGTGTGGTTGAGTTTGTGTCTGCTTTTCAGCTTGTCAGAAGATCAAAGCGGATTCGGAAAGTGTGAACTGTTTCTGATGCATTGATGATTCACCTATCCACCTGCACTTGCGAGGTCCAAAATCACCCTGTGCTCGTTGAGAATAACCTGGTCCTCTAAAGCCATACAGTTTGGTGTTATAGTATTAACATATCCATCTCTTGCCTTTGTGGATAAATGCACAAATGTAAAATCTGTATATATGAATTCAATGTTTTAGTTATATTTAAAAAAAATAGTAGTAAATAGTTATTTTTTTTTAGAAAGTGTCAATATTTGCTCTAGTACTAAATTGGTTTATATGCTTATCGATAGAATCTGTTAGATTCTGAGATGTTTTTGTTACTAATGTGGTATTTATGGAGTTGGTATGATGTCTCTTTAGACTTTAACTTGACTTTAATTATAGTTAAATCGTGGTATTTTGGTTTTTTAGTATTTCTTTTAAATAAATTAAGAATTCCATTAAGAATCAAAGAATAAAAGCATCAGAGGTACAAAGAGGAGGGGCATCTAGCCAAACTTTGAGACCTGACATAGTATAAAGAGAATACCTAACGTGTGGCGACATTATTTGTATGAGTTTTCTAGTATATAATTTGTTGAAAATTTGTATTAATGATTTTAGTGGGATAGAAATTAAAGTTTAATCGAGTGATCACGTTGTATTTATTTGAAAAATGCAATTTGAAAGATGACCCAGTCTTCTCTCCTAATTTATTTGAAGGATGTTAGCTAAGCTCTAATTACGAATTGGCATAAATGTTTATTTGGTTTTTGTGGTATTTAAAATTATCATTTGTTCCTGAGTTATTAGGTAATATTTGCTTGCTAAGGTAACGTGACATTTAACCTATTTTAAATAAAAAAGTTAATCAATTTGTTAATTATTGCCATATAATATAATATTTGACACATTATTTTAATTATTTTTTCTAGGTCCCTAAGAAAAAAATTTCTTTATTTATCCGTATGTTAAGTCTGTATAATTTTTTAAGAACAATTGCGCACACATGTAATTAAAAATTTGTGAAAAAATTAATAAAATCAAATAATTTCACTTATTTATCCATTTGTTTTTAAATCAATTGTTTATTTTGTTATGTGAAAAAATTAATAAATTAAATAATTTTTCATTTCTAATGATTAAATGTCATCCAGAAAATTTTTGGACACCATAAGGGCAGGCACAAATCCATTACAAATGCTGAAATTTCTTTATCATTCCTTGTCAATCTCCAATATGACACAGCAGTCTTTGTCATCCCTCATCAAGCATACTTCAAATGGTCTATAATATATATTAGTATTGGGATATCCACGATAATATTTTGGTTTGATATGTTGATTCAGTGGGAGGTGATGGTATACAAAATATAGATAATCGTTACCTTGTCACCAACAGAATATCTAGAATATACAATCAAAATAGACAAATAACTATACTGTGGATCAATAACCGTTTCGTGGAAAGAATAGATAATTATAGGATGATAACGTTACTTGTCTAATTTCACTAATTTTAGATAAGTATTCTCTCAAAGCACCCTCAGGAGATCCTCCTCTTTTCTCATATCAAATTGGTGCTGTGATTAGGCACCCGAACTTTTAAAATAACACATCACATACTTATAATTGGCTTTAAAAACCTATCGCACACCTATATTTGGCTTTAAAAACCTATCATACACCTATACTTGACTCATTCGGACCTCTTGCATATAAAATCGTCGATATGTCATTTTTGACATATGAGTGACATACAGAACGAACTCACGTGCTTTCTTCTTCTTCTATAGCATGCACATGCCACCTAATCTGTTAAAGATGATAGATCAGCGATTTTATGTGCAGGAGGTCCGAATGAGCCAATTATAAGTGTGTGATAGGTTTTAAAAGCCGGTGTGCGATAAGATAGCGAATTTAGTCTCAGATTCTCAATGTGAAATCGAGGCATTTTTTTTAGTCTCAACGTGAAATCAATATAATCTTAAATTTCAATCTTAATTAACAAAAATCGATATTTTTTTTCATATGTAATTTTATATTTCGGCAACCTTTCAATCTTTAGCGTTCTCCTATCCAATAAGGTTTGAAGCTGTATTTATTCTGGTAATGAAAAAACTCATTTTTCATCAACTAAGCTTGAAACGCACCAACACTTAATTGTCAGACGTAAGATTACACTATTTTCTAGGCAACAATGTTCACATGAACCTTTGGTCATTTACCGTTAGATCTAGACTTATTAAATCTAAGTCTTAACATGCTTTGAATCTCTAAGGTCCATGCAATCAAAATCGATTTTCTAGGTGGATGTTAAGTGTGTTTATACCCAATAGCATTGGACTAAATTTATACTTTATCCTAAATAATTTAAGTATTTTTAAAATATTTTTTTTTTAAAAGGAGATAGAAAATTTCGTTAAGAATCAGAATTCAAAGTCATACAGATAAAAGTGGGGGGCACAGAGACCCAAACTCGGTCAGAACGAGACACTCTAACTAACAAGCGGGCATCCCAATTCGTAGACATTTAGAGAATAGAACCGAAAAAATACCGAGCTCATTTGAAAGAGTTTTACAATCATCTACAATAATACCAAAAGGAGAAACCAACACACTAGTACTATTAAATACCAAATTAGGTTGCGAATACCGATTCCAGTTGAACATCGGTGATGCCAAATGTTATCTGGCCAACTCCATGCTTTTCTACAGCTAAGTGCTTATGCCATGAGGGGATCGATGATAAAGGGGATCAAGCCATTTGTATAAAATACGAACTCATCCGACGAGTTCCTAATCATCATTTCGAAACAAGAACAACCCAAATCATCGAAGGTTGCGGCGTTGATGTTACATGTTGGGCAGCGAGGGCTTCCACGTAATGGGTGCAGCCACGAGATTAGAAATCATGAGCAAAGCTTGAACCATTTACTATTTACTAGTTGTCGATGGTCATTTAAAATATTATTATATATATTTATTGATAAATTAAAAGTATTTTTTTTTAGAAATTACATTGTAAAATTAAGAAAGGATACAGGGTGTTTGACGATTTTTTTTTTTTGAGAAATTACGTTTGTAGAATTCTGCTTAGCCTGTCTTAGATAGGTGCAGCGTGAACCCTGTAGCCAAACACGTTCTGAAGTCTTGACCGTCTATCGATCTACCAAGGCTGGTGTCTCTGCTCGCAGAGAAACCCGAAACCCTTCTTCTTATCATGCGCCTTGGCTATCATTCCTCATTCTACTAGAAGAAAAGGAATTCAACAATGGCGAAATTGAAAACCGATTCTCCTCTCTCCCGCCGAATCGTTCGCGCCTTCATCGATTTTCTAGACTCTGGTTATCCCCATTCTCTCTCTCTGTATGCACTTTGCTGTTATTGGCATTTCTTGTCACTGTATTATCATCACTTGCGAGCGATTGTATATTTAGTGCTGTTACTTATTTCTATCATACTGTTTCCTACTTGCTTGATATCAATTCTGATTGTAGTTTTGAATTTAGTTTTATGTGTTGAGCTTGTTGTTCTGGTTCTTTGCTTCTCCCATCTGAATTTTTTTTTTTTTTTGCTTTAGTTGAACCTTCTCCTGGAGTTGATGTTGAAGGTTTGGAGATTACGAGGGAGTGTTTAACCGAGGCATTTCAACTTGATATAACTTGTGCCAATGATTATATGAAACCTGGTTTGTTGATTGACTTCTTTCGTTCACTTGAGAATAATGAAAATGAGAAGATCAAAGCAGATTCAAGTCATGGAGCTACTCCAGTGGATGCTCCTGTTTTATCCAATGATCGTAGTGCTGCTGATGCTAGTCACTCGGAACCGATTCAGGTTTTTGCTTTTATCTCCATTTTCTTTATGCTTTCTTTTCTTTTTCCCAGTGTAACCAAATCATATTGTTACCAGACAGATGTGTAAAAGATTTTGTTAGTCTTGCTTTGTGTAGCAAATTTTGTTACAAGTTAGAGACTGAGATGGTGATACCAAAAAATAAATCAAAGCTGTAATGACATCCTGCAATTTTCTTGAAGCTCCTTAGATAATTAGAATCCGGAGCTTAGGGAAGTTACTATTTAGGAAAATAACTAGGATAACTTTTCCTAAAATAAAATACTACTATAACTGTCTAAATGAGACATTACTGCTAATTGCTAAAAGATAATATTGCCTAAATAATTATGATACAGTAAATCTGCCTAAATAATTATGATAAAGTAAAATCTGCCTAAATAATAGGAAAATAACGTTAATTTGATCTCTTTCCATAACACATTCACTAAGCTATGTTTATTTTTTCTTAAGAGTATCATAATGCTACGATGCCTACTTCATTTGCTCCATGTAGACAATGTGTCTCTTCTCCACTGTTTCCTATTTTAATACCTATCATGCTTTTTTAGCTAAGTTTTTACCTAACTATTAAGTTGGTGTACGTGTATTGCAATATGACTACCTACTTATTATATCCATTTTTTATCACCTAAAACTTTTCGTACTTACAGTTCTGAGGGGATATTATGTCTCGTTAAATGGTAGAAGAATTTATTGATAAAACCTTCAAAGAAGAAAATTGATGTCTTGATACAGATAACGTGATACTATTTGCTGTCTAACTGGAGGGAACATTAATATTTGTGTTTTTACTCGTTTCAGCATTCAGATTTGTGTCATATCTTGCATTGTGTTGCTGGTGTTTTGTAATACACAATTACTTTTAGTTTGAAACTACAATTGCTTATGGGTTGTTATATTTATTTTTCTTTATCATTTTGATCTATGATTTATGTCTGAATTTGAATTTTATATCGTCATTTTGATCAGGGTGATGATTGGACGCAACCTTTTTGTCCAATGGGTAGGTTTGTGCTCAATCTTCTTATGCTAGGCTTGTACTCAAGAACGAGTGTATTTTGGTTCGTGTTTATTGTCTTTGTTTGATGTATTAAATTCATGTTTGGTAACCTTGGTATGCTGTTTCTGCAATAAGAAATGTGTATGGCTGCATCTATACTTCTCAAAGGAATGATTATGTGTCATATTCATTTTTCTTCTCCTAAGAAAAAAGAAAACTTGTAATCTGTATATTTTGATAGATAGTTTTATGCTTCTGTTAATATTTATGTTCAAGATGAGATTTTGAGAGGATACAACTCACTTACCCATCAAAAGAGAGAGAATGTTAGGGTGTCAAGTTCGTCTGTCCTTCTGGTTCATTTTTTTGTATAGAATAATTGGTTGGAAACTTCCTTGGAAAATGTTGAAATAAATAAAATGCATTGTCAAGTTCGATAACCAAAGGACAGTTTGGTAGCTTTTGCTTTAGTTTTAAACTTATTAGGGAGTAAACAGATATTCTGTGTTACAGGCTTAGATGGTCTCTTGGGGAGAATTATTCTTACTCCTTTGAATTGTATTTCTGTTTAAAAGTTGAATTTTTTTTTTTATTGATTTGAAGTAGTAAATTTAAAGTAACGAAGTTAAAAGGTTTGGAATTGGCATGAAAATCTAATTGCTTTTTTTTTTTTTTATCCTTATCTCTTTGCCTTTTTCAGTAGGGTTGAGTTGAGTTGAGTTCTGCAATTATGTTTTAACAGTTGTTTGAAGTTTTATCACTTATTGATTTTCAATATCATTGGCAGGAGTATCCAAAGATGAACTTTTTGGGCAATTCTTTGCTGCCCTAGAGAAAATTCACTTCTTTAAGGCCACGCCTGATGGAAATGATGATCCTGTTCAAGTGGATAAAGCAACACGTTTGTTTCATGATGCTCTAAATGTAATTTGGATATGTCGCTTCTCATGTCTACTAGATGCATTAAGAAGATGACTACTCCCTCCGATCTTTTTTATATGTCGTTTAAGGTTTTTTATCAAGACCAATGCAACATTATTTAGACTATTAAAATGTCTAGTTTACCCTTAATACTTCTCTCGCAAATTTTTACTTTCTATGCAAAAAATCTCTCCTCTTAATTTTTATGGCTTAATTAGGATTATTTGCATTAATACTAAACTTCTGGCAAATTTGAGAAAATATTACTAAAAGAGCATTGGTGATACAAAACGAATATAAAAAAGAACAAATTAAAAACCTAAACAACATATAATAAAAAAACGGAGGGAGTATCAATTTTTGACCAATATCCATTGTGATTGATATTCTGTAGTCTGTACCATTCATTCTATCTGTCCTCGGGTCTGATTTAACCACGTGTGATAAGTAGATGATCATCAGTTGTACATGTACATGTACATGTACTGTTCTTTTTTATTTTTATAATTTGCGTTCCATTTAAAAAAGTAATAATGTCATATCAGGAGATGCAAAAAGCTGGATGCCAATCATATAACAGGAACAGCCTGGCAGAGACATTAAAGTCACAAGGTGCATAATTAGATTTTATGGCATTATGATTGAATGCAAAGTGTATCTTCTGCATGTCTTTAAGCAAAATGATAAATGCTTGTATGTGCTGTCTTTTCTTAAGGAGCAACATTGTGGTTAGAACCAGCAAGGAGAGTGTTATGAACACGGGTTTGGGATCTTGTTATGGGACCTTGCACCCTAAACTCCTCTAGGAAAGAATGCTTAGAAGTCTTCCTTCCCTTACCTATCTTGTTGAAAACGGTTAGGAGCTCGTTAAGAGAGAACCCCACGCTCTCAGAATTGTTAGGAGCTCGTTAAGAGAGAACTCCGCGATCTCTTAAGGTTTTAATTGGATTTTCAACTGATGCTATTTTATTAATAATCTCCCCTTTAAATAGAAGAGACAGAATTACAAAATAGGAATAATGCTAGCTAGGGCTGCATAGGCAGCAATTGATTAGGAATAGGAAACAACAACTAATTACTAAAAGAGAATAACCACTATTAATGCATGAATCCTAAATAGACAGAAACGACTATAACTGAAACAAATTCCTAGATGGAAACTAATTAATGCATGACTCCTAATTAGGACTCTAAAACATAATACTAATTAGGACTCTAAAGTAGAGCACAACACAGTTAATTGTGTTGTGCTCTACTTTCGTGAATTTCAGCTGATTTACTGTATACTTTTATCTTTGCGTTTCAGGTAACCAGGCTATGCAGGCAAAGTCGTACGCTGATGCAATTGAGTTGTATTCCTGTGCCATTTCACTTTTTGAAAATAATGCTGTTTACTACTGTAACAGGTGAGATTCCAATCAATTAATTTTTGTACTACCATATATTATGAACCCATCGCATTGAGTTTGAGATGTATCTCTGTTTCGTGTGAGTACAAGGGAGATGTATTACTATCATGTATGCAATGCCCGTTGCTTCGTACTATGACAAAATATTGGTGTCATAATAATTGTTTAGTTATTTATTTTTGCAAAACTTTGATTTTGTTTTTTTATTATCATATTTTCAGTGTATTTGTTGTCTTTCTTATTTGGATATGAAGTTATGCTATTCTGTTCTTCATAATCTTATGTTTCTTGCATGCCACTGTGTGCAAGTGTTGATGAAGTTGCAAATTTTTTTTTTCCTTCTCTCTTCTACACAGAAGGCTGTGATGCCTACTTTCTTGCTTTTCTGGATTAGATAAAATGTCTTAAAATAGCTTCAATTTTGGTTTTCTTCTTCCTTCATATTTCTGAAAGGGGTTCCAATGCCAAGACTAGGAACCTATTATTATTTACTCCTAAATGTGTTTGTTAAAAATGTGCTCTACATAGACGTTTTGTTTTCATTATTTACATGTTTTTTTTTTTTCTGAAATAGCAAATTTTTTATGTTTTTTTTAAGACTTCTGAAAGCCATTACTCCCCTAGTAGAACAATGCTCTGTTTGCACTGTGACTAGGGCCTTTTTATATTTATGTGACAATTCAATTATGAAATTGATAAGAATGATGTATGAATCAGGGCTGCCGCCTATACTCAAATTCAGAAATATGCTGAAGCAATCAGAGATTGTCTCAAATCCATTGAGATTGATCCAAATTACAGCAAGGCATACAGTCGTCTTGGACTAGCATATTATGCCCAAGGGAACTACAGGGATGCTATTGACAAAGGATTTAGGAAAGGTTGGTATGACCTTTATTATTTTCCTTAATATTGCAATATACATGAATTTTTATGGCATTGCTTCAAGCTGTGATTGTTGTTCTGCATTCTGCAGGTTTTGTTGTGTGCTGGTTATGATATGGATGCATATACATTTTTTGTAACTTTATTTCATCATTAGTTTACCCAACTTGCTTAAGTAGATCTCTTCAGTGCATTGGGATCTCTACTTGATGAAAGTGATGGAGTAGTAACTTAATTTTTTCAGTTCTGATGTTCTGGATTCAATGTAAATATTGGAATATCGGTTAACCAAATACATGCAGCTAGTTTAAATTGTGAGCACATAGTTCTTATTGCCTACTCTGCAACTAACAGATGAATGAAGTTTGCCAGAGGTAGCCAAATTTGCTTTTCAATCTTGTTTGCCTGATAATGTTTTGTTATGAGGTTCTCTATTTTATTAATTATTGTTTTTTTATGTTTAGGCATTACTTCTAATAAATAACATTGGTGCTACGGGTGGCAAATTCGTGTAATTAGGTTTTGTTTGGTTGTGTCAATTGTCGGGATAGTGTCAAATGAGTCAACCCTAACCCAACCCAAAACATTTTGTGTCATAATCATGTGAACTGAATCAGTTTGTGTCATTTTTCAGTCTTATTCACGGGTCACATGTAACTTTTAATATATTAAGAGGATACAGTAATACTTCTAAATATTTATATCTTTTTTGGATTAGCAGGTTAAGCCTGACCACCCAAAAGTTTGGCCCAGAATCTATTTAGCAAACCTCTAACACGCTAATATCATGTTAGGTTCGTGTAATGTGTTCACACCTTGTGTAATTTTACTTTCTCTATTAAGGACTTCATGTAAAAATATAGGAGGTTCGAGTTATGTTCGCGGGTGACATTATAATAATTTTATTACTTATATTAAGGTGACATGTAAATCATAAGAAAATATAATAATAATTTTAAATATTCACGTCATTTTTGAATTAACATTTAAACTCTAATTCAACCTAAAATTTTACGTGTCAATTTCGTAAAAATGACCCAACTAAATTTATGTTGGATTCATGTCATGTAGTCGGGTCATGTACACAATTGCCACCTCCAATTGGTGCTACATAAAAGAATTTGAAGCAGAGACGAAAAAGTGACTAGTTTGTTAAATCTAAATTCTGTAATTATATCATCCTATTATACAGTATATAATCTGAAATATTCAAATATTCTCTCCAGCGCTACAACTGGATCCTCAAAATGAAAAGGTCAAAGAAAATATTCAGGTTTGCTTCCACTCTGTTCCTCCTTTATTTTCCTCTTCCTTGCATCCTTCAACTTTTAATGTCTCATATCGTCTTTGAAACATAGGTATCTGAGCAAAAACTGAAAGAAGAGCAGCAACGGTTTAGATGGGATCAGGTAATATGAATTTCTACTCTTATTCCTTTCTAGCTCCACTATTACTGGAAACAGCTCTCAAATAATTTAATAGAAAGCAATTAGGATCTTATAATACTTTATAGTTATCAAAGGCGTGCAAAAGGTGCTAGGCTCCAGACATATTGCATAAGAAACCAAAAGATGGGCTCTGTTCAAGAAGCACTCTCCTGAGCATGCCTTTCTGAGCCTAGCACTTAGCCGGAGGCATGCCTAGGTGCAATTTAATAAGCAGACTGTTTTTTAACATTCCAAGTTAAAAAGTGGTTGTTTTAATCTCAACCCTTCTCCGTCTATATCATCTATGGCTAAAATTAAATTAGGATAAAAAGAAATAGACAAAAACGGAAAGAAGCTATGAATGCAGAAATATTAAGTTTGATGAGTGATGAATATGGACTATGGAGACTTTAGTCTTGATGAAAGGTAGTTATTAGATCTTTCATTAATTAACTTAGGGTTTAGTTGAATTTCAGTCTTTAGGTTTAGAATTTATTATCATGAATTATGATTATGGAAGAGTTAGTAGTTATTTGGAACTTTTTTCATGCTAGAATTTATGATTAAGATTATGCATAATTGGATATGATATAGTATTTGATTATTTGTTTTAATTTAGAAATGTTAATTGTTGTTGTTTATAATTCTATATAGTAGTTTTCTTTGGTGCGCCTTGTGTCACTCAAGCCTATGCATCTATGCATACGCCGAGGCTCCACGACCCTTGGTGCCTTCGTGCAACTTGCGCTTTTAATAACTATTTGTTCACTGTTCACCATTTAGACCTCCAAATATTTTTACCACATTAATGTTTGAAAGGATACCAGCTGTCTCCATTTTGTTCATTTGTTTCTATAAGAGTAAAATACACCGACAGTTATTGAAGTCTTTAGTCTGTTTCACAAAGGTCACTGAACTTCATTCTTTTTTAATAAAATCGCCAACTTCATTCTGTGTCCAAGTACAAAAACTCACTGGAATGTGGATATGGATAACACAGTTGACTATATATTAAGCGCCATATGCCGGATATGGATGACGTGGTGAAAACATAAGCTACAAGAAAAAAATTAAAAATCACATCCTTGTTCGCCGTGGCACTTAGTTGATATTTAGTCAACTGTTTTCTATGGCATGTCAATATTCTGGTGAGTTTTCATACACAAATTGGCCGGAATGACTTCATAATCAAATGTGAAGTTCACTGACCTTTGTGAAACAGACCCTGAACTTCAATGACAGTCGATGCAATTTACCCATTTCTGTAATTATTTCAGTCATATATTGTTCAGTCACATATACTCCTACTATATGCAGAACATGAATTTCTCCAGTCACGACAGTCATGAATTCAATACCCAGATACCTACACCCCAATCAATGCCATTCAATATGAATGCAGTTCCTGCTGATATTGCAAACATGTTTATGAACATGGCATCACAATACACAGGAGGGAACACCGGAGAAGAAAGGCGAGGAGAAGATGGGAACGTTAATAGATCCGATGAAACAGAAATTAGACTTGGAGAAAATATGCCTCCGGGGCTACAAGGGGCTTTGAACTCGGTAATGGGAATGTTTTCAGGAGGAACCGCACAGCGTGAAAGCAGTCAAGGTACAAATACAGCAAATGAAAGATCACCAACAAATTAATGTTTTTTTTTGTTATATACATATTGAAAATATAGTATCAGTTTATTTCTTGTTTTCCAAATAGAAAATAAGGTACAATGTCTTTTCTTTTGTCCCTTCATTTTCATGATGGGTTAATGCTAGATATGTGAATGATATGATGGTATGTAGTATGCAAAATGTTGTGCTGAAAAGTGAGTTCTTTACATCCTAATTCCTATTACTAGATTTCTGGTTGAACCACCTGGTTTGGTCCGGTTCTTATAACCATGATAAATACAAGGGTAAATAATTTATTAGTCCCCACTTTTTTACTTAACACACTGTTTAATCCTTCTATTTTGAAAAACATATTATAAGGTCCCTATCTTTTGTCAATATTAACCTTTTAGTTCTTCTGTCTATTTTTTTTAGATTTTTAACAGTTATATTTGGCATAAAAAGATAGACAGAAAATAACAAAGTAATATGCTCATTTTGCATTGTACTATGGCTGTCTTGAAAATTACGATATATTCGGTTAAAAATCTAAAAAAAAATAGACAGAATGACCAAAGAGTTAATATTGATAAAAGATAAAGACTTTATAATGTGTTTCTCAAAATAGGGGAACTAAACAGTATGTTAGGTAAAAAGGTGGTGACTAATAAATTATTTACTCTAAATACAAAAACAGTTAAAATAAAAAGAGAGAGAAAAGTTAAAACAATTAGTTCTTTGCATCCTAATTCCTATTACTAAGTAGTTAACACAATTGTTGCCTATTTGATTGTTCTTTTTGTAGTTTCTGTTTTGTAGGATAAGGTATTAAAATAGTTTTAAGGGTTATTTAGAGAGTTAATTTAGCTTTCACATACAAATAATACAATTTCAAACTAAAGTTTGTGAAATGTTGCCATTAAAGGTTTTATTAATAGAAATTGACATATCAGATGATTGTTTCGTTAATCTCTAGATTAGTGGAAGCATAACATGATGTCTGCCTAACGGGTCGGGGCGGGTGGGGATTACATTCCTTATCCTCGGTTCTCGACCTATAGCTTCTCTGTCTTCATGCTAAAATCCAAAACGACTTTTTTTACCCCGTTCATGCCTCTCGTGGAATCTCCATCACTGCGGGATTTCCATTCCCTATTTCATTTTCATTTTTTACATATAAAATTGTGCAAAGTATGGAAAAAATGATCGTGATTTACCTTATTTGTAAACAGAGTTCTGCGGTTTAAAGGTTTGCAAATAGAAGTATGTGGTATGTTTTTTTTTTTTTTTTACAAAACAAAGTATTTAAAATTAAACTTTAAGTAATTGATAACAATCCCTTTTTAGTGAATTACTATATCCAGCCTCAAATTCCCACCCATAACCACGTGAAAGGACGAAAATACCCTTTTACCAAATTTTAAAATTCTCAAATCCTCTCAAACTCTCTTGGATCAAATCCGGACTAATTTATCAACTAAAACATGGATCGGAAGAGGGACAGCAAAGGACTAATGTTACGAAATTCTGTTTGATTTTGTTGATTTTTGGACGTTTTGTTTATTCGAATTTGGATTTTTGGGGAATTCAAATTTGTGAGGTAGGGCGTGAGGCTATCACGCCTCCACCTCTGGTGCGGCGTATGAATATCACGCCGCACATAGGTGGAGGCGCGATAGCCTCACGCCCCACCACAGGAGACGACGTGATATTCATACGCCGTCTCCTGTGGTAGGGCGTGATAGCCTCACACCCTCACCTATGTGAGGGCATGATGGCCTCACGCCCGTGTGGGCAAAATTCAATTTTTTTTTAAATTTAATTCAGTTTTTATTATTTTTATTTTATTAATTTGATCATTTAGAACCGGACGAATTGACTTGTTGTAATTTTTTAATATTTAGAATTTTTTAGAATAATTATAATTGTTTAGAATAATAATTAAAATATAAAATTGGCAAAAAAAATTCACACGTGGATATGTTACGGGTTTAAATTAAAATTGTATAGTGTTTACAAGTATTTACGGATTTAATTGAAGAACAAACCTATTTTTTCCCTTCCCGGCACGCGGGCGTGTGGCTATCACGCCCCACCGTGCGATCTGGCGTGTGGCTATCACGCCTCACCGTGTGGTCGGGCATGATAGCCACATGCCTCACCTTGTGGTCGAGCGTGTGGCTGTCACACCCGACCACACGGTGAGGCGTGTGGCTATCACGCCCGACCACACGGTGAGACGTGATAGCCACACGTCCTCGTGACGGAAAGGTAAAAAAATAGCCTTTTCCCACCCAAAACCCATTAAAGGGCATTTTCGTCCTTTCACGGGGCTGAGGGTGGGAATTTGGGGCTGAATATAACAACACCCTTTTTTTTTATTTATTTTTCAATTACAGTTATATATTGACAAAACATAGATCCCAAAATTAAATTGCAACGGTGTAAAATGAACTTAAATATCAGTTTAGTTCAAAAACTGTCAGATTAGTAAAAAACCGTAAAATTCCACCCTATTATTTGTTTCAATTTAAGAATTTTTTGTGTGTGTGTGTTTTACTGATATGTAAGAATAATTTTTGTAAGATAAAAATGTCTCTGGTTGTATCAGAGCTTAACTATGTAATTGTAATATTTTGTTTTGTAAATAAACAATACCACAGACCTTTATTTGTAAACTTTTAAACCACATGTTTCTGTTTGTAAATTGGACAAACCACATGCATATTTTTTATACTTTTTCCTATAAAATTTGTTCATTCTTTTTTTTTTTTGTTAATTTTCTTGGCATTTGACATAATATAATGATAAATAATAAGACCCTGTTTGTTTGGGGAAAAATATTCTGCAGGAAAATATTTTTCTAATTTTTCAGTGTTTGTTTGTACAGGAAAATAAGTCAAAGGAAAATAAGTGGCAAATCAATGGAAAATGAAGGAAGAAATAAGGGAAAATGTTTTACCCTTTTCAAAAGGGTAAAACATTTTCCCCAAAACATACGCGTTTAGAAAAAAATGTGGAAAACGTTAAAAAATGTAAAAATACAAAAATACGAAACACGAAAAAACATGAATAACGTGAAAATGTTACAAAACACAAGAATATGAAAAAAACCCCCGCAAAAACATGAAAATGTGAACAAACGTGAAAAACATAAAAACGCAAAAAACAGCACACTTGAAAAAGCACAAAACATGAACAAAGCAAAAAAGTGAGAAAAAGCGAATTATACAAAAACGTGAAAAATACAAAAGAAAGACGAAAACGTGAAAAAATACGAAAAACACGAAAACGCGAAAAATGCTAAAACACAAAAACGTGACAATAAGTGAAAAACGCGATAAACATGAAAAGACGAAAAATGCAAACAAAACACGAAAACGTAAAAAACACAAAAACATGAAAAATATGAATAACGTGAATAACACGAAAAAGTAACAAAGTAAGAAAAATAAAAAAACGCGAAAAAAAAGAAAACGTGAAAAACCGAAAAACTAAACGTGAAAACACGAAAAAATGAAAAAAAAATGCAAAAAAACACAATAACGTTATTAACACGAGAAAACGTACAAAAAATGCCAAAAATGGGAAAAAACGTTTTTCGTGTTTTTAATATTAATTTTTTTTTCACATTTCCGTCCCATGTTTTTAATATTTTTTTTACTTTTCGTGATTTTCGCATTTTTCCACTTTTCGAGTTTTAAACAAATTTTCACGTTTTTAGTGGTTGGAAAATATTTTCCAATGTTGTAGCCAAACACCGAAAAATATTTTGCTACTTATTAGAGTGAACTTTAGGAGAGACTTGAGATAAATCTCAAAAATTCAGGAGACCATTTAATAGTTTAATGTGTATTCTATGAGTCAATTAAAAAATAAAAAAGTTAAAGAGTATTAGAAATCATAGGGAAAATAATAGAAATCAAAGTGGAGTAATTACTTAAAATGGTGGACAACATGAATTATTGGAAACAATATGAAGTTACTCTTAACATGTATAAAAGACACTAATCCTAAAAAAAAAGGTCAAAAAAACTCAATGCTGCGAAAAGATTCAAATAACGGCAAACTATACCATTCTAATATTATTATTTGTAACTTTTTAAACCACGAGACTGAATATGCAGAAAACGCATATATTATTTTTGTATTTTACCTAAATTATTTATTGTTAAAGTCTGCATACTTTCTCTAATTTTGATACTTTTTTTATTTTTTAGCAGCTATGAGATCATTCTCTAATAATTTATTTCCTATAAATCGAAAAAGTAAACTCCTAAACTTTTAAACAAAAGAATAAAAAATTATAAAAAAAGAGTATATATATATATATAATAACAATAAAAGTAATTAAAAAGGGCAAATAGACTTTATTCAAGTACCAAAAGACAAAAGAGCAGACGGCTGTGATCCGCTGGAATACTTTCACGCTGCCATCTGGATCACATATACCACATCATCTTTCTCAGTCACGCGATTCAACGGCTGAGATCTAATCAAAAGATCTCCAAACTAAAAC
Source organism: Euphorbia lathyris (assembly GCF_963576675.1). Classification (NCBI taxonomy): domain Eukaryota; kingdom Viridiplantae; phylum Streptophyta; class Magnoliopsida; order Malpighiales; family Euphorbiaceae; genus Euphorbia; species Euphorbia lathyris. The sequence continues at coordinate 76,808,740 of NC_088916.1, forward strand.
CGCCACGTGTATGGTCCTAAACTCGGCCAATTGGGTTTTTTTCTCGATTTAAAATATAAAAACAGAAATTAAAAAACAGAAATTAAAAAACAGAAAGATCATTGAAAACGAGCTTCAGTCTTTCTGTTCCTGAGACTCCAACTTCTTCACCCTCGATCTCTCCGTCGGCAATCCTACCTTCTCCATAAAACGCCGCCGTTTCAGTCCTTTCCATCGCACTCAATGCCATTGTTCTGATATTCTTCTTCTTCTTCTTCTTCTTCAGGTAATTTCTGTTCTGTCAATTTATTGCTTTGATTTGGTAATCTCTCGTCTATGTTTGGTGAAATCAGATTTTCGTGTTTCAGGTTTTCGATTTGGTTGAATTATTTTTTCTATTACTAGTGTGATCGTTGTTGAAGCATGAGTGCTTATATAGTGGGTGTTATTGTTCCTCTTGTGATTACTCTTCTCTTCCGAAATTCAAAGAATAATGCTAAGCAACGCGGTATCCCTGTCGATTGTGGAGGGGAACAGGGATACGCTATAAGGAATTCTAGGTTTCCGACGCCTTTAGAATCTGCTTGGGAAGGTGTTTCTACTCTGGCTGAACTTTTCGAGTATGCTTGTAAGAGGCATGGGGATAAATATTTGCTTGGAACGCGGAAATTGATCTCCAGGGAAGTTGAAGTGAAGGATGGAAGGTCTTTTGAGAAGCTTCATTTAGGAGAGTATGAATGGCTTACTTATGCTAGTGCATTTGAGAAAGTCTGTAACTTCGCTTCTGGTTTGACTCACATTGGGCATGCAAGAGAAGAACGTGTTGCTATATTTGCTGATACCAGAGCTGAATGGTTTATGGCTTTGCAGGTTCTTAGCTTAATTGATTCTCTTGGGCAAAGTCCTGCCTATGCATTCTCCAATTACCTAACCTGTTTGATGGGATTCTCTTGTATCAGGCTTGCTTTAGGCGCAATGTCACCGTGGTTACCATCTATTCATCTTTGGGAGAGGAGGCTCTCTGTCACTCATTAAATGAGGTTCTTTCTCATATTACTTATGCTGTTTGTTTTAGTCTATGATATTAATAGTGGTTTAATAGTATATTACTTATGCTGTTTGTTTGAGTCTATGTTATTAATAGTGGTTTAATAGTTAAGAGCCTTTGTATAAAATATCTGTATCATTTCATCTGGATTTTGGTCTTATTTAGAGAGCGGTTATTTTGAACTTGGAAGGCACCCGGTCCATGCATTTAAAAGTACCTTCTCTGAATTGTAGACATTATGCTTTTAGGTATCTATTTCAGAGTCTTCCTTAGGAATTTAATTGACACTTCAGTTTCACAATAGATAGTTTTGTTTTTCACTTCCTTTTCTTTTTGATCAACTTTCTATGTTTTCTTACATTTGAAATCTCAATTTTAAGTATAGCCTCCAGAATGTGTTAGAGAAGTACTAATCTAGACTCTGCTTCATACTACCGGTTGACATTATGACTGTTTAGCAAAAGCAGTATGGTGTATCTAAATTGCAGTCTAGTAACTATCCAACTCTGTGACATCTGGTGTTTAATTCTATGAGTTTGTTATTCTTCTGTTTGGTGTGTATTACTTGATATCATCACGATGAATGACAATGATTGCATTGCCGACACAAATGTTTTAACTTGGCGTCATGTTGTTTTCTTCAGACAGAGGTTACCACTGTCATTTGTGGCAACAAAGAATTGAAGAAACTTGTGGACATAAGTGGACAACTTGATACTGTCAAACGTGTTATATGTATGGATGATGAAATTCCATCTATTGCCTCATCAGTGCAGCAGAGTGGTCGCTGGAATATAGTTTCATTTTCCAGTGTTGAGAAACTTGGTCAAGAAAATCCTTCGAATGCTGATTTACCTCTTAAAAATGATGTTGCAGTGATAATGTATACAAGTGGGAGCACCGGGTTGCCCAAGGTAAGCATCTATTTATGCATATCGGTCTACTTTAGTACGCAGTGTTTGCTTTCATTTGGCTAAGTCTTAATGACATATCATTTGTTGGTTTTTGATTGGAAGTAACTTAAATTTTCAGACTATAATTATATGAGGCATCTTTTAGGTGACCACATCTAGATGTTGAAATCCTAGTCTTCACAAATTAGGCAACTAGATGCCTTCTTGTTTTCAATTTTCTCCTGGCTGGTTTATTTTTCAGAAGTCTGATTGGTCATAAAAAGACTGTCTTATCCTTAATTTTTAAAAATATATGATTCCTAATTCATTCTGATGTGATAGATGTTGGTTTCCTAGGTTCAAGTAGAGTTACCGTTTGTTCTTCTTGGTCCATTAGCACTAGGGCTGTCAATTTCTGACACGATCTCTTTGACACAATTATCATTTTCGTTGCATTTATATCATATATAATCACGTGGAATACTTGAATATATAGATCACAGAACATGATTACGGCACGATACCCGATTTTGACACCTTTAGTTAGCAGTTTAGCACAAAATACTATATAATTACTTCCATTTCTTTTCCAAATGTTACTGGGTTAAAGTAAGTTTAGTGTGGCCAGTTAATTATAATTTTTTTGATGTTGATGAGATGCTTCCTGAAACACAAGTCAGATATTTGTGTTATATGTACTTGTAGTGTTGGAACAGTCGATCAGTAGATGCTGTAATATATAGATTGATCCTTCTCCTGTGCCATATATTGTATTTGTGGTTATTCAATGTACCTTGCGATGATAAATATTTATCCATTTCTTTAATAAGTGTGAAGCCTTAATGTAATATGGTTGATTATTCCCTTGAACTTATCTTAAACCCTCTAAGGCAAAGTACTTCAAACTGCCATCATTTAAATGAACCATATTAGAGTTTAGATGACCCTTATTTACGTCTGTTATATCCATCTTGCACAGGGTGTAATGATGACTCATGCTAATGTACTAGCTGTAGTATCTTCAGTCAGGACGATTGTTCCTGGCCTTGAGAGCAAGGATGTGTATCTGGCCTACTTGCCATTGGCTCATATCCTTGAAATAGCTGCTGAGGTATGATCTTTTAGCAACTTTCATGACCACATTAGCTTCCTACATTCTTTGTTCCCCTAAAACAGATTATAACAGGATTCGTTTTTCATCTTGCAGAATATAGTAGCTGGGGTTGGAAGTGCTATAGGATATGGATCTCCTTTAACACTTACAGATACATCAAACAAAATAAAAAAGGGAACAAAGGGAGATGCCAGTGCATTGAAACCAACTGTGATGGCAGCTGTCCCAGCAATTCTTGATCGTGTTCGGGATGGTGTGCGCAATAAGGTTACAGAATCATGAAATGTTCTCTCTCTAAATCACGCATTTGCAAACATGCAAGCAAACATGCATACACTTGTTTTTCAGTGTGGAATTTTTTCTGATAATTAGGTTACTAATTTCTTCATACCTCAGGTGGATGCAAAGGGTGGTTTAAGTAAAGTTCTGTTCGACTTGGCATACAACCGTCGACTGTCTGCAGTTAATGGTAGCTGGTTTGGAGCATGGGGCCTAGAATTGCTTCTTTGGAACTTCCTTGTGTTTAAGAAGGTCCGAGCAGTTTTGGGAGGTCGTATTCGTTTCTTGCTTTCTGGAGGTGCTCCTCTTTCTAGCGATACTCAAAGATTTATCAACATTTGCCTTGGGTTAGTGTTCTTCAGTTGCTGTTCACATATAATAAGTAAATGGAGATTAATGTGTACCATGCAAATTTATGTTTTAATCTATGTATGTATAAGTGTCTAAGAGTTTGACAGAATTTTCTGAGGAACATTTGTATTGAATGATCTCGACTCCCAATTTGGTTTGATTTCCTTTGGAACTGAAAACATAAAATTAGAACTTTAGCATGCAGGGATTTTGTCTAGAAAAAATGATTGATAAATACAAACCTTTAGTAAAAAAGTTCGACTGTAAAGCGGAAAAAATGTAGGAAAGATAAGCTTAAGAAATTGAAAGGACCTGCTTACAGTTGAAGAACTAGCAATGAAAATCCTCTTGAGTCCTATGGATGCTTTGGCTACTCTTTCTAATCCTTCCATGAATAATATATAAGATTGGTTATTAGTGCTGTCAATTTCTGACATGACAATATGATATACTGAGAGAATCCACCTGGCACGATTATTATTTTTGTTGCATTTATTATATCATATATAATCACCAGGAATATATAGATCACTTAACATGATTACGACACAGTAATACATTTTGACACCCTTAGTTCATATAGGATTAGGCTAAACTACTGAAATGCTTTAGAAAAATTGGTGATCAACTTAAAATCGACGGTGAAGTGCATACTCAACTAATGCCGAAATTCTTCAAATTTGAATGCTAATTTTTTACCAAGAACGAAATTACAAGCATTTTAGACATGGGTAGATGAAACAGTCCTCATCTTTTGTCATGTTTAATGGAATGCATATGAATAGACCTATGCTTATATGGTGCTTGTTTTCCAGGCTTCTTCGTATTTTTCCATTTTCTTTTCTTTTCTGACCTGTGCTGTACTTATTTTTGCCCAGGGCTCCAATAGGCCAAGGTTATGGTCTAACTGAGACTTGTGCTGGTGGGACCTTTTCTGAGTTTGACGATACATCAGTTGGTCGAGTTGGTAATCCAATTCCTTGTACATATGTTAAGGTGAGAAAATAATGGAATCAGTTTGCTCCTATCACAAAGTTCTGGGTAAAATATACCCATGGTCCCTCAACTTTGGCGTTATAACATGATGGTCTCCGATGTGTCAACATGTGTCAAAAAACTACTAATAATATATTGACACATGTTATTTTGGATTGATTTGACCCTAGACGTCAAGTTGAAGGGCCAAATTGATACCCAAACTTGAACTTGGACTAAATTGATCCTATACTAGCTAACTTCAGGGGCCAAGTTGATCATTTACCCCTATTTTTCCCACTTATTTATGTGTCTGTAATATTTTGTTTTTAAGTTTTAGCCTCTTTATTTGCTCAAAGATGTAATATGCATTTTATTATAGCATTCAGGAAATTAACATACTTAATGGTAAATGCTATGGGACAATGTTAGGCCTTTGATTCGATCATCTTGATGACAGAGAAAGAAATCAGTTGAAGAACTGGCGTTTTAATAATATTACCATACTTTCTTGTCTTCAGTTAATAGATTGGCCTGAAGGCGGATACTTAACAAGTGACTCACCAATGCCTCGTGGAGAAATAGTTATCGGTGGTCCTAGTGTCACTCTGGGTTATTTCAAGAATGAAGAAAAATCGAGAGAAGTATACAAGGTAAATTTAACTTTCATGGTATCATTTATACTCTGTCGGGTAAATCGCATCAACAGTTACTTAAGTTTGGACAGTTCAATAAGGCAATAAATCTTCATTTTGTTACCAATAAAGTCATTTGAATATTTTCAGGCCCAATTCTCACCGAAAAGGTTGTGAGGTACGAAAAAATGGGTGCCAGGTGATAGTAAATTAATACACCCGGTACTTATGTGGCCTTGTTGAATTGACTAAGCGTCCTAGTTGGTATTTCCGGTGAGAATTTGGCCTGAAAAGTGACTTTATTGGTACAAAATGCAAAGATGATTTATTCTATTGATACAAAATGAATTTGTATCACCTCATTGGGACATTGTCCGAACTTAAGTTACCATTGTGATATTACCTGGCTCTGTCTGTGAATTGAAATACTAGCATCAGGTCTGAATTCATATCTTTTGTTTTCTTGGTTGAAAAAAGGTTGATGAAAGAGGAATGAAGTGGTTCTACACAGGTGATATTGGGCAGTTTCATGCTGATGGCTGCCTAGAGATTATTGACAGGAAAAAGGACATAGTCAAGCTTCAGCATGGAGAATATGTATCATTAGGAAAGGTATTAGCTTTTGAGGATAAAAGAGTAATAAATTCGTGGCTCCTGAACTACACGACTACTAATATTACGGCTCCTCCTAAACTTAATTTCTTGATATAAAAATCCTTGAACTTTATTGTAACATTAAAGTGCAAATCAATAAAATCTGTAAAACGTTTGACGAAATGACAAGGGAACCATGTTGTTAGTTTCTTTTACAGATTGGCGCTGATTTTGACTTTACTGTTATAGAACATAAAAGTTCAAGGATTGTTATAACAAAAAATGAAGTTTAGGGGCTATAATGTTAGTAGTGTTATAGTCTAGGGGCCATAGACTTATTTTACCCGAAAATAAGTTTAAGTTTCTTTTGATTGGATTTTTTTTAGGATTAATTTATCCCTTCTTCTACAGGTTGAGGCTGCTTTGGTTGTGAGCCCCTACGTTGATAACTTGATGGTGCATGCTGATCCATTTCACAGTTACTGTGTCGCCATTGTTCTGGGTGCACAAAATGCACTAGAAGAGTGGGCTTCAAAACAAGGAGTCAGCTTTTCTGGTTTTGCTGACTTGTGTTCAAAAGATGAAACCATTAAGGAAGTACAAGCATCTCTTCTTAAGGTACGTTTTTCAAATCATAATAAGAAGAGTCATGTCATCTCAACTATGTTGCATGGAAATCTTGATTTTGAGGAGTTTCCCTGTTTCTGTTTTCGAAACTCTTGGAAACTGAAACTCTACGTTTCGGGTCTTGTTTCTCGTTTCTTTAATTTAAGAATTTGGAAAGTCATTTCTTAAAGTCAAATCTCCTAATCAATTCATCATGTCTCAATCATATGCAATAACTCCCATAATCTTTTTATAGATCATCTCCTTTAAGCTTTCAAAATTAAAGAACTCTTTTTACTTTCTTATTATGTGAATTTACATGTAATTTATCTTATTATATATATATAATTACAAATATTTTTAAGATTTATAAATAATATCCCTATATTTTTATTATTTACACATTTTCCCCACGTTTTTGTTTCCTATATCTTTAACAATTATGGTTCTCTTGTGTCTATTTCTGTTTCTGGTTATTTGCAACATAGCATCCCAATGGTTGAATAGGGTGTTAAATTCTGTGTTCAGCCTGCTTGTTCATGCCTTTTAAGCTTGAAATGTCTGTGCAAACACAGACTGATTAAACCTAATTAGATAACATAGTTTGATCAGGCGCCTTTTAGCAGTGTAATATACTGCTAATAAAACCGTCCGAGAATGGTCAAATTTTGAGAAGAATTTAAAGTATAGAGGTATATCTGCCAACACTAAGAGTACAAGAGCTAAAATGGCAAACATTGCCAACTACAGGAGTCAAATTTTAACTTTTTCCAATAAAAAAGAATCACAAAGGAAGGAAAAAACTATGACTTAATTGCTCTTTCCTCCCCTCTACTTAGAAACAATGCTTGATACAAACTCGATCCCTTCAATTTGCATTCAAACGATCTAATAACCTTAAATGCTTTGAAAACGACCTCTCTAACACCTCAACTTGCTTGAAACAACTTTTTCGCCACCTCAACTTTCTTAAAATGACTTTTTCCCCACCTCAACTTCTTTAAATTGAGGTGCCCGGCACTGCCACATGGAAATAAAGAGGTTATCCATGAGAATTTAAGCAAGTTGAGGAAGCAAAAATGTCATTTTTAAAGTTTAGGGAGGTAAGTAAGCTTTTGGGATGCAAGATGAATAGAATTAAGGATCAATTTGGTTCCTGAAATTGATTAGTAGGATCAATTTAGTTTAAAATCAAGTTTAGGTATCAACCTGAGCTTTAACTTGACACTTAAGATTAAATTAGTAAAAAATGGCACGTGTCATCATGAGAAAGCACATGTCAAATAACTGCCAATTATACATTGACATGTGTCATCTTGGACTGGTTTAATTTTAAGGCTTTGATTGGATGAGAGATTTTGAAGGGTAATTAAAGGGAGGGTAGGGAAGGGTTAGTGGAAATCCTTGTTTGGAAGATTAAAAAAATATGAGGGTAAGGGTTTTGAAGGGTTGATGAAAGGTTTTGAAGGGTTCAAAATCAATAAGTTTTTAATAGATTTTCAACCCACCAAAATCGGTGGGTTTGGAAGGGTTTTGATGAACCCTTACCTTTCTCCCAAACAAGGGTAAGGGTAATACCCTCTCTCCCCCTCCTTCCCCTTCCCTACCCTTCCTTTAATTACCCTTCAAAACCTCTCATCCAATCAAAACCTAAGTGTCAAATTAAGGAGGTTTTAGACTAAATTGATCCTACTAACCAACTTGAAATCCTTAATTCAAGAGAAATTATATGTATTAAGCCTAGAAACCAAGACCTAATTATGATTGAAAAACATGCTTGATGTAATTCAATCAACGAAATTCCTCTTTAGAAACGTTTCCACTTTTCGTTTCTATTTTCTAGCTATGTTTTGAAGACTATTTTAGAAATAATGTTTCTCGGTATTGGTGTCGGTTTCGTGCAACATAGCTTTTATCCAATTGCCATAACTACTATACATTTGTCATGATATGTAAACAGGAAGCAAAGAAAGCACGTTTGGAGAAGTTTGAGATACCTGCAAAGATAAAATTGCTGTCAGAGCCATGGATACCTGAATCTGGCCTTGTCACTGCTGCTCTTAAGATCAAGAGAGAGGCCATTAGGAAGGCCTTTTCTGAAGACCTTAATCAATTGTATCAATCATAAAAAAAAAAAAAAAAACTCTAATTTTGTTAGTACAAATGACTACTTCCTCCAATTTTTATTTCTTTTTAGAATATTTTCCCACCCCTTTTTAACCATACTTGTAGAACAACTTTTTGTTTTTGGGACATTATTGTTATTTCGGCATTTTACCTCTTCTTTCTTTCTTTATGGATATATACTTTGGCATGACAAATTCCATTTAGCACTTCGAGGGTTGATTACATATGTTTTAGTTTTTCTTTTTTGAAAAATACAAAAATAGTCTGTTTAGGATTCAAAGTGACTGTTTGTTTCACTTTTCGAAGTTATTTTTTTGCTTTTTAGTTTTAAAAAATAGATAAACTGTTTAGGATTCAAAGTGACTGTTTGTTTCATTTTTCGAAGTTATTTTTTGTTTTTTAGTTCTAAAAAATAGATAAAAAGTGTTATAAGAATTGAAAACAATCAGCTAATGTCTACTATATAGCAAACTGGTTTAAAATCTCTAACTTTAAGCTATATTAGGCAACTTATATCCATAGCTTTTGCATTGATTTTCATTATAGTATAAACTTTAAAATCGAACATTATAGACTTTACACTTTATTAACATAGTACCCATTTTAATGTTAGATCAATATAAATAGGTAACTCTTCGTAACAACTGGTAAAAATGATATTATAAGTAATTTTAATTCTTGAATTTTATGAGTTTAAGTGTATTTAGCTATTTGTTTCTGGCTAGGGGAGGGAAAATGGTTGTGTAGGGAGAAATATTAAAAATTATGATTTGAGAACGGTGGGTTTCATGGAAAATATGGTTCTAAATAATTTTAATTTTTGGATTTTTTCATTTTGAGATCACCATTGGTCATTTTGACGTGGTCAACATTAAAAAGAGTCACTATGTTATAAAGTGTAAAGTTCTTTCATGGATCATAATATTGGTTTTGAAGTTTAAAGGTTATAATGAAAGTAAGTGTAAAGTTCAAGAGTTATGAGTGCAATTTACCATAATATAATAGGTATCAGAAATACAATTTAAATTTAGTCCTATGATTATTGGAAAAGAGCAAATTTAGTCTTCAAGTAGAAAATAGTGTAATCTTAACTCTAACATTTATCAGTTGGTTCAGTTTCAAACCTAATTTACTACTGATATATTATTTGATAACATTTGTCGCTTTTTTATCTAACAAAATTAGTAAAAGGTAAAAGTAAACTAAATAATATATGAGGGAGTAAATACAAAAATAGTAGAAGTTGAGATGGATAGAGTATATTTTAGTATTCTAGAATAGGGATGGCAACGGGTAGGGTACCCGCGGGTAGTGCCAATCCCAAACCCTTACCCGTTTATTTTTTAATTACCCGTACCCGTCCCATTACTCTAACGGGTATATTTTTGCATCTCATACCCTTCCCATTTAATTCGCGGGTACCCACGGGTACCCTTACCCGTTAAGAATCAATAAATAAAATAAAAAATATTACAAATTTAACAAAGTATAAATTTAATAAATCATTTATCTAAAAATTGAACAAATTGAACCTTAATCAATAAGAATAAGTAGCTTAGTGGTATCACTCAATGGTTGAAAAACAAAAGGTTGGGGTTTAAAATCTCAAATATTATATCTAAAAAACAATAATTTTTTTAATATATAAAAGAGTTATGACGGGTAACGGGTACCGGGTACCCTGGGGGGTATTCCTATACCCGTCTCATTACCCTAACGGGTACTTATTTTGATCCCATACCCTTCCCATACCCTTTTATACAGGGTACGGATAGTCCCATTAGAGTCGGGTAGTGCCGGGTACCCGCGGGTACACTATCCGTTGCCATCCCTATTCTAGAAGTTAGAAATACTTTTCCTTCCAAAGAAATGGTCATGGAATGTCTTATTTAGTTTGATAAGGACAACAAAGAATAATTTTTCTTGACTATAATTTTCAAACTCTACTTCAGTTGCAGTTTATGTAGGGAACTAGTATAATTTAATTATTTCAAATCTTCCAATTATTTATTTTGTTTCAAATTCAATTATGCAAATTTGACTTCTTTCTTCAAATGTTCCATGCTTTATTTCTTCACTACTAATGTTTTCTCATATACAACAAGAAGGGTCACCTATAGTAACTTACAAAAATTTCTAAAGCAAATGGTCAGTGACGGATTCAGAATTCACGGACTCTAAAATGCTTAGAGTGCTTTCCGTTGATTTATGAGTGTTCAATTGATACTTTTTGGATGCTTTTACCAAAAAAAAAAAAAAAAACTAATTCATAGAGTTTTTTTGGTATTCTCCGGAAACTAGTGTGTATTCAAACCCCTTTAAATCCGTCCATAGAATAGAATTAGTATAGGTACAAAAATGTAACAACAATAAGTATATTTATAAAATTTACTCTTAATATTAGTACTTATTTTAATGTACTTCCTCTATTTTTTTTATATGACCTTGTAGGTTTATCAAAAATTTCATTTATTTATGAAATTTTATATTATTTATGCATTTTTGGTACTTCTCTCTTCAATTTAGCCTTGTTTAGTATTTAGTATTAATTTACCAATTCTATAATTTTTTTTGAAGTAACAATTCTATAATTAAACCATGATAATTAAGGAAAAAGAGAGAAATCCAGTATAGAAAATGAAGTTTTAAAAAAGAAATATTAAGGTAAAAGTGTCATTTTAATATTTTAATTAATTTTTTTTATAGTTTTTAAATAAAGATGGGAAGGTAGCTAAACAAACTAACAACAACTAGACTTTCCAACTAGGTTGATACCTCCAAAACACGGAACAACAACTAGACCCAAATATTATTAAAAATGAAATGAAAAAAAGATACAAAAAAAAGAATTTGAAAAACTAAGCAAAACGAAATTGTTCAATATGATCAGAATCACCACTAATAAAAGTTACAGAACTCATAACTACAATCCCATTAAAGTGTTTTTCCAACCGAAATACCAAATTATAACTAAGACATCAACAATTATGTTACCCTATCTATAAACATAAGAATAACCGAAATACCAACATGACTACGACATCAACAATTTTGTTACCCTATCTATAAACATAAGAAATAACCACACGAATGACATAAATATGCTTCAAACACGCTCATGTATCTTGTCTATCACAAACTTCTGTTTAAAAAGATTTGCCTCATTGATTATGATTATGATGAAAAATCTTAAACAATATATAAAAAAATGAAATTTTACCTAATTTACAAAATAAATAAATAAATAAATAAATTTATGAATATGATAGAGATAAGGGTATTTCAACAATAGTTACACCTAACTACATATTAATGTTAACATGTCAATTTTGGGTCCAAATACCTACAAGAAGGTGTCAATGGCCTAAATACCTAAATAGTAGCACATTTCATTTTCAAGCCATCATGAAATAAAATAATTAAAATTCAATTGGGTCCAAAGATTTATTAGAGGACTATATAATATATAAAATAAAGAAAAGTGATTTAAAGAATATAAAATAAGAATAATAATTGAAAAAGAAAAAAAGAAAAAAAAGTGAAGGAAACAAGGAAACTAATGGTCACATGGGAAGAAGGGAGGGGTTGTTTCCATATTGGTTGGCTTTGAGTCAAGTTCACCATCATATTCCTCTCTTTATCTATCTATTTATTATATTTATTCATACGCTCGGGTACCCGCTCGATTCATCCAGACCCGTATCCCCCTAGGCTAAGATTGGATTAGGAGAATTGACTTTTAGTCAGCTCGGTCTAGACCCGTTAAAGTCCGTCTATTTTTTTGGACTGACTTAAAATTTATAAAAATAGCACGATAAGGTTCAACCCGGCCTACTCCACCTCATTAGTATTAGTTAATAAATTTTATATATTTGTATATTAAAAATTTACTTTTAAATATAAATTTTATTTTTTATTATTAAAAATTATATATTCTTTTTTAAGTGTCGTATTATAAGAGCTGGGCTTGGAATTTGATTTTTAAATCCAGACCCAGTCCGATCTAAGCCCACTTAAATTAACAGTGAGCTAGGCTTGGATTGTGCATTTTTAGCTAAAAACCTTTTTAGGTGTCTCATAAGAACTGGGCTTGGAATTTGATTTTTAAACCCATACTCAATCTGATCCAAATCCGTCTAAATTAACAGCGAGCTAGACTTAGGTTGTGCATTTTTAGCTAAAAACCTGTTGGCTCCGGCCCTAGCCTGGTCCAATCTAGTCCATAAATATATCTAGTATTTATTCTTTGAACTATTATTTGATAACATTTTCCTCTCAACCTATCAAAAATTTTGAAATTTCAACCAATGTTATTTTTTATTATAAAAATTATATATTCTTTTTTAAGTGTCTCATAAAAGCTCGCTTAGAATTTGATTTTTAAGTCTGGACCCACGTTGATCCAAACCTACCCAAATTAACAATGGGCTAGATTGGGTTGTGCATTTTTAGCCAAAAGTCTGTTGGTTCCGGTCCTAGCCTGGTCCAATTTGGTCCATGAATATGTCTAGTATTTGTTTTTTGAACGTAACATTTTTCTCTCAACCTATCAAAATTTGTGAAATTACAATCAATGTGTATAATTATTTAATAGTTCTATTAAAACTTAACATACCTAATAAGAATTTCTTAAAAAAAACATACCTAATAAAAATCTAATTCATAATAATTGAATGAAACTGTTAAATTTTTAAAAGAACTGTTGAATTATCGTTGAACTATTAGATTTCACTAATTTTAATAGATAAAAATCAATATTATGAATCAAATGTTACTAAATAATAAATCTGAAGTGAGAATGAGTACTTTGGATAAATAGATAACTAATAATGCTTTAAGCCGTTTTTAAATCAATCATGAATTTCCACGTCAGTATTTAGGTTAAATTTATATATAAAAACTCATTAATCTAAAAAAGTTACTATTGCTTATATAAATTTTTTTTACTATATTTTTAAAGAAAAAAATAAGGTATAAAAATATCTTTAATGTTTACATGCGGAAACAATTTTATTTTTAATATCTAAAATAGTATAATTTCACCCTTAATATTGGCATCTAATAGCAATTTTACCTTTAACGTTTGCAAGTTAGGTTAATTTCAGACATTACACAGATATTTTATTCTTTATTCTACACTAATTGCACGCAAGTTGATTTTAAAAAAGATGTCATATTTTTTGTAATTTAATAATAGAATGTAGATTAATATTTTTAAATTCAACGAAATATTTGAATTTTTTTTATCCAACTCGTACAAAATAAAATATATAATTTTTAATTTTTTTTAAAAAAATTCACGTTTAATCATATATTTGTGTTACTAATGAGTCATAAAACGACACAAACGTGAAGTGTAGATAATGAGATTCATGACCGAGAAGATAATTTGATGAATAATTTCTCCAATTAACTCAATTTGTCTAACATTAGAGATAAAATTATTTTTAGCTAACAAAAATTAAATCATTTTAGACGTTGATGGTAAAATTACTTATAGATATAAACGGATATAAACATTATGAGTATTTTTCAACCTTATAAAAAAAAGCTATAGTATTAAAAAATTTTAAATGGTCGGGCCCTTATGGATCCTTCAATTATAAACTGTCACGTCAACATTTAATGTTTTTTTAACTAATTTTTTGTTTGAAATATTATTTTAAACTAACTAATTAAAAAACTTAAATTGATAAGTAAGTTTTAAAGAATAGTTTTTATATATTATCTTTATAAACTCATGCGTAGTAAACGTATACAATAGAAACTCTAATTACATGGTTAAATAATTAATTGACTTAAATCTAGATAATACTTTAAATTAGCAAGTAAGGTCTAACAATGATTTTTTTTTTCTTTTGTATATTTTGGACCCGTTGATATAGATTAAATCGATCTGAGAGTTTTAATCTTAAACTCACAAAGAATACAAACTTCTCTAACTAAACTAGAAGGTTAAGTAAACCCAAATGGATAATATCCTTGCTCCAATGGAGGCTTCAAATTCAATATTCATCAAAGTTGGGAAACATTACAAAATGGGGAGAATATATACTCCTTCCAAATAAAAGACAAGAGACTAAAAGCCCCCCCCCCCCCCCCCCCCCCCCCAGGGTTACCAACAACTAAGGAACCATAGGGGTAAGGTAGGAATTACATAAAGAAAGATAATAGGGTAATTAAGTTAAATGGCAAGGTGGTAAATAGTTGAGTGGCAAAACAGTAAATAGAAGGTGGCAGATATTGTTCCTAACAAGAAGAACTTGGGGAGGAAGTATTCCTCAACCCTGGTACGCCCCGCGTAACCTGATTCACGCCCCACGCGGTTGTGTCTCTGGGCTTGGTGGCTCTCGTTGGCCATTCACACGCGTGGCGTCCCCGACAGTACGCACCGCGTTCTTTACCTCCTGGACGGAACTCTCTTCGAAGCCTGGTTCCACGCTCCGCGCCTCGAAGGGCACGCCCCTCGTATATGACCCGCTGGGCTGTTTCCCCGATATTGGATTCTTCACGCTCCGCGCCCCCTTACGTGCACTCCGCGTGCTCGGCTTTTCGCCCTTGATCTCATCTCCCTCGGCTAATTCTCTCCGGATCTCATCTTTTGGTTCCGGGTCCGCATTCGGAAGACGGATGCCCTCATCATACTCCCCTTCTTTAAAAGAGTTGGACCCCAACTCAATGATAGAACAAGGATGACTCATCCCCAAGGTTGATGTTCCGCTCACCCCATTAGCAATACTCTTCTCTTGGCTCGGGTTACCTGTTACTAGCAATCCGACGGGCTGCCCAACTCTTGCATCTTCTAGCGGTGTTGGTTCTCGGCTTGGGCACACAATCAAGGCGGCTTTCTTTTCTCCCTTAGTAGGACCCTTCAACAGCGTGAGAATGTACTTGGCCCCATCTTTGAATACGGTGTACGTGTTGTCCCTTCCCGCATGTGAGGCATCACGGTCGAATTGCCAAGGCCTCCCAAGGAGCAAGTGATACACATCCATCTCAACCACATCACACATAACCTCATCTTGGTAGGCCCCAATAGAGATAGGAACCTTGCACCGGTGAGTGACATTAAGCTTCTCCCCCTCTTTAATCCAACCCACTCGATACGGATTCGGATGTGGCTCGGGCACTAAGCCGAATTTGCTCAAAGTGGCTTTGCTAAGGATGTTCTCTTGACTTCCGCCATCAACAATCAACTCACATTTCAATCTGTGGATTAGACCTCTAGTCCTAAACAATTGGTGTCTCGGGTCATGTTCTTGTTCTACCGACATAAGAACTCTCTTCACTACATGGACTCCCCGGTCATCTCCGGATGATCCGCTATCCACGGGCTCACAATACACCCCATCATTTCCTCCATACTCATCATCCTCGTACCTCTCAACCATATTAGCGCTCCTCCTCTTTGGACATTCATTCGAGCGGTGGCCCGATTCGTTGCATTGGAAGCACTTAAATGGAGCTGGTTTGGTGTACGGGTTGTTGCCCTTAGGAGGGGCTGCTGTCCTAAAGGGCCTCACATCTCCGCTAGGTGATTTTCCCCCACTCAAGACTTTAGTGCCACTTGAGCTAGCGCCACCTTTGTCCTTGTCCACCCCCTTGGACTCTTCTCCCTCCTCATATGCTTCCTCAATCCTTGGCCTCCGGTACCCATCACGTGCTCTAACATTCAATTGAGACTCGACCTTCAAAGCTAGATTTCTTGTGTCTTGAACACGGATTACCATTTGTGTCCCAATTCTGTCTTGAATGTTATACCATAGCCCCTCTAGATACCTTGGAGTTTTTTGGCTTTCGGTTTCCGACAAGTTAGCCCTTGCCGAAAGCCTCAAGAACTCCGAAGTATATTCATGCACGCTCCTAGGCCCTTGTGAGCAATTCTGGTAGGAGCTGTAGATATACTGCTCATAGTCGGATGGCAAAAACCGTTCTCTCATCATCGATTTCATCCTCCGCCAAGACCTAATCGGTTCCATTCCTCCCATTCTCCTCTCTTCCTTCACATTGTCCCACCATACCGAGGCTCCCCCTTTCATTCTATAGGCCACTAACCGAACTCTCCTATCTTCCGGTATGCCCACATAGTCGAAGAACCTCTCCACCTCAAGCAACCAATCAAGGAACCCCTCAATGTCGAGTTCTCCTCCAAACGAGGGTAAGTCCACTTTCAACTTGAAGGCATCATCCCTCTCAAAATTCCCTCCATACGCCATTCTTACATTCGGCTCGCCTCTATACCCGTCTCTTTCATTACCCCGACCCCCATACGGATCATTCAAACCGAAATGTTCCCTCTCATAACCACCTACAACATCGTTATGCACAACATCCATATTCTCGGCACGCACGTGCACGGGACCAACAACATCATTCACATGCATATCATTCAAAGCATCATCATCCATTGTAATCCCCATATTTCTAGCAATCCTAGGCATCTCAAAATCATCAAATAGATCTCCATCGCTATCACTATCAATATTCCTAATGTTCACGGGATTAGTTCGTCTTACCTCTTGAACCCGAGGGCTCATTGGTTGTGGTGCATGATTTCTTCTAGGGGGTGGTGTTGGTGGTCATTCTTGTTGGGGGCGGATTTGCTCTTCTTGCCGCCGGTGGGGTTCTCCGGTTAGAAGAGCTTGTGTATTGCGGTTTTCAATTCTTAGTCCTTCAAGGGCGAGAAGGATATCTCGGGTACTTGTGTCGTGCTTCTCCTCTAACGTTCTTAGGGACTCTGTTAGATGCTTCACGTTGCTTTCTAGCATATCAACTTGTTGCTCCATGGATCCGGTGGCTTCATTTGTGATACGTGGTTGAACCATTTCCGAGAAGAAGTCTTCGGGAAGGAAAAAGACTCGACTGTGATACCAACTGATATAGATTAAATCGATTTGAGAGTTTTAATCTTAAACTCACAAAGAATACAAACTTCTCTAGCTAAACTAGAAGGTTGAATAAACCCAAATGGATAATATCCTTGCTCCAATGGAGGCTTCAAATTCAATATTCATCAAAGTTGGGAAACATTACAAAATGGGGAGAATATATACTCCTCCCAAATAAAAGACGAGACTAAAAGGCCCCCCTAGGGTTACCAACAACTAAGGAACCATAGGGGTAAGGCAGGAATTACATAAAGAAAGATAATAGGGTAATTAAGTTAAATGGCAAGGTGGTAAATAGTTGAGTGTCAAAACAGTAAATAGAAGGTGGCAGATATTGTTCCTAACAAGAAGAACTTGGGGAGGAAGTATTCCTCAACCCTGGTACGCCCCGCGTAACTTGATTCACGCCCCGCGCGGTTGTGTCTCTGGGCTTGGTGGCTCTCGTTGGGCATTCACACGCGTGGCGTCCCCAGCAGTACGCCCCGTGTTCTTTGCCTCCTGGACGGAACTCTCTTCGAAGCCTGGTTCCACGCTTCGCGCCTCGGAGGGCACGCCCCGCGTATATGACCTGCAGGGCTGTTTCCCCTGTATTGGATTCTTCACGCTCCGCGCCCCCTTACGTGCGCTCCGCGTGCTCGGCTTTTCGCCCTTGATCTCATCTCCCTCGGCTAATTCTCTCCGGGTCTCGTCTTTTGGTTCCGGGTCCGCATTCGAAAGACGGATGCCCTCATCACCCGTTTGTTTCGTGTGTTTCTATTTACTGTTTGTTTTGTTATTAGTTGTTTGCTGTTATTAATAGATAATAGATATTTGTTTCGTTTTTTTTTTTTTTTTTTTTTTGTTAAAAGTAGTTGTTCTGGAATTTTATCGAGCACATTTTTGTCTTTGAAATATACAAATACTAATATAATCATACTATTTAGGTAGTTTCTTTCTCTCCTACGTTAAAAAGAAAAAATTTATATATTTTTTATTAAAAAATTAATGTATATATAAAAATTGAACTTTTATGCAGTATTTATTTTTTCTCTTTTTTTTTCATTTTATTTGTATTTTTATATTATAAAAAAGAATTTTAAATATTTGATTAGAAAACTTTTATTTGAACATTATACATGTAAGTTTTTTTTAACAACAAATAACACGGAAAACTCAGTGAGAAACACTATCTTTCACATTAGAGTTAAACGAATTTTTTTTTATCAAAAGTGACAAATTAAAAATGAATAAAATAAGAGATAAGTTCTAAGTTCTGAAATCAATGTAAATTTACCCTAAGTTCAACCTAGACCTTTTGTTAGTTCCAAAATCAAGTGGTAGCTGCAATTTTTGACTTAGACCCATTCCCAAATATAATATTAACAAAAAAAATATTATTTTTACTAAAGATTTTAGATTGATATAATTAGTTTCTTTCAATTTCCATTTGTATTTTCTTTAAAGGTCATTTCAAAAAGTTTTCTTTAGACTTTGATGCTTTATATATATATATATATATATATATATATATATAAAAAGAGAAAAAGAAAAGAAAAAGTTAAGAGGAAAAAAGAAAGTAATGAAAAGCATTGAAGTAGAGCAAATTATATGAAAGTTCCAAAGAGAAAGTAAGTATTACTCAATCCAAGAACAAGCCATGAATTATTTTTCTCAAGAAAAAGAAATTAAATACCAAAATAAAAAATATGGAGAACACACAATAACAAATAAATAAAAACAATAAAAATTTGTACATTTTTTGGGAGTAAACTTATATAATTTAATTTTAATAATATTTGGATCCAGAAGTTCGGTGTTTGTGCTGGAGTGTCAACCTAATTGGGATGCATATGTTATTCACCCGCTTTTAATTTATAACAATTTCCTTTTGCCTCTTTTTTCATACGTTTTTGGGCTACATACATATAAATAAGGACTCAAATGTATTTTTTTTATTCTTAAGTTAATTGAATAATATTGTTGAAAGATTCTATTCTTCTATATGGTACGAGAGCCATTTTCAATAAGAAATAGCATGAAGGCGTAAGAGAAGGGGAGGACGAGGAATTTTGACTAATGAAAGAGATCCTTTTGGCGATGAAGTTATGCAGAGCTTTTAGAGTCTAAAGATCTAAATCAAAATAAAAGTCTTTTAGATCTAATAATAATCTTAGTCTCATCTTGATCAACATATCTCTCACCAGGACCAGCTAAGGACCAGCTATCTCTCATGGAGCAATGTGATGATATGAAACAACAAAAGAAAAACTCAATTTCATTCTTGAAGATAAAGAAATTTCTCCTGCTAGATCTATTGAATACAAGTTGTGGAAGAAGAACGATTGTCTTATTTCTTCATGGATTATCAATAATATCTCTAGACATATTGCTAAAGGATTCTTATACATTGCATCTACTCGAGAATTGTAGAATGAACTCAAAAAAAGGTTCAAAGACGTTAACATCCCAGTGTTATACGGAATCAAGAGGAAGATCAATCTTTTTTATCAGAACACTCACTCATCCATGCTCTATTTCAACAAATTGAAGCTTTTTTTTTGATGAATTATTATTGTTACGAACTCTTCCAAAATATTAATGTAATGTGCATTTGTAATTCTTTCTAAAGGATTGTCGATGTTGCAGAAGAGAATAACTAATTCATTTCTCACGGGGCTAAATGATCAATATGATCATGTCCACAATCAAATCCTCCTTATAGATCCAAAAAACTGACGATATTATTTTAAGGTCGTTGGTGTAGGAATCACCCCCGCACAACGTATGAGTGAATCCACACAGTGTGTGAGTCAAGTCACACGGTATGTAGGCAACTCCACACGATATGCGGTTGGCCTTCTGCCTTTGGCGAGCGAATTCGTTCTTCTCATTTTTCGTTGCAACTTCCTCTATAACTAGGACCACCCACACAACGTGTGGGAAGACTGACATGATATATGTGGGGCTGTTTTGTCTCTCTTCTTCGCATGTTCACCTGTACTTTGTTTCTCATTCGATTTTTTTTTTCCGGACTCGAACCCTTAAAGAAAATGCCCGTATCACAATAATATAGGATATTTAACAGATTTTATTGAAATAAAAAAATTAATAACTTTATTAAAAATGAAATTAAGTGATATAGAAAACACATGGGGTGTAATTTACTCCAAACATACCCTTTATATCCTTTAGCACTTGTAGGACACTTACCCATACATTTACATACATATATATAATAATAAGGCTTAATACATCATTTGTCCCTTGAACTTGTTAAAAAAAATTGATTGGCCCCCTAAACTTTTAAAGTGTCATGATAGTCCATTGAACTTATATAAAATATTCAGTTAACTCCCTGAACTTGCATAAAATGTAATCAATTGATCACTCGATCGCAAAAAAGTAAGTTAAATACAAAAGATGTATTCCACGCATCTTATAATTAAAAAATAAATTAAAAGTAAAGTTATTACTTGCTCAACTATACAATTTGTTTCCTCTAATATTAGAACTGCATATCCCGATTTTGGCCGTTTTACTTTTTTTAAGACTCCTACAATACATCTTTCGCATTTAATTTACTTTTTTTTACGACCGAGTGATCAATTGATTATATTTTACGCAAGTTCAGGGAGCTAACTGAATATTTTATGCAACTTCAAAGGGCTATTAAGACATTTTAAAAGTTTAAAAAACTAATAAGCTTTTTGGACCAATTTAGTGAGCAAATGATGTATTAAACCTATCTTTTAACACTTGTATATAAACATTCCACCAAACTAATTTTCTTCTCTCTTACCAAAGTTTAAACAAACTTCTACATTCTCTCTCCTCTTCTTCTTCTTCTTCCTTTCTTCCTCACTTGTTCTTGAGCAGAAAGAAAGGATGGGTGAAAATTCATGGTGTTATTTCCATCCAAAAGAGGAATTAATAGGAATATGTCCTCTTTGTTTAAACGAAAGACTTCTTTTATTAGCAGCAAAACAAGCTCATCATCATCCATCTTCATCTTCTTCTAATTCTAGAAAAACATCACTTAATCTTCCTAAGATCTTTGCTTTTTCTTCTCTTCTCAGTCGCCATTGGAGGTCTGATCATTCTGATATTACCAAATCTATCCCTTCTTCTTCTTCCAGTCCTGAAGAAGGTATGTGTTTATGTGTTTATATTAGATTAATTAATTGTGGTTAATTGATGTATGTAATGACAAAAGTATGGTCAAAAGACAATCTTATGCCATCATTACTTAATTAATTATTGTTATTTTATTCAATGATGATGTTAAAATTAGCAATTTATTAGCCTAAAATTTATTTAATTTCTTGTTTAGAAAAGAGAGGTAGATCCTTTGGGTGTCAATTTGATGTCTAAGGGAAAAGAAATAGTATGATTAAGATTAGGGGTGATGATCGGTTCGGTTTACAAACGGATTAATGAAATTAAAATATACTATATTTTAGGAATCAAAATAAATAGAATTGTTAAATAAATATTATCAAAATGAAAAAAATTTCGGTTCAGTTCAATTCAATTCCTACTTAAAAATATTTAAATTAATAATTTAAATATTTAAAATTATAAAATTTTATAAAAAATGTATTTATTTATAAAAAAGAACAGGTAGTTTTTATCATTTTGAATTTCATTGAAGTTGAATTTTGATTTGATATTTTTAAAACTATATACATTTTTATATACATTTTAGTTTACTGAATATAAAATAAGATTATATATATATTTTTTTATATATAAATTTCGATTCAGTTTTGGTTAAACCGATTTTGTTTTATAAAATAATCAAATCAATAACCAATTACAAAATCTAAATGAAAACCGAATTGAATGAATGAGTAAAAAAACCGAACTAAACTAAGATTTTGAGCATTGATTATCGGTTATTTTACTCAGTAATTACGATAATAATATTTAATCTTCTAAGATTACATATATATACATATACATATATTAAAAAAATAATGGCGCTGTCAAACAGACTGTGACAAATAAATTGTTTCTTTTTTTCATATAGAGATATCTTTTCTTCTAAAAAGTTTTACTGTGATTCGACATTAACTGATTCTGAACTACTCGTCAATAATTACATTGATATGTTACTATCTAAATGACTTAGGACCCGTTTGGACCCGAACAATAGTTCCAAAGAGAAAGTGTTGATAAATTTTATTTTTTTCTTGAATTAATTTTCTTTGGAGTAAAGAATGAATGATTGGAAACTTTATTTTGTAGAGTCATTCATATCAATAAAGTTTGAAGACAATGGGGCTGCCTTATGGGAAAAGGGTATAAATGGAAATGTATCTAATAAAACCAGCTTCAATCCTAATTTCAAACAATCCAAACAAGGTAAAGACACAAGTGCTACAATGAGTGTGATTGAGCATACCAAACCACGTGGCGGTTCACTGAGGTGGCGAAAGCGGATTGATCACCTGTTCCAGGTCATCAAGAGAAAGAGATCCAACAGAGCAAATGTGTGCCACGTAAGCAGCAAAGCTGAGGGAGTTAAGGTAATGAGAAAGAGCTGGATAAGGATTCTGACAAGGAGAAGGACCAAAGAATAAAAAATACAAATTACCATTTTCTCCCTGTTTTATTCTGTGTTTTTTTTTTTATCTTTTTGAAGTGTAAAGTTTTGTATTATTGAGAGGGTAAAGAGTCAAAAAATATTAATTATTTATAATTTAATTTATGATGACTAGCTCCTACTACCTACTAAAAGAAAAGAAAAAGAATTAATCAAAAAAAGAAAAGGAAAAGGAAAAGAAAAAGAACTTTTATTTCTTTCTTTTTTTTTGGGATTCTTGAATTGTAATTTTTCTGATTGATTTTTCATGTTCCAATACAGTAGTACAGTACAGCCTGTAAAAGATCATTTTGGTATATAAAAAGAATCTTATTTTTCAACCAAATTTTAGATGTTGACGTGTCACTCTGTTTAAATTAAAGCAATTTCTCAATTTTCTTTTCAAGAATTTCTAAATTTTGATAAATAAGAAACTGGGTTAACGATCCGATCTGGAATGGATAACGTCAGAGTAGAAGATCTGAGTAAGGAGTAGCATTAAGGAATGACGATGAGGCATTAATGAATTGAATCTTATATCGAAAATGCAGAAAGAGTTACGGTGACTTATTATTGGTAATGTGTGAATCCAATATATACATACACAGTTTAAAGCCGTGAGGTCCAGTGTATTAGATTTGGATCAAAACGGACAATATCTACATAGTATTGAGTCACAGTGTTATATAATAAATCTAAATTTATCCAAGAATCAATAGATTAAGATTTGATTATATTCAAATATATATAAAATTACAATAAAGATCATGAAGTCATTTTTTTTAGAGAGTATGTCTTTTCGTTGTACTAAAAACAGTTTCAAACACTATCTACTATTACTCTATCACGATATATGATATCGAAGAAAACAGATTCAACCTTCTCTGGTGTACTTCTATATTGTATTTTTTAATTACTTAGATCGAGATTTACTATATGAATGAAATAATTATTTTTCCTCTATTAAAATGACTTAATTAAAAATTGAAAAAAATATATTTATCTTAGTAAAATGCATTAAGCAATATTATATAAAAAAAATAACCATAAACTAGGCTATTACTCATGGAGTCTTCGTCGAATCATCAAAAGTGTAGTGCGCCTTTATAAGCATCCATGACATTTTATGTTAGGATCAGTATGAAGCGTGCAACGATAGATTAATTTGTTTCTAATGTTCCCCTTTTTCATTTTAATGTGTGGGATGTTTCGTAAATCGACCTTTGTAGCAATATTTTTTAACTATATACTATAAATCGTTCAATTTTATTAATTCAGTAATATATCATTAAAATTGAACAGATAAAAATATACGAGATTTAGTATCGAAACCAAATTATACAGATAAAAAATATAAATTTTATCGTTTCAATTGGTTATTTCGATAATTTGTAATAAGCTGGTTAACCCTCTGTCCACTTGTTCCCACAACAATCACCCTTAATTTTTTTGGTATTTGTAAACTCCTGATCTTTCTTTTTTTTTTTGATAAAGTAAACTTGTGATCTTTCAATTTGACACATTAAATTTTAATAATTTTTATTATGGCTTAATACATCACCAGTTCCTTGAACTTGTCCAAAATAGTAGATTGGCTCCCTGAACTTTACAAGTATCTCACCAGTTCCCTAAACTTGCTTATTTTGTATCACCAACTCCCTAAACTTGTCCATAAAAGTATATTAGCTCACTGAACTTTGTAAATGTCTCACCAACTCTCCAAACTTGCTTACTCTGCAACAACTAAATACAAAAATCAGAATACTAACTCTCGATCCTCATTCATTCAATCTCTCAAACTTGCAACACTAACTCTTAATAGGTTGAAAGGTCGGAGAAGCAAAAAAAATTACCTCTCGAATAGATGAAGACGTATTTTTAGAATTTAGGTTTAATAAGTTTGTGTATCTAGTCGTTACAGAATAAGCAAGTTTAAGGAGTTGGTGAGACACTTGCAAAGTTCATGGAGCTAATCTACTTTTACAGACAAGTTTAGGGAGCTGGTGATACAAAATAAGCAACTTTAGGAAGCTGGTGAGACACTTGCAAAGTTCAGAGAGCCAATCTACTATTTTGGACAAGTTTAGAAGCTGATAATGTATTAGGCCTTTTATTATTATTATAAATATACTCACTTCCAAACCCTATTGAGTAATGAAGAGCATTAAAAAGCTAAGGGAAGTTATGGGCAGAAGATGGCATGTTAGGTGCACAATAAAAAGAAGTGGAAAACAATGAAGCAAAAAATAAAAAAAGGGACCCAAATTGTTGGAACTTGTCTTATAGTTGTCTACATGGGAACATATCTAATGGAATTTCTTCTTGTAAAGCTCCTTTTTTTATTTAATAAATGAGAATTTGATTAAAAACCTTAATCATGTTTATTTATATATGAATATATCATCATGATTCATTTGGCTTCTTCCATACCGCTCCACGTGTAAAGTTGTAGACATGTTCACGGATTTCGGTATCCGCTTGGTTTGTTCAGGTCCGTGTCTAATGACCGGATTTGGATAAAGAAAAATGATTGTAGGTTTTGTCCGGCCTATGCATACTAAAGTCTGCCTATGTTAAGGAAGGACTTGGATTTTATGAAAATAACACGAATCAGCTAGCTGCTCTATTAATATTAATTATTAAGATTGTATATATTTTTTAGGTGGATTTAGAGGTGGTAATTTCGTGTTTTGTGTCAAAATCGTATTGTCTCATATATACGTTTCATATGATTATATATGATATAAATGTTAGAAAAACGATTTTTCGTGTCAGAAATTGTGACCCTTAACTGGATTTGGGATTCGATTGTTAAGCGTGAACCCACCTAAAATAACAGCGGACGAGATTGAGCTTAGACTGAGCATTTTTTTTGTAAAAGCCCATTGGGTCCGGTTCAAACCCGGCCCATCCCAACCTGCCCACCTAAAACAACTATGGGCTAGATTAGGCTTGGACTATGCTTTTTTTGGCAAAGCCCATTAGGTTCGATCCAAGCCCAACTCATCCCGATCCATAAATAAGAGAAATAGTGCATAAAGGATTTGTTATATTTTCTAAATTGAAATAGTTCAATTTTTTTATTATATTTACGTGTTATAACTTATAATCGGAGTGGTCAAGAACCAATTTTTAAGTATCAATACAAAACTTTTCAAAATTAAGTTATATTGCGTTTAAGATTTTTAACATGTAAAAAAAAATTGTGTTTAATAGAAAAAATTGGATTTAGGAACGACCTAATAGGCCAAAAATAAATAGAAATTTGGATTCAATGATGGCCTAACAAGCCAAAATAATTAGAATTTTGGATTGAGAAATGATCTAACACGCCAAAAAAAAAAATTGGATTTTTGGATTTAGAAATGATTTAACAGGACCTGGACCAATTTTGGGGTACTAATTCAGCACCCGATCATTATTTCTTGGAAACATTGGACTGAAACTACCGCAATCTCAAATTTCGTGGAGACAAGGGAGACCGAAACTACTCGTGGTCATGGTGGTTCCGGCGGCCGGAAAGGTCCGGATCCCCTATCTCCACCCCCTAACCATAGCTAGTTGGTTGATGCATGTATTTACATTAGACCTCGGCATGGGCCGGGCCTGTCGGGCTTGTGATCAAATCTGATAAGCCCAAGCCCAGCTCAAGCCCACACTAATATAGTCGGGCTCGGGCGGGCTCGGGCCTAAAAATGGAATCCCAAGCCCGCCCGCCCAAGCCCATATCTAAATTAAAAAAAATCAATTAAAATAAAATACTAATTTTTTTTAATAAAAAATAATAAACATAATAGTTAATAAGTCTTAGAAAACTAATTGTAAATTGTAAATACTGATTACTTATTTAATTACCTATAAATTTATATATGTAGGGTTTTTATGAACTCGTTTAATTTATATAGATAAATTTATATATATATATATATATATATATATAAAACGGGCTGGGCCGGGCTGGGACCGCCCATTTACTAGGCGGGCTTAATCGGGCTTGGGCCAAGCCGGGCCTGACACTAATTTTATGTGTCCAGGCCCGGCTAAATGGGCCTGGGCTCGGGCCGGCCGGCCGGGCTCATCGGCCCATGACGAGGTCTAATTTACATACATATCCAAAGCTTGCTACGTATGTAAAATAATTTTATTATTATTCTTGAAATACCATAAAATTTCTCCTTTTGCGTAGACATGTAAGGTAGAATGAATGTAATGATTTACATAAGAAGGGTTTTGTTTGTTGTATAGGGTATGTTGTCCTAATTGCTGACTTATTTTAGGACTGTATTGATATTCCCCTAATTAGCTTTAGGACCACAATGGATAATGTATTCAATATCAATTTTCTTCACTATGTGAAAAATCCTAAGAAGTTACTCAGTTTTTTTTTAAGATTTATTTATTTATTTTCATATAATTTTTTATATTGCTAATGCATGTTTAGTAAAAAAAATTTCAAATATAACCAGTATTAATGCAGACAAATAGTATAATTAATACATAATAATTAAGAAAATCATAAGTTTAGTGTGCAAAGTAAATATAGGTGCAGGAGAAAAATATTAAGGATAAATCAATTATTTTAATAATTTACTTAATGATTTATTGATCTTAATGGAAAATCCTAAACAATATATAAAAAAAGAAGGAGAGAATACTCAACATCGAGCAGTGATAAAGCCAGGATTTCGTATATGAAGGGGCTAATTTTAATACTGTGGTCAGGGCTGGGCAAAGGTTCAAAGCATGAGCCTCCTTTGAGATGGAAACGTTTCTTACTCCTCCTTTAACCAACTGTATAAAATTATTCTTTTGTTTTATTTTACATTCACTTTATAAGTATAAATATTTCTCTTTAAAGAGCTACCAAAGGTGGCACCACCCTTACTAAGGGGGGGGGGGGGGGGGGGGTGGTGGGGCTGCGGCCCTCTGGACCCTGAGCTGTCTCCGCCCCTGACATCGAGGCACATAAAATTATTGTTGTTGGGGATTTTGGTAAAATGGCTCTTTAGCCTTTGTTTGTCTTTTGTGACTTTAAGTATCCCACATGGGAAACTTTTGAGATAGTTGAAGAGTTTATATTGGGTTGGGCCAAAAGAGTTATTAAATTGTGTTTAGTAGGTTTTACAAAATAAACCACACGCGCGCGCTCGCTCGTTCGCGCGACGCCCGCCCGACTGGACTGGACCCGATTTTTATTTGGCCCTTAAATATTTTAAACCTTTTTGACTATTTCTCAACAAGTTAAAATCCTATCTCCACTATCCCTGATTTTACTCAACCATTACGTTTTTCTCTCCTAAAACGTTGTCCACTACAACGTTCGTTTTACAGAAAATAAAAGACGAACTCTACAGAGTTCAGATACACAGAAAACTTTCCGAGTACAATTTTCATCTCAATTACGATTTCTTCTCTGGGCAATTATTATTTTGCTGTTCCAAAGCTTCGCCCTAGAGTGCACTAGTGCGACGCTCGCTGTGTAAACCTTGGTTGACGATCGGACTTCTAGATTGCACCAGAGTCTGCCGTAATCGTTTTCAACGCAGTGGTTCTGCCCACGACACAGCTTTTAATTCCGATAAGTTATTTCGATTCCCTCTTTTGTACTTACAATTTGAAAACGATTATTTCTGTCCGTCATCATGTCTGCTCTAATCTCAAAAAATATTCCCGATCTCTCAAAATTAGAGCCCTTAGACGGTCTGAACTACAAAAGATGGTCTCAGAAAATACTTATATTTTTTGAACAATTAGACCTTGATTATGTCGTCCTGTCTGATCCCCCTGTCGACCCAAACGGTCCTGCCATGTCGCTCATCGTTCAACCATACGATAATCAGTCTGCTAAATATGAAAAACATAACAAAACTGTCAGAGGACATCTCCTTAATCATATGTCGAACCCACTGTTCGATATATTTGTCAACAAAAAGTCTGCGAAAGAAATCTAGGTTTCTCTAAAAGATAAATATGGGTCTGATGATGCTGGAAAAAGAAAATATGTTGTTGGCAGGTGGTTACATTATCAGATGGTTGATCAGAAACCAATTATTGATCAAATTCACGAATATGAGAACCTTGTTGCTGAAGTTCTCAGTGAAGGGATGAATATGTGCGATATGCTTCAAGCTAATGTTCTGCTGGAGAAGTTCCCTCCTTCCTGGAGTGACTTCAGAAACCACCTGAAGCACAAAAAGAAAGATTTCAGCCTGCAGGAGCTTGTTAGTCATATGCGAACTGAAGAAGCAAACAGAATGAAAGATAAGCAACTTTCCTCTATTTCTGTTTCTATTAATGCTAATGTGGTTGAATCTGCTGTGATTCCAAAAGACAGATCAAAAGGGCATGCAAACAAGTCCCAAAAAGGTTTCAAACAGAATAAGTCTTTCAAGCATGGAAAGGTTCAAAAGCGAAAGGTTGAATGCTTTGTGTGTGGAAAACCCGGGCACAGAGCATTTCAATGTTTCCAAAGGAAGAACCAACAAAATTCAAATCAAAATGCTCACACAAAGCCTACCGGACAATCCAATTTGGTGGAGAACGATGAAATCATTGCTGCTGTGGTGGTAGAGTCGAACTTGGTGGAAAACAAAACTGATTGGGTGCTGGATACTTGAGCTACCAGACACTTATGTTCAAACAGGGAGCTGTTTCATCATTTTGAGGATGCTGCTGATGGAGAGTGCGTCTACATGGGTAACACCGCAACTGCTGGTGTTGTTGGTAAAGGAACAGTCTTACTCAAATTAACTTCTGGAAAAAGTTTATCATTGAATAATGTTCTGTATGTGCCTTCACTTCGTAGGAATCTTATTTCTGGTAGTTTATTAAATAAGGCTGGTTTAAAAATTACTTTTGAGGCTGATAAGGTGATTCTTACTAAGAATGGGACCTTTGTAGGGAAAGGGTATCTAGGTGATGGGCTTTTTATCATGAACACTGTTGATGTTAACTCTGTTGGAATTAATGCAAGTTCTTCTGGTTCTGCTTATTTATGTGAGTCTTTGGATGTTTGGCATGGTAGATTAGGACATGTGAACTATGCTTCTATTAAAAGGTTGAAAAATATGCATGTTATTGATATTGTCAATTCTGAGCATGAAAGAAAATGTTCTATTTGTGTAGAAGCTAAATTTGCCAAAAAGCCTTTTCCATCTGTTACTAAGAGAAGTACTGAATTGCTTGAATTAATTCATTCTGATCTAGCTGACTTTAAGAATTCCATTAGTAGGGGTGGTAAAAGATGGTATATGACCTTTGTTGATGACTTTTCGAGATACACCAAAGTATATCTTTTAAGATCAAAAGATGAGGCTGAAAGTATGTTTCTAAAATATAAAATGGAAGTAGAAAATCAACTAGATAGAAAAATAAAAAGGCTTAGATCTGATAGAGGTGGAGAATACGGAACTAATTTTCTTAAAACGTTTTGTGAGGAAAATGGCATTATACATGAAACTAGTGCGCCATATACACCACAACAAAATGGTATAGCGGAAAGGAAAAATAGAACGCTTAAGGAAATGATGAATGCCATGTTGATTAGTTCTGGTATGCCTGATAATATGTGGGGGGAAGCTGTTTTGTCTGCATGCTACATTTTAAATAAAGTTCCTCATAAAAAATTAGACAAAACTCCATATGAGCTTTGGAAGGGGTATTCGCCTAATTTAAATTTCTTGAGGGTTTGGAGTTGTCTTGCCAAAGTTGCTTTTCCATCTTTTAGAAAACCCAACATAGGGTCAAAAACCTTTGATTGTGTTTTTATTGGATATGCTTCTAATAGTGCTGCATTTAGATTTATGGCACTAAATGACTATAGCATATGTGAATCTAGAGATGCAGAATTCTTCGAAAATATTTTTCCTTTAAAGAAAAATATTGTGAGTGATGATGTTGGTCCCTCTAATACTATATCTGTTAGTGATTCTCTTGCTTCTAGTTCCTTGGAAAAACATGATGAATGTGAACATGAACCTAGAAGAAGTAAAAGAAGGAAAATAGCTAATAGTTTTGGACCCGGCTTTGTTTCCTCTTTTCTGCTAGAAAATTCAGATAGAATAGATGATGCTTTTATGTCTGCCTATCTAATAGAAGAAGATCCTAAGACATATAACGAGGCCATGACCTCTGTAGATGCTAATTTTTGGAAAGAGGCTATAAAAAATGAATTAGACTCTATTATGGTCAATCACACTTGGGATCTAGTCTCCTTGCCTAAAGGGTCCAAAACTATAAAACTTAAATGGATCTTCAAAAGGAAAAGAAGACCTGATGGATCCATTGAAAAGTTCAAAGCTAGATTAGTTGCCGTGGGCTATAGTCAAAAGAAAGGAATTGATTATTTTGATACTTACTCTCCTGTTACTAAAATTTCTACTATTAGAATCTTAATTGCAATTGCAGCAATACATAATTTGGTGGTACATCAGATGGATGTAAAAACAGCTTTTCTAAATGGTGATTTAGAAGAAGAAATCTATGTGCAACAGCCTGAGGGAAATGTTGTACCCGGTCAGGAAGATAAGGTATGCAAACTGAGGAAGTCATTGTACGGCCTGAAACAGGCACCCAAACAATGGTATGAAAAGTTTAACTCCACTTTACTTTCTGATGGGTACGTAGTTAATGGATCAGATACATGCGTTTATTCTAAATCATTTGGATCAAATTATGTGATTGTATGTCTTTATGTGGATGATATGCTTATCTTAGGCACTAATTTAGAAGCAGTAAATAACACCAAAGCCTTCTTATCATCACAATTTGACATGAAAGACATGGGAAAAGCTGATGTAATTCTTGGTGTCAAAATTACAAAAACTGAAAATGGCTTTTCTTTAGGACAATCACATTATGTTGGGAAGTTATTGAAAAAGTTTGATAGCTTTGATGTAGTGCCAGCTAGAACACCCTATGATCCTAGCATATGTCTTACTAAAAATAAAGGACATAGTGTCTCACAAGAAGAATATGCTAAGATTATTGGGAGTGTTATGTTCTTAATGACTCATACTAGACCTGACATTGCATATGCTGTAAATAGATTGAGTAGATATACTCACAATCCAAATGATGAACATTGGAATGCACTTCGTCGTTTACTTAAATACTTGAGAGGTACCATGAACTTTAATTTGCATTTTAATAAATTTCCTGCTGTTTTAGAAGGATATAGTGATGCAAACTGGTCATCCAAAAATGATTTGGTGTGTTCCACTAATGGTTATGTTTTCGTTTTGGGTGGTGGTGCCGTCTCTTGGAGATCATGTAAACAAACCTGTACTGCACGCTCAACCATGGAATCAGAATTTATAGCACTAGAACTAGCTAGTCAATAAGCAGATTGGTTGAGAAGTTTATTGGCAGATGTCCCATTGTGGGGGAGATCTAATGCACCTATCTCACTTCATTGTGATTCACAGGCAGCCATGGGTACTGCAAAAAACAATGTCTACAACGGAAAGAAAAGACACATTCGCATTAGACATAGTGCATTAAGACAACTCTTGAAACATGGGGTAATTGCCTTAGATTTTGTGAGATCAGAGAAGAATCTAGCTGATCCGTTCACCAAAGGGTTACCTAGAAGAATGGTTCTAGAAACGTCGAGGGGAATGGGCCTAAAGCCCACTGATTAAAGAAAATATGGTGGATACCATACGTGGTCAAACGAAACCATACTATCTTTTTATACACTATATTTTACCCATTCCTATGACTAGTGATAGTGTGTGTATAATCCATAGCCCGTGGTGTGGTGGTTCATTTATATAAACTTGATGGATGCTCCTTTTGAGGTTGAGTTATGAGAAACTCTTAATGGTCTCTTATAGAGATCACCTACATGTGTGTGAAGGTGGGCCGCCTTCTATGAAAGACATTGGGCTGTCTTTCTAGAGCACTCATGAGATCCAAGGTGTGCGCATGGCCATTAAAAGCGCTATTATTATTATCGCGGAACAGCAAAATTTCGTTTAAAGGTTTTCTTTACGTGTTGTGAGGGTCTCAGTTAGAGTTGTAGAAGTTCAAGAGCAATTCACTTCTAAAACTATAACATGTTGCCTCACATCACTATGTATCAATTCAATCGAAAGATATTGATGCTTAAGTTTTTAAAATCTGTAACTTATTGCCCAGAAAAGATTTTTCTTAAAACTGTTTTGCTATAAAGCCATTTGCGGGGGATTGTTGGAGATTTTGGTAAAATGGCTCTTTAGCCTTTGTTTGTCTTTTGTGACTTTAAGTATCCCACATGGGAAACTTTTGAGATAGTTGAAGAGTTTATATTGGGTTGGGCCAAAAGAGTTATTAAATTGTGTTTAGTAGGTTTTACAAAATAAACCACACGCGCGCGCTCGCTCGTTCGTTCGCGCGACGCCCGACTGGACTGGGCCCGATTTTTATTTGTCCCTTAAATATTTTAAACCTTTTTGACTATTTCTCAACAAGTTAAAATCCTATCTCCACTATCCCTGATTTTACTCAACCATTACGTTTTTCTCTCCTAAAACATTGTCCATTATAACGTTCGTTTTACAGAAAATAAAAGACGAACTCTACAGAGTTCAGATACACAGAAAACTTTCCGATTGCAATTTTCATCTCAATTACGATTTCTTCTCTGGGCAATTATTATTTTGCTGTTCCAAAGCTTCGCCCTAGAGTGCACTAGTGCGACGCTCGCTGTGTAAACCTTGGTTGACGATCGGACTTCCAGATTGCACCAGAATCTGCCGTAATCGTTTTCAACGCAGTGGTTCTGCCCACGACACAGCTTTTAATTCCGATAAGTTATTTCGATTCCCTCTTTTGTACTTACAATTGTAAATTACTTTGTGTATTTTTACACGTTGAAAAAGAAATTAGATTCAGTTTGAATGTCTCCAAATGTGACCTGAATTTAATGTGACATACGCCCCCCGACTCCATCACGTTCATTCATTTTTACTTCGTGTATCATTGTATCTCCTCCTAGTGTGTATCACTGTATTGTATCTCCTCATGGTGTGTCTCGATGTAGTTGATTCATGACCGGTGATACACAATCAAGGTTCATTTTTCCACTACAACCAATCTCAACGTGCTATAAGAAATAACTCGTAAACTCGTGCATATATTCAGATTAGATTAGGTATATAATAATCTTTTCACCTATTTATCTCTTTATTTATTTGGTATCTATTTTAACAACTCTATTGACAACATTGCAAAAAGAAGAAAATGATGCATACCCAATATTTCAAAGAGAATATATGCTTGAAAATCACTATTAAAAGTGAACCACATGTATATGAAAGAGGCATCACTTTTCCCTCTATAGAATATCTATAACAAAAAGTCTAATTGCCTAGTATGAATATCCCCTTTCATAACAATTGACAATCCATCTTATAGGCATGACTCACATTATCCATTTTGGACCATTTCTTTTCATCCTTTTCCATATAAGAGGGGAAAAAAGCCAATATTGTCACTATTTATTTATTAAAATAAAATTCATGTGGTTTTACGTTTTTACAAATTGGTACCTATATTTTTTGTTACAAAACAAACTCTGTGGTTAGCAAAATTTTCATTTTGGGTTGACTTTGCCAAGTTTGAACGATAACGATCTCAAAATAAAAAGTTTCAAGAATTAAATGATATTTTAAGCAACTTTAATTCTTCAACTTTTTAGATTTGAGATCATTTAGGTGTTATTTTTTTTTATGAGAGAACGTTAATGTTTAGAGAGAAAACTACAAAATGATGATTTTGAAAAATAAAAAATGTGGTTCTATAGTAAATATGATACTAAACAACTTTAATTCTTAAGTTTTTTTTATTTTGAGGTCGTTATCAACCAAATTTGATAAAATCAATACAAAATGAAAATTTTACCAACCACATGATTTGTTTGTAACAAAAAAAACTACAGATACTGATCTGAAAAAATATGAAACCACATCAGTTTTATTTAAAATTAACCATTTATTAATTGAGCCTTTAAGCTTTCAAATTAATTGGTTTAAAAAAAAGCTTTCACATTAATACATTCAACATTCGATAAAATTATAATCGCACACATTAAGCATTTACTTACCAAATCAGCTAGTTAGTTATAAACGTTTAATTCAGTTAAGATAGACTTAATACATTTTTAGCCTCCTATATTTATCTAAAAAACGCAACTGTCTCTACATTTTGTGCATTTTGAAAAGGTTGATTAAAGTGATCAATTGAGCATTTAAAATGTATCTATTAGCCCTCCTGAACCCCCTTAATTTACTTAAATAGTCCATATTTCAACTTTTTCAAAATTTCTCTCTATTATATCATATGAATTTTAGGGGATTAATAGAAATTGAACGTTTTAATAGTGTAAGGGAGAAATTGACTTCTTTTTTTTTAGATAAATACAACGAGCTAAAAATATATTAAAATGTAAAATAGCATTAGCACCCATTTAATGTGCGCATGAAATAATATTTTATATAAAGTTTGAAATATTTTTTACAATTTCTTTATCACTACATCAAACATAAAAAATGCTTTTCAACTATTAAAAATGTACAAGCTACCTTATTTTAGACATACCTAAGCTCGTTGATTTTTCTAGTTATCACGAGCTTAACGCGTGCCATTATAAAAGAAGGGTTCAGTGTTGTCAAAATATCTTCTTCAAATTTCCGTTAAATATACTTTTTTTGAAAGAAAATTTCCGTTAAATATACTTAAAATTGAGTTAAAAGTAAATTTTTATGATTTCTTACAATAAGCATAAATCAAAATTTCCCAAAAACAATAGGGTGAAATTTATACATTATTCTAAATAAATATATATTTAATGATGAATTATGTGGATGAAATTAATATATATAAATAATTAAATTAGAAAGTAGAATAATTAGAAATGAAAATGGGGGGAAGTGCATGTATTTCATAGAGGTAGCTTTGAGTAGAAGAGAAGTTGAGAGATGAAAGAGTAACATCACCTGTCTGTCTTCCACCAATTCTTAACAAAAAAGGCTTCCTCTCTACTTTTTAGGACACCAAAACCTTTTGCTATTTTATTTATTTATTTATATAAAGTTCAATTAATTGTTGTATATAAACACCATGTATTCAATTAGATCTGTCCATGAGGCCGGGTATCCGTCCAGGCCCGTGTCTCTTAGACCGGATTTGGACAATGATAAATTGCTGTTAGGCCCAGTCCGGTCCAGGTCTAAAGCCCATCTATTTTTTGAGCGGGCATGGGACTAATAAAAATAGCACGGGTCGGCCTAGCCCGGCCCGGCCCGACTATTAATATTAATTAATAAATTTTATATATTAAATATTAATTTTTAGGGTAATTAATTTATTAGTCCCTATATTTTGACAAAACACACTGTTTAGTCCCTGTATTTTCAAAAACACATGGTAAGGTCCCTAACTTTTTTCTCAGTGAACTGTTTAGTCCTTCTGTCTGTTTGTTAGATTTTTTAACGTTTATGACTTCGGAAATGACTAAATTATCCTTTACTATTTACCCTCAAACTTTAGAAGAGGAAATCCAATTTAGAAAAAGAAGTCGTTTGTATGGAGAACAAGAAAAAGAACAGACTCAATGCTTACGATTTTGAACGATTAAGAAGAAAATCAAGAAGAAGAACACTCAAAGTTGATTTCAGATGCATTAGAGTTTAAAGGAAAGGAAAATAAAGGAAAAGAATAACACAAATCCAAATTGACTAACAAAATTTTCATGAGAGTCTAATGGCAGGGACGAAACAGTTCACTGAGAAAAACATTAGGGACTAAACAGTTCATCGAGAAAAAGGTTAGGGACTTTATCATGTGTTTTTGAAAATACAGGGACTAAACAGTGTGTTTTGTCAAAATATAGGGACTAATAAATTAATTACCCTAATTTTTAAGTATTAAATTTTATTTTTTATAATTAAAAAATGATGTATATATGTTTAGGTGGATTTACATTGGTTGGGCTTGAAATTTGATTTTTAAGCCCAAACCCAGTCCGACCCCAACCTGCCTAAATTACTAGTGAGTTGGCTGGGCTTGAGCTGAGGAATTTTATAAAAAAACCTGTCTGGCCCGGCCCGAGCCCGGCCTAACCTGATCCATGGCCATGTCTATATTCAATTGTTAGTTGTTTCATCTGTTGAAATAATAATACATAATTTTACTCACCTTTTCTCATCCTTGTATTTAGCTAAACTTTTACTTTTAGGTCTACAACTTTAATTTTGTATGATTTGGTCCCTAAAATCTGTTTTTTTTTTTTTGAAAATACTTCTTAATGGACAAAATTCCATACTAAAAAAGCCACTATTGTAAACTTTATGTTCAGTATGAAAGAACAGAAGTTCATCTTCTTTAAAATGGTAATTTTGTTAATTAAGAAGTAAATTTCACTAAATTTTACAACTGGAAATTTAAATCTCATTAAATCAAAATTTAAGAATAAAAAGCCATAACTCGGCTAATTATAGTTATCACTATGATGTTACGTTAATAATTATTGAAAATTGGTTGAACTTTCAAATATTAGAGGCAAGATTGGCACAACTTGAAAACATATAAATACAATTATATCATTTATAATGTTAGGGTTAAAATTGGTCTGGATAGATGATTTTGACATCTTATAAAAAAAAAAATCAATTTCTGATTTCATCAATTTTTTTAAATTTTTTTTAGAATATATGAAAAATGGTGGACCAATGTGCATTAACCAAAATGTATTAGTTATTTTCTAAATTTGTAGTAGACATTGAGACCTTTTTTGCATGTGAAATTAATTAGATCTGATATATGATTATTTTGTTGACCAAAACCCCTTTCCTTTATCCTCTACAGTTTTACACTATACAGTAATCCCCCATCCTTTTATTATTTTCTTTCCCTATCAAAAGTTTATGATATGATTCCAAAAAAAAAAAATTATGATAAATTAGAAAATAATTAAATATAAATCATCTTAATATTTGATGTATCTTATAGTATAAATGTAAAATTTATATGTATTCTTATTTTGATGAAGTACTAACTTAATTTTTAATAATAGCTTTAATAATGTTTTTACATGAAAATTATATTTAATTATAAAATTATAATTAAAAAGTACTAGAAAACGCAATTCTCAATGTCACTATTGTCTATATATTACAAATAAAGTATGATTTTATATCCAATTTATAAATTCTAAATCCTAACTTATAAATTCTAAATCTTAAAAATATATCTTAGGCCTTTAATTTATAAAATTTAATTTTTAAAATATATTAGAAATAATAATTTACTTAATTTGATATTATTTAATATAATTATAATTATAGATCTCTAATTTCTATCTAAATTTCCTATTAATTAACTTTTCCTATTTTGTGACTTCCCATGCTGTAATGAATTCTATCTCAACCCAGTGGGCCCATCAAATGGCCCAATAAGTATTTGGGTAAATATTTATTATAGCTAGCCCATTTATACTTGTAGGAGAAGTTTTACTTGATTAATTAAAAAAATAAAATAAGGTAACAAATTAGGTCTATAGTTTTTGGGAAGTATCAATTTAAGCTGAACGTACAAAATCGTATCAAATATCGGCTTAATGTTTTAAAAAAAAGTATCGAATTAGGTCTCGATAATAGATTGGACACGCCATTCCTATTACATTGTTAAGTTCTGATTTCTTCCTCCACGTATAGTTGACAGAACTTAACAAAGTAATATCAATGATATGTCTCGTTCCGCTATCGAGGTTAAATTGATACTTCTCCGAAAATCATATGCCTATTTTGGTACTTTATCCCTAAAAAAAATTAAATGTATACCACTTTATTAGAAATTTCTTGGTGTAAATAATAAAATTGCATAATAATGAATTACTGGAAGCGGTCCCAAGGAATAACGACGAGGATAAAAATAAATTGAATCTTGTATCGAAATGGAGAGAGAGTGATTGTGGTTTATTAGTAAGGTGAATTTCTTATATATCTAGACGCGTTTTAAAGCTGTGGGATCGAATGTGTTGGATTTGAGCCAAAGCGATAATATTTGGTTTGACTAAGATGTTACAACCGGTATCATAGTTGACTCTCCACATATGATATGTTGGTTCGGGGATGAACCAGATGAAAGCTGGTGGATTTGTAACGATCCAGTCTGGAATGAGTGATTTCATGATGGAAAGTCTGAGCAATGAGCAATCCTAAAAAATAATGATAAAGTATAAATAAACTGAATTCCACATTAGAAATGAAGAAAATAACTATGATTTATTAATAAAATGAATTTCTCATATGCTGAGCGGAATTGGTTTCCTTTGTGCATTGAGAGTGACTCAATCTATGCGATTAAGTTATTGAAATCGAGATCGACAAATGTTCATTGGAGCCTTCTTTCGTATTGGTTGATTTGTCTTGACATTATTCGTACTCGTGCAGTTCGAATTTCTCATGTGTTTAGGGAGGGGAATGTAGTTGCAGATTGTCTTTCCAAGTTTGCTGTCACCGCTACCTCTCACTATTGGTGGAACTCTTTTCCTTATTTTTGCTCTAATACTGTATTTAGAGATGCAAATAGGATAGAGTACTTTCGCTTTGTTAAGTAGGCCTTTGCCCTCATTGTATTGAACTTTTCTTTTTTCTTTTAATAAAGTTTTTTTTTTCTCGGTCGGGGTTTGGTTGCTTAGTTGGTGCCAACCTAATTGAGATTAACCTTCTTCTTTCCCTCTTTAAAACTCAGTTTCACTAAAAAAAATGAATTTCTCGTATATATAGACGTGCTTTTAAAAGCGTGAGGTTCAAAATATTAAATTTCGATCAAATATGACAAATATCCACGTAGATTTGGACTATGATATTACACTTACCAATGCCAAATAGCCCATAAGCCCATTAAAGCATACAATCAAGGGAAAATTACATAAAAATTCATTTTTAAAAACGATTTACAATTATATCAAATTATAATTTTGGATTATATCAAACTAGTAAAATCAGTACTTTTAATAGATTTTAAGGATTATAATTTATAAATTAGATGTCTAGAATATATATTCTAGAGTTTATGATTTATGAATTGGAGTTTAGAATTTTTAAATTATGATGTAAAATTATAATATATAGAGAATAATGTCATATTAAGAATTAAACTTGGTGATATGACTTAGTTGTAATATGTGAAATTTAGTACTTGACATAGTTGTAAATAATTTTTCAAATCTAATTCATAAAACATAGCTCTTAAAATATATGAAAAACAATGATTTTATTAGTTTAACATTATTTAAATTAGTACTTGACATAGTTGTAAATAATTTTTCAAATCCAAATTTTTGTATAAATTTCCCTAAAGTATATCCACGATACTTCAACTTAGACCTTACTTTATTTATGATCCTTTATTTTTAAAATCGAACATAAAAATTTATGAATTTAACTTTTTATTAATATAAAATTTTCTTAATCATTGATCATTTTGGTAACCCTACATTGTAGAGCTTATGTAAATGATATTTTAATTCTTCAAACTTTTTTCATTTTGAAATTATTTACATGTTGTTTGGTTAGGAGAGAGAAAATTATTTAAAAAAAACCCTCAAAATAATGATTTAAAAAATCATCAACAATAATTTTAAGGTTGTTTATTTTTATAATAGCAAAGGCAAAGTTTAAAGATTAATAGGAACAATGCATATTTAAGTCCTTGATTATTTTAATTTTTATTGATTAAGTCATTGATCTTTTAAATAGATATATTAAGCTTATAATCAATCTTTTTTAACACATTAAGCCCCTAATCTTTTAAATAGAGACATTAAACCTTTAATAATTTATTTATTTAACACATTAAGCCACTTTTGGACGGTCTAATATGTGTGATTCAAACTCCATTTAACACACAGAATTGCCGGTATGTCACTATTTTAACACGTTAATAGACTTACAATTGTATTGCCGAAATAGTTTCTTAACTATTTTATTTTAGATGAATGATGATATCCTGGCAGGTTTATATATACCATACGAAATTTGAATTATTCACATAACTGGTGTGTCAAATAGTGGTTTAATGTGTTAAAAATTATTAATCAATGGCTTAGTATATTCATTTAAAATATCAATAACTTAATGTGTTAAAAAATAAATCACTATAAGCTTCGTATATCCATTTGAAAAGTTAACGGTTTAATCAATAAAAAATGAATTGATCATAGGCTTAAATATGTATTTTAGCAAGATTTTTATATTAAGTTTTTAAAGTAAAAGGCCATAACTGAAATATATAAAATATATAAGATTCGTATATGACATTTTTTTATAAGGTGATTAAGAATATAAATTATTAAAAAAGAAAGAAAATATTAATGTTTTTATTTACCATTTTACACAAACAGTAAGCTAAACTCTATTAGATAAACAATGCCAAACTAAAAACACTAACAACAAGACCATGTTCCTGTTTGGTAAAGAGTTTTTGAGAGCAAAATTAGAGGTTTGAGCTATTTTAGAAGTTTTAATTAGTCAAACCTCTAATAGTGGTGTTTGGTGGAGTAATGTTTGAAAAATCTTATTGGGTCCAAAAAGCTAATTTTGAAAAAACCCATTTTATGAGCTTTTTCAATTAGCTTATTGGTCCATATCTTTTTAAGAACATTTTTACCCATATTTACCACCCTCTAACCCCAAATAAGGACTTTATCATGTTTTTATTTGTCATTTTACACAAACAGATATTAATAACTAGCTAAGTTTTACCAAACAAGTTTACATAGTCAGCTAGTCAAATCAGTTAACAACTATTTGCCGGTCCATGAATTAAAATGCAACATTATGACTAATTCCACATTGCCCAAATTGTTCATCCATCAAAGATGGATGATTCTCATCAACATTGGTACATGACATTTTCAAAGGAATTGGAGGATGAGAAAAAGCACCAGAAGAAATTTGATTGAAAACAAATTTATTAGCTGCCTCTGTGAAATGGATTCCATCCCAAACCACTCTAATTGATGGGTCTTTGCATGAATCAACCACTCTTTCTTCTCCATTTACTTCAATTCTATTTCCACAAGGTGCTTCATTGCTATAGTTGTGTATTCCTCCATACCCACAACATGTTACATGTGGAACCTCAAATCCTACATCACAAATCATTTTCATATATTCATTAATCATCAAAATAAAAAAAAAAAATCTAACTCGTTCTAAAAGATACATTAAAAATGAGAATTGTCTCACTGATATAAGGAGTCATATAGTTATCTAAGAAACAACTTGAGATATTAACATATTCCTTCACGTCCAGAATCATCCGAAAAGGATCTAACATTGAGTACAATACTTTGCTACTGTGTAAATAGGGGTTTAATTGACCCTGAAAGGTTTTTTTTAAAGGAGAGTGATCGCCTCACATATATAAAATAGAGAAAATATAATCGTTGTGATTTGATCTATTTGCAAAGAAAGTCACTGTAGTTTAAAAGTTTGCAATAGAGGTTTTGTGTTTTGTATAATTTACAAACTCAGTTATTATATTAAAAATTGTTGCGGTTTATTTGCCCCAAAATGGAGTGATTAGGACTAATTATAAAGACAAACTTTACAAATTATTCAAAATAGAAGGTCTCATTTTGCAAATTAACTAAAACCATAAATATTGTTTGACCAAAAAATTGATTCTGAGATCCTTTAACTACAAACTTCACAACTCTTAGACTCATGTTTACAAACTTTTCAATAATGAGACTGTGTTTGCAAATCGGCCAAACCGCAATGTTTATTTTTCTATTTTTCTCTATATATCCCTGTTTGGTAAATTTTTTTTTTTTAATAAAATTATATGTTTGAGCTACTTTAGAGGTTTT
The DNA here is from genome assembly GCF_963576675.1 of Euphorbia lathyris. Classification (NCBI taxonomy): domain Eukaryota; kingdom Viridiplantae; phylum Streptophyta; class Magnoliopsida; order Malpighiales; family Euphorbiaceae; genus Euphorbia; species Euphorbia lathyris. The sequence continues at coordinate 76,851,653 of NC_088916.1, forward strand.
GACAAGTCAAACCTCTAATAATGATATATGGTGAAGAGATGTTTGAAAGAGTTTATTGGATCCAGAAAGCTAATTTTGAAAAGGCTTTATGAGTTTTTTCAATTAACTTATTGTTCCCTCTCTTTCGAAAGACATTTTTACCCCTAATCTACCCTTTAACCCCAAATAAAAGGTTTATCATGCCCTTATTTTTCATTTTACACAAACTACTATTAGAAATCAACTAAGTTTTATGAAACAAATTTACACAATCAGCTAATCAAATCAGTTAGTTAAATAGCCAACCAAAAAAACAATCAGTCAACAACTAATATAACCAGCTAGCAATCATTTGCCAAACATGACCATAATATATGTGAGGCAAATTTCCTACTTTGAGATACCTATTTTGAGGTGAGTTTGGACTTTATTACATGAACTTTATATTCAATGGTGGGTCACTCATGAATATTTGTTTCACGTTCCAGATGGTTATAGATATGATGGACGTGTGTTAGATATTTCACATTACGATAATTAGGGTGTGCCTTACATATGTGAGACAATTTTCATCATTTGAAATACTTTTAAAGGTGAATTTGGTCCCAAACTCCAATTCAATTTGACTTTTTAGCCTTGATCAATGATAATCACACGGATTGAGACTTTGACTAACAAGAGAAATTTCAAACTCGATTAAAACTGCACGATCTATTTTATCCATGTCTAACATTGCAATTTTGACAAACCATTCTATCATGTTTGTCGGAAAATATTGTGTTTTTGAAAAATAATAGATAAGAAAAAAAATTATTGCAAAATAAAATATCTTCCGGTGTTTGGCTACAACACCGAAAAACGAAAAAAAGAGGTGAGTGACTAATGTTTTTAAATGGTAAAAAGGAATGCAGTAGAGTTTTAAAAGCTTGAGAAAATGTTTTTCTCTTTTCAAATAGGTAAAACATTTTCCTCACCTTTTTCGTATATTTTTGTGTTGACTAACTTAAATTTTCGTTTGACTATTTTCCTAAGCAAACAAACAAAAAAAAATCAGAAAAAGATTTTTTTGCATAATATTTTCCGGCATACAAATAGGGCCATAGAGTGTCGTTATCCTTCTCTTATATCCGTATCAAACGTATAAAAATCTCATTCCGATCCGAAAAAAGTGTCATATGTCATAAACATATGAAACAAGCTACACATTTTCAATTGAGTTTGATATTCCTTCTTTTTAATTGTCAAGAACTCAATGTGCGTAATCATAGTTAATCGAGAGCTAAATATATTAAATCGAATATACGAAAACATACGTTACTTACCGTATTGTTGTGGTGAAGTGAAGAGAGAATACTTGATTGAGTAGATATCAACATAGACAAAAGTAGCTAAAGGGTAATTGATCCTGAGTTGAACTATGGACTCGTTCAACTTGAAATTGAAGTATTGAGCTATTTGGTTGTAAATTAGAGCACAGCCAGCTTCATCTTTTTCAGAAGGAAAATTGACCAATACATATGGCAGACAACCAAGTGGTGCTATATTAAATATCCAGAATGATCTACCTCCAGATTTGTATACATTCTGCAAATAAACACATAATTTAGGCTTAATACGGTTAGAGATTAATATAAGATTTATGATTGAGTCTTAACTATCAGCTCGAGTTTTTAGTTCAATCGGTTCCATGACATGGTATCAGAGCCTCTAGGACCAAACGGTTGAGGGTTCGAGTCCTGCAACCTCATTAAAGTGTGGAATTAAAATCATATGGATGGATGAGCCCGTATTGTACATGCTGCAAGCCCAATGAGTATTCCAATAGCTCTCTTAACTTGCATAAAATATTCAGTTAGCTTCCTGAACTTATATAAAATGTACTCAATTACTCATTTCGTTGTAAAAAAGTAAGCTGCATGCATGTGTTGCACGCGCCTGAAAATGGTATTACATAATTTACAGTTGTTTCTAAATCATAAATTGACATCTTATATCCACAGATCAATTATAATCGCAAACATTGAACTCTTGGCTAAACATTAAAATAGGTCTACAATTCTCTTCCTATAATGTACCTTTTGGAGTGAGTTAGACACGGTATCAGAGTTAGGGATGTCTACGTGTACTATACACGTAGATACCCGAAACAATCCGATCCATTACCACAGGGTACCTGGTACCCGTCATAAATCTTATATATATTAAAAAATATTATTGTTTTTTAGATGTAAGGTTTGAGATTCAAACCCAAACTTTTTGTTATTAAACCATTGAGTGATACCATTAAGCTACTTAAAGTTCAATTTGTTCAATTTTTAGATGGATGATTTATTAAATTTGTACTATTTTTTGTTTTATGTATTGATTCTTAACGGGTAAGGGTACCCACAAATTAAATGAGACGGATATGAGATGCAAAAAGTATACTCGTTAGGGTAATTGGTCGGATAGACAATTAAAAAATAAACATGTAAGAGTTTGAGATTGGCACTGCCATCAGATACCTACACGTTGCCATTCCTAATCAGAGCGATAGTATTCAATGTTGGAGCTTCTGCTGATATTAGCGTCACACACCAAATAAATTGAACGTAAGGGAGACATGTTAAACATCCTACATTGCTTAATTAGAAGGTTATATGTCTTCTTATATGTGTGAGACAATCATCTGTCTTTAAGATACTTATTGGACTGGGTTAGATATTTGTTTACAAGGTTTTGGTTCAAATGGTCTGTTGGTATCGTACTAGAGCTTTTTAGACCAAGTCGCTTCAACTCTAGGAAGCATTGACGTGTAGAAGTGTGTCAGAGATCATAATAAAACTATGCTCTAACTATTAGTTTAAACTTTTTGTTCAAATAATTTCTTGACACACAACAAATCCGCTCGAATTTGATATTTACTACTCATTATCTATTAATCATGGATTTAGTGGCCGTTTATTTTCATTTTTCAGAACTACTTTTTGTCTTTTAATTCTAAATAATAGATAATAAATGTTTGGTAAAATTTGGAAACAACTGTTTTTAACAAAAAAAAAAAAAAAAAAAAAACAACTAATATACCTATCCATAATAACGATAAATAACAAACAGAAACATGTGAACAAAAGAGTCAAATTAGAATGCATACAAATTATAAAATAAAATTGTTATATCAGATATATACTTACTTGAACAGTTGCTGAAAACTGATTGATGATATATGGGATAGAGGCATTGATTTCCTGAATTGACTTACCAGTTAAAAGTCCAACTCCAATATCATTCTGACCAATGTCAAACATATATAAAGCTCTGGAGAAATATTCCTCCTTTGGCATTAGTTCTGCAAATAAACCTCCTACATATATATGTATTCACAAAATTATTTTCATTTTATTGGTGAAAAATACATTTATAATTCTTACTAATATTATCATTCTTAAATTTTAGAGTTAATTACAGGTAGATATCCTGTGATTTTGTCATTTGATATTTTTTTTGCAAACGCAACAATGTGGTTTGCAAAATTTTACATTTAGGTTCACGTTGTCAGAATTTTGCCGATAACGACCTCAAATGAAAATTTTCAAGAGCTTTTTTCTTTTATAATTAGAATTTTCAAGAGTTAAATAATATTTTAAGTAACTTTAATTCTTCAACTTTTTAGGTTTGCGGTGTTGTTTTTTACGAGAGAGAACTCCAAAAATGATATTTTGAAAAATAAAAAATAATGTTCTATAAGAAATATGATAGTAAACAATTTTAATTCTTGGAAATTTTCAATCTAAGGTTGTTATCAGCCAAATTTGGCAAAGTAAAAACAAATGCAAAATTTTGCAAACCAGGTTGCTTTTGCAAAAAAAATACCACAAGTACTAATCTACAAATCAGCGAAATCATAGAGCATCTACTTGTAATTAATCCTACTTCTTCAATAATTTTTAAAGTAATCTATTCTCTTTCTGAATTTATTTAGAACTTCTGAACTTACTTAAAGTAATATAAAATCCAATTGGTTAAAATTCTTTCTTGCTCAGGCACATGAAGTATTTGAAGATTAATGATATCATTTTAAATAAGTTTAAAAAATTAACACAGCAATTTTTAAATTCAAGAGCCAAATTAAACAAACTCCTTACATTTATACATATATAAAAAAACACACAATCATGATATTTTGTAATGTTATGAATGTACCTTGTTTGGATAGGAATTGTGAATTGAGTTTGAATTGTTCAAACTGAAGAAATTGAAGATGAAGATAAAATGGACTTGAAACACCATATGGAAGAATGCTAGAATGTAGTCCAATAGTTGCACCTCCACTTGCAAAATTTGCACCATTTGTAAAGTTTGTTCCCATCGAATTTAAATACGCATTTACATGTCCTATTTTCAATTCCTCAGCTGATATATACAAGAGTTTTAAGTGTTTAGCTAGGTAACTACAGTTATGAAAAACAACTTTTCCAACCTTAAGGAATCTTTGCTTTTTGTAAACAGCAAACAAGAAATCCAAACAACAAAAAAACAAACAACATCTGAAAATATAAGGTAAACCAAACGAGTCCTAAAGCCGACAATTCTAGTTTAAAAAAAAAAAATCAAAAACTTAATGTGTTAAAATAAAAAAGACATAGTACCCATTTGGCTTTCCCAAACTAAGGCTTCCTAGGACTTTAAACTATCAAAATCATCAATCAGCTCCCTAAGATAAGCAAAAATCATCAATTTGGTTCTTATTCTAAACAAAACTCATCAATTAAGGCTTCATCGAAAATCATTTGGCATGGTGGTCACTAAACCTTCATAATATCTAGCAAGTCGAGTCTTATGTCGGTCAGATAGAACACCAACACATGAAGAAACCAATCCATGACTTAACATCGGTAGAATGCTACCTCCAATTCCCTCTATGTTCGATGGAGCCAAAGATCCCCTCCACTGATCAGATTACACTGATTCGGTTGAATAGTTTCAGAACCTCTTTTTAAGCCAATTTTGAACCAACACAAAGATTATTATAATTTATATCAAATAGTCACAGTTTCTAATTTTATAATAAAATAGAAACCCAATTGATGAATTTTGCTTAGTTCAGAACCTGATTGATGATTTTAATAGTTCAGAGTCTTAATTGATTTTAAAGCTTTAATTTGAAAGGGGGACAAATGTGTATAACACTAATAAAAAATTAAGAACTCAATCCACCAAAATTCAGAATCTTCCTAATCTTATGATTTTTTTTTTTGTTATTATAATTATACATATTGAGTCTCGTGTGAACATTAAAATTGGTCAAATGTGCATGATTTGTATGAAAAACAGAAAAAACATAATTTAAATCCTCAACTTTATCTGTTTTAGAGATTAAACCATTGATTAATTATTTTTCCATATTGAGCTTTTAATTATTAACTTTGTTATGGATTTGGTCTTTATTTAACTTTTCGTCGAATTTAGGAGAGAAGAATATCAATTTAGCGATTCTAATACTGAAAAGCACAAAATGTGAGAGAGAATATCACGTTTGGAAAAACCTACTGGAAATTAATTTATTTAAATTCTCGTTCTTTTTACTCTCTATCTATCCTAATCAATAAATTCTTATTTTTTTTGTCCACATTAATAAGTTGAATCACCCTAATGATGCGTGCCGCCCAAACTCGACAAAAAAATTAAATAAGAGCTAAATCCATAACAAAATCAATGATTAAGGACTCAATGTGAAAAAATAATTGATCAGAAGCAAGTAAAGTTCAAGAAATGCCTTTTGCCTTGAAAAATCAAAGAGTCTTGATATCGTTTCCCTATAGTCACATATACAAAAATTTACTTCCGAATTCATATCACACTCATATAAACCGCGCTATAGACTTACAACGAAGTTCAACGACCGATTCAAGTGTGACAAGGGGGTTGATCACTTATTAGCCACTAAAAATAGAAAAAAACTCTATAAAAACAATGTACTAATCTTAAAACTTTTTATCGTAAAAAGAAACAACCCGATCAATTGAGCACTCATAATAACCACAGTGAATCATGGATACATCACTGACAAAATTTAAGAACGTAATTAAACTTTTACTTACCAATAAAATCTACAATTAGCCTTCCGTCGGAGTATCTTCCGGCCGGCTTGTGAAAATAAGTATCTCCATAAGGAGGATTCAGACGAACAAAGGCTGCTTGCATTGAACCGGTGTCGGAATTCGAGTCCCCGAAGCTGAATATCGCCGGAAACTCATAGCTTCCCGGACTCAGACCAAATGTCGGAATGAAAATGGAAGCAAAGCTTAAAAATAGAAAAATATGAAAAGAAGAAGATGAACTGATTCCAGAGGTTTTAGTATCCATTAGAACAAGGTAAATTGCAATTTAATAGCTGAACTTTCAATATATAAATTTGAATTATTATTAATAATAATAATAAAATTATTTAATCAGTTAATATAAAAGGATTTAATAATATATGGTCCAGCTATCATATATTATCTAGAATAAAAAATTGTGTTGAAAAATAAAAACAATTATATTAATAATGTAATGTTGTCTATTTTTGACTGTGTTGTCTATTTGCTTGTCGTATTAATATAATAATAGAGTAAATTACACACATGGTACCTGAACTATATTCTAGTTTACATTTTGGTACCTGATTTATATTATATCCAAAAAAATACCTCAAATAATGGTAATCAGACAATTAAATACATTTAGTCAGTTACCAACCGGTCAACCTGAGTTTTGATCATTTTTATTTAAAATTTTGACTAATTTCCCTCTCTTCAATTCGCACAGATAGTTCTTCTTCTTAAACCAACGTCGCCCAATTAAAGGGAACATGAAGAGAGAGAGGGAAGAGAGAGAAAATGAAAGAGAGAGTGAGATTCAAAGAGAGAAATAGAAGAGAGGGTGAAATTGAATATTTTTGGAGAGAGGGTGAAATTGAATTTTTTGAAATTATTAAATGTTATCAAACATTAACTAACCTAAAGACTACTCTAACATTTAATAATTTCAAAAAAGTTCAATTTCACCCTCTCTCTTCAAAAATGGTCAAATTCGTAATTAAAAATGAAAAAAGAAAATATCTCCAATACCTAGAGAGAGAAGCTGCTTCTCTCTAGGTCTTTCTCCTTCTTTGCGGCCCACCACCTCCTTTTCTGCTTTCTTCTTTCTTTCCTTTCCTTTTATTCTTTTCCAAACTTGATTTTGCAACTTTAAATACTAAAACAAATAGCTAAATCTAGTCGGAAGAGGGAGAAGGAAGCTTGTCTTCCTTTTTCCTCCTCCCATTTATAACTGTATTTCCATCTTTTTACCTTTTTAGTGTTTTCTTTGTGTTTTCAGTTGAAGATCCATACATTTCATCGGGTTTTCTCCGTCTGATTCGCATCTGTTAGCTATATCTTTATCGTTTACGTTTTTTTCGGATTTAGCAAGAGCGGAAACGTGTTATTTTATACGTAGATCTACAGATCTACGGGGTTACACCAGTAAAAAGGACTCAGATCCAGTTAGTCCAGTTAGTCGGAAGAAACTAAATGATGACGATTAGTTTGCAGTGACTTTCATGTGGAGTTGGATTCATGAGAAGTATGAGTTTTTTCTTCTTATTGTTTTAGTTGTACCTTTTATGGTTATTTTTGCTCTTTGTAGTCCTTGTATGTCCTTTATGGATGTTGTATTAGACATTAGCCTGTACTTGTGTAAGGTTTTATCCCTTGCTATCTTCATGATGTACTTGTACTTTATCATCTAATGAAATGTTTAAGCATTATTATCAAAAAAAAAAAAAAAACTGGTCAAATTCGGGTTGACCGCTCACTTACCAGTCAAAGATATTTAATTGTATAATTATCATTACTTGAAATATATTTTTGGAACAAAATGTAATCTAGATACTAAAGTGTGAACTATGATATAGTTAGGGTATCATTGGTGTAATTTACTCTATAATAAAATAATATGTCAATTATAGTTGAAAGGTATATTAATAAATAATAATAATTTTTTGGAAAGCAAATTGCATTAATGAGCCTCCTCCGATAAGAAGTTAATGATAAAGGCAAAATAAAACTCGATAAAGAATTGAAAAAGCATGGGACAAAGAAATTTACTCCAATTTCTCACACGCTTGTAAAAACTCCTCATGTGAATTAGAATCAATCATGGGCTTTAACAACATCACTGTTGCTCTACACTCAGCAATTTTAAATGTGAACCGGTTTCGAACTTCCTCACCCTAACGAAATAGTTCTTCTCTGCAAGCTTGCTGTCACGCCAAGAGGTTAGTTGATGAAGAATTATTCAAAGCTGAAATCACGTTGTCACGACATCCCTCCTCGCAAAGCCATGAATTTTTAAAGCGAAACCATCCATGCCAAGTCGGGCATCTCTATTTGATAGATAAGAACAGCGTCGCGTGGTTAGACACGTGCACATCTTCAATGGAGATTTACACTGAACTGAAACCCTCCAACTAATTTGATGTAGCAAAAGCCCAATCCAATTTTTCTTTAATAAATCGAGACATCTACTCTTCTCCCATGTGAATCTATGCCTCAATTTAATTTCAAATAAGTTGCATTTCTCAATAGTATCACGGAAGGCATAGATTAATGAGGGCAGATGACGTTGGCCCCCACATTTGTCTGCATGAGATAACATGTCATTAAAGTCTCAATAATAGTCCAAGGCATAGTATTCGCCGTAGCAAGATCACAAATAAGTTTCCACGAATCTTGACGTCTAGCTCTTTTCTGGAAACCATAAAAGCTGGTTAATTGATCCTCTAAAAAACCTGGGATGGTAACTCTCGTATTAATAAAATTCGAGGTAAAACTACAAAGTTGCACATCATTTCTATGTTTCCAAAGAAGGGCCAAACCCTCATCAATATTAACATGATCAACATAAAAAATAACATCATAGCAAAGCTTTCAGTTTATTACTTCAATTATACTTTGATTACATTTAACTTCCATAAAAAAAATTCGTGCTTAAACTTGGATACAAAACCCATCATCATTCGAACTGTTCGAGGCTTGACCATTCCCCAACAGTTCCAGCTTAGGGTACTCATTGTAATGAGAGGGTCTGATAACCAGAGCCCACCTGACACAAAGTTTGTTGATCCTCTCTTGATGCAACATTAGCTGAGGTAACCCCTACTGCCATAAAAACACAACTCAAAGGCCCATCTGTCGTAGAGCCATAGGTCGTTCTACTTCATCCTGACGTCTTCTTTTTTTTATTCTACAAAAACAATCTCCTCAGCAGCTGCCTTGGGTCCCACCGAATCTTCCTTGCGAGCGTTGATTTCTGCGATTTGTGGAATGGCCCAACTTTCACATTTTGGTTAACTCTTCCCTCAGCAGCTTTGAGTGTCAGAATAACCACCACCATTGGCAGCGCAACCAGCAGAAATTTTGATTGCCGCGAAGCAATGTTTCGACGCGATTGATCCCTCATCCACACCCCATATGCCATTATCGCACTCTTAGGATCAGTCGGTTCAAGGAGTTCTATGCAGTATTTATCCGCATGTCCAATTCTACCATAATAGAAACAATTCTCCATTGCCTTGTTGATATTCTCATTATATTATATTGTATCTTTGAACCTGTATTATTTATGTATTAATATTAAATATTATTTTTATTGAATTATCTATTATTGGCTTTGTATCAGGAATATTATGTAGTTTTTTATTTTTATAAATTTTACAGAAATTGGACTTTTTTGATTAAAAGCGTGGTACATGGGAGAGGGAAGGCATCCCAATTATGTTGGCACCCCGAGCCGCAGACCCAAACCAATATTATTAAAAAGAATCAAAAAATTACAAGTGTTCATAAGAAAGAAAGTTGAAGAGGTTAAGCAAAACGATAGACATATCTTTTGCTTAAATTACAAAGGTAGGCCGAGGCACAGAACTGAGGGATTACATCCCACCAAGTCTCTCCGACGTTTATTCGAGTATAATTTGCTAGAAGGTCTGCAACCTGGTTACCTTCTCTGTATACGTGAGAAACAACTAAATTCATGGATGCAATTTGCGTAAGACACTTCAGCCAATTCTGCCGAATGTTCCATGGAACTAAACCAGTTCTGCTGCGAAAGAGACTGACCACAAATGCCGAGTCACTCTCCAACCAGAGCTGAGTCCAGCCAAGATCATAAGCCCTATTAATTCCGTAGATTGCAGCAGCAAGCTCCGCGGCATAGGGGAAGGAGTTCTGGAGCTGTACAGCAAACGCTCCCTTAAATCCAAATTTGGTTCGAAATACTCCCCCGCCTCCTGCAGTACCCGAGCTACATGACACTGAGGCATCCGTATTCAGCTTAATCCACCCCGATGGTGGAGCTTGCCAGCAGACTGGGACCATTCTGGGAGCTCTGTGAGGCCGACGATGAATGCCAAGTTCCATAATGATATGAATGTCAGAGGCAGAGTTCCACATACCACCGGTAGAAAGACCGTCCGATTCACGGATTAGCCCCCATAGACGACGAAGCACTTGGTGGATGCTCGGGGTTTCCTCATCAAAAAACGCTCTATTTCGTAAGTGCCATATCAACCATACCGCACTCATAATTGCAGCAGCCCATAGAGTTGCAGTTTGCGGGCTAAAACGCTGCTTAGCAACTTCATCTATCAAACCAACCAGCGATGCATCAGTGTAAATCCGTCTGCCAAAAAGCTTACTGATCCCTCCCCAAATTTGTTGCGAGAATTGACATGAGATAAATAAGTGATCAGCGGTTTCCTGAGCTTTACCACAAAGCCCACATCGGGAGACAACAAGCATACCTCTGCGACAAAATCTATCGTGTGTTGGGATCTTACCAAGATATTCCCTCCAGCAAACCATTGACTGAGATGGCGGGATAGTTTGTCGCCAGATAAAGGTGCACCACTTTTTGGTGATTTCCGGCGGTCTTAGCCAAGCATAAAAAAGCTTTGCTGAGAGACATCCAGTCACGGAGGGCTTCCAGATACAAGTGTCTGATAAATCTGAGCCCATTTTGATATTATGAACCTGGGTAAGAGTCTCAGTTGGAAGAGCGGGCAGATTTTGCCAACCGTTATCAGATAGAAGCTCACTGACCTGCAGTTTACACTTGCGCCTTGACGCTGCGCTTAAGCCCACCTGATCCGCAATCGTAGGCGAGATCCAATTGCCATTCCAGAAATTGAGATTTGATTGTTGTCCGATCCACCATAGGCTATGATCCACCAGCAAGCCATGTATCTTGTGAACAGACCCCCAAATTTTCGACTTCATCACTACTCTAGGCAGTCCAGCAGCATTAATGAATCGAGACCGAAGAAGATTGAAGCATAGTGAGTCCTCTTGCATTATACCCCAAGCGAGCTTACCAAGAAGAGCAGTGTTAAATGTTTTGATATCTTTGGTCCCAATACCACCTGCTTTAAACAGGCGACAACAGTCCCGCCAAGGGACGGTGAGGAATTTCCGATTATCCACCGAGCCGGTCCAGATAAAAATTTTTATGCACTGAGAAAGATGCTTGAGCAGAGAGGATGGCCATTTATAGACAAGGAAGGAGTGAATACAACTCCCAGTGATAACTGAATTGACAAGCGCTACTCTTCCGGCCATGGATAGATAGGAACCCTTCCAGCGAGAGAAGTGTGAGATGATTTTATCCATTGTACCATCGAGTACAATGGACAGTGGTCAGTTGCCCGTCAATAAGGAGAGCCTTGATGCCCTGTGTCGCGGCTCGAACAGCAGCCGTTCGATGAAGGAATTCGCTGTTTCTATCCCCGTCTTTCAACCAGCGGATCCTGCTTTTCTCCTTGAGATAGATGTACTTTGTTTTCATAGCAGCGTTTAGCTCCTCATACGCCTGTAAATCCCGGAGATGTCAGCTTTCAGACAAGCCATCCGCCGAAATTTCAGCCTGAATTCTCATTAAATCAGCATCTGCAGCCGCAATGGTGACATCTATGTTGCCGAAGACTTCCTTGTTCCACTTCCGAAGCACAGGGCGAAGGAGCTTTAATTTATTACAGAGAGCCTGCATCGGAGGAAGGCTGGCGTGCTCTCCTTGCCAGAACTCGCAGATTGTTTCTCGCAGGCTGGGGTGGCTTATCCACATTGATTGGAAACGGAACCGCGAGGGACTACCAATATGATTTGAGCACCTGAAGACTATAGGGCTATGATCTGACTGATGCCGTACCAGAGCAGTGCTGCTGTATCTGTTCTAGAAAGTATGAAAATCTGACGACGGAAGTGCTCTGTCAAGTCTTCTCTCAACCCTTGCAGTTTCGAATCTGCCGTTGCTCCAAGTGTACATGAGCCCATGTGCCGGCTCGTCAAGAAAGTTGCAATCCTCAATAAACTCACGGAATTCCTTGCAAGGTCTACTCGCCGGTGCCCGGCCCGTCTTCTCGTGCGAACCCACAACTGCATTAAAATCCCCTAAAGCAACCCAGCAACCATCAAGTTGAGATCTGAGCACCCGAATTTGATTATACATTTCGACCCTTCGATTAGCCCAAACACTGCCATAGACCAGACAAATAAAATTGGAGCAGCCCATGACCTTCCAATTCAGTAATACAAATTGTTCATGTAGAAAACAAACGACAACAGATGAGATATGTTTACAAGAAATGAAGACCCACATAGACGGAAGGTCCTTTTGAGTAGAAGCAATGAATTTCATTCCAAGCCGATCCCAGAGGGAGGAGTGAATAGTGTCAAATGCCACCATAGGCTCGGAAAGGCAAAGCACATCCGGTTTATGAACCTGACAAAGGGTTTGGAGATGTCGCTGTGTAGCACAGTTCTAGATTCCCCTACAATTCCAGTACAAGATATTCATCTAAAACGGATTGGCAATTTGCTGACCCGACGCCCCCGGGTTGAATTGTCTGCCGCCCTGTCCAGGGCTTTATTCTTCTTTTTTGTGCTCTTAGAGGTAGCCGTCTCCCAGGTATTAGATTCTTCATCATCTTCCGCCATATCAGCCCACGACTTAGCTGAACCAATAGCTGGAGAAGCTATGTTTTCCACCCCCGGAGAAGGAGGCCTTTCCCGAGCTTTAGATTCAGGCTCTTGTTCCCTAATTTGCGGGCTATCCGCCAGATTCAACTCTTTAGAGGGCTCCAATACCTTCTCAAGCAAGTCATTACCCGCATCCGTCTCAATCAATTCTAGATCACAATGCTGCTCATCCAAACGTTGGGGCTGGAGATCCTCAATGATGCGAGTGGTTGCTGTTGAAACACCTTTCCACATAATTTTGATTTGACAAAATTGTTTAAGTATAAATTAGAATACATATTCTAAACACACTAAGTTTAAATGCGTTGATTTATTCTACTAATGTGCTTGTTCAATGTTGAGTATAAATGTTATAAGTCATAAGGATTGGAAGGCCCAAGCCCAATACGGAAGCCAAGGCCCAAGTCAAACAACTCAGTACACTCGGCCCGCGTATGTCAAGACGTTGTCGTTTTGGACAAAAACGCAACTCAACAAACGGAAGGATCTAGAAGACCTTCAAGAACAACTTCACAATGAAGCTGCTGAGTAGTCTCGACAAAGCGTACAAGACAGCAGACCGACAAAGGAAAACTTCCAGACAAAGTGTTTCCTCTTTTAGCAAAGTTCAGACGACACAGTATGCTGTCCAGTTGACTTTACCATAAAAGGAGAGACCATCTGCTGTGCTGACCGAGGACAGAAGATACACGATTGTGATTGGCCAAGAGCTCTGTGTAAGTCAGGATGACAACGACACATAGCCGTTTCCCTCCAACGGTTATTTCGAAATTCGAAATGACCGAATGGCCAGACGTCTCTATAAATAGTGCCATCACAAGCTTCATAATACACAGAACTTGATCAAGCCATTACGCTGTCCAAATCTCTACAAGTTCAGCAAGCAAGAAGCAAAGCAAAATTCTTACACTATATTTTCATATCTGTGTAAAAGTCTAGAGTGATTGTTTTTCAATCATCTAAGGTGTTCTAGCAATTGTTGTTTAGGACAAAATCTTTATCATTTCTAGAAGTAGAAAGGAGAGGCTGAGTACTCGGTTTTAAGTACTCAGCGGAGAGATTAGGATTGAGTAGAAGTATAGAGGAAGGTACTCTTGTCATACTCAATTGCTGATATTGTAAAAGGTTTGAGGCTCTACCTTTAAAGAGCTCAGTAGAGGATTTGAAATCTCGGAAGTGTTCCGGGGACAGGACGTAGGCTTAGAAGAAGCCGAACCTGGATAAATCTACTGAGTGAAGTATTTCTAAACCTTAACTCCTTATTTACACTGCTTGCTTAAAACAAACTAAAACTGACCAAGTAAAAGAGGTCAAGCTGAGTTGTGCGCTACCAACGAGAAGGTTCAGGAATAGACTCTAAGTGCTATTTCCTGATCTAAGCAACGAAGCTGTCCTAGTCACTAGTTGACTAAGCCAGTGTCTTGCTGAGTGCTAAGCGCCGCTGTTAGATAAACTTTTCTTAAAGAAAAGAAATCTGCCCAAATTATTTAAAAAAAGGTAAAATAGTTCCTAACCCCCCCTTGGAACTATATTTGCAACCTTACAAGGGACCAACAAGTGGTATCAGAGCTTAAAAGCTCATTACTAAAGGTCTAACAACCTTGAGTTGATCCATACCATGGGCGAAAACAGCACTCGGTTTCTCCCTGGAAACCAGACAACTCAGATATTACCTGAGGGGCTGTCCATTACCAGGCCTCCCCTATTCTTCGGGTCAAACTATACCTTTTGGAAGAATAGGATGAAAAACTTCATTCAAGCTACAAACATGAGTGCCTGGCTATCTATAGTCCAAGGCCCGTTTGTACCTGTGAAAGTTGTTGCTGGCCAGTCAGTTGTTAAAGCTGAGGTTGAATGGACAGAGGATGATCTTAAGAAGCTTCAAAACTATGCTTCGGCTATCAATATGCTTCACTGTGCGCTCGATGCTGCAGAATATAACAAAATCTCAGGTTGTGAGTCGGCACAAGAGATCTGGAAAAAGCTGGAAGTCACCTACGAGGGAACAAACAAAGTAAAAGAATCCAAGGTGAATCAGCAGATGAGACTGTACGAGCTGTTCGAGATGAACAATGATGAGGGCATTTCAGACATGAACGCAAGGTTCACCAACATCATTAATGAGCTCAAGATACTTGGGAAAATCTTCACTGAGGAAGAACAAGTCAAAAAGATACTCAGGAGTCTTCCAAAAGACTGGCAAGCAAAGAAGACAGCAGTTGAGGAAGCTTAGGATTTAACCACCTACAAATATGACGAACTCATCGGTTCATTGCTGACCCATGAGATATCCATGAAAAACTTTGAGGTGAAGGAAAAATCTGATGACAAGAAGCAGAAGTCACTTGTCATGAAGGCTGACTCCACTGACGGGAGTTCAACTGATGATGAGGAGATGGCTATGTTCACAAGAAAGATGAAGAGGCTGTTCAGGAAGAACGAAAAATATTCCAAAAAGCCTTACAAAAAGTTTGATAAGTATAAGGCTGACTCAAGCGACAACAAATACAGAAAGGACAGCTCAAAGCCCATTACATGCTTTGAGTGCCACCAAGATGGCCATATTAAGTCAAACTGCCCCACGCTGAGGAAAGACAAGAAAAGTGGGAAGAAGGCAATGGTGGCTACTTGGAGTGACAGTGATGAATCTTCATCAACAGAAACTGAGGCCACCGAGTCAGCGAAGATATGCTTTATGGCTGACGAACTTGCTGAGCCATGCATTTCTGAGCATGCTGACCAATCTGATGAGTCAGATAATGAAGAGCAATCTAATGAGGTAATCTCACTCTCTCAACTCAGAAATGAAATGGGTAACGCCCTGAGTGATCTCTATACACTTGTTAAAAAGTGTAACAGGAAGATTAAAGCACTCAGTCGGCGCTGTGATGAAGTAGAAGAGGTCAAACTGAGTGACCTCAGATACCTTCTTCAAGACAACTCAGTTTTACATGAAAATATGAAAATCATTCATGAGTCTGTCTCTGAAGTCCAGTCAGTTTCAAAGAAACTGAGGAAGGATGTCACAACCATTCAGAACCAATTAAAGGTTCCAAATAAAAACAATTTTCTGCTGAGAACTCAGTATCAAGGTACACAGTACCAAGGTACTCAGCAGAGACGAAATCCCCAGCGAAAAGTCCAATGTGACTTTTGTGGGAAGTTAGGACACACTACTAAAGTGTGCTGGCACGCTCAGCACTGGGGTGCTGACAAGTCAGTAAAAAATCCTAAACAGAAGGTCAGTTGTGACTTCTGTGGAAAGAATGGCCATACTGTCCATGTATGCCGCCATAAAATAAAATATGATGCTATACCTGTTGCACCTAACAAGTCAGGACCCAAAAAGAATTGGGTACCTAAAAATAACTAGTTACACTGCAGGTAAGTCTGAGATGTGCCGAGAAGTCAAAGATGTGGTATATTGACAGCGCATGCTCAAGGCATATGACGGGTGATGAAACTCAGTTCATCACGTTTGAACGTAAACGAGGAGGGAGTGTAAGTTTTGGAGACAACAAGAAGGGTAAGATAGTAGGCTCAGGAACCGTCGGAGGTAACCCTACTATTGAATCTGTCTCCCTAGTCAGCGGACTCAAATATAACTTACTCAGCGTAGCTCAGCTATGTGACAATGGGAGAAAAGTTATATTTGATGCTACTGGATGTAAAATATACGAGGGTAAAACTAATGAGTTAATCTTAACTGCCCCTCGGATAGATAATGTCTTTATGCTAGACTTAGAGAAAAAGTTTTCAAAAACTGTGTGCTTAGTAACAAAGGAAGAAAATTCCTGGCTATGGCACAGGAGACTTGGTCATGTAAGCATGGACCTCCTGGCCAAATTAGCAAGAAAGCAATTGGTTGAGGGACTGCCTGAACTTAAATTCCAAAAAGATCAACTATGCCACGCTTGCCAAGATGAAAAACAAACCAAACAATCTTTTCATAGTAAAAACATTGTCTCAACTAAACGTCCGTTAGAGTTACTACACTTGGATCTCTTTGGTCCAGTCCAGCCGCTGAGTCTGGGTGGAAGAAGATTTTCCTTGGTCATTGTAGATGAATTCTCTCGGTATACGTGGGTTATCTTGCTGACCAGCAAGGATGAGACCTTTGAGACATTTTCAAACTTGGTTAGAAAAATTGAAAATGAGAAAGACCTAAAATTAGCTCATATCCGTAGTGATAACGGCGGAGAATTCAAAAACCAAAAGTTTGTTGAATTCTGTGAAGCCAGCGGCATTGACCACAATTTCTCTGCTCCTAGAACGCCTCAGCAAAATGGGGTTGTTGAAAGGAAGAACATAACTCTTGTTGAAATAGCAAGGACAATGCTGGATGAGCATAGGCTTCCAAAGTATTTTTGGAGAGAAGCTGTTAACACAGCATGCTATATTCTAAATAGGGCTCTAGTCAGACCTATACTTAAGAAAACCCCTTATGAACTTTGGAAAGGACGAAAGCCCAACATTGGATACTTTCGTGCCTTTGGCTGTAGATGTTTTATTTTAAACACCAAAGATAGCTTAGCCAAATTTGATTCAAAAGCTGATGAGGCTATCTTTCTAGGCTACTCAACAAACAGCAAAGCATACAGAGTTTTTAATAAGAGAACCCAAGTATTAGAAGAATCTATACATGTGCAATTCGATGAAACTGACCCTGCAGGAAGATACCAGCCGCTGACAGAAGATGAACCAAACTCAGCACCTGCTGATCAAGAACCAGCTACTGAGTCCTTCATAAAACGGCTGACCAAGAGTAAGAGTGAACCTAAAATTACTTTCACTGACCCATCTACTTCTACAGAGAATGTTGAAACACGAACAGCACAAGACCTGAATCTACCCAAAGAAATAAGGATTCCAAGAGGGCACTCCGAAAGTGCAATCCTTGATTCTGCTGGGAATACCCTGATGACGAGGAATCAACTCAGGAAGTACCTCAGCAATGTTGCTTTCGTCTCAGTACAAGAACCGAAGAATTTCGCTGAAGCTGAGTACGATGAATTCTGGATGAACGCAATGCAAGAGGAGCTCGATCAATTTCGAAGAAATGATGTATGGGAGTTAGTGCCTCATCCAAAGAGTCAAAAGACCATCGGAACAAGATGGGTCTTCAGGAACAAGATGGACGAACAAGGAAACGTAGTCAGGAACAAAGCAAGGCTTGTAGCTCAGGGCTACAGTCAGCAAGAAGGTATAGACTATAGTGAGACCTTTGCCCCAGTGGCAAGGCTAGAGGCAATTAGAATACTGTGTGCATATGCATCTTACATGAACTTTAAATTATTCCAAATGGATGTCAAAAGTGCTTTTCTTAATTTAGTTATAAACGAGGAGGTTTATGTAAATCAACCTCCAGGTTTTGAGGACCCTAAGTTCCCAAACCATGTTTACAAACTCAAAAAGGCTCTGTACGGACTCAAGCAAGCACCACGTGCTTGGTATGAGAGGCTGACCAACTTCTTACTGACTAGAGGTTACGTCAGGGGTCAAGCTGATACAACCTTATTCATTAAGAGAAAGGGTAAAGATACCCTGCTGGCACAAATATATGTGGATGATATTATATTTGGTGCTACTAATGAATCTATGTGCAAGGAATTTAGCAAACAAATGCAGACTGAATTCGAAATGTCAATGATGGGAGAACTCAACTTCTTCCTCGGACTTCAAATTAAGCAAGGAAAGAATGGCATATTCATCAGTCAAGCCAAATATGCCAAGGAGATCTTAAAGAAATATGACTTGGAAAATTGCAAGCCAATATCCACTCCTATGGGCACTGACACTGTCCTTTGTGCTGATGAGAATGGTAAGTCAGTAGACAGCAAGTTATACCGAGGTATGATTTGCTCTTTACTTTACTTAACAGCAAGTAGACCGGACATTCAGTTCTTAGTATGCTATTGCGCTAGATATCAAGCTAACCCTAAGGAATCCCATTACATAGCCGTAAAAAGGATCCTTAGATATTTGCAAAGCTCAGTAAATGCAGGTTTGTGGTATCCAAATACTCATGACTTTACACTCATCGGATACACTGACGCTGACTATGGATGAGACAAGCTGGAAAGAAAAAGCACCTCTGGAGGATGCCAATTCCTAGGAAGCTGTCTTGTATCTTGGTTCAGCAAGAAGCAGGCGTCAGTAGCCCTGTCCACAACTGAAGCTGAGTACATTGCTGCTGGAAGCTGTGTTGCTCAAGTCCTTTGGATTAAGCAACAGCTTGAAGATTATGGTGTTCAAACAAAGACAATTGAAGTCAAATGCGACAACAAGAGTGCAATTGACCTCTCAAAGAACCCAATCCAGCACAGCAGGATGAAGCATATCAGCATAAGACATCACTTCATCAGAGATCATGTACTCAAAGAAGAAATTAAGCTGACTTATGTGCCAACAGATGAGCAGCTGGCTGATATCTTGACAAAGCCTCTAGCACGAGAGCAATTTAGCATACTGAGAGAAGAAATTGGTATGTTTAATCCTCTTCAGTAAATTCCTGTGCTAAATGAATATTGAATGCTGAGTGAATTACATGCTGAATGATTTATTGTTTGCTGAGTATCTCATTGAAACTGACTGAATATACAATACTGAGTAAACTTGCACACTGAGTAAATTAGTTTAGAACTTGAACTTAAAATCATCCTTAAATAATGCACTGACCACTCAGAATATCAAACGCTTGACATTCTAAATACTGAGTGATTAATCCGTTAGCATAAATTCCAAGCACGCGTATAACCTAGGATGACGTATTCGCCGTAATGTGTCATAAATGCCAGGATCCCTGTCGGTACATGATCCCAAGGCAACTGACACATGGATTTGGTTAAGATCCACACCGTTTAACTCGTCTATAAATCATGGGCATTTCCCCATCTTTTACTCCTTACGCTCAACAAATCCTTAAGGCTACGAAATCACCCAAATTTCTCTCTCTCAAATACCTCTATTCTCTCCATCTTAGAAGCATGACTAAGCTATCCTTCAACGTCTCCGGTGCCGGCCAAAATAAGTCCAGCTCCGATGAACCTTCACGAAACCCTTCCACCTCTAGCAAGGGTAAAACTGATCAAAACTCTGAAAAAGAGAAAGCTGTGAAAATACGAACCTACTCTAAAGTCTTCGAAAGTGTTCTCGAATGGAAAGTTGAGCCCTCCAGATGGGTTTCTGAGCACTTCGTCCAATATGAACAACCGTTTGCCGAATGGATTGCAAAGAACGAATGGACTGGGCTGTTCTCCGTCAGAGATGAAACGTATCCTGACCTGGTAAGGGAGTTTTACCACAATCTCATGGTTGCCAATGACTCCCCTGACTATCTAAGCACTAAAGTAAAAGGAAAGACGATCTTCATCAACCCTCTGTACATAGGAAATCTCCTCCAACTTAAAACTGAGGGAGTGAGGCTGAGGAAGTCTGGAGATCAGGACAAGACCGACTACGTCCATACTTTCTGCAAACCTGAGGGTCACTCAGGCGAGATCTCAGCATCTTCAATGGGACAGCACCAAAAGATGGCTCACTACCTGCTGAGCTACTTCATTTACCCTAAGATAAACTGCACGACCTCAGCAACGAACTTTGAACAGTGCTTCATATGGCACATGCTGACGTACACCCCCATCAACATGCCGGTCTTCCTAGTTGCTGGGTTCCTACGCAGCACGGGTACAATAAGGTTGGGATCAATCATTACCAGGATCCTCATCGACCACAAGATTGTCCTTGAAGGTGAGGAATCTTTCAGAGGAACCGAAATCACAGCTGCCTCGCTGAGGGCACTGAAATATGGGCAGCCTTTGAAGAAAGGAAAAGCTGCTGCTGCTGCTGGCCAAGCTGATCAGACTGAGGAGACTATAACTGAGCCTAAGAAAGGGCGAAGAACTAAGGCCCTAGCTTCTCGCAAGAGAAAATCTGTTGAGACACCTAATGTTGTGTCTCCAGCAAAGAGGCAGAGGTCAGCTGAAAAGTCAGCTGAGAAGAGAAGCAGGCAAGATGAGCCTCACACTGAGGCAGCTGCTGAGCTCCCTCAGAAGAAGCAGAAGTCTTCAACACTGGCCCCTCTCGACGTCATACCGACGGATTTTATTGTACCGGGTGATTCTCACTTCACTCAATGTCAAGGCACTGATGCTGAGGGAACTGAGGTCCAGTTAGATGACCACTTCATCTCCCAAGTTGAGGAAGAACTTGATGGGGATAATACTGAGGAAGAAGAAGAAGATGATGAAACCAGCAGTCAGAATGACGCTGAGGAGTCTGAAGAATATGCCAGCGAAATTGAAGCTGAGGACGCTGACCCTGGGTTAGCAGGTGGAGCTGTGCAGACTGACACTGAGTTGGCTGCGGGAGTTGAACAAGTTGAAGAGCAAGCTGACCAGATTCAGACTGAGCAAAAGGAACCTTCTCCTACTCACTCAATAGAACCTGCTCATCATACCACTCCACCACGTAGAAGGCGAAAACTGGTTAAGGCCAGTGAGGTAATAGTCAGTGACCCTCCTGTGCAACCACCATCCATTCCTGAACTTGTCCTCTCCAAGACAACAAAGGATCCTTCTACAGTCCAATTAAAATTTTTCAAACGGCCCTCAACTTCCTCTACTACAACGCCGTTGGAAAAACAAGCCTCTGTTTCTTCTCAACAGGAACATGCCGAGCATAACACTTCAACCACTTCTACAAGTCAGGTTGAACCAAGCACTGCCCATCATGTTTCCTCAAGCATAATGCTGACTCCTCATCCTTCTGCCGTCAGCACAGACAGTGTTCGAGTTATGACTTCCATCATCAACAACCTCTCTTCTGATCAATCAAACTTACCTCCAACTCAAGTGCAGATTGAGCCAAGTCATCCAGTCACTGACCAGGGTACTCCTTTCACCCCACTTTCTTCTGGTCATACTGATGTACATCGGGATACCACTGATTCCGGCAAAAAGCTCCTTGACTCAGTGCAAGCACTCATCCACGATCTTCAACATTCCGCTTCGCCTACTGCTGGTTCTTCAATTCCTGACGCAACTCAGCTCTCTCAAGTCACTCTACTTCTCAACGAAGTCAAGGGACTCAAGGATCTGCTGAATGTCGTCCTGTCATTACAAGCCCAGCAAGCTAAGCAGGATTCAATTGCTAAGTTGGCAGAGATACAGCTGTCAACAATTCAACATCTGAACTCACTCCATCAGCAAGTTCAGAAGTTGTCTGCTGTGAACACTGACTATGCCACTTCCTCAGAACTCAAGATGCTCTTTGCTCAGCTTCATACTGAGCAACTTAAGACAAATGAGCAAATGGTATCCTATAGTCAGTGCTCAGTCGAGCAACTTGGTGAGGCCATCCGGCTCCTTAATCTCAACAAACAAGAGATGGATACTGACTCGATGAAGCAAAATGAGTTGCTATCTCTTGCACGGCAATCCTTCACTCACATCCATCATAACAATATCCAGCGTCATCA
Organism: Euphorbia lathyris; assembly: GCF_963576675.1. Lineage (NCBI taxonomy): Eukaryota > Viridiplantae > Streptophyta > Magnoliopsida > Malpighiales > Euphorbiaceae > Euphorbia > Euphorbia lathyris. The sequence continues at coordinate 76,874,147 of NC_088916.1, forward strand.
TTATGACTCAGCACTCTTAAAAACCTTCCACCAAGTCTTTGCTGGTCTCACTGAAGCTCTCATTTGGCAAGCCAAAGCACAAGCCTTCAGTGTGAATATGCTCAGTGCTGCTGATCTTCATATACCAGTCGAAGTATCCGCTGATGGCGTTGGCATTTTTGATGGGGTCAATGAAAGTGCTGACAAACTCAAAGAGCTTTCACAAGAACTGACTCGCGTTGTCTTAACCGATGCGTTTAAGCTCCCTGAAGTTGACAAAACGGGGGAGAAAGCGCAAGCTGCTAGAGCTCAGCATGAGCAACGTCAGTACAAGAGAAGTCAGTCACAGGGCAAGAAAAAGAAATAGTTAGGCTAGGTCTTAATTTTTGCAATATGTGCTATATGTGCTAATTTATTTCTTTTGCTGTGCAACTGCTGACTTCTATCAATATATCATACTTCCTTTTCTTATTCAAATACTGAGTTATGATATATGCTATTAAGTACTGAGTTATTATGTATCTTCGTTTATATCAGCTATGCTTAACACTTATAATATTTATTGACTAAATGATATGCTGATAACATGTTTGACATCATACTATGATCTTATGAAACATTCTGATAAAGAACTCATTGAACAATAATTTGCTCAGCGCGCTCTGTCACTATACATTACTTCCGCTGAATACTGAGTAAAATAGAATATGACCCATAAGCTGACCTATACCTGAAATCTGATCTTAGACTTATTCAGTTAAACCTTAGAATGTTTAGAATAAAACTAAGTCAGTAGTTCAGTCCTTACGGGGGAGTTCACTTAATTAAAAAGGTCAACTATCATGGGGGAGCTCATACTGAGTTCCTTGCTGAACAGTTTTGCCAACATCAAAATGGGGGAGTTTGTTGAAACACCTTTCCACATAATTTTGATTTGACAAAATTGTTTAAGTATAAATTAGAATACATATTCTAAACACACTAAGTTTAAATGCGTTGATTTATTCTACTAATGTGCTTGTTCAATGTTGAGTATAAATGTTATAAGTCATAAGGATTGGAAGGCCCAAGCCCAATACGGAAGCCAAGGCCCAAGTCAAACAACTCAGTACACTCGGCCCACGTATGTCAAGACGTTGTCGTTTTGGACAAAAACGCAACTCAGCAAACGGAAGGATCTAGAAGACCTTCAAGAACAACTTCACAATGAAGCTGCTGAGTAGTCTCGACAAAGCATACAAGACAGCAGACCGGCAAAGGAAAACTTCCAGACAAAGTGTTTCCTCTTTTAACAAAGTTCAGACGACACAGTATGCTGTCCAGTTGACTTTACCATAAAAGGAGAGACCATCTGCTGTGCTGACCGAGGACAGAAGATACACGATTGTGATTGGCCAAGAGCTCTGTGTAAGTCAGGATGACAACGACACATAGCCGTTTCCCTCCAACGGTTATTTCGAAATTCGAAATGACCGAATGGCCAGACGTCTCTATAAATAGTGCCATCACAAGCTTCACAATACACAGAACTTGATCAAGCCATTACGCTGTCCAAATCTCTACAAGTTCAGCAAGCAAGAAGCAAAGCAAAATTCTTACACTACATTTTCATATCTGTGTAAAAGTCTAGAGTGATTGTTTTTCAATCATCTAAGGTGTTCTAGCAATTGTTGTTTAGGACAAAATCTTTATCATTTCTAGAAGTAGAAAGGAGAGGCTGAGTACTCGGTTTTAAGTACTCAGCGGAGAGATTAGGATTGAGTAGAAGTATAGAGGAAGGTACTCTTGTCATACTCAATTGCTGATATTGTAAAAGGTTTGAGGCTCTACCTTTAAAGAGCTCAGTAGAGGATTTGAAATCTCGGAAGTGTTCCGGGGACAGGACGTAGGCTTAGAAGAAGCCGAACCTGGATAAATCTGCTGAGTGAAGTATTTCTAAACCTTAACTCCTTATTTACACTGCTTGCTTAAAACAAACTAAAACTGACCAAGTACAAGAGGTCAAGCTGAGTTGTGCGCTACCAACGAGAAGGTTCAGGAATAGACTCTAAGTGCTATTTCCTGATCTAAGCAACGAAGCTGTCCTAGTCACTAGTTGACTAAGCCAGTGTCTTGCTGAGTGCTAAGCGCCGCTGTTAGATAAACTTTTCTTAAAGAAAAGAAATCTGCCCAAATTATTTAAAAAAAGGTAAAATAGTTCCTAACCCCCCCTTGGAACTATATTTGCAACCTTACAAGGGACCAACAATTGCATCCTTCACAAGCACAATTGCTGTGGCCGCCTTAACGGGTACTGCTGTTTTATGTCCCCTCGCATAGACATGTTTCTTAGGATCAATCACCCGATAAGGGAAGATGAGCACATCACCACCCTGCGATCATATGCTGATTGAGTGATTTTCACTGATCGAATGCCGCCCTTGTCTGAGATAGTCGCCGTCGACATAGGAATTGGAGTATCATTACGGTTCAGTACTGAAGCGTAGGATCGATCAGGCTGCTGTTGGAATTGGACTTGGCAGGATAGTAATTTTCCACTAGTTTTACAAGGTAAAAAAGATTATTTTTAGTAGGATAAATAATTTATTAATCCCTACTTTTTTTATTTAATATATTATTTAGTTTTTTTATTTTAAAAAACACTATAATGTTTCTATCTTTTTTTCACCGTTAACCATTTTGTTATTTTGTCTATTTTTTAGATTTTTAACCAAACATATCTTAACTTTCAGAACCGTTATAACGCGATACAAAATAGCCATATTATTTTGTCATTTTATGTCTGTTGTTTATGCTGAATATAACAGAAGGATCACAACGTTAACATTGACAAAGAATATGGACTTTATAATGTGTTTTTTAAAATAGAAAAACTAAGCAGTAGTGTGTTAAGTGAAAGAGAGAGGACTAATAAATTATTTACCTTTTGTAATATCAATTATTTTACTGGGTTTGGGCCGGGCCTGGGCCTGAGAAGATGCTTTTAGTGCTCAGCCCAGTTGAATCTGGCCCGAGTCCGGCCCTACCAAACTATGGACAGCTCTATTGGAAACAGTAAAAAATTGAAAAAGTTTAAAATACAGAGGTCAAATGTGTAAATAAAAAAAATATAGAGATTAAATTGATAAATTATGTCAACTTGCACCTCTACATGGGTTAAAATTGATAAATCTCCATCAAATTCCGGAGCAAAGCAGTAGGCATAGTTTCAATTAGTCAACAATGGCAGCCGACGAAATCAGTATGCCGGAGCTTCCGGAAGGTTGCATAGCAAACATCTTATCGTTCACGGATCCTAGAGAAGCCTGCAGATCAACCGTCGTCTCTTCCGATTTCAGAGATGCCGCTAATTCCGATCCCGTTTGGGAAAGGTTCCTGCCGCCTGATTATCAGTCAATTGTTTCCTCTGCTTCCCTTCTCCGCAGTTTTTCTTCTAAGAAACAGCTTTATCTCAGCCTCTGCGATGATCCAATCCTCATCGACGACGGAAAAACGGTAACATCTACTTCCCCGGCAATAAACCCCGAAATTTTCACTAATTTCTGAGAATTTTTTGTGAAGTGTTTGTGCGTTTTGTTTTCGATAGAGTTTTTCATTGGATAAACGGAGTGGGAAGAAATGTTATATGATTTCAGCAAGGGGTTTGACGATTATCTGGGGCGATACTCCTCAAAATTGGAGATGGATTAGCTCTGGTGCAAATTCAAGGTCCGTTTGCTAATTTATACTTAAATTGTTCTTCTATTGAATTTAATCATCGTTTGATTAATTACAGTGAGGTTTGAGACTCCATTTTGACTAGAATTTAGTTCAATTTGCTGCTCAACTTTTGCTTTGGGACAAGATACGCCATAAGTTTTATTCTAACCTACAAAAATAGCATCATTTTAACCTCAATATTGATTAAATGTTAATAACGGAATTTGGCAGCTGAATGCTTGTGAAATGGTACCAAATTAGCCAATGTTTCGTTCCATGGCTAAATTGGTACCATTTCACAAAGTTTGAGTGTAAAATGATGCTATTTTGTACAATTGTAACTAAATTGGTATTTTTCTAAAAATCTTGGTTCATTTTGGTACCATTTCTTTTTAATAAGAACAAGAATTCTCTCCTATTTTAGATAGAGTAACTTGTGATGTGTCAAGAAAGGGTGGCAAATTGAAATTGTCAATTTCTTATGCAGTAAGGTAGCAATTGTGTACATGATTATGGTTGTGAATTTCTTATACGGTAACAGTAACAAGATTATATAATCACGTAGAATTGATAACATGATTATGTGACTTGCATGACAACGGTACAAACTCTCAATTAGGTTGATTCAATTATCAGACGAAATTTTTGAGTTGGATTAGAGTTGACTCATTAATACTTTGAGTCGGATTAGAGTTGACTCATTAATAGTGTTAGTCAGATAATAGATACGACACAAACACAGCCCAGTTGCACAATTAACACTCCTGAATGTGTGAAAATGGAAACATGAAATGCTGTGATGAAAATTCAATTGGTTTTTGTTAATTATGTAATATTTCCTGTGGAACTATCATTCTAGAATGGTCTCAGACCAAACTGGTCTCGGACCATTCAAATCATGCAACGTGAACACCACTGTTAACATGGCATGATTTGAACGGTCTTAGACCAGTTTGGTCCGGGATCACTGTGGAGACATAGAAAAATAACTTGGTAATCGAACTGAATCGAATTCTAGTAAGAAAAGTTCAATTCTTTTCCAAACTAAGAGTTCAATTTTATGTGTAATCTAAGTACAGATTCAAAGAAATTGCAGAGCTTCGTAGTGTTTGTTGGCTGGAAATTAAAGGCAGAATCAACAGTCGTATGCTGTCGACAACTGCAAACTACGGGGTTTATCTTGTGTATAAGCTGAAGGAGAGCCTACGGATTCGAACATGAACCAGTAGAAGCTGTGGTAGGATTAGTGGAAGCTGGTGCAAATGAAAACCATTTAAGAACTTTATATTTAGATGAAGGAAATGGAGAAAGAGAAGATGGGGAAATAGTTGTGAAGGAGAGAAGAGATGGATGGTTAGAGATTGAATTGGGTGAATTCTTCAATAAGGAAGGAGAAGATGGAGATTTGGAAATGAGTGTGAAAGAGGTGAAGAATTTGCATTGGAAAAGAGGTCTTCTTATTCGAGGTATAGAAATCAGGCCAAAATTTACCATGTAATGAAACAACCGGGGTGGCTTGGGAGAAGGGTTATAGGAAGTAGGAATGGTAACATATACGAATTTCGAAGGTACTCGGTAGTCGGTACTATCAAGTCGTAATTGAACTACCCGAATCCTGTATAAAAGGGTTTGCGAAGGAATGAGATTTAAAAAAGAAGAAGATATATGTGATGATATGGGACAACAATGAGAATACCCCAGAGTACTCGCTATATATTTGCTAATTTGTATCTTTTTTTCTCTTGAAGATTAATGAATTCATATTAAAAGATGAAGCGAATGAAATGAAAATTTTCAATAGCAAATGTTTTATAGTTATATAGTCAGCATTTCTTACTAGTTGATTTTCTTTCTTGTCGTGGGTTACGAGATAGACAGTGGGAAATCAAGTTCGTGTGTTCTTATATATTGTGAGAGTAATAAAGTGTATTCTTACCCTGAGAGTAAGAAAGTTACAGACTACATAGAGAAGTTTGAGTCATCCATGTAAATATTTAAGACATTTTATTTGATGATTGTGTGAATCTATTCTGAATCATGGGATTCAGGTGTAGGGTTTTATTTTTTCTCCGGGTTTTAGCTCTCCTAAAAGAAAAAAATGAAACAAATAGTAGTAAAGACGAATTTAGAATTCATTAGCAGGAGGTGTTTTAATGATTATGTGATTGCGATGTTTTGAATGTCTTTACCTTAAAAGATTAAATTTCCATAACCATTGGGTGTTCAAAATCCTTCCGACCCTCTCGATCCGTGTCTGGCTAACAATGGTGTATTTTGAGTGAATGAGATTAAAAAAAAAAATTGTATTGCTATATTATGTTTTGTGGATGATATAATTGATAATAATTGTGTACCAAATATGTGATATTAATTGTGCATAATCTCGATTTATATACGTTATGTTGGTAAATTGGTAATGTTTATTTGGATGGTGGTAGATAAAATGAGTTTATCAGCCACCATCAGGTACGAGCTTATCATAATCTTAAGGTGAAAAAATTAAATAATTCTAGAGGATTAACTCACAAGTCAATATCTAATGATGACCGATCAACTTTATTTAATTATTACAGTCTAATTGTAACATGTAATATATTTTTGAGATTTATTTATTGATGTAGTTTGTGTCAACTCGGTTCATATAGTCTATAACTATAATGGAATTAGATGGACCAACTTATTAACCATTTGTAACACCCTAGATGTAGACAATTTTTTTTGGACTAATTACAAATCTAGCCCAACTAAAAGGGTCCATTTACATATCTAACTCACTTTGCTTCAATATCACCAAATTAGACACTTTCATCTACTTTGGACAAGAATACCCTTATTTCAATTCATCTTCTTCCTCAGATTCTGAACGTCTTTCTCGTCATCCCAAACGAGCGAAAAGACGGTGGTTTATAGAGAGAAGAGATTTTGTTTCGTTCAACCTTTGAAGAACTAGTGTCTGCGGAAGAGGATTAGGAAGGAAATCTTAAAAAATGAGAAAGAAAAAAATCTAACAATTGAACTGTTGTGATGTCGCAGTTGTGACGAATTCGTCGCAAATGCGACAAGATTTGCCGCATCTGCGACAACGGTTGTCGCATTTGTGACAATGGTTGTCGCATTTGCGACGAAATGCGACAGCTGTTGTCGCATTTGCGATAAAATGCGACAGCGATTGTTGCATTTGTGAAGTGGTGTCGCATTTGTGACGAAATGCGACAAATTCGTCATAAATACGACAACAATGGAGAAAATTGACAGAAAATAGTGGAAAATAGAGGAAATTGAAACAATACCATTACAGATGAAGAAAGATGCAAGACTAGCAAGAAAAACATGCATATAAGCTAAAAACATACCATTTCTACAGGAAATTGAACATAATACTTCAATAATCGCTAACGATTGGTATCAGAAATTGAAGAACATGAACCGAAGAAGAAGAAGAAGAAGAAGAAGAAGAACCAATCGAAAAAGAAAGAAGAAGAAGAAGAATCGAACGAAGAAAAAGATTCGATCGAAGAAGAAAGAAGAAGAAGAATGGATCGAATAGAAATATGGGTATTCTTGTCCAAAGTGGATGAAAGTGTCTAATTTGGTGATATTGAAGCAAAGTGAGTTAAATATGTAAATGGACCCTTTTAATTAGGCTAGATTTGTAATTAGCCTTTTTTTTTTTTTTTTTTTTTTTTTACCGTTAAGCTAAAACTATCCAATAGATAAAACTAGTTATTATAACTTATACTTATAGTTATATTAAACATATCAATGTTGATATATATATATATAATAAACTTATTTAATCCAAAAATTTATTTATTCTACATGTTTGTGATGAGCGGAGAGAGTGTGAGATGAAACCTAGCCGACCGACCTTTCATCCATAGAATCTACAATTCTTTAAGCTTATAGAGTCCTAGTCTAACTATCACTTCAACTAGCTGGAAAAATTTAGCGATTTATATGAGTCGCAACTCAGTGAATAAAGACAAACAATGAATTTACTAATCCTACACAGTCATGCAAACAAGTCTCACGCAGATATGCAAATGGACGAACCGTTTTTATTATTGTTGTGACACCACTATGAAGTCACTACCCGGGATCAAATAATAGGTAACAGGTATATATTGTTGTACAGTCTTGTAATAAAGTAATTTGACCTTTTGATCCATGTAATCAAGTAGTCTACATATTGACCATTTTGTTGAAACACAATTTCCACATTAATTTTGATTATGACAAAAATATTAAATGAAATTAATATCTCCATAATTAATAACACATTAAATTTATACGTTGATTTATTTATATTAATGTGTTTGTTGAAGTGTGTTGATAAATTAAAATATAAATTCAAAGAAATGAGAAAAGACCTTAAGCCTTATGAGACAAATTAAAAGCCTATGGATCAAAGCTATTGGATCAAGCTTCAACCCAACAACCAGAAGGATGAAAGCAAGAATTAGTTGTCTCAAAATAAGACAAACTTCGGAAGGCGGCATGATTTGAACGGTCCTAGACCAGTTTGGTCCGGGACCACTGTGGAGACAGAGAAAAATAACTTGGTAATCGAACTGAATCGAATTCTAGTAAAAGAAATTCTATTCTTTTCCAAACTAAGAGTTCAGTTTTATGTGTAATCTAAGTACAGATTCAAAGAAATTGCAGAGCTTCGTAGTGTTTGTTGGCTGGAAATTAAAGGCAGAATCATCAGTCGTATGCTGTCGACAACTACAAACTACGGCGCTTATCTTGTGTATAAGCTGAAGGAGAGAGCCTACGGATTCGAACATGAACCAGTAGAAGCTGTGGTAGGATTAGTGGAAGCTGGTGCAAATGAAAACCATTTAAGAACTTTATATTTAGATGAAGGAAATGGAGAAAGAGAAGATGGGGAAATAGTTGTGAAGGAGAGAAGAGATGGATGGTTAGAGATTGAATTGGGTGAATTCTTCAATAAGGAAGGAGAAGATGGAGATTTGGAAATGAGTGTGAAAGAGGTGAAGAATTTGCATTGGAAAAGAGGTCTTCTTATTCGAGGTATAGAAATCAGGCCAAAATTTACCATGTAATGAAACAGCCGGAGTTGGGTTGGGAGAAGGGTTATAAGAAGTAGGAATGGTAACATATACGAATTTCGAAGGTACTCGGTAGTCGGTACTATCAAGTCGTAATTAAACTACCCGAATTCTGTATAAAAGGATTTGCGAAGGAATGAGATTTAAAAAAGAAGAAGATATATGTGATGATATGGGACAATATGAGAATACCCGAGAGTACTCGCTATATATTTGCTAATTTGTATCTTTTCTTCTCTTGAAGATTAATGAATTCATATTAAAAGATGAAGTGAATGAAATGAAAATTTTCAATAGCAAATGTTTTATAGTTATATGGTTAAACGAGTAGGTTACTCACGGGTATCCATGAATTGAATTGTATGTGATAAAAATTGGATTATTATTATCAGTCTATTAGGGTAATGAGATGGATAATTCGAAGTATAAAAGGGTAAGTATACAGAGTTATCATTACTTGCAAGCAGACCTGGCCATGGGTCGGGCTCGGGCCGGGGCGGACTCGGGCCGGGCCAGGCGGGCTTTTGTATAAAAGTCCTCAGCCCAAGCCAAGTCCAGTCCACTAGTAATTTAGGCGGGCTCGGGCTGGGCTTGGGTTTAAAAATCAAATCCCAAGCCCAGCCCATGTAAACCCATCTAAACATATATATATATATATATATATATATATATATATATATATATATATATATATATATATATATATATATATAATTTTTTAATTATAAAAAATAAATTTTAATACTTAAAAATGAATATTTAATATATAAATATAAAAAATTTATTAATTAATATTAGTAGGCGGGCCGGCCCGTGCTATTTGTATTAATCCCAAGCCCGCCCAAAAAATAGGCGGGCTTTAGCGGGCCTGGACCTAACATCAATTATCATTGTTCAAGCCCGGCCCAAGGGACACGGGCCTGTGCGGGTCGGACGGGTACCCGAGCCCGTGGACAGGTCTACTTGCAAGTAATGTACATATTGTTTTAATGCTTGGGAGAAGGGTTATAGGAAGGTGGTGGTGAAGTTTGACTCAAATACTATCTTGAATTGTATTATTCGTGATATGTGGATAGTCAACATTTCTATTACTAGTTGATTTTCTTTCTTGTCATGGGTTACGAGATAGACAGTGGGAAATCAAGTTCGTGTGTTCTTATATATTGTGAGAGTAATAAAGTGTATTCTTACCCTGAGAGTAAGAAAGTTACAGACTACATAGAGAAGTTTGAGTCAACACTAATGTATTGTGCTTTGTGTAAATATTTGAGACATTTTATTTGATGATTGTGTGAATCTAATCTGAATCGTGGAGTTCGGGTGTAGGGTTTTGTTTTTCTCTTTGGGGTTTTAGCTCTCTTTCTAACCAAAAGAAAAAAATGAAACAAATAGTAGTAAAGACGAATCCAATATTCATTAGTAGGAGGTGTTTTAATGATTATGTGATTGCGATGGTTTAGATGTTTTTACCTTAAGAGATTAAATTTCCATACACATGTTTAATAGAGTTTGTTTTCTAATGGTCATTGGGTGTTCAAAATCCTTCCGACCCTTTAGATCTGTGTCTCGCTAACAACATTGCATTTTGAGTGAATGAGATTAAAAAAAAAAAAACTTGTATTGCTATATTATTTTTTAAGGATGAAATAATTGATAATAATTGTGTATCAAATATGTGATATTAATTGTGCATAATCTAGATTTATATACGTTATGTTGGTAATCTTTATTTGGATGGTGGTAGATAAAATGAGTTTATCAGCCACCATCAGATATGAGCTTATGATAAACTTAAGATGAAAAAATTAAATAATTCTAGAGAATTAACTTATAAGTCAATATCTAATGATGACCGATTAACTTTATTTAATTAGCACTGTCTAATTGTAATGTATAATATATTTTGAGATTTATTTATTGATTTGTGTCAATTTGGTTCATTTAGTCTATAACTCTAATGGAATTAGATGGACCAGCTTATTAACTACTTGTAACACTCTAGACGTAGACAAATTTTTTTTTTTTTTACTGTTAAGCTGAAATTATCCATTAGATAAAACTAGTTGTTATAGTTTATACTCATAGTTATATTAAATATATACACATTCATGTATATATATAGAAGAGGGCTTTTGTGAGAACCTTTTTCAGGTGTCCTCAGTTTTGAGTATAAAAATTAAAAAAAACGTTGCTTTTCATGGGGTTTGAACCTAAGACCCTTCAATTATACTCTACACTACTTACCACTGAGCTAATTACTTTACTTTTATATTATGCTGTGCTCTGCTTAATATACCACTGCCATTGTAGCTTCTATTGTTTAATATTTGATGCATTTACTTATTAATATCGATTAAATTTGCATAATAATGTATTATTAATAGGAAAAAAATGTGCATAATAATGAATTATTAATAAAAAAATTCAAGAACATGCTCTAATTTCTTATTTATTTAATTCCTCTATATTTTTGTAATTTATGTTTTAAAATGTTAAGGACGATATTTTAAATATTGTTACATATGTTCTTTTTTTTTTGAAGAGAAATTGCATTAATGGATCGAAGATCGACAAAAGTTTAGTACAGATAAAGGAAAAGAACTCGGTAAACTATCAAAGAATGAAGGACTGGCGTATTGTGAAGCCGCCCGGGCAATAGCATGGGCTAAGCTGTTCGCCTGTCTTTTGATGTAGATGACAGAGAAGCCAATATTAAGATTAGTAAAGGAGCGACAGAGCTTGGACAGATCCCCGAACTCCGAATCATCCGGTTTTGAAGAGTAAATTGTTTGATAAGTGAGCATAGAGTCAGTTTCAAATATAACATCAGTATAGCCCGCCTGATGGACCCAAACCATGGCTTGAAGCAATGCCCACATCTCTTCGTCTTGCACTGCCATTAAGCCTTCAGAAGTAGCAGCCCGTCCCGCAATGAAGTTCCCTTCTGCATTTCTGAGAGCCGCTCCACAACCCGATAATCCGAGAATGGTAAAGCTGCTGAAATCAGTGCAACATGACAGCTTATTGGTCGGGGGACGATGCCAAGTAGATGAACAAGGCCTGGGCTAGGCAAACGCCGTCACACGTCGCCTGGTTTGAGCTCGCTGCCAATCTCCAAGGATCCGCAGACCGCCATTAACGATTTCCGTCGCAGGAACGATGGTATGCCGCCAAAGACGATCATTCCTCGACCTCCACCAGGACCACATAACAACACAAAACTTATCCATGCTCCTCTCATCGGCCAACCTGCAGAATTTAAAAAATAGGTCTGCGAAATTATCAGCATCAGCAGCAATACGGTTCAATTCTCCAACCAATCCCGCCGCCCGCCAAACCTCCTGAGCCTTAGGACATAGCCAAAATAGGTGCCAGACATCCTCAACGCTTTGAGCACACATGCCACACTCCTCCATAATGTACACCCCCCCGCATACGAAGTCGGACTCGAGTAGGGATGCAGTTCCGGACCAGGCGCCAACAAAAGTGTCGGATTTTGTATGGAACTGAGGCTTCCCAAATGGCTTGCCATAGCCCCTCCATGCGTAGCTCATTGTTGTCCACCAGTACCCCTGTAGCCAACCCATAGGCGCTTTTAATAGAGTAAATTCCATTGAGAGCTCCATGCCATATGAGTTTGTCGACTTGACCAGCCATGCGAACTGCAGAGCGGTAGATTGCTGCGATATTCGTTTCAGAGAACATCTCCTGCAATAGTTCCTGATCCCAATCCAGCGAATTGGGAATAAAGAGGTCACTGACCTTCATGTTTTCCAATCCTTCCACTACAGGGGTAGAGATTTTCTGGTTCTGATCATCCCTCAGCCAAGGGTCTGTCCACACATTAATTAACTGTCCATCACCAATCTTCCATCTAACCCCTTTTTCTAGCAAAATTTGAGAGCTCCAGATACTCCGCCAAATATAGCTAGGAGAGTGACCCAGCCTAGCTTTTAAAAAGTCCCTATCAGGATAGTATTTAGCTTTGAAGACCCTACTGACCAGAGAATCTGGGGATGACTCAAAACGCCACCCTTGTTTACCCAATAATGCTAAATTGAAAGTAGTGAGATCACGGAAGCCTAGACCTCCATCATCTTTGGAAACACACAGTTTATCCCACGACATCCAGTTAATGCCCCTTGACCCGTCCTTCTTATTGCCCCACCAGAATGAATTGAGCATTCTCTGTAGCTCCTCAGCTGATGATATAGGGAGGAGAAAAACGCTCATGTAATACACAGGAATAGCAAGCCCCACAGCTCGTATCAGGGTAGCCTTACTTGCTTTAGACAGAGGTATATCACGCCAACCTTGAACTTTCTTCCACAGCCTATCCTTTAGATGAGCAAAAATAGCTCTCTTTTTTCGACCTACCAGTGACGGAAGCCCCAGGTATCTCCCAGTATTCAGAGGTTGCCAGACACCTAATATGTTTGCAATGCCATCAGCGAGCATTGGATCAACATTACTGCTGCATAGGATTCCTGATTTAGTGAAATTAACTGCCTGGCCCGAAGCTTCTTCATACAAGATCATTAATCTTTTCATCTCCCGAGCCTCCTCAATATTTGCCTGAAAAAACAGAAAAGCGTCATCTACAAACAGTAAATGAGATATTGAGGGAGCCCTCCTGCATAGCCTGATGTCATGAATCCGCCCCGTCCTTTCTGCATCCTTAATGAGTGCAGATAGACCTTTAACACAGATCAAGAAGAGGTACGGGGACAAGGGATCTCCTTGCCTTAACCCGCGTTGTGGCAGTATTGGCCCGACAAGCATATCATTAACTTTGATTGAATATCTCACTGTAGTTACACAAAGCATAATATGCTTGATCCAGATTTCAGCGAATCCCAATTTTCGTAACATAGCAGCCAAATATTCCCAATTCACCCTATCATAGTCTTTGCTAATATCAATCTTCAAGGCCACCTCCCCTTTTTTCCTTCTAGAGTTCCGTTTCATACTGTGGATTATCTCAAATGCAATAAGTACATTATCCTGAATAGATCTACCCTTGATGAAAGCAGATTGATTCTCCGATATAATATTTGGAAGGACCCCTTTTAAGCGATTTGCAAGAACCTTGGCAGTGATTTTATAGATCACATTACAAAGTGAAATAGGCCTTAGATCTTTCATTGATGAGGGAACCTCGCACTTTGGAATGAGGGAGATAATCGTATCATTTAAGCAATTGGGAAACATACCAGATTCAAGCCAGGTCTAGCTTGCTTGAAAGATATCCTCGCCCATCAGAGACCAGTAGCGCTGAAAGAACCCAGGGCTGAAGCCGTCAGGGCCCAGAGCTTTATTGGGATGCATCTCAAAAAGTGCAGCTCGGAATTCTTCCAACATAAAGGGTCTAGTTAGTTGCTCATTGTCACTGGTTGTGATTTTAGGTTGAATTAAATCAGTAATAGCGCTGAAATCACCTCTCTCACTAGTAAATAGGTTGTCAAAATAAGCCCGAGCCGTATCACACAGTCCTTCTGGATCCGATACCCATTCACCATCATCACGCTATAATCTGACAATTCTGTTCCGTTTCCTTCTGCTGTTTGCAACCGCATGGAAAAGTTTTGAATTCATATCTCCATCCACAAGCCACTGGAGCTTTGCTCTTTGCTTCTAATGGTCCTCGGCTTTCAGTAGGTTATCAATCACTTTTAATCTAGCAGTTTCGTATTCAATTGCAGCCTGCTCGGAGGAATCACGCCTCAACTGGTCCAATTGGTTCATACAATGACGCGTCTCCCTTCGTTCCTCACGCATCAGATTCCTACCCCATCCATCTAGCACTCCCGCCAGATTTAACAACCGATCGGTAACCCCTCGGTGTCTTCCGTCATACCAACCCCGCTGAACCATAACATCAATAGACTCCTCCCTGAACCATTTAGACTCAAACATGAAACGACGGCTCGAATTATGAAGAGTAGACGGTGTAGTTTGCAGCAGTATCGGACTATGATCCGAGAGAGGAGCCGTGGTATTCAAGGAGAACCCGTTAGGGAAGCTATTCTGCCATGATTCGTTGACAAATACCCTGTCGAGTTTTTCCTGAACTTCGTTGGGTTTACCTCGATGGCGAATCCATGTAAATTGGTAGCCATGTAAAGGTAGAGCAAACAGCCCGCAATCATTAATAGCCTCTCTGAACCCTCTAAAACACCATTCTGGATGCTCATGAATTCCTAATTTATCCTCCGGTGACAGGAGGTCATTAAAATCCCTAATAATTGCCCAAGGTAAGTTGGAATTAGAGGCAAGAGATCGAAGTAAATCCCATTATATCCGTCTGCGGGACCTCTTGTTGAGCGATTTTCGCAAGTGCACGGTATACGCTTATAGTAATAAAAGATATCGATCCCACAGGGAACGTTTTTTCGAACAAAATTTATTTATAATCGGTTAAATTTACTTTAAGGTTTATAATATGGAAAATCGTTTAATCGGTTTTGGTTTTGAATTTGCTAGAATGAGAATTAGGTTAGAGTATGAAAACGTTAGAAAATATTCTGATTTAAGAATGAATTTGCAAGATAGGAACGTTTAGTACTTTTTAGAAAAGTAAACAGATGTATTTGTTTGCATTAAGCAAAGAAAACAACTTTAAACTTTGTATGAATTATAAAGATTAAATAAATGACGGAACCTCTAATTATTTGGCTTTGAACATGACAAAACCCTATCCGGGATAATTGCCTTTAATCAAATTAAAACTCTTTCGAGATAATAATTTGCCTAAGTGTTCAACAAAGTTTCCTTGTAAAGATTTTGAATTAAATACGTTTTAATGAAAACACCAGCATCCACTTCGGATCCTTTACCAAAGTGCTGCATAAAAATCTATCGAATAGAATGGACTTTATTAGATGAAATATAAATTGATACAAGTTTACAGAGAACATGGAGCATGGAAACATTCGACGGCTTGCAAGTGAACGGGTTGTCAATCCTTTCCTTGGGTTTCGTTAGAGTTTGTCAGGCTCCGGGGCGGATCCTCTACTCAATCTTCTCGTTGAATCTTCATAATAGAGACTAGGTCGGTCTACTACCAAAATGAAAACTAAACTGGAACAATGTCTAAACGCTACTAAACTTGTTATTATTGAATAAACAATGTGTGTACATCATATTGCTTTTTACAGAATCGAAATCTAACTTCTGAATCACTTGACTCGGAATTTCTGCATAAATTCTATACTAATCTCTTTCTTCTACATATCTTCAACTCTCCATCAACTCTTTATTTATAGATGTTGAAGAGTCTTGATTGAAGTGTCGTGTCCGTTGTGAAGAATCGTATCCGTTGCGAAAAGACGTCTTTATCCACCCGAACGATCGCGTTTCGTCAAAAACAAAAGTGTGCAACTAGGCTTCTACAGACTCCTGCTCGTACCGAGAATATTAAATTCTCTACCGAGAATAGGGAAGCATCAATTGGTCTTCAAACGAAGGGAAGGAGAAGCTGAGGAACGCGTGTCGCGACCGAGAATGTGGGGGCCGCGGTCGCGGCACGGAACGTTTTTCACCTCTTTGGCTTTCGTTCGCGTCCTTGATTTGGCGTTATTAATTTTTGTCGTCTTCGACTCCTTTTGTAGGGTTTTTCTTCTGGTTTCGAGCTCTTTTCGTTCCTATTTGGATTTTACCAAATATTTATGTACCTTACAAGAAAGAAACATATTCGAGAGTAAAAGCTTTCTAAACAGTTATAAATAGCATAAATTCGTAGCAATATTGATGTAATTATCGATGATATTTTAGGTATATTTTGGGCTTAACAAATCTCCACACTTAATCTTTTGCTAGTCCCGAGCAAAATTTCTCTGAATTTATTCTTTAACTAATCTCTTTATGAACATAGAACATATATCTTAGTATTACCTTTTGAATTAGTTAAGCCGAAAAGACTTACTTCGCATGGCAAATTTATACGTAAAACATCAAACTAACTTAGTACAATATACGATGTATCACTCGTCTTGTATTTCCAATTTTGAATTGAAGCATTCGGGACGATATAAGCACGCATGTTATTGAGTCTTTCGTCTCAAGGCATTTCAAAGCACAAAATTTCCTTTCCCAAGCCTAAACTAATATATGAGATATATTAAATTAAAATAAGTACTTAGGTTAATTATTTGCTTAGTTACGCCCGAGATAAGGATGGTCTTGATCGTAACTTTATACATATTTTATTGCTTGGTGTTTGCTTAAGAGGTACCGACTATGCCATGGGTGGACGCAATCGTTACTTTAAACTTTTACACGCTTATTATTATTATTATTATTATTTTTTGCTTTTAACGTTCCTTCCATACCTTGATTGTGATAAGGGTGGTTGCAACCGTGGCCAAAAGTAAACGATACTTAATTATTCTTCCATTTCATACCTCGATTGTGATAAGGTTGGTCTCAATCGTGGCCAAAAGTTAAGAATTCAACTAATTGATTAATTAATATGAAATATAATTGTAATTGTAACTTGGAAAAAATAAAGATAGCACATTCATCCTATATTGACTTGAAATTCAACATGTATTATGGCTAAAGTTTCCTTAAAAACTTCAATTGGTGTTAATGTAAGACGAAATCAAACCGAAAAAAATTGTTAGTTCAATTTAATGCCTATAAACCTAATTGAAAACTTAAAATAAGATTTATTGTATCATGATTTGCATGATATAAAATAGAGATTGAAAATAAAGAATTTTTGTTACTTAAATACATTTACTCGAGACAATTTTACTTAAAATCGTATCGGAGATTTGTAAAAAATTTAAAAAATATTACCCATATACGTATAGAAATATTTTCTAACGATAATGATAACCTAAACAAATAATCATATTAACTTATGGTTAATTTATGAACATATGAAAAATGTCAAGTTTATAAAAATAGTGTGAAAATAAAATGTGTTGCAATATATGTTGCATTTGCTTAAAAATTATTCGTTGCATTTATTCGTTTTGCAAAATAATATTTTCGTTGCATTTATTCGTATATGTGGAAATGATATATGTATATCTCCTCTCACACTTAAATTGGACCATGTCCTCATTGGTGCAAAAATGGAGAAAACATAAAAAAATAAATACGAAATAAGGCATACGAAACAAAGACTGAAATTGTAGCAAATGAAATATTCAACATAAAATTAAAAATGGAAAATTGTACCAAACATAGGAAAATTAAAATTGTACCAAATTATAACAAGATAAAAAGAAAATAAAGAAAACAACCTATGCTTGAGGCGGGGAATCCGGAGGTGTAGGTGAAGTCTCCGCATTTTAGTGTCGGAAAAAGGAAAGCATCCGATGCCGAGTCGATCTATGCTCACGCCTCAAAAGGTTGAGATTGTCATTCATCACCATGTTGTTTTCGACCAAATCATCAATTCTTAAGTTCATTTGACGATTGTTGGAATTGATTTGGTTCAAAATCCTCCGCAAATCCACCGGATCATTCGCTTGAGGTGCTTGGGGTTGTGGTTGAGCTTGGGGTACATCTTCCTCTCCTTCCGCCTCTCCGCCGCCTTCGGTACCTGCAAATTGAGAACTTGAAGCGCCACCACCCATAGTGCCATGAAGGTGGGCAATACGGGAGGCATACGAAATAAAGACGGGGGGACCTTGTGGAAGCAATAAATGAGCCCGCTCAAGAGCCGAAATGTCGAAAAGTGGAACATACCCACGGTAGGTGGACATGTCAAAATCAGCCAATTCACCCCGAGCTCCCAACACAATAGCGGTGATAAAATTACAAAGAGGGATCTGAATGGTAGTAGCCCTCGAAGCACGGAACAAATTATCGAACAACATGTCAATGCTATCAATCCTCAAGCCTTTAAACAAACTATCCAAAACATACAAATCCCGAACCTGAACCTTTGAACTCTCAACACGCCCAAACAAGGAGAAACTCAAAAATTTGTGAAAGAAGAACACACAATTGTCCTTAATCAACTTGCTTGAAGTGTTTTTGGAATTAAAATAGTCTTGGTCTGAAAGAGTTTGCCAAACAGCATCATTATCAAAATCTTTAGGCTTATCATAAAAATCAGAAGTAGGGAAACCAAACATGTTTCCCATTGCTTCATAATCAATGGTGTATGTGGTACCATTATTCCTAAAAGAGATTGAGGTTTTCTTCTTGTTCATGGTCAAAGTGACCAAAAATTCCACGACATACTCATTAATACGCGGAAAACGCATATTAACAAATTCTTGCCAACCCAACGCCTCAATAAAAGCATCAATCCTAGTAGAGAAATTCAATGCTCTTACCGAATGGAAGTCTAGGAAGTGCATGTCCACAAATTGGCGGTCGGCTTGTGAAAAATGTTTGAAACGAGCGGCTTCCTTCTCCGAAGCGATGTCGAAATAAGCTCCACATTGAACCCGAAGGCGATTAGCTTCCGTAACAGCGGGCTTGTTACCAACATGCTTAGTCCTTACCATGGTGATGGTGTTTAGTGTGTTTAGGGTTTGAGAAGAAGAAGAAGAAGAAAAAGGAATTGAGAGAGAAAGAGTAAAGCTTGAAGATGAGTTTGGGTGGTGTAATTGGAAGTGATTGAATGGAAAAGAGGATAGAAATTGGAGTGAATAAATTGGGAAGAGTAAAAGTAGGTTTTTGGGGAAGAGTTTGGAGTAAGGGATTGGGTAAAATAAGAGGTGATGTGAGGTTTGTGTAAGAAGTAGGTTTATATAGGGTGATTAGGTAGATGTATAGGTAGAATAGGAATAGGAATGGGCAAAAATTGTGTCAAAATCGGAATAAAAAGGGCATATATCACACGTGTCGCGACCGCGAATAGCAAAGCCGCGGCCGCGACACGCGATTTTCAGGGAATTTTTCTCCTGAAATGCGTCCGTTTTTGCTGCTCATACCGAGAATTATTAATTCTCGGTAGAGAATTAGTCAAAATGGCCTATTTGGATGCCTATTGACTTGGTTTGTGCTTTTTTTGTTGATGGAATGGTTCCTGAACTTAATATAAAGTGTCCCTACACTTAAAAATTAAAATAAATGACATTAATTGCTAGGAAAACATAAAATTAATTCTAAAATCATGAAATAAACATATGTTATGCATTTAAATCATAACATAAAGTCATCTAATCACAAAAATGGCATGTGGAAAAATAAAATAAAATAAAATAAAAATAAAATAAAAAAACAAAACAAAATAAACTGTGATCGAAAAACTGAGTGATTTATACGTCAGATAATCTTGTTACGAACGGAATTCCTATTTGTGAAATATTTTCGTAATAGATTTTACATCGATTACCATTAGCTTTGAAACGAATTCCGTTAGGGCCTTCCAGTTCTAAAGAACCATAATCGAATGTTTTGACGACTAAATATGGTCCTATCCATCTGGACTTAAGTTTGCCTGGAAATAAACGAAGTCGTGAATTAAATAACAACACTTTATCCCCAACATTAAAGTGTTTGACTTTAATTTTGGCATCGTGCCATTTTTTCACTTTTTCTTTATAAATCTTTGCGTTTTCGTAAGATAGATGGCGTAACTCATCTAACTCATTTAAATCGAGCAAACGTTTCTTACATGCTTATCATAAATCAAAGTTAAGTTCCCTAATAGCCCAAAAGGCTTTATGTTCTAATTCGACTGGCAAATGACATGCCTTCCCATACACTAAGCGGTATGGAGTCATTCCTATTGGTGTTTTAAATGCAGTACGGTATGCCCATAACGCATTATTTAGTTTACAACACCAATCTTTTCTTGAGGATGAAACTGTTGTAGACACCGAGTCGGAGGACCTGTGACGAAAACCTGTAACAAGACGGTCGAAGCGGTTGATTCCGGAAGTTTTAAAACAAAAATTTATAATAAAAAGGAAGAAGTTAGTGGGAGTCGCGATTGTCGAGTGGACGGCTCGTGAGTGCTCAGCGACGTGGTGTGAACGCTTAGCGGCAGCGCGGAGCGCACGCGCGACGTCCGATAGGCGCGCACGCCCGGTAGTACGGAGTGCACGCGCGACGTCTGCTGGGCGCGCGCGCCCGACAGCGCAGAGCGCGCGCTCGACGACCGTTGGGCGCGCGCGGGGCACATGCCAGACGGCCGCTGGGCGAGCGCCCAGCGACGTTGGGCGCGCGCTCCCAACGCTGGTTGGGCGTTCGACCAACCAGCTTTGGGCGACGCCCAATTTTATTTGGGCGTCGCCCAAAGCTTCCGGGATCCGTTGCCTATTTAAGGCACTGATCCCCATGCATTTAATAGAGGAAATTTTGGAGCTTCTCACTCTAAACATTTTTAGAGAGAGAAAGTCAATTTTTTGGAGAAAAATATTTTTTTTCCCAAAAAAATCCAAATTTTCTAAAGTTGAATATTTTATCAAAAACACAAAAAATACCGGAAAATCACAACTCGTGGAATCAATCGACTTCGACTGTCAGATACCGAGGACTAGACTCGTTTAATTTAATTTAATTTAATTTATTTTTCCTTATTCATTTATTTTTATGTTATAGTTTTTTATTTAGTTATTTATTTATCACGTTTTATTTATTATTCCGTATTTATTTAATTTTCGTCACATGTTAAATAAACGTTCGGTTTTATTTTGAAATAAAAACCTCGTTTTAATATCCCAACACGAACCGTGATCCGATTTAAAGGTAGTTCGGAAATTAAAAACGTTGTAATTATAAGTTTTAAAAGTATTTCAAAATAACGTTTTAAAATAAAAACGTCGTTTTAGGAGTCTCCGTTATAGGCTATGATCCAATTTGGGTAGCTCGGAGGTCCAAAACGATAGAATAGATCTAATTTAAGGTATTTGAGTAAATCTGGAAAGTTTTGGACTGCTGCTGTAATTCTCCCTTTTCTGTCACTAATAGCAGATTGGCGACGGATTTTCCGTCGGTAATCTGCTGGAAACCGAAAATCACCCCTTAAATCCATCTTTTCATTTTTTTTTTGTATTTTAATCCTTTATATGTATATGTATAATTATGTAACATGTTGGTAGAAATTATTTTTGAGGTATTTACTTAATAATTACCTATATATTTATTTATTTCGTATTTTTGATTATGATTTTCATTGATTTGGTTTTGGTATACATGTATATATATTCTTGGGTTATCAAATGATGGTTTAGCTATTATTTAGGGAAGGGTATTTTCTATATACTTATTATATCAAACTTATTTTCTAGTTTTTATGATTTTCATTATTTTTTTACATAGTTATAATTAGGATAGAAATGTACTCTATTTAATATTTTCACTATCATTTCTTATACCTATATATTTATTACTTATTATCCTCTTACTCATTTTTTATTATTGTTTTTAGACAAAATGTATATATATATATATACATAACCTTTGGTTTTTCTTATTCTTTTGACATTTAGGTGTGTGTGTTTTAAATTGGTTTTATTTGGTGAATTTTGAGATTTAATTCATTACTTGTTGTCATTTTATCCACATAAAGGATAATTGAGTGAAAAAGGGAAAATAAACCACAAAAAAGAGAGTTTAATTTATTTGTTTAAATTAAAGCTTTTCTAGATATTCCTAAAGTGTAAATAACGTTTCTTGTCATTTTTAAACCATTTCCAAAATATCACGTGTTGAAACCTTAATCCGTTCCAACGACGGATTAGGCGAACCTTGTAATTAAAATCGTTTTCATTGTAAAAAATAGAGTTTTGAATCGTTTTCTTAAATGGTTTGTACAAAATAAATGGACTTGTATGCCTAATCACGTTTTCAGATTAAAAATGTTTGCTCAAACGTTTTCAAATGCTTAAATCGTTCCAACGGCGATTCGAGTCAATATCATGTTAATCAACGGGGTTTTGAAACGTACCTAAATCGTTCCAACGGCGATTAAGGTACGAACCATGTAAACGAACTTGTTTTTGGGAATGAGATTAGTTTAGAATTAGTGTATAGTATAAAGCATAAATCACACTGTGAATAAATCAATTCTTCATTCTCCTCTTCTCTCTCCTATGTATTTTTAAATTCATGTAAACAGGTGATTCTTTACTAAAGTGGCTTTCAATAATATATGCTCAAAACGGTTTTCAAAGCGAGAAAGAAAAGGTTTCAAATGAATTTTAAACTTAAAGAAATATGCGATTAGTCTGTTATCGCCTAACACGCTGAGTAGGAGGCCGGTGGTTCATAACCAGGCGACGTCGGGGTGCCTAGTAGCCTTTCTCCGGAAAGGAGCTAGCCTTCTCAGCTCGTACCTAAGTTTCCCGAACCCTCACCGGTCTCCTGCAAGGGATCGGTGTTCATTTTCCCATTCGTGGGTGGCGACTCTTCCATACTCCGAGCTCCGGTCCTGCCGAGCAGCTTGATTCCATGATTGGTTGCTTTCGGAGCCAATCACCGCTTACGTCGCCATGAGGTGTCCACCCCCCGGTCCGCCCGGGAGATTAGGCCGCGGCACCTTGTCTAACAAGTGGCGACTCTGCTGGGGAAGCGAGAAATTTGATTCCGGAAGGCGTGTATTAAGCCCTTAACGGGGACGAATCGTATTATTTCTTTTCGTATGCATTCATAAGCATTATTGCAAACCTTTTGGGTAATTTCCGTGAAACCTCTAGCGAGAGTCCATTCGTCGCTCGAAAGAGGCTAATGTAAGTTCCCCCTTACAGTAAGGCGCCAAAGGGTCCCCATCCATTCGTTAGGGGCGAATTTGTGCGGTCCTATGAGGTCCCGCGATCAGCCGTGTCAGCATATAGTAGCCTTAGAAGTTGCCATAGGGATTACCCGTTACCATTTTTGATGTGATGAATGAATCAGTTCGTGTTTTCAAATTGCCATGATACGTGTCTAATCCTAAAATATGTAAAGAAAAGGAAACGATACGTTAATATATACTCTTAAACCGATATACAAACTACCCCAAAACATCGAAACGATTCGAACTAAAGACGACTTAGTCATCTCGTATGAATGAACTTATGCGACCCGCCTGGTCCCTTTCCGTGTCCCGAAGAAGGCACATGTTCAGGAAATGCGTTGTGACGTAAGCACGTATTAGTTCAAGTCAGTTTGATATTAAAGATAGTTATAGCTCGATTCAAAAGACTATATTAACGATAGCCGTTATTCACATTCTTTAAATACGTTGGGATAAAGCGAAATTATGACGAAACGAAAACGAAGAACATTTCTGTTTTGAACGACCCCGTTGTAACGTAAAGAGTTTCACAAACGTGGCCCATCCCTTCCGAATAAAAGACGAGCTCTTACGTTATGCCTTGTGTTGTTCTTAAGAGAAATGGACGTGTCCGCAAAAGTGACTAAGAAAATAAAAGAAAAGCAAAAATAAACTAACGACCAAAGTCATTCTGTATCTACGATGTATATCCATCCCGAGGGTAGTTAAAGAAAATGAACCAATGCCGTTAAATACGTGCCTCAAGCCGGTATATACGCCGTTTAAAATCATAAAGCCGAATTAAGCTAAACTGCATAATTGCGCCATATGGACGAGACTGTGGGTTTGACTAACGACTCAATCATTTCGTCCGTTACCGAAACTACAAGAAATATGGCCCGATATGCGCATTTGCTTAACTCGTGCCTAAATGAAAAAGAACGGTAATATCCTTGCTTCGAATAAGCATGCGATTCAACGAAACGTTGATTTTCTATAACCACGCTAGGGTGGTATATCCCGTAAATTGGAAGAAATAAAGAGTTGTTAATAGCCGAAAGATTATCGTGCGCTCGAATAAGACTCGCCGTCTTTTCACGTAGCTAAAATGAGCAAGCGGATTCTTGACGCTAAAAACAAACAGGTTACGCGATGAGTCCTTTCCCTAAAATAAAATCCAAAAAGTGATTTCATCACTAAATAAACACGTGGTTACGTCTCTCGATAGATCCAAAAGATCCCGTTGTAATCCAAAAAAATCGAGACACGAACCCACGCGAGTAAAAGGGAACGAGTCATTGTCAATAACAAACGATTGAACCAAAAGAATAACTCGTACCATATCCAAAATTCGAGACGCACTCGAAGGGAGTCAAAACCCGAATTACTGCGTCTCGCAAAATGACAAAAGACGAGTTATTCCGAAAGGACAATCCATTTGGTCGATATCTTAGTCACTGAACGCTGATACGTTAAAACGAACTGTGTTGTCTGATGGATGATTTACTTTTCCATAATAATCGGCGGCATCACGCGTCCCCTGGACCGCAATGTGAGCCCCAAACCAAAATCCTAGGAAAGAGACTTGGACCATCGAGTGTGTGGAGGAATAAGGGTGGAAGAGAGATGTTGTGATACATGTAAATTAGACTAACGTTTGTTCTTCTTATCTTATATATCCGTAAATAAATAAACGCACACACCACGAATCATGCATATAAAATCATGCATACATACTAATGGATGACCGTTCGCGCAGACTTCATCATTAAGCGGTTGTGGTTTCGCGAGAGTAACCGGTTAGTCAGGCAGTTTGATCAACTACAGATTGACAGTTCTGAATTAGCAGTTGTGGCTTCTGAATCATCTTCGTCCGAGTATACTCAGTCTTCAGCCAGTATGTCTGCGACCGACGAAAAGGTGGCCGAATTGGAAAACTCTGTGAACAATATCAATGATCAGCTGGCCGCAATTTTGGCCCAGCTAGCTGAGCTGGAATTGAAGGACAACAAGAGTGGTAGTAAGCGTGCTGAGAATGAAGTGAACACCGGTCCCCGCTTCGGGAATGAGGATGACTATCAGGACTATATCCGGAAACAGCTTGAGAAAGAGAAGGCTAAGGAAGAGGAGTGGAAGCAGCACATCACTCAGGAGGTGCAGGATCTGCGTGGGGGAAGCTCCGGAAGTCAGGACTTTTATAATTTGAAGAATTGTTTGTCGGCAACTGCTTTGCCTTTGAAGTTTCGACTTCCTGACATGAAAAAGTTTGACGAAACTGGGGATCCTACCGCCCACATGAATCAGTATGTCGCAGTGATGAAGCACACGATCCTGACTGAGGATCAAGTCCTGGGGCTGTTTAATACTTATCTGGAGGGGGCTGCCCTCACATGGTTCCATGCGTTGCCGCTGGTGACGAAGAGAGATTGGAAGGAGTTGGCAAAGTCATTCATCGCCCAATATAGTTTCAACACTATGCTTGAGGTTACTCTGAAGGAGCTGGAGAGTACTAAGCAACAAACTGGTGAGTCTTTTTCCGATTTTGTGAGGAGGTGGAGAGCCAAGGCGGCAATCATGAAGCAGAAGCCGCTTGAGCAGGATCAGATCCGAATGGTAGTTGGTAACACATTGTCGTATATTAAGAATGAGCTGCGGTACATGCCTTTTACTGATTTCAACCAGATGTATAGCTGCGCCTTGACAGTTGAGGGGGATGGAGAACCAAAGAAAGCTTATACCAAGTGGACGAAGTCTGGATATAGTGCCGGAGGGCCAAGTGCGAGTGCAGAATCTGCAGCAGTGAAAGTGTTTGATCTTAATGCTATCGAAAAGAGGCAGTTCGCCAAATTTGATCAGACCTACGCAAAAGTTTTCGAACGATTACAGAAAAAGGGGTTGTTGAAAGCTCTTACTCCTTATAACAAAGCTCCGCCCACTCAGCAGATACAAGCTAGGGGATACTGCAAATTCCACAGCAGTTATGGGCATACCATTGAGAACTGTGAGAGGTTAAAGCATGAGATCCAGGATTTGATTAAGGAGAAGAAGATAGCCGATCCTTCGTCAGCAAACCCTTCCACTAGGCGCAATCCACTGCCTAATCATAGGGTGAGCATGATCGAAGTCGGGCTGAAAGAAAGCATGGTGGTGGAATCCTTCGGGGAAAATGAAGAGGAGTTGTTGGACTCCGACGAGAAGAGCAATGTAGGAAATGGTCTATATGTGTCCTTCCTTGGCAAAGAACAGGAGGGTGAACCGATAGATGAAGGGTTGGACGGTGGAGCACCGTATGATGAAGATAGTGCTGAAGAGACCGGGGAAGGGTCGTCTCGGACTATTGTGCCAGAATTGAGTCTGTTTAGTGGTGGAGAGAATCCCGATGTGCACTTGCGTGAATATATGCACGATATGTTTGTTGAATCCTTTGGGGTGGACGAGATTGCTCAGTGGTTCCATCATTCGTTAATAGGCGAGCCTTTGGGATGGTTCCACTCGTTGCCCGACTCCTGCAAGCATGATTGGGAGCGGTTGTCGGATTTATTCCTAGAAAAGTACCAAAGAGCTAAGGACAGGACCGCAGAGCGCTTTGCGATGCAGATTGGACCTATCAAGCGTCCGTTACCGAGGGTCAGTAAGTATAATGGCAACAAGGATCCGATGGAACATCTTCACTTCTACTTATCGGCCATGGGACCTTTGGGTTTTAAGGAAGAAGAGATCACTAGCCTGTTTTGCAATTCACTAATAGGGGAGCCGCTGATGTGGTATATGTCTCTCCCAATGCATATTAAGCGCGATTGGGCCGCGATGACGAAGAGGTTTATCAAAGAGTATACAGTATGGATGCTTGCGGATCAAACACCGGACTCGCCCTCCTATGAGACACCTGAAGCAGTGTTAGCAATGCCTAGGTATGGTGGATACCGGGATCCTATTGAGCATGCAAGGTTATTCCGCAACTATATGTATGACGCCGGGTTCCCTCAATGTGAATTACATGAACATTTCCCGGAAACCCTCATGGGAGAAGTCTTGTTGTGGCACCAAGGCCTATCAGAGGAGGAAATGGGTCATTGGATACCGGTTAGGGATGCTTTTGTGGTGAGATACGAGATGTATGTTCTATGGACGGGATCCCTGGAAGATCTAGGTAGGATCAGACAATTCCCCGAGGAACCATTCGTGGATTATGTTAGGAGGTGGAGGCACCGCTACGAGCAGTGTTGTGAAACGATGAGTGATAAGGTGCAGCTCATGTGCATACAGAGAGGCGCAATTCCGTTGGCGGCAAGGAGGATGAGCAGAGTATCCCTCAGGGATTATGATGACTTGATAGGCTGGGCTTTGTATGGATCAGCGGATCCCTTTTATTTGAATTCAAACGTTCCTCACATAATGGATCTGATGATTGTGGACATTTGGGAAAGTTCCTCGGATGAGGAGGATACTGATCGGAGAATTCCTATCAATATTTGGGATGAATCTGATGAAGAGCCGGAAATTGCTGTCATGACAAGATCAGGTCGAGTGGCCGAGGGAAAGGCACCCGTGGGTGAGACTGAGATAGGGGAAGGATCGGCTTGCAAGCCAGATGACCAGGTCCTCGAGCAGTTGAAGAAAACACAAGCTAAGTCTACGGTGTGGGAAGTCCTATGCCATTCCAAGTACCACTGTGAAAATCTTATGAAAGAGCTGCAGAATTTGGTTATTTCTACTGATACTGAGCCGGCAGCGTTAGTAGGGGCAATTATGGCCCGAAAGAAGACCGAAATCACATTCATTGACGAAGATCTCCCAGAAGAGGGGAAGGCTCACAACAAGCCTTTGTACATCCGAGCTGAAATTAACGGGAAGAAGACTAGCTGTGTGATGGTCGATGATGGATCGGCCATTAATGTTTGCCCACTGAAACTTTTGTCCAAGTTGGGAGTAGAAAGGGGAGATTTGACTGCCTCGAAAACCGTGATCAGGGCCTATGATGATAGCCGCAGGCACATTGAAGGAGTTTTTAAGGCTAAGCTGAAAGTGAGGCCGCATGAGGAAGAAACTGAATTCACGGTGCTGGATATACCGGTGACGTTTGCCGTGTTGTTGGGACGTCCGTGGTTCCACAAGTTGGGAGGGGTGCCCTCCACGCTCCACCAGATGATCAAATTCCCCTTCGGGGAGGAGATAGTGACGATCAGAGCTGAGAAATTGAGCTCGGTGGCGGCATTGGGAATTGAACCTCAGCTTTTCTTCGGGTTCCAAGTTTTTGGGATCTACGAGTCTAGCATGACCACCGAGGTGGTGAAAATGATGAAAGGGGGTTTCATCCCCGGGATGGGCTTGGGAGAACACCATCAAAGGTTGCCAGAATTTTTGGATTTCAAGAGTCAGAAAACCCGGAGGGGCTTGGGGTATGAGCAGGGAGGTCTGTCCAACACAGGTGGTGAAGGGAAAGTGGGCCTAAAGAAGTATTTTGTGAATGAGGGTCACAGGAAGGTTTATTCGGGGGCTCCTGAGTCATGGACTAGCACCGAAGGAAAGATTCTGCCAGGTTTCGAGATCTTCAATGATGTTACAGACTGGGGCAAAGGAAAGGCAAGCTGCTTCGTCGAGGAGATCATGATATTAGATTTGAATACCGAAGAGCAAGTCGTCACTATGGAAGCCACTGTGGGAGCGGTGGATGAGCCCAGCACCTCCAAAGTTTATGAGAAGCCCGAAAACCCTGATGATGATAATTGTATTACTGCTTTATTTGAATCTGATGATGTACTCGCCAACACTATCAATGAAATGAATTCTGATTTTGCTTACTTGCTTGATGTTGATCGTGATCATTCCATGCATTCTCATTCATATAACATGCCTACATTTGAAATCAATACAATAGAAATGTCAACTTTCAATCTTGGCACGGATGAAAATCCTAAACTTATACAAATTGCTCAAGAATTAACTATTGAAGAGAGGAAAGAATTTGAGAGAATAATTAAAAAATACGAAATAGTGTTTGCTTGGACATACGAAGACATGCCAGGAATCGATCAATCAATCGTAACTCACCGTATTCCAACATACCCCGATGCTAAGCCCGTGACACAGAAACTTCGACGCATGAGACCGGAATGGGCAGATAAGATCAGAGAAGAAGTGAAGAAGCAGTTAGAAGCAGGGTTCATCGAAGTAATCGACTATCCCCCTTGGGTCGCAAATGTAGTGCCCATCGCGAAGAAGGACGGGAAAGTAAGAATGTGTGTCGATTATAGAGATCTTAACAAGGCGTGCCCCAAAGATGAATTCACGTTGCCTCATATCGACGTGTTAATCGACAGTGCAGCATCGAGCGTCTTACACATGAATGTGGACGGTTTCATGGGCTACATGCAAGTTCAGATGGCCGAGAAACACAAAGCAAAAACCTCATTCACAACTGAGTGGGGAACATACTGCTATAGGGTGATGCCGTTTGGTTTGAAAAATGCCGGGGCAACTTACCAGCGAATGGCTACGGCACTGTTCCATGATATGATACACAAAGAGGTAGAGGTTTATGTGGATGACATGATGGTCAAGTCGGAGACGAGAGAGGGGCATTTTGCTGCACTCGAGAAGTTTTTGGCCCGAATTGCAGAATTCAAACTAAGGTTGAACCCGAAGAAGTGCTTCTTCGGCGTTTCATCGGGGAAAATCTTAGGCTATGTAATCGGAAATAAGGGAATTGAAGTAGATCCCGACAAAGTAAAGGCCATACGGGAAATGCCAGCACCAAAGAATGAGAAAGAGGTGAGAGGGTTTCTGGGACAGGTTCAGTATATCAGTCGGTTCATAGCAAGACTCACTGCAATCTGCGAGCCGATCTTTAAGTTGCTACGGAAAGATCAACCCACGATTTGGAATGACAAGTGTCAGCAAGCCTTAGAGAATGTCCGGAACTACTTGTCTAATCCGCCGGTTCTGAGACCGCCTAAACTTGGAAAACCGCTTCTCCTCTATGTAGCAATCGAAGAGCGATCTATTGGGGCAATGCTGGACCAAGAAGGGGATACCGGTGTGGAGCACGCAGTGTATTATCTGAGTAAGAAGTTCCTGGAATACGAGCTTAAGTATAACATGATCGAAAAGACGTGTGTGGCGGTAGTATGGTTAACAAAGAAACTATGGCACTATTTTCAATCTTACAAAGTGATCATTATTTCCCAGATGGATCCTGTGAATTATCTGTACCGAACTCCGTCTCTAACAGGGAAGCTAGCCCGATGGTTGTTGCTTTTGTCCGAATTTGATATCGAATATGTAACGAAGAAGGTTATCAAGGGGAGAGCCATAGCAGAATTTCTGGCCAACCAACCTCTGAACGCAGAAGAGGAAGAGATAAACTATGATTTCCCCGATGAGCACTTGAACGCAATAGAAGTTATACCATGGAAAATGTTCTTCGATGGAGCAGTTAATTCGAATGGAGCCGGAGTAGGGGTGCTACTTATCTCACCAGAAGGAGAAAGGATCCCAATGGCAAAGAAGCTATCCTTCCCTCTCACCAATAATATGGCCGAATATGAAGCGTGCATCTGTGGGTTGGAGTCATTAGCAGCACTGGGAGCATCATATGTTGAAATCTGGGGCGACTCAAAACTGATTATCGAACAAGCGCAGGGAAACTGGGAAGTGAGGGAAGAAAGGTTGCGTCCATACCTAGACCAGTTGGAGGGATTGGCGCAGAAATTCAGCGAAGGTCGTTTTTATCACATTCCTCGAGCACAGAACCAAGCAGCGGATGCTTTGGCCACTTTGGTATCAGTATGGGATAACCCTCGGAACCTTGCCTCGAAGCCTTTGGTATTGAAGAGGTCTCACAAACCATGCTACGAAGATGTAATGCTGTTGGGGGCAGATGAAAAGCCTTGGTATTTCGATATCGTAAACTTCATGAAGAGTGGAACATACCCGGCAGAATCAGAACTTAGGGATCAGGCTGTGATTAGAAGGTTAGCACAGCAGTTCGTCATCCATAACGACTTGCTTTACAAAAGGCACACCGATGGTTTACAACTGAGGTGCTTGGATGCGGGGGAAGCCTGTGAGGCAATGGAGTCAGTACACTCGGGAATTTGTGGAGCCCATATGGGAGGAGCAGTATTGGCAAATAAAATCATAAGGCAAGGCTTCTATTGGCTCACCATGGAAAGAGATTGTAACGAATATGCAAAGAAATGCCATGATTGTCAAATCCACGGAGATTATAATCATTTACCAGCTATGGAACTGCACGTGCTGGCACCCATTTGGCCGTTTGCGGCTTGGGGCATTGATATCATCGGAGAGGTGAGGCCTAATGCTTCGAACGAGCACAAATTCATTGAAGTCGCTATTGATTATTTCACTAAGTGGGTAGAGGCAGAATCATTTAGCAAGTTGGGGTCTAAACAGATGAGGAAGTTCATTGAAAAGCACTTGATCACCAGGTTCGGAGTGCCTCATCATATGATCACGGATAATGGGGTCCAGTTTCAAGGAGAAGTGAAAAGTCTATTCCAAGAGTACGGTATTGAACATCATAGGTCTTCTCCATATCGTCCGCAAGCTAATGGCGCAGTAGAGGCAGCTAATAAGAACCTTAAAAGGATTCTCGTAAAGACAGTAGAATCGCATCGGAACTGGCACGAACAGCTTCCGCTCGCTTTATGGGCTTATCGCACGACAGTTAGAACGTCAACTGGGGCAACGACGTTCTCCTTGGTATACGGTGCGGAAGCCGTTCTCCCGATTGAGATTGAAAAGCGATCGTTGAGAATCGCAGTAGAAGCAGAGATTCCCGAGACGGAATGGGTGAAGAAGCGGTATGAGCAGTTAGCATTGGTGGACGAGAAAAGGATGGAGGCCCTTTACCATGTGCAGTTATATCAGAGAAGGATGGCCCGAGCCTTCAACAAAAAGGTCAAGGCCAGCCCTATCAAAGAAGGAGACCTGGTGCTGAAACAGATCCGAGTGACGCACACCGACCCTAGGGGCAAGTTTAGGCCTAACTGGGAAGGACCGTTCTTCGTAAAGAAGATCCTGAGCAAAGGGGCGGTAAAGCTTACTACTATGGACGGCATGGAGTTCTCCGAACCTACCAATCTAGATAGGCTTAAGAAATACTTTTCGTAAAAAAAAGAAAAAAAAAAAAGAAATGAAAATTCCCGATAGGTTGAAAACCCGCAAAGGGCGGCCTATGCAACAATAAGGGACATCCCAATGGGTGAAAACCCGAAAGGGCACTCATTTGAAAATTCCGGGATAGTAAAAGGAGAGATGAAAAATCGCTGGGATCTGAAAACCGAAAAGGCGGGTCCTGGTAACGATAGTTATATCTTGAGCAATTATAAAAATAATGTATAAGCGGCTATGTATTTCTATTGTTTGTAAATAAATAAAGGCATGAATATATTTGAAGAGGATGATTGGAATCATTACAATCTACTGAATGCATGGTAATATAAATCATGAGTTATACATTTCTTACCTCTCTTTTCACATAAAAAGCCTACGTACTATCCACCCCTCTCCCTATACACAAGCTATACATCGGGGTAATTCTAATAAAAAGCTACAAAGCTATAAATAATGAGCCTAATAAGGAGGAAGATCCCAGTAATCCTCAAAATCCCTTAGACGGGAAGCCCGCTCCGCAGATAAGGCCTCCTCGGCAACTCGAAGTCTCTCCTCGGCGGCAAGGCGCCCCGCAGTCTCCTCTCGCACCCTCTCCTCTGCAGCAAGACACCCTCGGTCTCCGCTCGAATCACCCCGGACCAATGATCATTCCTCTCCCGATAGACCTGGCTGACCCTGGCATCGGCCTCCCGCTGCGACTCACTCCTCCTCTGCTCATTTGCATGGAGATCGCTCTGTAAAAAAGAAAAGAAAAAGAACATTGAAATAAGGCAACAACAGAAGTCATACATACATATGTGCATACATTCCACTACACTAAAATAAAATAAGGATATTTACCAGGTGGCTGGCGCAACGAAGGCTGAGTCGCTCTCGGAGATAACCGGACAACCCCACGTAGTCAGTGCACGTCTCCCTCGAAGTCTGGAGGGCGTCCGGGGGATCAAACAGTATCCTCGATGTGAAAGCAGGAGGAGCTATCTCAACGCCAGCATAGGCCACTTAGGACTCATCATAATGAATTGTCGAGAAGTCCCTCCCAAAGTCAGGGATAGGTACGCCTAAAGGGGGCCACTCCGGCCGGGCGACGCCCGAGGACTCGCCCGCATAATAGGAGGGCTCGCCCGCAGGCGTTCGAGCCTGAGCACCGTCAAAGAAGTCGGACATCCGAGCACTCCTCAAAGAACCCTCCTACATATGAAGACACAATGAGTATCCCTATCCACCTCGCAAATAAAGAATGAAAAAGGGTCAAGCACTCACCGGGAGCTCCTCCCTACCAAAAATCGCTGCGACAGCCTCGACTGAAAACACGTGCGTCCTAGGATCCACCTCCATCGCCACCTCGGGAGCGTCCGCCGGGGTCAACAAGGTCGATAAATAGTGGGCACGACCCCCTGCGTGGTCCCACACGTCTCGGGGGCAAACTGGCAGGTCAGGTCGCGACGAATGTCCGACAGAGGTATGGTCCTCACGGCAAACATGGACACGGGAATCTCGCTAGGTGTCCAGTGTGAGGCGCTAATCCCGGTAATGCCCCGATCGCCCAAGTACCAGGCCCGCACGCAGGGGCCTGTGAGTACGCACCGCTGCCCCTGGATGCGGGTAACATACATGTAGTCAGGATCAAAGTCGAGGTCATCCCATCCGAATCGAATCTGAAAACAAAAAAAGAAAAGTCAAGTCTGATCAAACGAAAATCTAGCGTAGTTAGAAGATGTTCACCTGCCCCAAAGTCCGCGAGTCGATCCACGCTAGGAATCGCGCCACTGTCCGCCTCTCCTCGGTGCCTAGATCAAACTCACTCCACCGAGCCATAAGTGGAGGCCTAACCACCCGCGGTCTGCGCCGACGCTCGCATGGAAGGATCCGCCTCTCATAGGCCCAAACCTGCCCGCAGAAACAAAAGTTACTAACAGAAATCGCGAAAAGAATAAAGAAACAAGTTAAGGATGAAAGACGTACCATGAGAGCAAAGGTGTAACCACCGAAGTCCTTGCGCTTCCGGCAAGTCAGATCCAAAAACTTATACAGAAAAGCCAAGCCGACTCCTGCCCAATCATAAGATGACACTGCGTCCAAATCACGAAAGGCCTGGATAAGACCC